>NC_138528.1:39108582-40308582 GCF_964234715.1 Podarcis melisellensis
CAGGTGAAGGGATTCCTGAAGAATAACTTGATGAGGATTTGTGCCTGTGGGACTTGAATACAGATACTACTTGGAACTTGCCTGCTCGATTTGACTGGTCAATCATAGGCTGTACTATTCTTCTTCTGGCATTAATAAACCTGAAACAGAACACAAAGTATAGAAATCTGATTGTCTGTTTAGTGCTGTACTTTAAAAAAAAAAAATCTTTTATTAGACCCCCACTTTCTTCCTCATGGCAGGGTTGCAGTACAGAAAACCGCATTAAAAACAAAAACAACATTCCAGGTTAGAAAACTACTCGTCAGGAAATAATGAATCACACATAAAAATATGCACAATTTAACACTTGATTTTACTTCAAAAGCAAGATTATCTGGCCATCTAAAAACCCAGTTAAAGGATTGTGGAATATTTTATTTTTATTTTTTGTCCTAGGCAATTCAGCTGCCATTGCAGCTGTCCATAAATGAGGACCAGGCTTTGCTATTCTGTGCTTTCACAAGGTATTGTTAGGTCAGCAAAGCCATCAATTAGGCTGTCTGAAGTTTTATCACCAGCACAGCAGCAATAAGTGCTGGCCCAGAAAGAACTTCTGCTCTTCTACAACTCCTGCAGTTTAAGCCTGTAAAGTCAAGGGTCATTTGGAGGTCAGTGCCAGCTGGGGGCGACCTTTTCAACCAAGAGTGGGACACCCAGGGCAGAGAGCATAAGGCAACATCCAACCATAAACCGGGGCACCTTTCAACTTGATAGAAAGAGGGAATTGCAGGTACATGTGTTTATTATTAGGCCCAAAATAACTTCTTCTCCAATCAGGTACCATAAGTAAAGCAGTGTCCGAGTCATCTGAATGCTAGGTAAAGCCCATTATTTGGCAAGGGAAGCCTGGATTTAATTTTGTGGGTAATCCAAAAATAAGTGCTTGCATATTTCCCCATTAAGTTAATGCATAACAACCCACATCAGATAATCTTGTTCAAACTAACCCCAGTGAAATGATTCCTCCCCCCCCAAAAAAATGTTTCTTAATTGCACAGTTTAGTTAAGGCCATTTTCTATAATTCACAAGACCCACTTGTTTTGATCTCTATTGTTTTTATCTCCATTCTCTGTGTTTTTAGAGAACATTAGTAGTTACGTTCAGGGTTTGTCCAGTATTGTCATTCATTCCTCAGCTAAATGACCCTTAAGAACTGCTAATGATCATTAGCGATTCCTGATACAGTATTCTAAACATACCCATCGCCTCAAACTTAGCTTATTTGTATCATATAAATTAATAACGATTTCAGTGAGCTTCATATAAAACCCATGATTATTAAAAGTTTGCAAGGTATTAGAATCTATCATTTGGGGTTTGGACATAGTCACTGCTCTTCTTCCAGGTTAAGTCCACTTTACAGTAATAGACACCTTTGAAATCAACTCTTCTCATTGTAAGCTAGTGGGAATGTCATTTAGTAGATGATGCATAAATGCTCAAAAGACTACATAGGCTACTTTACATCTTTTTGTTTACACATTGCTCACTATTTAAATACACCCATTGTAAAAAAAAAAAATAATACACTGCCTTATAATTAGTCAAAAGCAAATGCTAGGCATTTAAGACTGTTTTTATAACTTGCTCCTCTAGGCAATAGTGATTTCTGTCACTGAGGCTATATTCCTAACATAACACTGTGAATTCAAGGCATATTTCTGTCCTCCAAGACAAAGGTCTTTGATAGGGCTTAATTTGCTTAGCTGCTTTCCAGTAATGTTGCTACACTGACCAAACAGGGACTGACCTGAGCCTTCTGCAGCTAGCATGCCTTTTATCAGCTGAAGTTAACGCCAACAGAGATTAGCAGAAAAGCCTGATAAGACTGTTTTCTCTTCAATGAGCTTCTAATGATGTATGCAGATGGCAAGGTTTAAGGAATGAAACAAGCATGTACTGTACTTGGATTGGTAACACACAACAGATTCTCCTCCACTTTGAGCCTTGCTGACCCTTGCTTTCTTCAACCTAGCCACTCATAAGGTAAATTAAATTGCTTTTTCAGTTTTTATTTCAGCTCCAACCACTTTTTATTATTTACATCTGGTGGTCTCCTTATTTATGTCCCTTTCCACTTCCTTACAACACTCCCTTACTCACAGGACTGCAATGCATTATGGTTCTTCATTCTCAGCAGGAGAACACTACACTGTCTTCAAACAAATAATTAAGGGGAAGGTTAAAGGGGTTCACCTAAAGGTCATATCTTTGGAAACTCATCAGAATGTATACATTAATTTAAAAAGGGGGGGCATCCTCTTTAAGATTTTTTTTTTTAAAGGGAGTTTACACAACAATACAGAAGACTTGGACAATTCATAATCCTTTGACCAAAGGGATACAAAACTGGCTTTTATGAACATACACAATTAAAAACTCTAGCCTGTGGGGCTAATGTTAATTAATTCAACAGGTCAACAGGACAGAAACTTGGGAAGAGGATTTTGAAAATCTGCTCGGCACTTGTGTATTATGTGCATGTGCCAGTCACACATTTCCTAAAATGTAACACACCAACACACACACACACACACAGAGGGGGGACGGACTGGCCCAGAATTTATCTGCGTGAGAGCTGCTAATTGATTTAACAGATATTTTTTGAGGAAACAGTGGAAGACCTAGGTCAGTGGTTCTCAAATTTGAGGCAGGCCCCCCTGGGGGTACAAGTCATCTGGAAGGGGGTATTCAAAGTTCCAGGGAGGGAGATGATTCCACAAGATGCAGAACAAAAGCCACTTGCCTCCAAACAACAAACATTTTAATACTGCAGTCACCAAAAGTGCTGTACGAACCAGGGAACCTGAAAAGAAGCCCACAGAAGCTTCCGGGCTCAGGAAATTGTCATTCTGCCTTGAGTGGCTGGTTTTAGGAGGAAGACAATGTTCTAGATGTCTTCTAATGCCAACATGAGAAATGCGCCCTAGTTCACATATTTTTGGGACTACAACTCCCATCATCCCTAGCTAACAGGACTAGTGGTCAGGGATGATGGGAGTTGTAGTCCCAAAACATCTGGAGGGCCAAATTTGCCTATGCCTGGTCTATGGACATAACTCAAACCCAGCTAAAAGACATGGGATGATCACCAATGAAGCCAACTAGAACTTGGTGGCTTAGATGAAGGTGATACCCTGCAAACATGAATAAGTAGTCTACTGAAGTAACCATAGATGATTCTGGGAATAATTTTATTTCTCCATTCTGAAAAAGAATACCTGCTGCTTGTTGAAGAACAGATGTTGAAGTGGTAATTCAAGGAAATGGTGAAAGGAGTAAAAGTGTCAAGTGAAAGTAAAAGTGAGAATCCAGTGATCCAGGATAAAAGGATCCCAGGTATTAACAATGTTTAATAATATTGAACTAAAGAGCTGGATGAAATGGTGAGAGAATCAAAGGTTCCACTTGGAAGAACTCATGGCTTGATCTAGTTTCAAAGGACATCAGAGGTGTACTGGCAATCCATAAAAAAATAAAACTAAAAAATAATTCTCACCCCAAGAGGAGAAAATAGCACAATTGTACAGGTTGGTACTATGATAAAGGGCACTGATGTATTGCACCCTCTATTTCCCCTACACCAACAGTCATGTATCCCTCTCCAGTATTATTAAAATTCAGAAAAGTAGTTAAGATGCTTAACAGGAAAATGTCACATGGGGAAGAAGTCTTTAAAAGCTGATCTGCCATTGGAGATTTGTTTCTTCCCACCATTGAGACTCATGTTCTTCCTATGTACCACTCAGAGAATTTGACCATATTTGCTGCCTACTTTTAAGCAGAACAGAAATGCTGCATTGCTGGTGGTACGATAGGTATCCTATCACACAGCCTTAGGTACAGTAGACACCACTTGCAGCTGTCCTTTGATGACATGGCTGTAGAAATCAGCAGTAATGGCACTGCAGAAAGAAGTGTACAGTAGATGCCAACATTATGTGTAATGATGCTTGGAAGTGCTATGGTCAGAATGAATGCTGATTGTGCTACAGGCATTCACACCAATGAAATTGTTGCAAGTGGATCTGGTGAAAACTTGACAGCTATGAGTGATGAGTCCTAGGAATGGTGTTCAATGTCTGTAATGGATAATATGAATCCCAAAAAGGATCTTAAGAAATCACATCCAAGTAAGTATAGAAGTAGAAACAAAAGCTGGCCTATATGAAGAACAGAAGGATCTCTCAGCCCATTTTCCACAATAAGTGATTTCCCCCCTTTGATTTACTAAAATTTGAATTAAGATCAACAACTTAATTGTTCATGAGCCACTGAATAGCCTTCAAAAGGGTTATTACTTTTAACCATTACCATCATTAGATACTAATCAGAAACTTATACATGGCATTTTCTGAATTCCTTTTCCATTGCCCCCTAGTTTTAATTCAAGTGGAGCCTTTGGAGATATTCATTTTCCAGCACTAAAAGAGGGAAAGGATTATTTTTTGTTCATGAATAGTAGTGTGCGAAAATGGTGATAATTCATTCACAATATGTAAGAAGCATTTTTCCTCAGGTTTTTGTTCCAGCTCACTGTATGGCACTGACATTTTCAGTAGAGGGCTGGCATGACTTAAGCATGCAAAACAAATCCAAATTTGTTCACTTTTAATGGAAAAATTAATCTTTGGCCAACTGACATTTCAAAATTTGGAATGTACATATGACATGGGTCCTGCTGAGAAATTTAATCATTTTCAAATTGAATCAAATCCATTTTTTATTAAAAAGTCACCCTATTTTTCAGCAAAACACTTATGATAAAATTTAAATGGTCATAGTGCATGAGGAAAGAACTGTAGTATTTTATTTTAAAGATATCATAGATTTGAATAGAAAAACTTCTGAATTATATGTGAAACCTTTGTGTGCCCAATCTTCATGAGCTCTTACCCCACCACACTCCATTTGTAAGTGAAGCTAGAACATAAATTTCTTTGCCACATTTGGTTATAAACAGATTCACTCACATAAGTAAAACAGTTATTCCTGGACTGTAATCCTAGAGTGGGATTCAACTAACTTTTACTCAGAGTACATCTATTGAAATTAATAAACCTAACTAAGATAGGTCCTTTAATTTCAATGGTTCTACCTTGAGTAGGTTTAACACCCCTAAACACATTTACCATGGTTGCTTTGCCTATGCCCCATTGGTTTTCCTTGGTGCCTTGACATAATTTGAACATTGTGTTGAACTATATTGAATATTGAATAAAGGCAGTCTGTGAGCTGATTTCTGAATCTTTCTCTTAGAAACATAGAAGGTTGGGCATTTGCCCAATACTCCAACTGACTCATACAAATTAATGCAGCTGTGTCTGGGAACAGTCTTGCATGGTGATCTTGTGCCATAAAACCACACATTACCATGGCGAAAAGAAAGGAAGCGTGTATGGTTTTCACATTTCTAGTAATTATAAATATAAGGCATTTTCATTTACATTATTTGGGGAATTGTGCTTCCACATTCATTTATACCACAATCCTATGTATGTTTTTTCAGAAATAAATCCCAGTCTTCAATGGAACTTACTTTTGAGTACAATAAATAAGAATACCGTTGTGAGATCGATGCACTTGATGCTGAAAAGTTCCAATGAAATCTTCTGTGCCCAATATAGCACCCAACAGTTTTCTATACCTATGTAGCCACACTGACCCTTGGTCATCTTGCTATGGTAACCTATGGTGAGCTCTTTGTCAAAAACAACTTATTTCACAAAATGTCAGGCTAACATCATTTGATGACTCTGCTATGCAAAAGAAAATAATTAAATAGACCCTAAGCTACTTGTTGAAATACTGTACACACACTTTCTAAAATGAAAATTGAGATTCCCAGAGTTCTTTTCCAGGTACCAAATATTCAATTTCATGTGAATTTCTTTTCATGCAGAATCCAAGCTGATGAACAGCATTTGGCATGAGCTATTATGGCTACTTGGTAATATTTTGACAGGCTTAAGCATTTGCAAACCATATATTGTTCTGATGCGCTTAACATGGCATAGAGTAAATCTGTTAAACGTTCATAGATATTTGTCTATGTGTTATTATATTTGCAGGGTATTATGGCACTTTGAAACATGTAAATCCTAGGGGCCCACTCCCCCAACACCCTATCTACTACAGGAAATATGCAATTTTCACTTCAGGAAACTAAAACTCATATATTTATTGCATCTATAACTGACAAATTCCAGGACTGTCTAGTTCAGTTGATTTGCTTCTTCTGAAACACAAACATGAAATTTAATCTCTCTTCTTTTGGCACATATTTGTAATGATAGTAGTGTTACTAGTGGAGGTTTCCCTTCACAGTAGTCATGAATATTGTGCATTCTATGAAGCCATAGTGGCTACACAGCATGTATTTTAGAAAGGTAAAGGTAAAGGGACCCCTGACCATTAGGTCCAGTCGTGACCAACTCTGGGGTTGCGGCGCTCATCTCGCTTTATTGGCCGAGGGAGCCGGCGTACAGCTTCCAGGTCATGTGGCCAGCATGACTAAGCTGCTTCTGGTGAACCAGAGCAGGACACGGAAACGCCATTTACCTTCCCACCGGAGCGGTCCCTATTTATCTACTTGCACTTTGACGTGCTTTTGAACTGCTAGGTTGGCAGGAGCAGGGACTGAGCAACGGGAGCTCACCCCGTCACGGGGATTCGAACTGCTGACCTTCTGATCGGCAAGTCCTAGGCTCTGTGGTTTAACCCACAGCACCACCTGCGTCCCTTTATGTATTTTAGAACAGGCAACCAAATATTTCTTGTACTAAAAAGGAATACTTGGGGCTGAATCTGCTTGTGTATGGTGCCTGGTATTGAAGAAACCTTAGGAATGATTGCCGGACAGGTACTATTCATGCATTCTCCAAGCCAAGAGTCCACATAATTGGGCTGGCCTTGGTTGGTCAATCATTATTTGTGGTTTCCAGAGACACCACCTCTTCCCCAAGTCGTCTGCACACTCCAGGATTTGAAAGCAGTATCAATCTCCAAAGCCTGGTATGAAGTTGAGAGGCTGACCCCTTCCCTTCCCTTAAGTTCTCTACACAGGCCAGAGAACACGAGAGTGGTGCAGGGTATCACTCTCCTACACCCAGCAGGATCTATTTCTCCTGGACTTTTGTTTCTATAATGTGTGAAGAGCTTGGGGGGCAAACATTGCATCCTTTATTCTGTTTAAGCAACTAGGAAAAGGTGGTCACCAGGAAGAGAATCATGGTCCTAACTAGCCACATTTCAATCGGTGTGCAAAGTTGAACAACATTCTACATGCAGCTTCCCCTGCTGAATGCAAGCACATTGAGGTATATGCCTTGTTCATTTTAAGTGAACTGTATAATTTCACATTGTGAAGTTTTAAAAACCTGGATGAATATTTTGGGTGCATCCAAAGAGCTACCCTTAGACATACTTAAAGAAATTTGGGTATGCCTTGGGGGGGGGCATTTCTTTTGAATAACAACTCTCAATACCGTATCCCAATTCTTCTTCTTTTTTTAAGTATCATTATTTGCAAAAGGAGTGTGGAATGGGTGCACGATTTGAAAAAAAACTAGCCCAGCATGCAGAACTGGTTGAACATGGCTCTTTGGACACAGGGCTTTGCGTATGAAAGATATCTATGTCACATCTTTCCAGTGACTCAGAATAACGCCAAGTTTCCCTCCCAATAATACAAACAACTTGGGAGGAGTTATTTTTTTCATTGGTACTGTGGGAATTAACCCCCTGCCTTCCTCTTTACCATTCTCTTCGATCTTGCTTGGGGGCTACAGCAGCAGCAACTATTTATTTACAGAATTAACAACATGTGTAGCTTGGCCCTAAATGTGTGATTTTTGAGTGGCCTACAGAAGAGGCTTTTCTGGAATAGTACTGGAATACAAAATATTAAATTAACGGTTTTAGTTTAATTTACAGTATACAGTGTATTTTATACCTTTCAAACAATCCTTAATTATTAAACACACATTTCTTTTTCCTGGCTGAAATCTACTAATCTCAGTTCATTTCATTCTTTTCTCTCAATAGAATTACGGTAGGTATCCATTTCCATGTATATAGTTTTATAACAAAGGATGATACACATATTTCTTTAGGACGACTGTGCCATACCAGGCTACACGGCATTCTTTCTGTTCGTATATTTAAAGCTGCTTTAAATCACTTGGCTACAAACCAGTCCAAAAGGCTATTAAGTAAAGAATACTTAAAAGTCAGAGAAAGTTAGAAGATTTCATTTACTTGAAACACTTTTTACTGAAAATTTTGTGGGCATTCAAAAAAAGATTAGGATACCTTAACAATGGCAACGACTGATTCATGACTAGATGGGCACTATACTCTCTTATGGTACTAAAGTGTCTTATGATACCACAGATGGTCAATGCAAAACAACAACAACAACTACTTCTTCTTCTTCTTCTTCTTCTTCTTCTTCTTCTTCTTCTTCTTCTTCTTCTTCTTCTTCTTCTTCTTCCATACTTCTGTAGTGCCTGCACTAAAGAAGATACTAGTATCCCCTGTGATAGTATGCCTACAAAAACATCATTTGTTTAGGGTGGAGTTTTTTTGGTTTTGTTCTAAAGCACTACAAAGTTCCAAAATTCCTATTTTGGCAATACTTTTATTATACCAACCAAAATGTAATAAAATTGTGTGCAAACTTTTGAGTTCACAAGAACTCTTTATCAGGCTATTTCCCACTTCTTATGGGTCAATGTTGACAAATGGACAGAATTGCCCACCTGTCAATAGCTACCTATCATAGTACAAAGCAGGTTGCCAGAACCACTGATCAATGGCAACTTTATTTGATAACCTGCTTTTAGTGTCAATCAACTGATTGGTGCTAGGAGTGCATTTTCAAAGTCATCACTGGCAGTTCCAGGGAGTCCCTTTGAAGTACTTTTGGTGCACTAAGGAGTTTCTAATAGGGAAACATAGTACAGTCCTAAATTGAGCATTCCTAAGCTTCCCTTGGACCTGTTCCTATATAATTGAGTTAATTTTGCCTTATTTTAGTGAAGAGGGAAGAATGGGACTGGTATATATCTGAAAAAGATATGAGAATGTAGGCAATATCGACATTTTTACTGCAATGCATCCGAGCGAGCTTGGGTTAATATGCTTCCATTTTTAATCCTGTTGCATGCTTTTATAAATATTTGTATAGTTCCTTCAGCCTAAATGTTTAATATCAGATGTGAGAGGTATTCCTAGGTATTTAAAGCCTCCATGTGCTCTTGGAGTGGGCTATTAATTATTATTATTATTATTATTATTATTATTATTATTATTATTATTAATTTGCAATACAAAAATATGTATCATAATAACAGACAAAAGCAGTAACCCCCCCACCCCACACATAATGCAGTAACCCTGCCCTCCCACTGCAATGGAAATTGTGAGACACAAAATGTATACATTTCCTACAAGAGAGACATAAAACTTTGATTCACAAAGTGAAAAGAAGAATATCATTTTTTGAAACAAACCAACAAAATGTAATCAGCTTCATGTAGCAAGGGCCAGGTTTAGGATTCAGAGAACTGAGCTATAGTTAGCTTAGTGTACACAGCTAAAATGAAATTTACACAAAACATACGGACTTGGCAAAACCACTCCCCTAGCTTTTTTTTTTTTTTTGCTCTTTTGGCCAAGATTCAAACATGGATACATTCCTACATATTTGCATCAGGAAACCATTGAAAGGCATATGCTGAGTGCCGAAATGCTACCTTGTTTTTTAAAATGAAATTTTAAACTCCAAATCTGAATTTCTGTCAGCAATGTTAAAATGTGGAAAAGAAAATGCACATTTGCCTCTCAAAATTTGGTCCAGCTCTATGCATTTTTCAAGTCCTTTTCCTGCATCTCTTGTACCTATATGTTCACTCACAACACCAGATAGAGAGGTTCCCAGTGACCTCTGCCAACATATATACTAGGAAGCCATGAGATGGAGCCAAACTATAGGGTTCTGTGTAGGACTCAATGAAGTTAGGTGAAACAATTCCTGGAAATATGATGTACAGCAGAACCCTACACATTATTTACTTGGACGTAATCCCACTATTTAATAGGATTTAATCCCAAATCAATGTGCACTAGATTAAATCTTTAGGCTATAGTCCTATATAAATTTACCTGGGAATCTTACTGAATTCAGTGGGGCTTACTTCTGAGTAGACATGTATAGGATTATGCTGTTATATTAGTGTCCCAGTTTTATCAGGAACATATATGTGCCATATACTCTGTCTCAAACGAAAGACTTTTAAGACAAATACTGCTAATAAATTGTCTAACTATAACATGCTGTGGAATTCTGATAGCTCTTTAATGTATAGGTGCTTCTTTTTTATTTTCTGGCGATTTAAAAAACCCTGAACAGCACAATGCTACATGTGTCTACTCAAAAGTAAGTCCCGCTGTGTTTACTGGTGATTGTTCCCAGGAAAGTATGAATACAATTGCAGCCTTATATAGCTATAAGACTGAACAGTACAAGTCCATTTTGCATTAAAATTATAATAATATAATGGAATAATCCACCATCCCGGATTATAAATATACTGTGAATCCCCACAGTGAATAAATAACCAGTTGCAGAAATAAATAAATCTCCTAATATTAAGTGTAATAAAGAATTGCTACTACAGAAAGACATTGACAGACACCGATTTTCGTTATGAGCTTTCAAGAATTTTTAACCTATGTAGAAAATTATTTTTTATTTCCCCTGGAAATCTGAATGGTAATAAACACTATTCTGTGAATGTAATCACATCTGATGCCACATAACAAAACATCTCAGCAGGTCATGTTTTCCAAAGTGATGTCTGCTTCCTTTCTATAATGCCATTAGATTATTCATAAGCAGTTATTTATCACACTGTAAGAGAGATCTTTCATAGGTACTTGAAAGGAAGGGAGGAGACAAACAGAAAGAGTTCCTTAGCTATTCACATCTTAAAGATAAAATGCTAAATCAATAGACATGTTGTAGTATATTGCCTCATCCTGCACATGATTTATTGCAGATGAGAATCAACTAGAAACCGAATTACTTTGAAAGTTTTACTGCTGATGTTAAAATTCCAGGTCTGTATACATACATTTTATAGAGGCACTAAGTACAGCTTTTGCAAATTTGTAACCTCTTATTTTGAGGTTATGTACATTGGAATAACCACTGCATAAAACAGAGACCTTTCATATAATTCTTAAACTGACCACTCAACCATTTATGTTGCTGTCATAGCTTAAATTTCTGGGGGCGGAAACCCATATTTTTGTAGCATTTAGGCAAATTATTGGCAATTGTGCTTATTCCAAACCAGATTAGGTTTTTGAATGTTTTATATAAACAATTACGAAGGGATATTCATTTTCAAAGCTAGTATCTGTTTGCTTTTTGGTATTTATGATGAAATTTAAAAGCACTTTCAGAGGAAAATAAGCTTAGTAATAACTTTTCCCAAGTGTAAGCACATGTGTAAGCATGCTTAGAAACAACCTGCTAGATACATTTGAAGAGATCAAGGTGCTCTTGCATGTCTTGTATTATATGTATCTCTGATTAGCTTGTCATCTACTCTGAAGAAGATGTAGCCCAATTCTCCTATGCTGTATAGCAGGCCAGCTGTTAGCTGTCTGTCAAGCACCTAAAGTGGACAAGTAGTCCAGGAGCAAAAATGTCACTCCTTTGATCTGGCAAGGAGCAGCTGCTGATTTATAGAGTAGGACTTTGTTCTTCCGTTCTATTTTACTTTCTTTCCTAAGGCAGAACCACAAAATCCAGGAGAAAAAAAAAAGTGCCGTTCTCTGCAACATCAACAAGCTCTGACAACTGCAACAGGGTTTTTCTTGGCCCTAACAAAGCTCTCAGGCATCTCCTTTGACGCTCACCTTTCCCTCCCCCCTTCTTCTTTTTGCAATGCGGTAGTTATTGTTTAATTCAGCTTCTGTAAATGGAATGGACTGTGGCCAGCAAGCCTGGGGCATAAACACACCTGTATGAAAGAAGTCTTATTGTAGCAACCATCTACATCCAACCTGCACATGCACTGCTGGTTCTTGAGTTCAGAAGCTATGCTCCATTTTCCTGACAGCAAATTTTGCCCTAAGTAAACTATGCTTTTTGTATCCACTGTCCTGTCTTGACCATGCTTGTGCATTTTTCCATAGCTATTAAAATCTTCAAATCTGAAGGCAAAAGGATTAAGGCATGGAAATATATATTTTACCTGCCTGTCAACTCAGTGAAATTTGTTATGAACATCCCCAAGTCTTTCAAATCTATCGCCAACACCAACAAAAAGGAACTCCATGCTGAAAAATTGACGTGTATTGATCTTCAAGGTGTTCATGCTGGTTTAGGGACATGGTTAATATACTAGCAGCCACAAGCAGGTAATGATACAGAATTGATTTATTAAGGATTATTGGGGGAAAGAACTTTATAAGGAGTTGGTTTCAATACAATAAAAATATTGAAACTATGACCTGGCTTGACCCCTTAGGGTCAGCTGGTTTAAGAAACAGATCACCTTTTATGAGGTGCTGAGTGATCCTCTTTCTCCTCTAGAAGTTAAAGAGCACTATTTAAAGAAATTTCTTTATAGGAATCGGGCTCTTAATATCTTTATTGGCTGTTCTTGATTTTTAAAGCCACGGATTTTAAAGTTACAGAATTGAGCATTGCAGAGAAGTTGGACACAAACCACACACACACACACACACACACACACACACACACACATATATATATATGGATCATGACTAACTTAAGTGTCATTTATTTCCATGGGTCTAAGTAGTCTGGATCTAATCCTACAAATGAACAACTATAGGGACAACCTATTTACTTTCCTAGAGATGAAGGGAAAAGTTTTAGGAAGACTAGACAGGTAAACAAAGAGATATAACAGCCATAATGATTTCTCAACGTGTGACAATTTTTCAGATGCGTATGTGCATGTTATCCTTTTCAGTCTTAGATATCTTATTTGTTTCAAAAGAAGGCAGAAAAATAATTTAAGTATAGCAGTGGGTTAAGCCCCCAAAAGGCAATTCAGTATAATTCTTTGCAGTGTTCACCAGAACTTAGTCTGGTCCCCAGCAGTAAGGAATTGTCACTATGGTAGAAAAGTCACATGGAACTCTTATGCATAGAGGTTCTACCCCTTGCTTCACTGGAGAGTTTCCCCTCCACTGAAATTAATGGGAAAGACTTTGCAGGCGATGTAACTCTATGCATATTAGAGCACCCCATTAGTATCTGAGATATCCTTTGATATCTGCCAATTTTGCATCTCCTTTGGGAAAGCCATCAACTCTTGAGGTCAGTAGATGTTTACCTCCACCAACCACTCAATTATTGTTCCCTGAGTCTTCTGAGTGCCAGTAAGTCCCCTCATTTATTTAGAAATCTTGGTCACTTAACCTGAAATAAAGCAGTAATATTTGTCTTGCATAGATCCCCTTTACTTCATTTATGCTCCGCAAAATATAGTGTTGATTCATCACCAGAAACAAATCACCAGGTTCACAAGAAGTAGTGTAGCATAGTGTAGACTGAGCTATGAATTAGGAAGCCTATGGTTCAAATCTCACCTCTGCTATGTATGGTTCAGGTAGCATTAGTAAGCTGTTGTGTGACATCAGGTGCTAGACATGGGCGTAGCCAAGAAGAAGAAGAGTTTGGATTTGATATCCCGCCTTTCACTCCCTTTAAGGAGTCTCAAAGCGGCTAACATTCTCCTTTCCCCTTCCTCCCCCACAACAAACACTCTGTGAAGTGAGTGGGGCTGAGAGACTTCAAAGAAGTGTGACTAGCCCAAGGTCACCCAGCAGCTGCATGTGGAGGAGCGAAGACGCGAACCTGGTTCCCCAGATTACGAGACTACCGCTCTTAACCACTACACCACACTGGCTCTCAGTGTGGGGGGGCAAGGAGGGGCAGCTGTCCCCCTAAATCTATAACAATCAATAAAAATACATAGCAAACTGAGGTTCTGTCACCCCAACAAAAGTCCTGCCCCCCTAACAAAAATCCTGGCTACGCCCATGGTGCTAGTCATATTCATAGTAGACATATAGAAATAAATTCACTTAAGTAACTTAAATCTATTGATTTCAGTGGGTCTGCTCTGAGTATGACTACCATTAAATATTACTGACTGTCTCATTCAATGACCCATCATCTGCAATAAAGCCATTTATTGATTGCATTTACTATCTGCCCTTCATCACACAGTTGCAGGGCATGGTACGTAAAGAAATATACAGATCTAAAATACACAACAGCAAAAAGATATAAAAATAATTTAAAACCACATTAAATAACATCTCAAGGAAGGAGGTGACCATATTCAATTAAACCAGTTCCTCCTCCCCTAAAAGGTCTAGGGGCAAAGGGGTGCCTCTTCATCTGTCAATGAAAAGCATATCATTTCACTGCAAGATGTAGCTTAGAGAGGATGGCACTGCATAGGCTATCACATAGAAAGACTCTCTCATGTGCTGTTGTCTCTAAAACTTTGCTAGGTAGTGATGTCACAAGGAGGTGGTGGAGCCACAGTTGATCCTAATACCCAGCCACGTTGATATAAGAGAAGACATTCCTCCAGAAGTTATTTAGGGCTAACTGCCCAGCCCTACAGGCTAATGCTTTGTACACTAGCATACCCTATGTATATGTGAAATAACAACAGCGACAACAACAGAAATGACAAAAAGATAAAGTTAGTGGAAACCACTAGAGAAACTTTGCATTAAAAGCTACAGCTTTGAAAGTTATAGCAGTTATAAGAACTCTGACCCATGATATGAAATAATGCACCATTTGCTGATTCTACTGAAATTTGACTTTAAAACAAGAGTAAAAGTAGAATTTAGTATTTTTTTTTCTGAGTCAAAGCAAAAAGTAAAGCAAAAGGTAGGGTTCATGATCAGAAGCATTACAAGTAAATTTGGGTGAACTATTTTAGCAATAACTGTGAAAACGTATACAGAAACATTGGTAAGTATTTGTGAAAAATGCTCAGTGAACCAAACAGGCTATATACATTTTTGTTGAACAGGAACCCTTCACTCTGCATTGGAAAACTGTTTTCAAAACTGAGAGGTTGTGAAATGCTGGGCAGGGGGTGGGGGGCAGTGGTAAATTGCTCAGAGTTTGTAAATTAAAAATTGCACTGGGCTAACAAGCCATTTCTGTGAGTCTTTTTGGATTCTGTCCACTATTTTTGTTTTTTAACACAAATGAAATGCAGGAGCAGGTTTCCACTCAGCCAATGTGTTTCTGTTTATGTTTGGGGTGCACTGGTATGTGCATCATAATGCTCGTTCATAACTTGTTTGATTGGATATGTATTTTTGTGGGGGTAGGTTTCCCCTCCTAGGTCACTGGTTATTGTGCATTACTATACCTGAATTGGGATCATGTGCAATTTATATTGATAGAGTACTCACAGGGCAATCCTAAGTATGCTTACATAGAAATAAGTCCTATACCTAGGGCTTACACCTGGGGCTTACATCTAGGCAAGTGTGTATAGGATTGCTTCAATACCTTAAATATTATAGAGTGAAGACATAAAAATACACCATCTCAAGCATGGTATCTGAATAAGGCAGTTTTGGGAGCCTTTGGACTAAAAGGTGATATACAGTGGTACTCGGGTTACAGACACTTCAGGTTACAGTTGCTTCAAGTTATAGACTCCGCTAACCCTGAAGTAGCACCTCGGGTTAAGAACTTTGCTTCAGGATAAGAACAGAAATCGTGCGGCGGTGGCATGGCAGCAGCAGGAGGCCCCATTAGCTGAAGTGGTGCTTCAGGTTAAGAACAGTTTCAGGTTAAGAACGGACCTCTGGAACGAACTAAGTTCTTAACCAGAGGTACCACTGTATAAACAACAACCATACCAGTTAATAAGTTATACTGAATTAAATTGCAATGCATTAAAAAGGAAATGCAAAGGAATGCAAAGATTTATCTCACTGAAAAATTTAAAAATCCTTTGCGAACGTAAGAGTTAGATCAGCTGGCAAAGGGGGATTTGTTTCTCCTCCTCTTGTATCTTCAGTAGTTGTTCTATTCTCTGCTCTTTTCAGTGCAACTATATTATTATCCACAAAATTTTTAGCATCATCGTAATCATAAAATATATATTTTATATCTTTATAAATCACCAGAGGCTTAGCAGAATCCAGTAATGCCACATCTGCTTTAATCCTAGTAAATTCTAGCCTGAGAGAGTCTAGTAAGTGGAATATGTCACCACGTTTCCTGAAAGATTCAGGAAATACATCATCTCCTTGATTCCTGAAAATGCAAAACAAATACAACAAAGAGCAATTGGCAGAAGGAAAGCTGGTACACTTACAGTGCAATCCTAAACATGTTTACTCAGAAGTCAGTGTTAAAAGAATTCAATGGGATTTACTTCTAAGTAGACATGCACAGAATTGCTGTAAATGTATAGTTTGTATAGGGATTAACAAACAGGTATTACTATCTCTGTCATACAAAGATCTCTTGATCACCTGTTTATTCTGCCAGTGCTGCTGTTTGAAGATAGGTAAACTTCTTGCGCCCTGAACCTACCACATATTCTTGAGCCGATGCCCAAATTCAGCTGTTCAGATGCAAACACAAATCTACCTACCTCACTACCAGTGCTAACCAGTCACATTAATTTAATTATATAAGCAGAGGTGATCTAACCTAAAGAGATCATGCTCAGCCTTTTTGCTGCTGACTTAAAGTTAAAGTTGTATAGAGGGTAATATAGGATATAATGCACAATGTCAAATACTGTAAATGAGATTGACTTCTTGCCCTACATACAAACAAGGTGGCAAATAGAATATGTAAACCAGGTAAGCAGGTACAGCACCAAACACAACATGAGCGGCAAGAAGGGACAGTCTTGCTCTATAAGGATTGAACCTCATTGGCCAGGCAGCCTACTCAACAATCTGCCAATTCTGAATATCTGTACCCATAGGCGCCGACTCCATGGGGCTTGAGGGGGCCTGAGCCCCCTCAAAAATTCGTTTGGGGGGGCTCCGCCCCCCAATAATCTCCGGCGCCCCTCCAGCAGAGCGCCATCGCCGCCCCTCCCCCAGCCCAAAATGCACAGGGAGGGGCGGGCTGCATGCCTCCTGCCCTCCCTCCCGAGCAAAAGCTCCACCCAATTTCCTTTGGAGCTGATTAATAGGCGCAGCACGCTCTCCCCTATTCGCTCACGAGGAGGCGGCGCCACTTTATTTGCATATTCATGAGCTTATTTATTATTCATGAGCTTTCCCAGGCCCCCCCAATATTTTTTATAAGTCCGCGTCCCTGTCTGTACCTGATGTTGGGGACATGAGACAGGATGGAATTCCATTGGTATACTATCCACATCAGTGCCTAACTATATCCCTGTCTGAAGTATCAGCAGATAGTCTCAAACACGATTGAGGACTCTGAGGTTGGTGGTCCTGGGAGCTTTAATATGCATGCTGAGGCTCTTTTTGGGGAGCATCTGAAAATTTCATGACCTCCATAGCAACCACAGGACTGTCTCAAGTTATCTGGACAGGATAAATTTAGCAGGATACAATTTGGACTTGATTTTCTGCAGTGGAAGGGGGGGGGAATGATCCATGCATGGAGGAAGCCAATAAAGACTACATTGTCATGGTCAGATCATTACTTGATTCATGCTTGACCTGATCGTGTTTGACCTACAGGTTACCTGTAACTTCTTTGTTGTGGGGGAGGAAGGGAAAGGAGAATGTTAGCCGCTTTGAGACTCCTGAAGGGGAGTGAAAGGCGGGGTATCAAATCCAAACTCCTCCTCTTCTTCTTCTTCTTCTTCTTCTTCTTCTTCTTCTTCTTCTTCTTCTTCTGGGATGGAGAACTGGTTCTGATGGTTGATTCCTGAAGACTAATGAATCCAGACAGTTTTTTGAGGTCTCTTGGAGATTTTCCTGAAGCCATTGGTACTACTGAGACCTTGGTCTCTGCAATAAATAAGGGGATGCCTGAGGCCATCAATATCCATTTCTCCCAAACCTCCTCAATCCAGCTGTAGAGGCATGCTGACTCCTTAATATTATGAGGAGCTGAGGGCAATTAAATGTTTGGGTCCACAGCTAAATTGCAAATGGTGGAAGACACGTAGTGAATATGATTGGATACAGATGAAAAACCAAGAGAGTTTTTCAAGTGGGAATGGCGCTCCTTTGCATCCTGAATTGGCTGTGGCTAGGATAGAGTATTGGATTATTGAGATGGTCAATGCCTAGCTAAAAGAGTGTGTGATCTTCAATGTCCTAAAAAGTGAAGACTTTATTGAAGAAACCTATTTTGGAGCCAGTGATTTGGGATAACTACCACTACCTAGTGATTTCTGGAGTACACTAATTATTTAGAACCATTCAATCCAGTTTCAGGCCTGAGTTTGGAACAGAAACAACTTTGGTCATCCTAGTAGGTGAGTTACATTGGGAAATGGGTATGTGGAAGAGGAATATTGGAGCGTTGACCTCAGAAGGTGGTGCTGGGGATATTTTTGTTCCAATCTGTGGCCTTCCACTTACAGGGTGACTCAGGTCTCTATTCTGCTCTATGCCTTTGAGTATCTACATGACATTGCTGGGTGACATCATCACTGCGCCATCTGTTACAGGTGGCAGTGGTAGCTAGGAGTTCCTTTTATTAACTTAAACAAATACACCAGCTGTAATATATTCTAGAGATAATGGATCTAGCCTCAGTTATTCCTCAGAGTTCACGGTCAAGGTTGCATCATCTGCAAACAACATCTCTCAGATAATAACCCACCACACTTTTGCCATGGCATGAAGATGTGCCAGGTTGAACAGACCCCATCGCTTCTCGAATGGAAGTACATACTGTCTTCTGTCGAGCTGAAGGCATAGGAGAACAACAGGGAGAAGAATATGCCAAAGAAAGTTGGGGTGAGAACACAGCCCTGTTTCACACCGCTCTTTATCGGAAAGGCATTTGAGGATGAACCGTCATACTGGATGGTGCCGTCCATCAGATCTATGAAGGTGGTGTACAAGGGTGTCTCTGCTCCAGGCATTTCTCCTGCAGCTGGTGCAGTGAGAAAATCATGTTGACTGTTGACTTCTGAGCTCTAAAGCCACAGTGGGATAGACCCTGTCAGTGAGTATCTATAATCTGCTGAGAACTACACAGACAAAAGGCTTTCCTCACATAGCTTTTTATCGATAAGTACCGTATTTTTTCGTCTATAAGATGCCCCTATTTATAAGATGCACCCTATGTTGGGGGGACTCAGATTTAAGAAAATGAGGAGAGATGTATCCATGTATAAGATGCCCCCTAATTTTTGACATTGGGGGGGGGGACTAGTCTTATACACGGAAAAATATGGTATATTTTGCTGGTATTAATTGACCTAGTTCTGAATTATTTTGCTTTAATGTTATTGTTCCAAATTGTAGCTATTTATTAGTACAGTTGTTCTACTGCTATTTTATTGTTATGGATTCTTAATGCTTCTGCATTTCTGCTTGGTATCCTTCTTCTGTATTTCTGTTTAGTATTCTATGGTGGTTATATTTTATTTTTTAAATATTGTGATTCTTTATATGATGGAGACCACCTTTTGAGGGCTTGGACTTAAAAGTGGTCCCAAAGGATTTTAAATACACAAACAAATAAGAGAACGAATGTACAACATGATAAAAAAATGGGGAAAGGGCAGCACAGATAAATTTTGCAAACAGAGAATGATTCTGCTGGCTCAAAATGATGAAAGAGAGGGATATGCAGGAATGGCCACCATATTCAGAGGGTGGGAGAATTCTGTATTTGTTATACCATTTAAATGTATATAAATATAAAATTGTGCACTGTCTCAACATTGAAATATTATTTTTTTTTTTAAAAGGAAAAGCAACGAGGAGAGAACACAGTGGAAATGTGTTTGAGGATGCCCAAGAGACTAATTTATTGCTAATATATTTGTCAATTCTATTTCCCAAGTTTTAAGTCCGTCAGTATAAAGTGACAATGTGTAAAACATTAACTTATTTTCATGAGTGCACCACTTACTGGGAGAGCTTGTTAGTCAAAACAATCTACATAATGTTTGCTGTAGAAGTTGCATGTAGCAACTTCTCACAGCAGTTCGGACTCCCAAACCCCTGTTGGCAGTCCACATTACATAAGGCTTGAATTCTGTGAAGTGCATTTATGTTCCTGGCTACTTATCAGTGCAGTCCTATATACTTTCTCAAAAGTAAGCCTCACAGAGTTCAGTGGAGCTGTCCCCAGATTGTCTTTTTGAATGTATGCGGTCTTTAACAGGAATAAGATTCTTATTTCTTTATGTCCCTGAACACATTTTACACAGGCCTGCAGAAAAATTATACTCAGCGTTATTTGAGTGCCCACTGATTTCTCATAGCTGTATGCACATCCTTTCCTTTGTCTAAATTTAATGTTCTGAACCACAGGGATTTAAAAGAGCAAAATAGAAGTAGGGACCGACAGAGGCACTTTAATAATTATGCTACACCAGAGGCCCTCATATGTCTGAATCCCACACGACAACTTGTTGTTAATTCAGTGTTGGATATCTTTTATTTTTTACACATTTTATTGGCCATCAACTTACAACTGATATATTTTTCTGGTTAAACAGTAAATGCGCTGTTAGTTTTAGTTGTATACAGTGGTACCTCAGGTTAAGTATTTACCGTATTTTTCGCTCTATAAGATGCACCAGACCACAAGACGCACCCAGTTTTTGGAGGAGGAAAACAAGAAAAAAAATATTCTGAATCTCAGAAGCCAGAACAGCAAGAGGGATCGCTGCGCAGTGAAAGCAGCAATCCCTCTTGTTGTTCTGGCTTCTATGATAGCTGCGCAGCCTGCATTCACTCCATAAGACGCACACACATTTCCCCTTACTTTTTAGGAGGGAAAAAGTGAGTCTTATAGAGCAAAAAATACAGTAATTCGTTCCAGAGGTCTGTTCTTAACCTGAAACTGTTCTTAACCTGAAGCACCACTTTAGCTAATGGGGCCTCCTGCTGCCACCGCGCTGCCGGAGCCTGATTTCTGTTCTTATGCTGAAGCAAAGTTCTTAACCTGAAGCACTGTTTCTGGGTTAGCAGAGTGTGTAAGCTGAAGCGTATGTAACCTGAAGCGTATGTAGCCTGAGGTACCACTGTATTCCTAATATTTCTGCTCAAGATGGCACTTGTGTTGCAAGGACACATCATTCTCCTGCAATGTAGGTAGAGAATGGTTTCCAGTATGAATTTTGCATCACATCTCACCAATGTACACCCATTAGTCCTGTAACTGAATGTGGTTGTGCACGTTATCACAGGCCAGTCCTCTTGAACGCACCATTTATAAGCCCTAGAATTCATGCTAAAATACAAAGATGCCAACATTTAAGTAGGCATGTTTAATCTACAAATAATGTGTGCTATAATAGTTTTGCAACAATGCCAAGATATTTAACAGATATCAATATTTCAACCATTGTCTGCCCTTGATATAGAGCACCTAAGAAAACTAGTGTTTACTTAGAACAGCTTTAAACACTACTTGGCCCCAAAATTCTCTAGAAAAGGTCAGCATGGGTGAAGGGCTTGCTTTCTATAAGCAATCCTGTCATTCAGACTAACAGCAGTGATTCACTCGCAGGAGGGAAAAAATGGCTCTATTGTTGGACTTATTGACTCCAGGGAGGACAGCTACTCTATTATTACCATAGAGTGCTCACAACCTGAGCTCTGTGTTGGTCCACTTAAAATTACTATTTGCTGTGAAGGATTGGCAAAGCAATTCTTAAAATGATGGGGTGAAAGTAGGAGAAGCTCCACCAGGAGCTTTTCTTTTCCTTTAAGCAGGAGTGAGCAATGCACGATTCTTTCTGAGCCTGACCCACTTATTACCTTTTGTTCAGTTGTCTTTATTAACATATTAACTGACTAGATTGCCTTTAGAAATAAATAAATGCATTTCATTAGGTAATTATATCACAATAGCCTCTTATTAGGAAGGACGCAATGTTCAACCCAAACACTAAAATATATACAGCCTGATGGTCACAGTATATGCAGTACACAAATATACAGTACAAACATACAAAAGTCTGTAAACCTAAGGGCATTTGTGCAAATTACAAACTTTCATAGCTTTCAATCATTTAGGTGTTTAAAAAAATTAATTAAGCAGATGCCAAAATTACCACTGTTTCCTAATTTGGTTGATGTTCACACCTCAGTGATGTTGCATGATAGTGCATATGCATCACTGATATTCAAAACATAATCGTTTGCTATTGAACAAAAGCAGTGGCAATGGTATTCTCCTATATAATTTTCTCCTAAATTACTTAGATTTGCAATGCTTTCCCCCATGATGGCATTTTAAAACTGAATCAAAGAAAGCAAAGTGGACAATTAAAAGAAGAGGAGATGAGAGTGTATAAGAACATTTTCAGTACAGTGGTATATAGAAAGGTGAAGCAAACAGGCTAATCAGAATTCGTTTCCTATTAAAATTATCTTGAAGCTTGAAATCAAGCACCATGGAAGCTTGTCACCTTGCTTATAGATTTAAACAGTAGTACATTTTTCTGTCATATCTGTAAATGAAGGAATGCAAACTTTACCCCCTGCCCCAAAGTTTGCTTATTGTCTTTGAAATCCCTTCCTCACAAAAGCTTCGGCTGTCAAGAGGTTGCAAATGAAAAGTCAATACTGGCGCTGTTATGTCATATTACATCCCTTAGGCGATAAAGCTGAGTTTGCTCAGTATTTGGGGTTGCTTTTTGTTTTTGCAGCTTTAGCATTCTGCCTGCACACCTGCCTTCGTTATGATCCATTAAAAGACTTTTTATTACAAATAAGTCCACGAAAGTTCAAAATGTGGAATTTTCTATTACTCAATTCTGCTTTGTTTTCCTTGACAAACCATATCATCTGAAAAGTAGGATCATGATACAGTATAAAATATTTAATTAAAATACATGCATTTTTAGTATACTAGTTCAATATTAATGCCATCGTGGACTTGAAAGGTAAATAGTCTGACCTAGTATAATGCAGCTTCCTTTGTTCCTAACCTAACAGATTAATTGTCTAAATACTGTGAGGCAGTTTTTGTACAATCATGAAGTGCTCAATTCTGAATATCTTAATGTTTGAAAATAGCACATTTCTATAGCATAAAATGACTACAAACTCTAGAACTTGGAATTTACAACTTTCATTTCCTCAATAGCAGCTTTCATGCCATATGCCAACTTTTGAAACTCAGAAGTTTCAAACTAGTTTGTAATTCGGGATTTTGGTGGGATGTTCAAAGGTGGGTGGGGAGGCAGGGGAAGAAAAAAACGTTCAACTGGTGTTTGCAAGTTCCTAAGCATGTATAAAATGCCTGTCTGCATTGTGGTTGTATATTTTAAAAAAACATCTTGTTACTGTATATTAACGATTGCCCAAGAATGAGAAGGTAGCTACAGAGCTTGTACACAGCCCAAGAAAAAAGTATAAGTTCTGCACACAGTTGGTATATAGTCCTAATTTTCCAGACTTGACAGCTGTAATAAACCTTAACCTCTACTTCCCCAACTTTCCTCAAGTGCAGCTTAAAATTCCACATGTGTTATACCATCTAACGAACCAGCCATTAAAACGAAGCCACAGATCTATATCAATAGATTAGGAGGAAAATAAGTGTGAAGTAAATGGAAGTGCATTCTGGAATGACAGCAAGGGGACGAAAGCCGATGATCATCAGTTTACAAAAGGAGATATATGAGCTAACATATTCTGCACACCACCTCAATATATACAGTATAGCAAAATCCAAGTAGAAAATAAGACTGATAATAATGGAACTGAACACATGAACTGTCATGCAAAGGCTAAACATGCCACAACACAGGCATTGTGTACAGTATTTTCCTCTGATTTTAAATAGGAACAGCAGCTAAGCAAATATTTGGTATTGTAGGATATATATGAGCCCCATCCCTACCTATCTTATTATCATTTATACAGGGATGCTGCGACTTGCTGCCTGTACAAAGTAGTAAAACCATCTTTTTTCTTGATGTTCATGTGAACTTCCTTAATGTCAAGCAAAGGGATCCTGGCACACTGAAGGTAGAGTGGCCTAATTTGAACATCACGCCAAACCATGGTTTAGCATCAAATGAATGAGCCTAGGCAAGTCTTGGGATTGTTTGCTCTTCCAGAGGAAGGAGGATGGAAGCTTCTTTCTGCTTTTTTAGATTCAAGTTGGCTTAGTTAATGTTAACCGCAGTTTATTGATTAAATTAAACGACAAAGTGCAGTTAAGCCAGGCATAGGCAAACTTGGCCCTCCTCATGTTTTTGGCCTACAACTCACATGATCCCTAGCTAACAGGACCAGTGGTCAGGGATGATGGGAACTGTAGTCCCAAAACATCTGGAGGGCCGAGTTTGCCTATGTCTGAGTTAAGCAGATGTGGAAACAAGCTTCTAAACTTCTTTCCCTGGTTGCATGGGGAGAAGAGAAGTGGAAAGGACCGCACCAGCCCAAGACTTTGCTTGGGCTCTTTTCTGGCAGTAACAATTAAACCATGGTTTAGAATTACATGTGAACAGCCCAATGGGACTTACTTCTGAGTAAACCTACTGAAGAACAGCTGAACATCATTTTAAAGGTTAGCTTGTCTACTCTGGATGCAGCAGTTTCAGAAAATAAAAATAATATGCAATGAAAGAAGAGAGACCATTATAATACAATCTATTGTAATCTACACAGAGACCATTATAATACAATCTATTGTAATCTACACAGAGGTTCCTATTTTAAAGGTTTGCAATCTTATTTTTTAATAGCGCACAGAACATCATAGTCATGTCAATGCTACCCTCCCACCTGGTTTGATTCTTCTTAAAATTCTGATTTCTTTAGGCCCACAATAGTAGCTACAATAACTTAAAAGCTCATTTACAATTTGTTCTGCAACTATTATGCACATCCAGTTTTTCAAAAGTTTCTTAAAGATCACTTCTACATGGGATAAGAATTATAATCTCCCATAAATAGCTTGATCAAAGCACATAGTTTGCTGCAAGCTAAAAATACTTGGATTCCAGTTCTGATGCTCAAAAGAATGCTATTGTTCATATGAGTTGGAATAGAAATAACACTTTGTATCCCTATTTAAAGAATGGGATTATTTAACGTACAAAACATAATATTCTGTATTTAAATATATATTTATTTACTTTTGCTGAAAATATGAAAGTAGAATATTTCTAACTGAAGGGTGAAGAAAGATATATAGTCTTACATTATGGCATGCCCTCCAATATTTATCCAATGAAAATAGGGATCACCTATTCAACAACAACAATTTTACTACTAATAATAATTTTACTATTTATACCCTGCCCATCTAAGTGGGTTGCCCCAGCCACTCTGGGCAGTTTCCATACTAAAACATAAAACATACGAAACATACTGAGACATTAAACATTGAAAAACATTCCCTATACAGGGCTGCCTTCAGATGGCTTGGGTGGCAGATTACTCCATACCCTCCAACATTTCTCCAATTAAAATAGGGGTGTCCTAAGGGAAAGAGGGACATTCAGGGATCAAATCAGAAACCCGGATGGCTTATGCAAATCTGGGACTGTCCCTGGAAAATAGGGGCACTTAGAACAGTGTTTCCCAAGCTTGGGTCTCCAGCTGTTTTTGAACTACAATTCCCATCATCCCTGACCACTGGTCCTGCTAGCTAGGGATGATGGGAGTTGTAGTCCCAAAACAGCTGGAGACCCAAGTTTGGGAAACACTGACTTAGAAGGTCTGTTATGCCTTCAGACACAATATTAGTTGCTGTCTATAACACAAGGCATAGGAACTTAAAATCAAAACTTTCAGCTAGTGGGTTTCCTGTGGTGGTGAATATATGGCTTTCTGGCTCTCCTATCCGTAAACAGAAAAGAGAGATGTAATAAATACATCTAAAATGTGACAACCATGGATTTTTAAATGGGAAGAAAATGGGCACAGTGAAATGAGGTCTATGGGGAAAAGACCAGGAACTGATGAGAAGAGGACTCTCCGTCAAAGAAGAAAGGACTGCAATGCAACCATTTATTTGATGAGCTCAAAACTCCAGTAAGACATGGGGGGGGGGGGAGACACTTGTTCACCTAGCAGTCTGTGGAAAGGTAACTCCCAAACTGACACAAGAAAGGATCACATGCAAATGAAAGAAAAAGATAAGGACACAACGCCGTGAAATAGGCTAGAGAATATTAGTGTACTGTGGCACTTGCTGGTGGAAGTTTTCTTACATTTCCCCCTCATTACATTTTAATTGAGAAATAACTGGAGGAAGAAGAGTAGGTTCATACATGCATATACAGCAAGGGCAGACATATGCTTCTTACACTGAGAAAAAGAACCATTAATTTTACACAGTGTAGTAATAATAATGAACGTGGGGCAGCAGACAAGCAAGTCAAGAAGCAAACAGATATTGATCATGGAAACCTTACAGATAAGTCACTCATTGCAATGCTCACCACCATAGAGAGGCCATGCCCCCCACTGAAAATTGTTTTAACCACAATCCATCCCAGGAGGTGGGTGCAGTAAACCAACCACAAGACTGGAAAAAGCATCACTAACAAGGGGGGGGGGAGAGAAATTCCAGACGCTTGATACAATATTTACTCAAGGTTTGACACATTTCAGAACAAAATCTTGCTTGGGGGAACTTTTTTTAGCAGCAACTCTCATCAAAAGCAAGGGATCCTATAGAAATATCTGTGGAGGTGGGTGCTTGAGCACAAAAGATGTTCCTAGGCCTGTGGTGAAGAAGCTGTGGCCAGATGCTACCCAATTTCATGTAGCCTTCTAGACACTGCATGCCCACTCTTGCTCTCTACCCTCTTCAGAAACACTTCCTTTTTCACAGTGTGAGGGGTATGGGGTGGGGAGGTGGGGAGAGCTCTGAATCCATGATGAATGGGATGGGGCTCACAGTGTTTATCACATTTTTATTATGCTCTTCAGCCAAGGAGTGGTATACATGGCATTGTTCAAATATACCTTCATGCATGTGGCAGGCCAAACTCTGGACCTTGTTTTCTCAACTGGGCATGAAAAGGGTGTTCTGAAAGTGAGGGATATTGACACCAGTCCCTTGTCATGGTCAGATCACTTCCTGCTGAGATTTAGGCTTTAGCACCTTTCCCCCTTCACCCTCACACCTCAATCCAGATAAGGCTGTTAGTGGATGGTTTCCTAGACAGATGGATGGGAGATGACCTGCTCTTAATGGGGTTACACTCCATCTGGAGGAGCAGGGATGCAGCTTGGGGGTGCTTCTGGATCCGGTGCTGTCGCTTGACGCTCAGGGGGTGCAGAGTGTCTTTCATCAGCTTCGGCCGGTGGCCCAGCTGTGCTCCTATCGGGACAGGGATAGCCTGCTGTCTGTGCTCTGATAACCTCTAGGTTAGATTACTGCAATGTGCGCCTCTGAAGACAGTCTGGAAACTTCAGCTGGTGCAGAATTCAGCAGCTAAGTTGCTCACCAGGGCAAGATAATTTGAGAATATAACACCAATCGTGGCCCAACTGTACTGGAAGGCAATTAGTTTCCTGGCCCAATTCAAAGTGCTGGTTTTGACCTACAAAGTCTTAATGGCTCAGGATTGCAATACCTCACAGACTGCCTCTCCCCATATGAAGCAATCTGGACCTTGCAACCATCAATTCCTGCATTTGCAGGGGTTGGACAAGATGGCCTTTGGGGGTCCCTTCCAACTCTACGATTCTATGATCATCTGAGGCCCTTCTTCACGTGCCTCCTCCATGAGAGATCCAGAGGGTGGCGACACAGGAACATGTATTTTCGTGGTGGCTCCCCCTTTGCTTTTAGGCACCAGGCAAAAACATTCCTCTTCTCCCAGGTATTTAGCTAACTAAATGATATATGGCCTTTAAAACTACGTAGGGGGGGGGGTTTGTTGTTGTTCATGAGTATGCTACATATTTTTGTGTTTTTATATTGCAAATTGCCCTGTGATGAAGGGTGGTACAGAAATTCATAAAATAAATAAAACCCTGCAAGACACTTAGATTGAAAGACAGTGACTTGTGCAAAATCATTCTAGAAACTTCATGGCTGAGCAGGAATTTGAAACCAAATGTCTCTGGTTCAAATTCTAAATGTGATCTTCTAAGCACTATACCACCATGGTGCTTGTATCATTAAGACAAACAACAATAAGGACATATGTATGATGTCAGTTGCCATAGGTTGCAAAGTGGGTGCAAACTTCAGGCTTGCAGAATCCACTTTGATTTGGGGGGGGTTTCCCCCTAGAACCCCAGGATCCACTAACTAAAGCCTGATGCAAATGCCATACACTTAAAACAATATAAAAACTGAACAGAGTTTACAGTTCTTCTGCACAAAAACCACACGGGCCTGTAACTGCCATTTCATTCCTGCTACTGTTAAACATATCCTCAACCACATATCTAGCAGTAGATCCAGATCTACCTTCTGTCTTCCTGTTGTAGGTTATGCAAGTTGCTCATCCTTTAGGATATTTTCACAGAGTACCAGGAACTTTTTTTTTGTTTTTACTACCACCAATGGTGCTTTTATCAATATATGAGCACCTCCTTTAAAAAACACACACCACTTTTTCACTCTTAGTAATAATATTACTAATAATGCATGAATAGCAGCTGAACCACTACTCCTACATGTATAGCAGGCAAACAGAAAATTTAAATGAAGAGGGTAGGATCCATGATGCAAAGGGAAGAGCTCTGTTGTCCTCTCCCAATTATTTTCCTTTACAAAAAATGTTTCTGTGTACACATCTAGCAAATCTAGTCAATGTTAGACCTAAAGCTAGAAACAGCATGTTTTCCTCCGGGATGAGCTTGACTAGTCTTTAAAATAGTTAAAAAAAGAATATTTTTTGGTAAGGAATTGCTGCCTTAGAAAGCCATATACTCGTGGGATGTATTCACGATTTTTAAAGGCAGAAAGCACTGAACATGGAAACAAGTGTAAAAGAATTAGCAACAAAAGTTACAAACTGCCAACAATTGCATGGGCATTGTTGCAAGGGGATGTATCCTTTGATATCAGCAATTGCATGAACCATGCTCAAAAGATGCCTGTGGCCAACCACACATTTATCAGTAGCTAAGAAGAAATTTAGAGTGCTGGGGGGAAGGTACCCAGAACAATGAAACACTAAGGATTGGTCTTGGGTCTGCATATTGTAGTTTACAGAAACTGATAGTACAATGTCGAGGCTTCTTATTTTTTTAAGTTGATAGTCAAAAAAGCAGAGATTTCATAACTATCTATATCATATAAGCAAATGTTATTTGCATAACCACAACTTCTAAAATGTTATTTAACTGTCTCATTCAAAGACAAATATAGTCAATTACCAGGAACTTGATAATACCAACAGTATTTAAATCAGTTCCAGGGGAATTATCCTTTGGTTTGGCACACGTTGCACTCATACCAAGAACTCTGGCACTACAGACAGACATTCTGTCTGATACACATCTGAGTAATAGCATTCTTCTAAAAAGTCAGTGATCAGTTATTCATTCTGGGTATTCTACGCAATATGACTTTACAGCAAAGTCAAAGAGTGAAGCAACATAGCCCTTTATACCTTCAGAAAAAAGCAACTGAAACTTTATGCATTTTATGTTATTTTTATGCTTTTACACTTAACATACTTTTATGATATACTTTATGCATTTTTATCTTGTGCTATATACCATATAAGAGAAATGTACATTAGCATATGCTACCAAGAAACAGCTTTCACTGTTATCAAATTTTCATCTTGGTTTCAGTGTTTAATTAGGTGCTGTTTTAACAACATTTGGTAAATGCAAATCAGTAGGTATCATTTTTGTGTGTGGATGCCATGAAACATTATTGCTTGCTGCCTTCACTACAGAGGAGACAACTGCAAGAAAGGAAGTACTATATTGTGTTTAAGACACTAGACAGGGAATCAGGAGAGAAAACCTGGAGACTGGCTCAGATTTTGGCAGATACTTCCTATCTGCCTTGGGGCTAGTTACTGAAGGCCAGATTTATACAGTCTCCAGGGGCTTAGTTACCCAACAGCCTGCTCTCCAAGCAGCTTTTGCAAACCCATTAGAAGGACTGTACTGATGTAGCAATTTGCATGTTCGGCACCCCAAGTTACTTTCATATAGATTCTCACTGGCATAAACATTGTAAGGATGAGGCACTTTTGAAAGCCTTAAAACTGTACTTAAACACTACTGAAAGCTAAAAATTTTTATACAAATTCCCTCCCAGTCACCTCACAGGAGTTGCAATTGTTTTCCTTCACAAGTGTTCAAACATTAGTTTTCTACACAATGTCATTACTACCACAGCTTTCATAGTGCATATCACACTTCATGCTGGGAAAAATATATTATGGCTATCTCATTCTTCCTTGCAGTGAATTTTTATTTACTCAGCTACTTCTCCCACCTCAAACATTTCTTGTATTATTATTTATTTTATTTTTGGCCTATTGTACAGATCCAGTCAGAGCAGAGACAGTTGGTTAATGCTATGGCACCAAGATCTGCAGTCCCAACTCAAAATCACCTTGATCCTGGATTTATGAAGTGGACAGCATGGTGTTCTAAGGATGGGAATGGTTTGGATGGCATAATCGGCTTGATGGGGCTGGAGATGTCCCACAGGAAAAGGAAGGATAAGTGTCACCTAGTTGTCTATTGCATGATCTCTGTATTTTATTTTTGCAGATGTTATCTGGTTAATTGGTTGTAACTGATGGGAGTGGTTTTGTTTCACCATTTGCTGACATTTTGTTGATATTATCTTGTAATACTGGGAGGATTTCAACATTGCACTAAGGTAATCATTCCATCAGGCTTGCCAGATGGAAGGCTTCTCCCTCTCCTCCCCCATGTGTGGTGCCAGGGGTTCTCCCAACCCCAACAAGAGCAAATTTCAGGGGTCACAATGGGCACACAGAAGGGAGGAGATGGATGAAAGCTCTGACGCACAAGCAGAAGTCTTTGCCCAGGGCTTCCACTGCGGGAAGTTATTAGTTGAATCCCACTCACTATATGAGAAATTGATTATTGAATGTTGTTAAAATGCTTTTTAGTTACGTTTTGAATTGTTATGGGATGACAATGTAATTATATTTTGTCACTTTTATGGGTTTTAAGCAACCAAGTACAGTATGAAGAAAAGTGGCAGTCAAATCTAACATGAAATGAAAAATCCTGCTCATCTCTGATCATTTCTGCATCACATTCTCTTCTGCTTCCTGTCCCTTTCCTCATTTCCTCTTCTTCTGTGACATGAGACAGTAAGGCTTCTGAATATCTGTTGCTGTAAACCAGGGGATGTCAACCTGGTTTCTACCACCCACTAGTGGGTGTTTCAAGATTCTAGGTGGGCGGTAGGGGGTTCTATAGCACAAGCTGAATCCTGAATCAAGCACTGGTGGGTGGTAAGGAATTTTTACCATCAAGAAAGATGCATTAGTGGGCGGCAGGTATAAAAAGGTTGACTACCCTGCTGTAAACCTTGGGAGGGGAGAGTGCTCTTGTGCTCATGTTCTGCTCCCTGGTTTCCCAAAGGCATCTGGTTGGCCATTGTGAAAACTGGATGCTGGACTAGATGGGCCATTGGCTATTCTTATGGGTATATATTCTAGTTTGCCCCCCAAATTACAGTGGTACCTCGGGTTAAGTACTTAATTCGTTCCGGAGGTCCGTACTTAACCTGAAACTGTTCTTAACCTGAAGCACCACTTTAGATAATGGGGCCTCCTGCTGCCGCCGCGCCGCTCCTACACGATTTCTGTTCTCATCCTGAAGCAAAGTTCTTAACCTGAAGCACTATTTCTGGGTTAGCGGAGTCTGTAACCTGAAGCATATGTAACCAGAAGCGTATGTAACCCGAGGTACCACTGTTTATCATATTGGCATAGAATCATAGAACTGTAGAGCTGGAAAGGAACCTGAAGGTCATGTAATCCAACCCTCTGCAATGCAGGTTTCTCAGCTAAAGCATCCATGCCAGATGGCCATCCAACCTCTGCTTAAAAACCTCCATTGAAGGACAGTCTAATTCATCACTTCTCGGGGGAGTCTATTTCACTCTTGAACAGCTCTTACTGTCAGGAAATTCTTCCTAATGTTTAGTCTCCTTTCTTGAATCCATTAATTTGGGTCCTACCTCCTGCCCCCCCAAGAGAAGGAGAAAACAAGCTTGCTCCATCCTCCATGTGACAGCCTTTAGATATTTAGCTATCATATCTCCCCTCAGTCTCCACTTTTCCAGGCTAAACATACCCAACTCTCTCAACCGTTCCTCATAAGGCTTGGTTTCCAGACCCTTGATCATCATGGTTGCCTTTCTCAGTGTGTCAATATTTTTATTGAATTGTGGTGCCCAGAACTGGATGCCGTTCTCCAGGTATGGTGTGACAAAGGCAGAATAAAGCAGGACTTTGACTTCCCTTCATCTGGACACTATACTTCTGTTGATGCAGTCTGGAATATCATTTGCTTTTTTGCTGTTGCATCTCACTGTTGACCCATGTTTATTTTTAATAGCTTCTAACTTTTGTGGATCTATTTGAAGTAGATTTGTTGATTAACTTGGTTCTAGCATATGTTTTTTCTCCAACCATTTCACTTTAGGCTATACTTCTGCAAAATGGTCTCTTCTAAAATATAATGGTTCCCTGTGTGTGAAATGCTCTCCCCAAATTGTCTCACCTGGCATGTTCAATAAATATATTTTGGCACTAGGCGAAAACATTTGTTTTTCATCATGTGTTGGACTGAGTAACATTCTATGGCCTTTTAAATGTGTCTGTGAGTTATTTGTTTCTTTTTAAAAAAAACGTATTTTGTCTTTCCATTTTGTATTTTTATGTTGTGCACTACCCTGTGATCTTCGGATGACGGGCTGTATACAAATTTAGCAAATAAATAAATAAAAATAACAAAAATAAGGGTGAATAGATTTATATAGTTGCCTAATAGTGTAATGTATAGTTTTGAAACACTAGAAGTTTAAGAAGATCCACCAACAGAACAATAAACATAACTCATTCTGGACTTTAGGATAAAAAACAACAACATCATAAATTAGATGTGAAACTCTGAATAACTATAATCAAATTTGGAATATATTTCTGAAACTGTGACTAAGAGACAGCCCACCACCAAGAGACTACAATACTTTGTTGTGATTCTGATTTGGCCTCTTCACCTTCCTTTCCTAATTTCCCCCACTCAGCTCTGTTTTTTGATTAAGCACAGGTTTGCAATGGACATGGAACAAGTTTTTACACATGGGACAGAGATTGGGCCTGTCTGTTCTGGGTGTTATAGTCATTTTACTGTATTGTCACTGAAAAACAAACAAACAAACAAATGAAAACACACACTTCCTTCCTCTATTTCTTCTTTTTCCTAGACCAAAAATACTGAAATCCATAAATGTTATGGTTTCTGAGCCCATTTTTCTGCAATTGTAAAAATTGTAGGTTTTTGTGTGAATAATCATCATATATAGATTGGAACTAGTAGGAATAAACAAAAGGTATAGGCACATATCATATGCATACTGATGGCACTTAAGCCCAAACTTCTAGCTGACTTCTCACAGTGGCTTCATGTGGATGTTAAAAAGTACAGGGGACAATATAGAATCCTGAGGCACTCCAAGGGCCAAAAAGAACCCTGCTGATCAGTCCAATGGCCCATCTAAGTGGCTAACCAGATATCTGTGGGAAGTCCCTAAGATCAACATGACCCTCCTTCCACTCAATTCCTAACAACTGCCTGTGATACTGGAGGGAATATATAACCACCAGGGCTATTAGCCATTGATCGGTTTAGCTTTCATTAATTTGTCTATTCCTTCTTTAAAGCTGTCTAAGTTGGTGACCATCACTACATTTTGTGGTAGTGAATACCATAGTGAATTCTAGTAGTGCATATGGGGAGACACCAAAGAACGGTCAGGAGGCGCTGTAACCAGCTAATAGGATAAAGTTGATAACAGGTGCTCCTTTCACCGTTGCCACCACTTGAGAATCTAGTAGCAGTCAGGATCCAGAAAACCACTGGGCTATAAATTTGCTCTTTTAAGGAAAATGTAACCATGTCAGACAGATGCCTAGTTTAGTGCTAACATGCTAAATGAATAACATAGAAGCTAACATATCCATATTAAAGGCAACAAATTAAAATATATTTTGAGAACAATAAGTGCAATTAAATAAAACAAACGACTTCCAGCTATACCTATTATAGATTATATTCCTAACCAATTCAATATTTATCCATTTGCATCCTTGGTTAAACTTCTGTAACTCTTTGTCGTCTTCTCTTGACTCTGCACCACTTCAGGCCCATGTGTGCTCGAAAACTCTTAAAGTGTTTCAACACCTCTTCTTTATTGCAGCTCTACAACTCTTCAAGTTTCTGACTCCACAGCTTTCTGGCTAGCTACACTACTTTCTAGCTGGACTTATATACAGCTTTTCACTCCCCCTCACAACCTTTTAGCAAATCAGAAGTAGAGTAGAATTCTGTTTAAGTTCCTATTTTCCCTTAATTGTCAGGTTCCTAGACTGAATGTTTGACCCACCTGTGCAGAAAGCATTGAACAAAACTTTGCCTTGTACTTTTAACCTTCCTTCAAACAGCTTCCAGAGCAAAACACCCCCTTGTACTTTTAACCTTCCGGTGCCTTTTGATCCTCCCACTCAGGAAAGCCTTTAAAACAAAAAGCAACCATTTGATAACCCAAGCTTTACAACCAGAAACCAAACACAAAATGGCTGGAAGTTCTATTCCTTCATAGAAGGTTAACTTTGAAATATGTTGCACTTGATACATTATTAAATGTTCATTTCATCTACAGCCAGTGAATACATGTGGATGTTTAAGAACATTTTGCTTCAGAAACACAACCTATTGTATCTCCAGTTATTTGAGTGATGCAGCACGCACTAAGCAGCATAAGAATGCTAAGTGGGGTTATTGTTCCTTAAGTATCGATTCTAAGTTATTTGTTAAGTTTTGTGGCAGTAACGAAGTTACCAAGCTTTCCCCACACTACACTTTTCTAAGGAAATGGAATCATACTGCTGTCCACATTTTACTAATCCTATAATAAAGCTTATCCTTTCTCCACCTCATGAGTGCTCAAACATGCAAGTACATATCCTGTAGAGAACTGTGAAAAATACCAGGTGAAAATGTGGCTATCCATACAAGCATTTGACTGAAGTGGTGGCCCTCTTCTGGTTCATGTAATTATGTTGTTAGTATATTGTCTGCTTTTGCTTTAAGTTTTAGTCAAATATTATTTTATTATATTTTAAGGTTGTTTCTTGCTCTACGATTGTGTGGACAGTGAAAAGTGGGTTGTAAATAATGTAAATAAACAAACATCATCATACATGCAATGATGTTATTGACAATCTTCCTTGTAGATGGTAGTTATGATGAACAACTTCCAGCGTAATAGGATCTGAAATTTCATCATGTTAGTTGGGAACATTTGGTCATGAATAAGGTGTGATAGGCACAGTTGATACCACAGTTTATCAAGTGTTACACAAGGGGAGAGGTTGGCAGGTATAATCAGAAAGGACTATTGAACGCTGATGATAGATGAGGGTTTTGTTTTTTTTTAAATGAAAACAAACATGAGGATTTCCTTACAACATGGGGTGCTTGAAACAATGCCTCTTTTACCACAATACAATGAAAAATTGATACAGAGATCAGAAAAAGCACACTATTTTGACTCCAGTGGCATCATAAAAGTACAGTGGTACCTCGGGTTAAGAACTTAATTCGTTCCGGAGGTCTGTTCTTAACCTGAAGCTGTTCTTAACCTGAAGCACCACTTTAGCTAATGGGGGCTCCTGCTGCCGCTGTGCCGCTGCTGCACGATTTCTGTTCTCATCCTGAAGCAAAGTTCTTAACCCGAGGTAATATTTCTGGGTTAGCGGAGTCTGTAACCTGAAGCGTATGTAAACCGAGGTACCACTGTATTCCTCACCTTCATTCGGTGAAATGGCCAGGATTGACATAGGAACGAAGCAACAGTCAAGCAGCAGCATGACTGGGGAAATGTGATGGACTAAACTGGGAGGCACTGCTTTCTTAGTGAAATTATCAGTAGAACCCTGTGATGGCACTGCGATATTATACCAAGATTGCAACCCCATTGCCGAGAGGGTTAATCTTGATCAGAACATAGGCAGCTGCCTTATACTGAACCAGACCACTGGTCCATCTAGGTCTATGTTTCTGCAGCAGACACAGAGATGCTGGGGACTGAATCTGTGAACTTCTGCATGCAAAGCAGATGCTCTATCAGGGAATTATGGCCTTTCCCCTTAATGAAAGCTTTTCCATTGCTGAAAGCTAAGTAATTTTATCATAACAAAAAAGTGCGGGATCTCCTGTACCACCTCCCATGATGTAGAGGAGGACCCTCAAACACCTAGAAATAGATTTTCAGGAGGCACAGGAAGCTGCAGGGTAAAGAGGGAAATCAATGAAAATCTTCTTCCCGTTTCCCATGAGAGAAACTGTGAGTGGAACTCCACTTATGAGATCTCTGGATTCACTCCAGTTTTTCACAGTAAGGACGAATATAACAAAAACAAAAATTACCCTGAATCCAGCTTATTTTACAGAGCCATGCACCTACAAAGTAGCTTTGTATTTGTTTCCTTCTTAAAATACAAAATAGGGTCTTGAACTGTTTCTGAATTGAGATCTATTTTCGTCAGGGTGTTTTGTTTTGTTTTAACACTAATTTAAAATAAGCAAAATATATGCCCTTTAAATCCTTCTTAAGGCTCTATGACCTGTAAAACTATCTGCAATATCAGCAGCAGAAAGCCTTCTCCAGAACAAATGCTTATGTTTTATGTGTACTGTATTTGCTAATCATTAGTTCATAAGCAAGAGCAGATATACAGCATGCTATAAATAATAGTGGGAATGTAAAAGTGAATTGATCTGTCTGGCTATCTAGTAATACTGCTGGCAGAGGACCAGCACTGAATGGCTGCCAACTATCATAGACCCAGCCAGTGATTAGTCTAGGGGTCTTGCCCTGTCAGGCAGAAAACAGTCTTAAGCTGAGCTCCCAGAACTGTGAGCACCGCCTACTGCTCAACAATGAGCACTTCCTGCAGTGTCCCCTTTGCTGAGTTAAGTTTAAATAGCTGAAAACATGTACGCATTATCAAGGTATAAAAGCACCCATCCAAGAATATTAATCACTGGTGGGAGATGTCAGCGTTCTTGTGAACTGAAGTGACTTGCATTATTCAGTCTGGCTACGTTCTCTCTCTCCATTCATCTCTTCCTGGCTTCCCTCAGACGTGCACTGCAATGTACTAAATCCATTCCTTCGGTTTATCTTATCTATTTATGTGTGCCAAATATATATACTCCTTACCTAGATAGATATTTATGGGTGTGGAATGGGGAGGCAAAAACAACAACAACAAAATGGGAAGCATTTGATACATATCTATGTTTTCTAGGATAGTAATTATCCTTAATAAATGTAATTACAATGAAAGCTTATTGGGTGGGGTTTTATTACAGGAAAGAAGTAGGATTGTTCAGTAGCAAGTCCAGACAGCAAAACTATTTCCCTATCTATAGTGCAAATGGAGCAAAATGGTGGGTTAATTCCCCCCTCCCCCCCACACTTTAAGTCAGTTATGTTGATCCACTTATTGCATTGCTTGAACTAGTTCTCCCTATGTATAAACATGGGAAGACAGCTCAGGCAGCAAACTCACCTCGAGATGCCTTGCAGGGATTCAGTAATGTGCCTGCTTGGCACTGTTTCTTGTATCCCTCAAGGCTGTCTCCCAATCTCTTTGTAAGACCAGCGTGCTGGCTCAAAAGAAAAAGAGAGAAAGAGAAAGAAAGAAAGAGAGAGAGAGAGAGAGAGAGAGAGAGAGAGAGAGAGAGAGAGAGAGAAAGAAAGAAAGAAAGAGGTCCCCCCATCAAATAATGCAGTGCTCAGCCTCATGCAATCTATCTTTGCTATGTGATTTTGATTCACTGTTTAGCAGAGGAGCCGGGTTGCCATTATGTGCCCAGTATTCACATGCAAGCATATGCCTGAATATAAATTCTGTCTGTAGATCGAAGGTGAGTTTCTAATTAAGAACTGGGAAGTTGAATTTCCACAAAGAGACCCACATTTTATGGGTAAGAGCCCACTGTGGGAGGCAGCTGCTTTTGTTTGGGAATCTGTTGGTGTTTGCTTTCTTTTTTGTAAAAAAAACAACAACCGGATTTCATAAATACCAGTGAAATTCAAACAAACCTGATTGAGATTTCACTTCATCACTTAAGATATATTTTGTAGAGTACAGCCTGTGCAGTAATCCTCTGCTATGCTTTAATTTGGTTTTAATTTTATAGGCCCTGTTTTAACTGCATATTTCCAGACCTTTATTTCTCTCACAGCTCTTAGCAAAATGGTAGCTCATAAACACAAGCTCTGCTGTATAGACTTTGCATTTCATCCCAAAGTATTTCCTTCTTTATAGCCGTGGTCTTTCCATCCTAGTGCTCTGAGCTTGGGTCACAAATCTCACTGCTATTCCAGTGTGTGACATCTTCGCTCGTTTGCCGCTGCTCATTAACAAACAATACTGCTGTGAAATTGGTTTAATGACAAAGTAATAAAATTGCTATTCTGCTCACAGATTGCCTCAGGCACTTTGAGCTCCTACAAGGCTTACTGTGGGTGCCAAGATACATTAAGCTGCTTATTCGTAAAAACTGCATCATCTGTTTTTTTCACAGGTTCCCCCCCCTTTCCCTATCTAGTCTCTGCTTCTTTTTTATCTTCAAATAAAAAGATATATTTGCTTATGTTCTTTCATGCTGTCAAATTTTTACTTTCATGCATATTTCTCAAAAATGAAAGTGTATTTCATTTCATTTCTGGGTTTTTTCCTTCCCAAAAGGTCACTCTGTCCCTACTGCAAGGTTGTTCCTAGACTCAAAATCGCAGCAATGTAACATTAAGACAGATGTATTTTTATATACTGTATTATGTAACCAGGAGACAGGATAGTATCAGTCATATTGCAGGCATAAGACTTCTTTCTTTTCAAGAATGAATTATGAATTACCCAGTAATTTTAACTGCCATTTTAAAGATATATGTACATAAGCTACACAAACATAAACAGATATACTAAGCATCTATATAGGAGAACTGTGCTTCCTTGCACTTCCTGCATTTTGTCAATAGGTAAATATATCAGAGTAATAGTAACACTTCTAACAGACTCCTTTCTCATACAAAGAAATTTCATGTTTTGTGACAGTATCCTTTTTTCCTATTTCTGAATTAGGCCCACACATCTGATGATTTACTGCAGTCAGACAATGGTGAAACAACCACTCGCTCTTTGACAGGTAGGCTGTTCTCGATAATTACAGCCAGACATCTTAACACTACTAGTATGGTGTAAATAAACAGACAAAGTACCAATCAATAATATACTCTTACCTTTGCATTTTTAAACACATGCTAGCAATTTCTATTTCCCTCTACATTCTTTCCCCTCAAAGACAGGGTGCAATCTGCTTTAAATGCACCACACCAGTTTGCCTTCCATTCCCCCTCCTTAACATTTTCATTACTGGTCATGTTTTTAAGGAGTACAGAAAAGCAGCTCATATTGAAATAGTCATTTTCCTTACATCTAACCAAGTAGTGTGTGACCTGCTAAATACCTGTAAAAGTATAGTTTGGGCAACTGGTATCTCTAAGGGCTACGCAAAAGTGGAAAAACTGGTTGGGAACAATAAGACCTCGCCTGAACATGATTCTCTTCTCCTCCCAACTTTAAACTGATCCTCCCTTCAAATCTCTTGTGCTTCAGGGCTTCCCCAGGTCACATTCATTCTGAAGTGAGTTTGACCTAGGGAAGCCTCGGAGCATGAGATTTGAATACAGCAGGCTGGTGCAAGCCCCGCAGAGACTTCCAGACTGGGTAGCACCCACAGCAGGATTGTGAAAGATAGAGAGGCCTATTAGAGGTCAGAAGGGGATTTTTTAAAATAGGCAACCAAAAGGAAATGAACTGACTGATGGGAATTTTTAAATATAGGCTGCAGAGAGTTGAAAAGGCTCTTTTTCAAGGTTTAGGGAGAAGGGAAGTTAACACAGGGTCTTCCAGCACATGTTTACAAGAAATCAGGAAAGACAAGAAGATAATTTTAATGTTTCGGAAGGATACGTGCCAGAAAGGATAATAGAAAAATGAGAAAGAAAGGGGGCAAGAAAATATCATGCACAGCAGATGTGGAGAACCCTGCATAAGTGGAATTCTAAAACATGACTGAAACAGCAATGGAGGGAGGCAGAGCTAGGGTGCTCACCCACACTCTTGGTGGGCAGAAAGCAAAGATGAGGGGATAACATGGCCATTCTGCAGCATTCAAACACTGGAAGGCATCACCTTGCAATACTAAGGGCTCTGCTGGTTCTCTGCATTAATGTTGTCATGGGAAGTTCAAATGGAGAGGGAGGACTGGTCTTCCTTAGGACAGTTCATGGCTACATGAGAGAGGCCTGAGCCGCAAGGGTGAGATGTATTGGTCTGATGGTTTCAAGGTAGAAAAGAGGAGGACTCCAAGTGGAGTGGGATAAAGGAACGCCAGGGAGGGGAGGAAAGATGGTAAGGAATTAGAGATATTAGTCTATGGACCGAGAAATACGTTGCAGAGGCCAGTTAGGCCTGCACAGCAACATGGAAGCTGGGGCTGCCAATTTTTAAAGGTACACTGAAGATTTTAATAAATACAAAGTACAACTTTTTAAAATTGGCAGATAGACTATCAAATAGTGTTTTTGTGTTTTGAAGAAACCTCCTTGCTGCAATATACTTTCCAGGTAAATGAATAAATTTTTAAAATACAAACGGTACCAGGTTTCCATCACAAGAAAAAAAACCAGTTAAATACTATTAATGGTTACTAGATTCCCCCCACAAGCAAAAAAACTACTGCCATTTTATGAGAATCTGTGTCATTCAGTAATATTTGTATCATGATGTTGATAACTAGCCCTGTGTCACAGAAACCAGAAAAAAATGCATTTGGGGTTGAAACTATGCATCACAGAACAGAATCAATCTTCCTAATTAACTGCAAATTAGCAATCCCAAAATGAGTGGGATCAACCTGTCTTTACTGGCCAAGAATCATGTTAAGTATATAGCTTCCTCTAAGTGCCTCTAAATTACTTTTACGCCTATATAAAGTAACATTCTTTTAATCTAATGCTGCATTAGTGTCACTGGGCTCAAAGTTATTACCCTGTTTTAAATTTCAGCAGATAGGTAGGCAGATAGAATGATAAACAAATTAATAGACAGATATGAAGATAGCCTGAAATTTTCTATGCAGGGCTCAGAGCAGCTTCTCATAAATCTCATGAAACCACAAACAAGGTACTAATTAGCATAACTCTGTACAAAGAAAACTTTCTTTTCAAAAAAGGAATTCTTTAAGGTCTCTAAGCAGTAGCTGTTCAGAATAGAGAAGCAAACACGAAGCGAGAAAGTAGGAAATAGTAGGTATTAGACTCTCTGTGTAATTAATGGTCTGAATTACTTGTTATTCAAAACTAATGGATGAAGGCTAATAAACTGGAATTTAATCCAGACAAGACAAAGATGCTCCTGGACAGAAGGTAAATTGACCCTGGAAAGGGGATTCAGCCTGTTTTGAGTGGGGGTAGTACTCCCCTTGCAAAACAGTTTCACAGTTTCAGGGAGGCTTCTGAACTCTGCTTTGCACCTGGATGTATAGTTGGCAGTGGTCTGCCAACTGCATCCAATCCTAAGGATATCAAATCTTGTTATGGAAACACATATTTAAATTTTATCGAAGTGGATTATTGCAAGAACTACTACACTAGGATGCCTTTGAGGAATTTTTGGAAACTTCAATTGATCTGGAATATGGCTGTCATGGATTGCCTATGTTGCAACAGTTGTACTGTTTGTAGGCACAATTCAGAGTGTGGGTAATTATCTGTAAAGCTTTCAATGCCTTGAGTCCATATAATCTAAAGGACTTCTTGTACTAATCTGCCCTTCTGCCTAAAATATGATGTAGAGACCTGTGATGGAAGCATGATTGGCTGCAACAAGAAATTGAGCTTTCTCAGTGGCCACAACCAGCTATGGAATATCTTCACCCATGAAGTTTGGAAAATTTTGTTCCCCACCTCTCATAACATTGGAAACTGAATGGTGTGAGATTTAGGATGGACAAACGAAAGTACCCGCCTTCACACACTGCTTAGTTACTATGAGATTCACTACCACAAGAGGCGGTGCCAACTTGGACAGCTCTAAAATCAAATCAGACAAATTCATGGCAGATAAAGCTATGAATGGCTATGAGTCATGATGGCTGTATTTTACCCCCAGTATCAGTGGCAGTTGCTAAATAATAAATAGCAGTTGCTGGGAAACACAAGCTGGAGGCTGCTACCGCACTCACTTTTTTGCTTGTGGGCTTCCAATGGGGATCTCGCTGGCCATTGTGAGAAAAGAATGCATGGCTAGATAGGCTTTTGGAATCTTCTCATGCTCTTATTGTGGTTGAATATGCCATTGTGATTTAAAATGTTGTAAGCCACATTGAGTGATCTGTATGTGTAGTAGGGCACGGCAGAAATTCTTATGTCAATAAATAATAGTATTGATAAATACTACTTTTTCTTTAGAGAGTAAGGTTCTCATTGTCAGCTTTGGAAATGTTGGATCATTTGGTGAAAATGAAAGGGGCTCAAAGGAGCCTTGGAATCTTTTATTCTACTCACACTCAGTAAACCTGCTGATAGCATTACTATTTTTTTGAGCGCTGTATATACAACCCAAATCCACAAAGGGACCTTTCAGGTGCAGCCCAAAGTTTTGAAGACTTTTCTGCACACTGTTCTTTTGTGTACATGGGGGCCAGCCTAGAAAGGAAGACATCCATGCACAAACACTGGTTTTTGCAAGAAGACTGCTCTTGCTAGAGCATAATGCCTGTGTTTTGCAAGAACACAAATCAGTGCCCTTAGCTGTGTTCACTTAAATGTTTAACTTGTGTATAGTATTGTAGAGATCTGAAGCCTCTGCTTAGAAATCAATGGTTTCTGTGCAAAGGAATAAGGAGCTCTACTACTTAAACATATCCCAACATTTTTCAGTGGAGCTTTTTGTCTATTTAGTTACCATTGTGTTTTTGCTGAGACTGTCTTCAGCAGTTTCAATACTGCATTTGTATAAATGCTTAAACGAATACCTTTACCAGTGCATCCCTACAGTCTTAAACTCAGTCATGACTCCTTAATCCTTCCCCAAAAAGAAATCTCAGTTTAACTCATATTGTGCCTGTGAGCTGAGCACTTTGGTACAACTACCAATATTTTTATTTTAATGCAGAGCTTAACACATAACAACTTGGGGTGAAAGTCTATTTCACGTCCACACTCTTGCATATATTTGTCCCTTTTGCATATATTTGTCCCTTCCCAAACAAATTCCCTATTACTTCTGCATTTCTCACCCCAAAAGAAACTTACTGCTATGCTGCTGTTCCTTAACACTCATATGTACTACACATAGCCATATATACCCCTGGTATTTCCTTGCCTGTGTATTCTCCGTCCTTTACTGCCTGTCTGCTCCTTTTCATTCTCTCTCACACACAGACTTACACAATCTGCCATGTAGCTAGCATTCATTGGCAGAGAACACTAAGCTGCTCAGCTACTTGCTGATGCTAAGAAGGAATAAGGAGCAGAATGAAGGATGTTGGTAACGGCTTAGGTGTCACAAAGGTACAAAAAAGCCCTTCAGGTCACAACTGACTCCTGGTTCAGGTAGAGAATCCCTGGCCAAGTGATTTGTGCAGCTGTACCTAAGTATTTCCCCTCCAATCATACATATATATACTTAAAGTGATTGAGATTGTGTAAGATATTAAAAGGCACACACAAAATGCAAATGCCATCTGATTTCAATAACATTACTGCCAAACCCTAGATGTTACACGTTTTTTTAAAAATGAAACATTATTGGCTCAGTCCAGCTAGGAGCTATGTGTATGAAAGTAAGGTTCCGCACATATACTCCTATGCAGATGATGGATCATGCAGGCTAATGGACTCTGAACACTTGATTATCCAGTCCAACCTAGCAGCCAGTCTAGTAGCTGGAGCTGTGCACACTTAGTCTAGAAAATGATGGTGGAATCCCACTGATCAGCTGTTCAAAGAGGGCATGGAGGCTGGATTCGGTCTTCTCAGCTCTTTCTTCCCTGCCATACAAGTTGCTGTTGGTATTCCAGATTCTTTTACTGGGCTATGCCTACAAAACCCTTACTGCTGCACACATGCTCAGCTAGATCAGGGCTTAATAATGCCTGAAGGTGCAATCAAACGTGACAAAAGAGAGATTTCAGTATTTGCATTCTGAAGACTATTTATTAGTATCAAATAGGTTTGTGAGATTGTTCAGATGTTGAATCAGTAAGCTCATCTTTGTTTTAATTTTTAAGGTTTTATTATTTCCATTATCTTTTGTTGTTAAAATGCCCAGCTGAGTGTCTGAAAAAGGTTCATTACAAAATAAACAATAAATATTAAACAAACACTGAGGAGTTTGATTCGTATTCCTCAAAGTAAATATATTGTCTGTGAGGCATTAGCAGAATAACTGCATCATAACTCAGGTAGCATATCAGTCCAAAAACACATGTGGCTTTCTTGCAAAGATGGACTAGATGAGCTTTGAGGTCCCTTCCAACTCTGATATGAGAAACCAGCTTGGGATACCCCTTTATTGAGATATGCAAAGAATGGTAACCAAGTTTCCAGAAACTATTTGTGATTAATAATACCCCTAGCCAGCTTACACTGATGTGCTACTTTTTCTGCCAAGGCTATTTGCCAGATTCTTGCAAATTGCCCCTGAATCATACATCCATTTAAGGTTTTCCAATATTTATCTATCACCATCCTGGCAACTGTTAAAAAATAACATTACTTCTTTGTGGAGAAACTGATCCTGAGGATCTTTAAATATTGACAATTAATACAGCAAAGGATCTGGTTGAGTTAAATATTGCGGTATATCTGAAAGAATGCTGAATATTCAAGCCCAAAATCTTGCCACTTCAGGACATGACCACCATGCGGGATATAAGGATCTTCACTCCTTGCAGCCTGTCCAGCACAAACAGAAATGGTTGTCAATATGGTGGATGTGGACTGTGATGAAATGCAACCTATATAATATAAGAAGACTTTCATATACATTTCCTGCATATTTTAATTTGTTTAATTGTAAGCCATTTTGTGAGGTATGTTTTTTGTGTGTGTGTGTGTACAACAAAGAAATGAAAGAAATGTACTGGGTTTTCTAGAAAGAAAGAAGAAAGAAAATAATTCACCGCAGTGCTCCTGAAGTAGTATAATAACGTTAAAAATGAATGTGTGATACTAAATGCTAAGATTTCCCCTACCGTGTTTGTAGAAGTTGCTGGGGATAAAATGCACCCCAATTAGCTCAGGCTATTGGGTACCTAATAGCTTTCTATGTAATTTATTTATTTTCTTTAATGAAAGGGCGGAGAAGGAGATGATACTTCACATATTTCTCAACAACTGTGGGGGGTCAATTGCTCTGTGATGTACGAGGTGGTTCATATTAACTGAAAATGTTTTACAAATATTTCAGACATTATCTGCTACTCTATGACACCCTCACTAGGTAGGAGAGTCACTTAAGTAAATTAATTAAAATATTTCAGCTGGCCAAAATATTTCAAAAATATTTCTCAATCTGACCTCTCCACTCACACCCCTAGCTTCAATACTTCAATATATGAGAAAGGAAGCTCACTCATATGTGTGGGGGGCAGGGAGGGCGGGATTTCTGACAGTTTATAAATCTCTGTCATATTCATGAAGCCCTCATATTAACTGTTTGTATGAGCAAAGGAGATTACTTCACGCCCCATTCCCAAGGCTTTTAACAGGAAACAACACATTCAAATCCCTCCAACATATATAACATAGATTAAAATCATACCAAAACAAATTTATGCTAATCCCATACCTTTTGTCTTAGCTCAAACTAGCCCCAGTACAAAGATCTTCCAAAAGATACTGTGGCTTGAACATTGGCACGCTTACAGAGAAAGGAAATTTCAAAGCTGAGCTTTCTCAGCCACTATGAAACTGCTCCAGGTGCCTTGATGTATGAAATTAGCACTCTTGGATCAGATATTGGGAGGATTTGTAGAAGTAGGCAGTCTACTAGTTATGCAGGATTCAAGACACCTAGGGCTTTGAAAATCAAAACACAACCTTATATTGTAGACAGAAGGCTATAGTAAGAAGGTGTTGAAGTATTGGTATGTGCGTTCTCAAAAAGCTGTTACAGCACATCAAAAGATGAGATTCTGTGTTCAGCAACTCAGGTAGTCCCAGAACAGTTATCAGGGGCGATTCCATGCACCATTTATTACAAAACTTTGGCATGAAGTATCTTCAAAGATACCATTACAGCCTTGCATTAGATGGGATTGATAAAAGTGCTTCTAGTCAACTTGAAGCAGACTTCCAGAGTGCCTATCAGGACCTAAGCTTGGAAACTAGTACCCCAACACTACAGTTCACTAGTAATGGCCGAATAATTTGCTGGCCACTATTACTCAGTCTTTTGTGCAATCATTTTTTTTAAAAAAACACATTCTTCCTCTCATCACAACCAGACAGCAATGACATCCTTGATACCAAATTATAGATGAGCTAACCCACCTCCGAATACATTTTAACCAGAAAGCAGGTAAGATGAAACCTCAGAGGAACTCAGAAGGAAGATCCCAACGAAAAGCCCCTCCTCACAAAAATAAGCCAAATACATGAAAGAATATATTCAGGATACCAACACCTTGTGACCAGCAACAGAATATCAAAAGCCAACATAAGATCCAAACCAAAAGGACACAAGTTTCCCTTTCACTCTCTATTCAATGTTAATCAAAGAAGCCACCATGCTCAGTGAAACAGTGAAAAGGGACCAGAACAGTGAGAGTATCGATATGTACTTGCACAATGAGTATTCAGTAAGAGTTCTCAGGAATGGAAAGTCTTTGCCAAACATGTCTCTTGGGAATTGGAAAACACCAGCCAGCAAAGAATCCCCTTCTGCCAACAAAAGTGGGCATACATCCTTACATTACTCTTAACACTTCTACGCTGGTGAGTAATATCAACTGGAACTGATCTAAGCAAATAGAACAAGAGTGATCCTCCATATCCCAAATCAGCATTTAAAATAGCAGCTTTCAGTTCAAATGTACTGTATTTACTCAAGTCTAATACACCATCGAATCTAGCATGCACCTCAATTTTCAGAACCTTGAAACCAAAAAAAGTATGTGCTGGCGAATGTAAATGTGCTATCGAATCTAATGTGCACCTTAATTTTTGCAACGTGATTTGGCCCAAAAGGGCAAGCATTAGATTTGAGTAAATATGGTAACAAAAATGATTTTGCCTGCGAAGCAGGCCTATTTTGTCACAATGGTTAATATATGATGTCATTCACCAACTGAAAGCAGCTATGAAGGACAGCGTTCGGAATATACAACAGATAAGAAATAGTTTTCTCTCCCTCTAAAACCAAGGCACACTTTCAATTAACTGCAAAATCTGTGCTGCAATGAATTAGCTTCTGTGTAGGTTGAGTTCCATGTCTGTTTTAGTCGCCTGGTCTCCCACAACCTCAGTTTCAGGTCAGCTGTAAATCAGTAGGAGAGAATGTCTGGGAGCAGCAGTCAATTGTCATAAAAACAGTTAAATATAACAAGCCATCAACACAGTTAAGTACAAGATGGTTAAAACAGGCCATCAAGTTGAGTAGGAGGTTACCAGTTCCATGGCACATAGTAACAGACCACCTTTAATTGTTTTCCAGTTAGATAAGGACAAAGGAGAGCAGCCATGACTTTTGAAGGTAATATATTGACTGTATACAGTATATAGGAATAAGAATAAGTGTATAAGTCTCACCCTCTATGCTTTTTACCCCGAGTTCCTTGGAGTAATCATGATGGTCACCAAATTGCAAGACACCAAAACATTGCTCTTGGTATACATGCTGAGAAATTGCCTCTTCTCTGCTCCATCTGTCAGTGAGACTGGATCAGGCTCCCATACAGCAGTAGCAACATGGCCAGGGAATCAGCTGAGCACTATGCTGGCTAGTGTACCAACACGATCCTTAATCTATCTCCCAAAATATAGGGTTCATTATGGAACACCAGCATACTACCTTTCTCATTACTAATCCTTAAGCTTCTGCTAATGCTTAATAAAGTACCAGGCATATTATTTTGACAAGTTAAGTCTTTATAATACACAAGGCTGCATCCTGAATTAAACCATGGTTGATAGTTGTTTTTATTCACTACCAACCTTATGTCAAATAACTATAGTGAAGACCTAGGTTACCACTGGTGTACAAAGGTTTCTCAGCCAGAAAAATGTAAAGTTAGTTGCCAAAATTGTGTAAATAAGTCAAATAATGCACATCGATACTATAATTTGCTATCCCCTCCCCCAAAATTGTGTACATTATTATCTAGCGACATCTGGAAAAATGTATACACTAGCATTATATAGTATTAATTTGCATCATGACATTTACATCATTACCTTATTTGGAGGGGTGGAGATCTCGTTACAGTGCAGAAAGTTCATAGGCAAACAGCACTGAAGCTTCCAGCAGCTACTCACATAATGGCAAGATCAAGTGGGGACTCTACAAACACATCCATATATGTATATCAGGTGGATGTATTGGAGGTTTTAAACCAGTGGGATAATTGAAAGCATGCAAAGTACAGTTTGTGTACACTGGAATATGGTGGACCACTTTTCTGACAATGGTTTGATTCCAAAAAAAACACTTCCACATGCACAAAGGTCTGATTTTCAAATCATTCCATCCCTCATGCTGCATCACATGATATTCTGGAGTGTCCCCAAACCCTGAAGAGCGGCTTTTCAGCAAACACAAATGGCTGCTGCAAGAAGCAATGGAAACTCCAATGCATGAATGGACCTGTGCTCACAGCTTTAAGGTTGCAATCCTATCCACAGATAGCTTTTGCATTCTGATAGTGCTTTTCAAAATCTATTTGTGGGAAGGAAAAGGCAAGGCTCACTAGCCCTCTGACCTCTATCAATATTGTTGCCACAAATATGCATCTCTTTTGCTATTCAGACAAGATACACTCCCCGCAGTGGATTCTTATGTACTCCCACAAGCAGCATAAACCCACTGCCCTTAACTTTAAAGCCCTTCTTGAGTTTGCTTTCTTCAGTCTCATGTCCCAATAAATTCCTGCCTGTGCAGTTTACTCTTCCAGCTCAATCATCTGGCCCCTTAAATAACTCTTCCCCTTCTCCCTTGCTGCCTGCTATGCCTAGAACACTCATCCAGAACACCTATGTGATACTTCCTCTCTCCTCAGAACCAATGTTTTCCTAACAGTGGAAGGTAATATTTTCGAGTGGTTTTCTCATTTACAACTCATTTCTCATTTACAACTCATTACAACTAGCAGAAAGATTTAAGTTGACTAAAAAGACTTTTGATAGAGAACAAAAAAGAGAGACTTTGAAATACAATTCATGTGAACATGTTATTGTGAAAATGTGTAAACTTTTGTTGAAATGTGAAATGCAAGAAGAACAAGCTAAAGAATACATGATTAAATGGGCAAAAAATGTTTATAATATATAGATGGAACAATGGGAACATATGTGGATTAAAGGGCTAAAATTTATAATGTGTTATGATCTTAACAATTTTTTAAAAATAAAATGATGTGCCAATGGTATCTATTCAGAATGTAGAAAGGTGTTCCAAATGTTTCCTACAGATGGCTTTATCTATCCCATCCACCACCACTCCTCTCATATCCCTTATATATTCCCTCATAAGAAGAATAAGAAAATCTCCTTGAATGCTCTAGGGCCAACATTCCATTTTGCATTAGCATTCTTCTGCATAGGCAAAGTGTTGTGTTAGAATTCCAGATAATCAGGAATTTTAGCTGAGTTCCAGAATATAGGGGCTCTACAGTATTTAATTCTTAATAATTTTGTAAAAACTATTATTCAATGACACATAGCAGACTTTGTTTTCCTGGGACAAATAGGAAGCTATGAATACAAATAACAAAGACTTGCTTTCCATAATATTTCCTTCATGGTTTTTATACACTAACTTTTATGCACAAACAATCCTCTGCGAAGGAGTATCACCATTAGAATCTGACAACAGTCAAAGCTAGTTAATTAATTAATTGTTTCAAGGATTTCTAAGCCACTGTTCAAGCCATTAAGTTTTCCCAAGGTGGGATACAACCATAAAAAACATTTAAAAATAACAGCAGTGTCTAACTTCTAAAACAGTTTAACATAAAGTGTAATAACAATTTAAAATCTAACCAAACTCTTCAACCAAAAGTGGACGTAAATAAAAAAAGTTATGTGGTGTTTTTTTTACTTACCCTTTATAAATCTAACTGCTGCAGGGAGCTAGTCAACTGTACAACTTCCTGAACTATTGTGCTGCACATTAACATCAAGGCCTGGTTTACACTGCTAATGCTAGCTATGATATTCTAAGCCAAATAATGGCTTAGTGTGAACAAGCAAGAGTACAGGTACTCAAACTGAAAATTGCCACCCCTTCACTCCTTCCCCGGTCCTGCTGCTGCCCTAAGACTCTGGCATGATTTGGCTTAGCATTAAATGGTTTGTCTAAACAAACCATGAGCAGTAATGAAAGACTGTTCACTACAAATAAACTATGAGTGTGCATTGACATGTAACACTAAATCAAACACTAAATCAAGAGAAGAAAGGTTATGCCAACCGCATCTCCCTTTTCCAGCTGACATAACCTTTCTTCTCTTGGTCCCTGTTTCATCCCTGTCTCTGTTCCTACTTTACCATGTCTTGCATGGTCATTCAGTTGTGTTTCTAGACAGCATCTGTTCTTGTTGTTCCTCAGCTCTGTCTGTCCACATTTTGTCATGGCTTTACTTGGGACCTCTTAAGCATGACAATCTTTGTGAGGTGTATTGGTTGCTAGCTACACAAGTAGATCTGAAGTACTGTAAATGTAGGGATTGGCATATTGGCAGCTGATGTCAATTTCACATGTAGATAAGAGCATAAGAAGATCCTGCTGGATCAGGCCAATGGCCCACCTACAGGGGTGGCGCATCCCTGTTCTCACAGTGGCTAACCAGATGCCTGTGCAAGCAGGATTTGAGCACAAGAGCACTATCCCCTCCTGTGGTTTCCAGCAACTGGTGTTTAGAAATGTTGCTGTCTCTGACTGTGGAAGCAGAACATAGCTAATATGGCTACTTGCTATCCATAGCCCTCTCCCCTCTGAATTTGTCTAATCTTCTTTTAAACCCATTTAGGTTGTTGCCCCTCACAGTTTCCCATGGGAATGAGCTCCATAGTTTGTGTGTTGCATGTAGAAGTACATTCTTTTATCTGTTCTGAATCTTTCAAGATTCAGCTTAATTGGATGTACATGAGTTCTAGTGTTATGAGAGAGGGGGAAAGCTTTTCCCTACTCACTTTCTCCATGCCATGTACAATTTTATAAACTTCTATAACTTGCCTTTTCTCTAAACTAAGAAGTCCCAAATGATGCAAACTTCCTCTGTAGGGAATTAAAATCCTCCATCCTCTTGATGGGTTGCCCTTTTCTGAACATTTCCCAACTCAACAATATCCTTTTCGAGTTGAGATTACCAGAACTGTGCACAATATTCCAAATGCAGCTGCACTGTAGATTTGTGTAACGACACTGATATTGACAGTTTTAGCACAGAATTTGCCTTTTTCACAGCCACTGCAACCCGAGTCCACATCTTCAACAGGCCAGCCACTACAACCACAAGGTCTTGTTCCTTGTCTGTCACTGCAGTTCTTACCAAATAAGCATTTATGTGAAATTAAGATTTTGTGTCCAAACATTTACACGTTGCACTTGTTTACAGTGAATTGCATTTGCCATTTTACTGCCCATTCACTCAGTTTGAAGAGGTCTTTTGGAGCTCTTCACAATTTCTTTTCCAAGGGGGAAAGGGCTCTCAATCTGGTGAAAGATTGTAGGTTTCCCTACAAAGTATATTCTATGACCTTCTACTCCCTCTCAGTTTTCAGATGATATTTGTACTACCAGCAATGGCAAAACAGTTCAGGAGGAGGAGATTAATGGTCAGACAGACTCACAGATGTGTGTGACATTATTATATAAGATTATTAAATCACACCCTGTTCCCTAATGGTCCCATTTACACTGGGAGTATGATGCTTTAATAGTTTGCTTAACTGTTCAGCACCTAATAGAATCTAAAAAAACTGAATGTTATTGTACTGTGGTCACATCCCCTCTTTCTGACTCAGTAGAAATCATCCAGAGAAAAGTAAGCATATGCAAGTCTCACTGAAATCAATGGGGCTTAAATAGTATATATATTGTGTGTAGGTCATATTGTTTTCAATTATATTTAGGCATGTCTGTCCTTCACTGGATTGTGTCCCTATGCCTTCTCTTTAGTGCGTAGCCTCATGTCTACATATTACTCTTCCAGAGGTTCCCCGAAGACCCCTGCTTCATAATTCAGCCATCAGGAGGCGCTTAGAGAATGATGAGCCATCAGTCATCACAGCTGCCTGGAGTCAAAGCACATCACCTTTGTGACACATTGGAGCATCAAAGGCTTATAAAACGAGTGCCCTGAGGCCACTCCCAAGACCAGGTCTTGTGTGTGGCAGTACTCAAGAGTGCCGCTAAGCCACATAGATGGCTCAGCTTCAGCTTTTAGCTGTCAGAATGGGGCATTTTGTTGTCTGCGTATAATATCACCATTTCCAGCCAAGAGTGAGGGACGCAAAGGGGGGGGGGTGGATGGGAGAAGAAACAAAACGGAGCTTCCACCTCAAATAGTGAATCTCTCAAACTAATCAGTCATAAGGGAGGCCAGATGTCATTTTGACATATTATTTAGTGCCTTCCCCATTCTTTTAATTTTTTCTTGCAAGATAAAACTACAATTTCTTTTAATTAGAAAAGCAGCCTTTTCAATGCATAAAATTCAGAAATACCTTCCATCTTCTAATTTCACTTTTCTCTAAAGATAATTTAAAAACAGAGAGTAGGGCTTTATTATTATTTCTGTTAAGTTGGTATCACTTCATGTATAGCAAAAAGCACACATGGCTATAATTTAGTGAAGTCCTGTATTCCTCTTGTGGCAAATTGATAGGATAATTTTATTATGAGTGGAACAATGACTACAGGGAGTGAGACAGAATCTCACAGAACTCCACATAATTCAGTTGACTAAATGTAATACTTGCATTACACCAGGAGATAATGAATACAGTCCTGAACACCAGTAAAAGCTGCACCAGCTCAGATTCCAGCTCTTGTCAAAAGACTATTCCATAAATCATGCCCAGATCTTATTTAATGTCAGAAGCCAATAATGTGAATGAGTGCAACAGGGAGCACATCTTAGAATACATGCATACTAAGGCACGTGGTTCATATCCTTTGTAATGATAGGGTTACATAACCTAACAAAGGAATTTAATGAGTCACTTACCACATTCTAGTATTAATTATTTTACACATTGATTGTTCCTGATTTATCAGTGCTGCTTTAGCAACTTTAGCACATAAAATTACCTGTACAGCTACTGGGGATTAACCTTTTTGACTTAGACCATAGGAGTATTTTATATGTTGTTTTCTTTCCCACCAAAATGTTAATATCAGCATGATAATATTACCAGTGTTAACTTTAGGGGATTCTTACATTTATTTCCTTTTGCAAATACACAAGTGACCCCAATCCACCCAGGGGCTTCTGAACAAAAGTAGCTACTTTTTAAATAAATAAAAAGTAGCTACTTTTTAAATAAATGAATCAAACTATTGAAAAGTGCAGATTTAAATTAAAACTTTTCAGCTGAGCTATTAATACAAAATGATCCATACTGCTCCGAGGCAACACATATGCATCTGTCTCCTCTATAAGTAAGCATGCACTCTGTAATTCTGTTTATTCTACTATTACTACGTATGCATAAAATAATTTACATATTTCCTTTTAGTCCTCAAAAGGGCCCTGCAGGCAATTTACAACTTTAAGCTTCCATTAAAATGAAGTTATAAGCATTAAAATAAGACAAAGCAAACCATCAAATAAGTAGGAATTAAAATAAATCAAAAGCCTGGTGGAATAACTGCCTGCCTAAAGATCATCACTTTGGTTGCCAACTGATCCACTCTTTGGAGGGAATTCTGCAGTTAGGATGCTGCAACCAAGAAAGTCATGTCATATATAGCCCTGCCAAATGTTACTCTCCTAGTGGTGGAATGGATAGAAAGCCCTCTGAAAATGAATGCAGCTGACAGGCAGCTTTGTGTGGGAGGAGGCTGCCCTGCAAAAATTATTATACAATGCTTACGATTTCCTCCCACACTCTCTGCTCTCTGAAGAACAAGGAAAGTGCTGTATCTGTATTGTGATGGGAAGGAAAAACCCTCCTCCCCATATCTTGGCTGATCATCATGGAGTAGCAGCAGTGGCAAGAGGAGGCGGGGAGGGGGCATGGGTTAGGCACTGGATGTGTGTCCCTGGATGTGTGCCTGCTTCCCTAGCTGAATGTAAGTGTACCCTCCTGTTTGAGTGTGTGTGTGTGTTTGTGTGCCTGCCTGCCTGCCTGCCTGCCTGCCTGCCTGAATATGCCCATGTGCCTATGAATGTATTCTTGACAATGCATACTTTGGCTGTGCCCATTTTTGCTTTTAGCTTCACATACCAACTGCATGCAGCCCTTAAAGGGTTGGCCAACAGCAAAAGCAGCCCTTGGGACAAATCAGTTTAGCAGCAGAGTGTTCAAATTGCTTTGCAATGTATTATCTTGCTTGGAATTCTTACCTATGAAACAGGTCATTATAATTTCTCCATATTTTTTTAAGGTGGTGAGGTGCTAAGGGCTGAAAATGTGGGCCTTGCCCAAAGTCACCTAGTTAAGTCATGGCAGAAGTGAGGTTTGAACCAATTACCCGGTACTTACTAGTTTAAATCTAAGCATTTTAGCAGCATTCTACAGGGTGAGTCTTTTAAAAGGCCCCGTGGAACATGTGTACTCTGTATCCACGGGGCCTCTTTTAAAGGACCCAACCAGTGTAAGGCAAGAAATATCCCAGCAATGGTCTGGTGATGAAGGAAAGTGAACCAAACCTTATAATTTATACAGAAATAATATATGATAAGATATAAAAATGATAACAATAATGCATTCTCAAAGTGCAGAACATCTTACAAAGCTTTTCTAATTAAAAGATTGAAGTTTTCTGTTGCAAATATTTGACTAACATTTACCAACAATCATGCCTTCCAATTATTTACAACATGCTGAGATTAAAAAATTAAACAGCTGGATTTTGATGCGATATAAATTACTTTCTAGATTCCAATTATTTTAAAGATATTTGAGGGGGAAACTAAAGGCTTTATCCTTCCATAGTCATATATGTAAAATCCTAGTTACTTGCTGCAGTTATCAGAATCCAAGTGTGCTATCTACAGCATGCTGTAGTTAATTGCTTTGGAGAATAAAAAATGGAATCTTTCAACAGGCATCTCCACTCTTAGATAGAAAGTAAGGGTCAATGCTTCTTTTTAGATCATAAGATCGTTAAGTTGATTCCCCCCTCCCCCCGCACTTGTCAACTCTGAGCCAGATTTAAATACAGTTCTTAAGAGGCAAAAAGACTAGTGTGCTAATCCACTCTACCACCCACTCCCTTAATCATTGCTGTTCATTTTTTTTATCCCCCCCCCCCCCGCTTATCTTTGTGTTTCAAGGAAGTTTGCTATTCAAGAGGTCAACATACAAACTGAAACCTCAGTTTACAGCAATGACTCCAGAAGATAAGATATGTCTGGAAGTACATGGCTAATTTAATATCTCACCAATGTTTACTTTGCAAGGTGAAAAAAAAAATCCTTGCCTGCCTTTTCAGTCATATGCCTGAGAACAAGAAAAGACCTCTCACAAGGGCTAGGACAAACCAGCAAGCCTGAGCTGGAATGAAAAGTCAGCAACAGAGGAATGTGAGTCATACTGAAAGCTTTGAAAAATGCTTTCTTCTATAATCACAATATAAAACAATGAAACAGGAAATGAAACTTGCAGCAAACATGACACTAATGTCACGTGTCTCAATACATGGCCCAAACAACTGTCTGGCTATGAATTTTGGCCATTTTGTTCCACATGCTTTTTAGTAAAGCACAGGATCCCCAAACAGATTTGTTAGATACCCAGGGACAGAACACTGCAACATGTACCAGCCAAAACAGGCCTAAAGCTTTCCTATTCAGCTACTGCATTAAGGACTAAATTCATCTGCCCTATCTGCAACAAAACATGTCTCTCCTGTACTCGTCTCTATAGACAGATGGATGCCAACAAGAAATAAATTAGGGCTGTGCTGATTTTTTGTGAGTTTTCACAGTGAAATGGACTTTTTCAGGGGAACGTATGGCAACATTTTCCATATCTGCAGTGGCCCTAAAGGAGGAGAGGGGAATCAGCTTTCAAAGTGAAATCGTGATTATTTCCATTTTTTGACAAAGTGCCTGCCAAAAGAGGCAGAAGATTGTGTTGTGTACTGTATATCACCTGGCCGGGGAGGTCATTTCACATTGCACTTTAAAGGAGGTGAATATTTTCACCCCTGTTCATTGCCCAAGATTGCTTACATGGGTGAGTGTGTTAAAGATTTCATGAAACAAGTCTTACCATTTTGACTCAGCCCTAATACTAATCATATACTTATATTAAATTTATTATAATTCTATGCCACATAAATGTGAGATGTTGATTATGCCTATCATTTTGGGTAGCAGTTCAACAAATTCAAGGAGAGATTAACTTTCATGACATCAGCTAATTCCTCAAGTTAGGGCTGATTTGGTTCTTTGGGATTAACAGGTCAACTGTTGATGTCTTATTGCTGCACATAAATATTGTACAGATGCTGTATTCTGACTGGTCCTAAGCCTTTACTTATACTGAAAAGCCCCAATTTTCTCTTTTATTCAGCAGCATCCCATTTCCACTGAGCATGCTCAGTTCTCACTATACTGTTTGTGAGAGAGGGGCAGCCAGGGAGGGAGATAGGGTGGACAAATCGGTGCTCAATTTCAGCTACATTAAATCTTGGATTTCTACACGCAATTCTCATTTCTATCCCTGGGGCACTTAACATTTTTATCTAATTGTGAACCAGGAAATTATCTATCCAAACTATGATATAGTTCTCTCTAAATTTTTCATATCTATGTGTATTTTCTAGTAAGGGAACATCTAGCTACTTTAAATGAATTCAAATCTCCAGAGCCTGATGAGCTGCACCCAGGGGTACTAAAGGAGTTTGCGGATGTAATCTCAGAGCCTCTGTCTAAAATCTTTGAGAATTCTTGGGGAATAGGTGAGGTCTCTGCAGACTGGATACAAGCAACTGTTGTCCCCATCTTCAGAAAGGGGGAACAAGAAGACCCAGGTAACTATCAACCAGTGAGCTTGGCATCAATAACTGGAAAGGAAAGGTCCTAGGGCAGATAAAGTTGGTCTGTGAGTACTTAGAAAAGGATGCTGTGATTACTAAGACCCAGCATGGGTTTCTCAAAAACAAGTCATGACAGAGGAATCTCTTTTCTATCTTTTTTGTTGGGGTGGGGGTGGGAATCAGGGAAATGCTGTGGACGTAGCATATATTTATTTCAGTAAGGTCTTTGACAAAGTCCCCCATGATATTCTTGCAGAGAAATGTGGACTGGATGAAATAACTGTTAGGTAGATTTGTAGCTGGTTGACTGACCAAACCCAAAGAGTGATCACTTAATGGTTCCTCATCATCTAGGGAAAAAGTGACAAGTGGGGTGCCACAGGATTCTGTCCTGAGCCCATTGCTGTTCAATAACTCGTTCAATAAACAATTTGGATGAAAGTATTGAGGGAGTGCTTATCAAATTTGCAGATGACACCAAACTGAGAGGTTGCTAAAGACAGAATCGGGATACAATATGACATTAATAGTTTGGAGAACTGGGCCCAAACTAACAAAGTAGATTTCAATAGGGACAAATGTAAGGTTCTACACTTAGGCAGGAAGAACTAGCTGCACAAATATAAGGGGAGGGGGACACCTGGATTGCCAATAGTACATGCAGAAAGGATCTAGAGATCTTAGTAGAGTCAACAGTGAGATGCAGCAGCAAAAAAAGCTAATGATATTCCAGACTGCATCAACAGAAGCATAGTGTCCACATCAAGGGAAGTCATAGTCCCGCTATATTCTGTCTTGGTCAGAACACACCTGGAGTATGGGGTCCAGTTCTGGGCACCACAAATTTAAGAAGGATATTGACACGCTGGCATGTGTGCAGAGGAAGGCATTCACAGTTATCAAGGGTCTGGAAATCAAGCCTTGTGAGGAACAGTTGAGGGAATTGGGTATGTTTAGCCTGGTAAAGAGAAGACTGAGCGAAGATATGATAGCCATCTTTAAATATCTATAGGCTGCCACATGGAGGATGGGACAAGCTCGTTTTCTCCTGCTCTAGGGGTAGGACCCAAACCAATGGATTCTGACTAAACATCAGGAAGACCTTTCTGACAGTAAGAGCTGTTCAACAGTGGATCAGACTCCCATGAGAGGTGCTGGACTCTCCTTCCTTGGAGGATTTTAAGCAGATCTTGGATGGTCATCTCATGTATGATCTAGTTGAGATTCCTGCACTGCAGCACTACATGACCTTCAAAATCCCTTCCACCTCCACAATTGTATGATTCAAAAGTGTTAAAGCTATCATCCAACAAGGCAGCTAAACACTGGAAGAAATTTAAACAAACCTTCAGTTTCTTCTAGATGCCATTAGATCCATCTTTTTGAATATTATGGGCAGGTGGCTCTGTAGCTTCATAAAGATAGCATAAAAATTATAATATAGCGATGAAAAAGTTTGAAGAGTACTGCATTCCAAAATGCAGTGATATATATATATATATATATATATATGCTTTCGTAGATTTTCACGGGTACAGGAATGCAGGTTTTGGTGTCCTCGGGTGTCTTCCCGTGTAAAAGTTGGGGTGTCTATGCGACGTTTCGACGAGGTCTCACTCGTCATCTTCAGGCTGGTGCTTTCGGCTTCTTGTTACTGGAACAGAGCAGGATCTCAGTGTTTTAGTTCCTATAAATACTGTTGAGGGGGTGTGGTGTATAGCCTCCAATGTTCTGGGCAGAGAGGAAGTTCCCAGGCTAGTGTGCCTTTTCTTCTTTTGTTCCTTAATTACTTGAGGGATATCTTGAGTGATTTCTTGAGTGATATCCTGAGTACCACTTAGGTGGGTCATTAGGTGTGGATTAGTTGCTAAAGTCTTTGTGTCTTGACCTCTTGAACTTTGTGAAGAGTTTTTCTGAGAAGATGGCTGTACTGCACTTAGTTGTGCTCTGGCTTGGCTTCGTGTATAGGGGCGAGCTGTGGTTTTGTGGCCTGTGTCAGCCAGATCTGTGTAGGGATTGCAGGGGGGTGCAGCATCCGGAGGTGCCACCATGGTTTGGCTACTGGATGGTGTCTGTAATTTATCTGTGGAGAGGGTCTGGGTTTGGGTCTGGTGTGGTTGATTGGTGATGGCGTTCTGTGTGCCTCTGGATCTGGTGTCAGTTTTTGTGGGGAGGGCTAATTTCCAGATGTCTGGCAAGCGGGATGTGTCGTCACGCTTGTTCATGTTGTGAGGGTGTTTCTCTATCTCGATGGCTTCCATGGTTATTCTCTTGTGGTGATGTTCCATGTTAAAGAGCAATTTGGAATCTGCAAAATTAATTTCGTGTCCTGTTTCTTTCATGTGTTGCACCAACCAAAAAATAGCCAATATCCTCAGAAACCCCAAGGATAAAATCCAGTTGGAAAACCAAGGGGTCTATGAAATACCCTGCAAAGTCTGCCCAGCCACGTACATTGGACAAACAAACAGACGAATAAATGCACGTATCGCAGAACACAAGAATGCCGTCAAAAAAGAAGAAAAAACTTCCTCTCTTTTCCAACACATGAAAGAAACAGGACACGAAATTAATTTTGCAGATATATATATTCTGCATATATATATATATATATGGAGAGAGAGAGAGAGAGAGAGAGAGAGAGAGAGAGAAACTCTTTATACATCTGTGACTGACCTCAACTTGCTGAGTCAGACTTGCAATTATGGAGAGCTGACAGAGTCTGTGATAAGAGTCCAAACTGTACTTTATATCAGATACATGCTCAGGGAAACTCTACTGGAAGATCCTGAATTCCCCTTTGAAAAGGCCCTCAAGAATATCTAAACTTCTGCCAAGTTTCTGCAGTAACACAGAGCAGACTGTAAAAGATGGGAAAGCAGATGCAGTAGAAGTAGACAAGATTACAAGTTCATTAACAAATAAAGCAACACAGAGACAGCCTAGAGCAGAGAGCTTCCAAATGATTCAAGTGAGTTGAGCTGAAAGTATAAGATAGTTGCAAAAGGTTTGAAGAATAATAAGAATAATAACAAGCCTATGCCATGTGCACTAGATGGAAGCTGCTGCAACAAGTGCAAAAGTCTCAACGTTTGCAAGAATTTGCAACAAAGAGCATCATGTGCAACACAAGAAACAGGTGGTTTATAACTACAGCAGTGAGGAAGGGGAAGAAAACTTTACTGTTTTTATTCTTGCATTATTTCATTGTTTCTATTGAACTACATTATTTCTATTAAAATGGAGCGGTGCTAACTTTAAAACTTTATACCAAGAAACAAGGGAAATTCATACTGTACTTAAATCCATTATTGCTAACAGGAAAAAGCCTACATATTTAGAGTATAAGAAATTCTTCTAGCCTCTTTTCCTTATCTGCAGATAGGCTAAACGCATTCAATGAGAAGTTCATATGAACTAGTATGTGAATTCAAAATTAGACTCAAGGGGAATCTTTCAGAACTTCAGCTTGTAATTGTTCCAGAAATGCTAATGCATTTATTTGATAAAAAAAATTGAATAATCTTAACAATTCAAAGAGTAGATGTAGTTCATTAACATCAACAATATCAGGGAACACAATGTACTGGAAAGTTTTCAAATGAATATAGAATAAAGCTATTTGAACCTAATACCGCCAATTTTCATGCTCCAAAGAAAGCTGCTTTTGACTTAAAGAAAGAATGAAATATAAACTAAATTGTTATACAGTGGTACCTCGGGTTACATACGCTTCAGGTTACAGACTCCGCTAACCCAGAAATAGTACCTCGGGTTAAGAACTTTGCTTCAGGATGGGAACAGAAATTGTGCTCCGGCGGTGCGGTGGCAGCGGGAGGCCCCATTAGCTAAAGTGGTGCTTCAGGTTAAGAACAGTTTCAGGTTAAGAACGGACCTTCAGAATGAATTAAGTACTTAACCCAAGGTACCACTGTACTCGGGACGCAGGTGGCGCTGTGGGTTAAAGCCTCAGCGCCTAGGACTTGCCGATTGAAAGGTCGGCGGTTCGAATCCCTGCGGCGGGGTGCGCTCCCGCTGCTCGGTCCCAGCGCCTGCCAACCTAGCAGTTCGAAAGCACCTCTGGGTGCAAGTAGATAAATAGGGACCGCTTACCAGCGGGAAGGTAAACGGCGTTTCCGTGTGCGGCTCTGGCTCGCCAGAGCAGCGATGTCACGCTGGCCACGTGACCCGGAAGTGTCTTCGGACAGCGCTGGCCCCTGGCCTCTTAAGTGAGATGGGCGCACAACCCCAGAGTCTGTCAAGACTGGCCCGTACGGGCAGGGGTACCTTTACCTTTACCTTTTACCACTGTACTCCAATAGACAATCTGGAGCAGAGATGAAGAACCACCAACTGCCTACGTTAATTCATTAGCTATCGCAATAAAAAGGAGGCTTGTGTCTTGAGCCTAAATCATTATACATTAAGATGGAATATTTCCCACTTCTTACAAGGGACGAAATCCTTAGAGATGTGGCAAAATCCAGATGCTTTTCTAGTTTAAATGTCTAGGGTTCTAAGAAGTTCTATTATGAAAGAATACCACAAGGTAGGGCCTTTGAAACCGTCAGCCTCAATTATGTTCTGCCCTGATAAAATGAAGACAAGTGGAAATATGAGATGAATCTACACAATGGACAGATACAACATCTACAAACCATAAGCATGCAAGGATGGAGGACAGTATAGAAAACTTAAAACAGGTATTACCAAAAATCTTGATTTGGTGGGAAAGTGGGGATATCATTTTAACCCAAATGTAAATAAAACAAATACATAATTATCTTTTTTTCCTCTGTTTCATTTTTATGCTAATAAATGGCTTTCTTAATGGGTCATCACCCTTCACTTTGTCCTGTTTTAATGGCCTATCTCCCCCGGCGATTACTTCATCAGGAAGCCAGCCTAGTTTAATGTGGCTTATATTTTAATATTTGCTGGGTCCAGGAGTTAAAAGTCTGGCACCCACAAATTCATAACACTATATTTGCTACCACTCTTATAGAACTAAACGATCATAACCACACCCTGTAGTTGGAAACTACAAAAGTGAATTATATGTGATGTGAAGATACACTGTGTTTTGTCCCTCTTGAACCTGAAGCAAAATGTTAACTTTGGAGTAATTTCATTGACTTCAAGTAAGTATTCTTGAATTAGTGGCTTGCAGACTATGGGTTTCAGCTCTGTTCTCTACCCATAAAGTGTTGGTCGAAAGCAGACACATCTGGTTTTTTAATAAAACAAATCCAATTGGCCTTAGTATTTTTCATGTGAAAATGAATGGCTGGTGAGCCTTGTGTTGCCAAATCAACAATTAAAAGGGGGCTGGGGGTTGGGGAGAAAGATACTGTGAATTTGTAGTGTCTGTTCCATGGAGTGCTAGGAAGCTATTCAGTTTTGAAAATAATAGGCACCCATTATCGTCTACAAAGTGCTATATTTTGGAATCAAGGACAGTGCTTCAAAATAAGAGATGTCCTTAAAATAAGGGACATCTGGCAGCCCTAGGTAAGCCAAAGGTTTCCTTTGAAATAAAATTTAGCATAGAAAGAAAATTGGGCAAAATATAGGCAACACATGGTTTTAATAGAACACATGATACCAGTATAATACACAGTTCTTGATTGCAACAAGATTTCTATAGAGTGAGTTTCACATAAATGCTAAATCTGCCAAGGGATTGAAATGCAGGGAACTGAGCAAACTTGCACTATATTACAAACCTTGCATACTGATGTACTGAAAAAGCAACCTGTGCCCAAAGTTTGATTTGTTATTCTACTCTTGGATACTGGGAGGGGCTCATCTAGAAAATCCAAAACATTAGGAGGAAAGGAAAGATAAGCCTATTCTAATAAGAGCTGCAATCCTGCACAGTTATGTACAGTATATCCAAGCAGCATTGAAAGCAACAGTAATGAGGCATATGTGCCTTTAAACAATAACACAGCCAAGATTATATTAAAAAATGACATTCAAGTTTGGTGCTAGACTGCAGGTAACTTGATTGAACCACCCTGTGATCTTCAGATAAAGGGTGGAATATAAATGAAATAATAATAAAATTAATCAAATAGAAAATGAAAGGAAATGACTACTATACTGTACGTTGTTCTGACTTTAAACATGTTCACGTTACTGTGAAATTTCCGTTTGAATAACTTGTTTTTGGCACTTCATTATAAACAATTAGTAATTGAAACTAAACATGACAACAGTTCAAAGCATTCTATAGTAGTGTTGTGGAAAAACTTATTTCAGATGTCTTTACATGGTCAAATGACAAGACATAAACAAATGGGTCAGTACAGTTAAACATAAGGGCTTAAGTTACATTTTTGCTGGTATCCATTAACGTTCCTCTGTTTACTTCTGAAACACCCATGTTGCCAAACTGCTTGCACAGTGTCAGAGTGAACCCAAAATTCTATAAAAAGTATTTCTTTAACTAGGGGTCACTGTTTACAAAACTGGTGATTAGAAGTAACAAGCACATGTCAAACTCAGTAATTTTAGAGCCACAATAGGCATTGTACAAATCTGCCCCCTTCAACATTCATGACACCCAATTCTAAAATATAGCAGTGATACTGTATTTCTGCTTCCTGTTCTAACCTCAAGGAAATACATACTTTTAAAATATAAGGCCAAATTAGATGTGGTGGCAGTAGACACAAATGCAGAATTGGGTTTTGTCATCAAATCTCTGGGTGGGAAGAGCTTAATCTTCCTCCATTTGTGGGGTGGAGTCAGCCTTCCTCTGTTGTTCACCTACACTTAAATTGATCCTCGCCCACTCCTAACTCATATAACATACTACATAGGCTATCAGCAAGACCTGGGCTGCCTTCGCATCTTGTTGTGACATTAAATCGTGAATATCGGTAATACAGTAGTAGTTGACATACAACTTTTAGTTGTATAAATCTGAACACAGTAATAGAAACATGCAATCCTATACATGTCTACCTACATGTCTAACTACATTGTTTGTGGCTACAAATATAACAATACTCCTGTAATTTTTATGGTTAAAAAACAAGACAACAAAGAAGCGATGCTTCTATGGCATTTCGATTCATCTTCACTAACAAATACAAAATGGAATAATGTGAAAAGCGGGGGGGGGGGGATCTTATATTTAAATCTACTGAAATAATCCAAACCTGGTACATCCAGCACATTTCTCACTCACATAGAACTAGGCAAATACAGTTCCTGAGGCTTAAAAAAATAAAAAAATCTTCAGACATGTTGACGCTATGAAGAAATATGGCAATGATTCACCTGATGACATTGAGAGGTGTAAGAACCTGCTGATCTTGGGAAAGCACACATGGCCCAACAAGCCTTTTTCCTTCCAGTATATGTCATCGCTATATCCCTGGTTTATCACTTCATCCTTCAATCCCTTCTCCCCTGAGATAAAAGTGTCCAGCTGCCTTAGATTACTTGCTTCATTGGCCAATTTTTCCGTACATTTACTACTGTTTGGGACAGAATTATTTCACTCAATTCCCAGTTTGCTTTTGAATTCCCAGCATTACAATGTCTATCCTTGTATCCTAGTTTTGAACACTTTGCTTTGGCATGCACTATGTTTGAACACACACATACTTTATTCACAGATCGCAAAAAATTAGCCCATCCTCTTACAGAGAGAGGCAGCTCCCAAATGGAGATATATGAATTGATTTACTCAGCATTTTAAGTAAGATTCCCTCTAGTCAATTGTTTTTCATTCAAACGCTAACAGTTAACCTTGCAACTCAATCCTAACACCTTGGGTCCCAAATATCTGAAAGTGCATCTCATCCTATGCTAGGCTGCCCATTCATTCAGATTTTCACAGAAAGCCCTACTGGTGGTCCCCTTGTTGAAAACGTTTGTAGCAGCATGGTCTGGAAGAGGGCTTTCTTTGTGGTAGTCCCACATCTTTGCAACTATCTCCATTCTGTGGTGTGTCAAGCCCCTACATTGCTTTCATCCTGATGACAGGCAAAGACATGCCTCTTTCTCCAGTTCCTGGGGTTGGATGAAGAGCATGTTGAACTGACAATACTTTCATTTTGCTTTTTTCTATCCGTGAATTTTTATATGGGTTAGTAAATGAATGTTATGATGAAGTTCATTTATTTGTGTTTTAGTTTTCTTTGTTGTAAAATTGTTGTTTAATGTATGCCACTCTGGGATCTTTGGACGCAGAGAAGATTACAAATATCTATACTAAATATTTTTAAATATATATATACTCCCTTCTATATTATGACTATGATTCAGCATCCTGTTTCCAAGTACAGGAGTCAGGGTGTAAGAAACTGCAGGAGTGTCCCATACACAAATTTGGATGCTTCACTATTATGGGTTCATCATCATTACCTATTGAGAATTTTAAAGCTGCCTCTGATGACAAGAAACTGAAAACTTTTATAAAAAAGTTTACTGCTTAGGTAAGATTATACTATGCTTTATGAAACAAGTCAGGTGAATGTTTTTATGGAATGGAAATATCTGCAGGCACAAGGTCCTACATGGCTTGGGACTTGGGTACAGAAAGGAACATGTACTCCCACATTAAGCTGCCTATGCACTAGCAGGTTTGGGGGACCTCCCTCACATGCCCCATGATAGGGCTTGCCAGGTGGGGAGACAGCCATCTGGGCTTTAACATTCCATCTTTGGAATGATCTTCCCTGTAGGCTCACGTCTTATGTTCTTTCAAAGGCAAGCAAAAATATTATTTTCTCAGCTATAAATCTTTTGTGATGTTCTTATGCTTCCATAGGAACATAAGAACTGTAAACTTGTTAGCTGCCCTGATAATATTTGTATTCAAGGAAAGAGTATAAATTAAGAAGAAAAATAAATCTAAACACAAGTGTAATTTAAATGAGCCAATTATGATTAAACCTCTGCACCTCTATACTGAAAGCCATAGAAGTAGTAGTACCCATCAGTTGTTGAGGGAAAGATAGTGGCTGCTTAGGTCAGAAGATGCAATGAAAGGATATTCAAATAAATAATAAGTGTTTCTGGAAGGGGTGTTATTGATTTGTTTTTGTTCTATTATGTATTTTGTGTTCAATTTTTTGTATTTTTCTGTTGTGAACCACCCTGTGATCTTTAGCCGATAGGTAGTAAACAAATTTAATAAATATAAAAATATAAAAATAATATTCATAAAGCTTAAATTGCAACTTCTAATGAAATTACCAACAGCGCTTTCCTCAACTATATGGTGTAGTTCATGAACCTCTTCATGAACTGAAACCCACAGGGTTTACATGCATTTGGCCAGACATGTAATTAAATAAATTGTAGTTGCAACTGAAAGTCTATGTAAAGCAGTTGCTCATTAAGAATATGCCCAAAGGCTGGAGTCTGGGTTTGGTGTTTGGCTTTGGCATATTTTCCTCAAAACATTGACGGTGCTCCGCCCTGTTTAATACTTTATAATAGGATATAATAAGTTTATGTTCCCTGATGTCCCTGACAGAATGATGTGTCTTTTAACTTAGCCAGTGCTCAGTGGGACTGGTACTTCCCTTCTTTACACAGATGTCACAAGTTCAGGCGGTGGAAAAACATGTTTCAGCAGGTGAAACAACTCCAAAAATGAAAGTGCATGTGGCTCACTGTGAGCTAACAAGGAATGGGTCAGAACCATCATGCCTTGATTGTGAATTTACCAAAGGACATTTCACTAGTCCCTGTTGGAAGCAACACTAAAGCAGGCAGATGCTATACGGATAAAACAAGGCAACTATTATGAACGCTTTATTGTAAAGCCCCAACTGTGTTTGAAGACTGATACATATGAATAGGATATCTAATGATGGATGACTGAACCAGTATAAATAATGAGATAAATATGGAGCACTTTAAAGACAGTGTTACTTAGAATCGGGTTTCATTATTGGGGGCCGCTGGTGAAAAGGCATCTGTGTGCCCACCAGCCTAAGAGTTTTGCTATAGGTTGGCATCTCAACAGGGTCTCCAAAATATAACATAAAAGATGGGTAGATATGCAGGGAGGCAGCTCTTAATACAACCTGTTTCCAAATCATTAAGGACTTTAAAGATCATTAACTGTACTGTGAATTGCATCTGAAAAAGCACTGGCAACCACTGCAACTGGTATAATATTAGTGTGATGAGTTCTGACCATCTGGCCTTAACCAGGAGCTAGGGAGAAACATTTTTTACCGCTTAAAGTTTCCAAACATCAAAGGCAGTCTGACACAGAAAGCATTACAGTACTTTTGCCTGGAAGTCACTAGCACATGAATGATCATAGGAAGCTGTGTTCTCCCCAGAAAGGGTCACAGCTGGTGTACCAGCCAAAGCTGGAAAAAAAGCATATCTGACCAACATAGCTACCTGGGCTTCCCCAGTTAGTCCAAGAGCCCACTCAATCTGTGAACTTGATGCTCCATGGGGGAGTACAACCCCATCTAACACCACTGGAACACCTTTAGTAAGAGCAATTGATTCCCTCCACGCTCAGCACCTCCGTTTTGTCCAGAAAAAGTTTCAGTTTGCTCGCCCTTACCCAATCCAGTACAAATTCCAGGCACTGATTCAAAAGCCTCCAAGAGATAAGCAAACAGAAAAGTCAGGCAGTAATATGTATTACCTGAAAATTGATGACACTGCCACTGTGCACCACAGAAATGTCCCAACACCACCTTCTGAGACTGGTTCTCCAAAAAGGATTGGAACCACTGCACACTGTGCTTCTCATTTCCAACCCAGGCAAAAGTTTCAAAGGTATACCATGGTTGGTGGTAATCAGAAGTTGTTTAGAGGTCTAGGAGAACTGAAAAGGTCACATAATCTCTCCCACCACCACATTCCCTGGCATAAACACCCACCTGGGCGACCAAGGCTGTATCTATCCCAAAATTGGACCCGAAGTCAGATAAGATTTAAGGCTGTTCAAAAACTGTTTAAGCAAAACATTACTTCCATTAGACTTGGTTTTGTGTTTTCACTAGAATCCTCAATTAATTATTTCCCTAACATCAAACTATTACAAAAGAGGTCAGCAAAGTAATTTAAAATCTCTATTCTCAACTCATTAAAAGTCTTGAATCTTTTGTACATGATGTAGACAGATCTATATGAAAAGACTTATGCAAAATATTCTTACGGTAATGAGATTGCACTACAGAAAATAATTGTTCACTATATTATATTTACAGTTCAAGTTCCTTATCTTTTCACAACTATATCCTTCCTGCTAGCATTGTCTCTTCCCTTGGTTATTTAGGGCTCAGCAATGTAATTAAAACACAAGGATAGTTGAAATTAATGAACCACTCAGCTGTTTAAAGCTAAGAACCTTTTCTCAGCAATGTTCAATCTTTGAAGCATTCCTTCCTCTGTAGACCCAAATTAGACAAATTTTCTTAATGATACATACTGTCAACAGATATCTATTAAAATAGTTATTGAACTCAACAGGATAGTTTCTGCCTAAATCAGTTCCTGACCTATGTGCTTGCTGATCACTATGAATAGGTACTAACGTTTCCCCAAAAATTAAGGGCATCATCATATTTACACCTTTTCATATGTTGCACTGATACACACATCTCTATTGTCTTAGCTGCTATTTGAAATTATGGTGCATAGTTAGACTATATGTAATTCCATATACTAAACTTATATGTGCAGCTCCTGCTTACCCAATATTTATATATTCTGATACCTAATATGTATTTCAGACCATTCAGTTAAGTTAGTTTGTACAATATGCACAGGTACACATATATTCACTTTCAATTTACATCTGTGTACATTAAATTATACAGCTTACAAAGATACAAACACATAGTGCAGAACTGTGCTTGAAAGTGGCTAAGGCAATATATCTCTTAATAATTTGAGGTCTGAATGGTGTGTAAGATGCAGAAGCATATTTATTACGGTGGATGATGAAGTATTCAGATTGGGCTCTTCCTCTTGCACAAGACTCAAGCAGGAGAAAAAACCTCTATCATCCACCTAATAAATCTACTATTCAGATAAGACCAATCGTCCTTAATATGAAAAGGAGATTTTAGCAAAGGGCTGCTTTCCTATCAGTTCAACTCTTGGAACTACTTTCCCTGAGGAAGGACTGTAGATTCAAAACATGTTTGGTGATAACCTGGCATCAAGTTACTTTTGCACCTGATGGTTCTCCACTTTTGCATCTCCTGTCATGTGATGAGGCTCCTAAATCTGCATTGTTGTTATGTTTGTGCATTGCAAACTACACCTAAGCTCATGTTTCCAGAAACTGCAACTTAGGCCTGCATTAGATGTAACAATAATTACATGGCAGCTGCTTGAAATCACACATCCCATTGTGATTTCAATCATGGCAGAACAGTGGTCCCTCGGTTTAAGAACAGTCCTGCTTACAAACGATTCAGTTTATGAACTCCGCAAAACCGGAAGTAGTGTCCCAGTTTGCAAACTTTACCTTGGTCTAAGAACGGAATCCGAACAGTGGAAGGGCACCAGTGGCATGAGAACTCATTAGGGAAAGCGCACCTTGGTTTAAGAACGGTTCCAGTTTAAGAATGGACTTCTGGAACAGATTAAGTTCATAAACCGAGGTACCACTGTATAAACCCCTGGAAAATAGTTGATGAAGGTGTGTAGGAAGCCACTTCACACAAACAGCCTTGCATGTGCAATAGTGCCCTTACTGCTTCATTTGTAAGCAAGTACCATGCCACTGTCACAAGATATGAAAATGTTTAAGCCACTGTTTCAGGGAAATAATTCTAAACCATGTAAAGAGACGGACTGCGCCTGGTGAAACCAGTAGACAAATGATAAGCACACTCTTTTAGTGAGGCACATCCTCCTTTTGGAGTTCAAAAACGTAACAGACATCATACTCAAAATGACTTAGCTATTTGTGCCAAGTGTTTAAGCACTAAAAGAAAAGAGTTCACTGATAAGGCAGAGTTGGCCCAATACACTTTTGTGCCTGAGGCGAAAAATAAGAATGGTTTTCCCAATAATGACAAAACTATAGCAATAAACAAAATAACAGACAATCTGCTGCCCTTTTATTGTACCCCCAGATCTACCAGATAAACCAAGCTGGCCCATTCTTCCTAGCTTTAGAGCTGGCCTGGAACCTGGATGCATGACCTTGCAAGAACACCCATTACGAAGAAGCTTCCTCAGCCTCCTGACTAGAAATAGCTCCTTGTAAGTTAAAGGCTGTTCTACCCTTTCAGTGTCTGATGTCTACATCAAATGCATAGGTGACAGGGACAGGTTTGCAGAATCAAAGGAACTGGGAGGAGAACAAGTTTATAATGAAGACAGAAACTAAGTGATGAAATCTGTCCAGGATTGTCTTCATTCTTTTCCTCATTGCTGTAACCACCCTGCCTTCCCTCCCACCCAGGATAGAACAAATATGTCTGCAACTGATGCTGTAGCAACATGCTATTAAGTACAGTTTTGAAATTTTATATTGCTTTGAAGAAAAGATTTTTATATACACCTGCAGTCTCTTGGAAGGACAAGTATAATATCTACTTGCCAGACATATTAGCAGTAATAATAATCTATAATATGCTTGTAGATAAATATATGTTATGCATTCATGTGTACAGTGTGCATATTTGGATTATATACGTACTGCATTCAAATGTACATATTTAAATCATGGATCAAGTCAACACAAACATGCACTCTTTTCTTTCTGCTAAGACAACAGCATAGACTCCCAAGTTTTCAATCCACAGTGGATTTTTAAATGTTCTTAGTCCCAATCTTCAGAACAGAATTAAACTGAATTCAAGTCTCTGTATCCTTTCTTTCTCCCTTTCTTTTCAGGTTAGCAGTTTATTTCTGCATTAATCACCCTGACAGAAGCAAGGCAACTCAATTTTCTGCTTCTGTAGGTAGGCACATCACTTTCTGTACAGCACTAGGCATGAAAAGGGCTGCAGCTAAGCTTTGGTTACTGGTGTAATTGAAATGCTATCCACACTATAGGGTGCATTAAAGTCAGATAACGGCAGTTCCTGTGGCCAATTTAAGTAGCTTGACTTCCCTGGGAAAAAAAAAATTGCCTGACAGATAAGGCAGACAAACTGGCTAATTCTCCAAGCATGTCTCTCATTGTGATCCTAGAAAAATGAGAAAAAAATGAATCACAGAACCACAAAATCAATTGACCCTCGGGTAGCTCATCAGGCAGCGAGCCTGATAAACCTAAAAGCTTTGTTAATGTCTGCCTGCCTGTATCCCACAGATAGAGCACTTTGTAAATGAACCTGCTTTGATAAATATATTAAGGAAAGCTGTGAATAAAGGCAGAGACTTCTCATTTGTAAATACAACCTCTGCTACATGGAATTAGAATGATAAAATGGAGTTCCATGTAATTAAGTTTGTATAAGGCCTGAAATCCGTGCAAATACTTTCTCTGAATTTTGAAAGAGAACTGTCAGTTCAATTAATCTGAACATCACCTCGAGAATGTACTGAACAAAATTAAGCTGCTGATAAAACCTGGGCCAGTATTTTGATAAGTAATTCCTATATCATTTCTTGGCCACTGTGATCATTTTATTTAATCCGCTACCCCCCTTCTTTAGTTATACACTAAGCCATGTACAAAAGAGGGATGGTTCACACACCACCATAACAATAATCTACCATATCAAAAAGTATAAAATGGTAGAATCTTTTTCTTCCCTATGTAAAATATCAAAATGAATAAATTCCGATGAATAGTTATTTAAAAGCTAGAATCTAAATCACCACTCAACACCTAAACAAAGAAATCCATTTAACAACTGATAACAAGAATTTCAAAACTATGCAGATTTCCAGGTGTTTTCCCATGGAAAACCATGAACAGAATCTAAGACACTGTTGAACACTTTGTAAAGAGAAAGATCTTGAAAAACAATATATCTACATTAGCTTAGACTGTCCATAATTCTTGTTTCATGCCTAAAAGAACTAACTCTGAATTGCTATTTAAATATTGCAATTTAAATTGTTTCAGAAATGGCTAATAATAATAATAATAATAATAATAATAAGCACTTCAGCTATGGAAGCAAACAGATTGATTTAGAATAACTTACCAGTTGTTTACTTGTAGAATTGTAAGTCCCGTGTCTTGGGCTAACTGTTTCTTCTGCTCCTCTGAAGGATACGGATGCTAATAAAAAGAAATGTTTTAAAAGATGAATCAGAACTTAAGAAAGATGCACTATAAGAATGAAACCATCTTTTTTAGTGTGAACCGTATCCTCAGGGATTGATATAACTGATATGTATGTTATTTCTAAAACAAAAATCTTAAGTCCCATTAATTTAAAATAGTATGCTGATTCAGGGTATACTTTCTCCTTGTTGATTTCCTTGCATGCAATGTGGGAGCAGGATCATGCCTTCCTTCCCCATCTATCAAACATGCCTGTCTTGCCAGACATCCTGTAGACCCAATTCAGCACTGCCAATGCCCAAACCCTGTATGAAGGGAAATTGATAATGCCATTCAGACCTACAATATGTACGGTATATCATCTGTTACGTATGTATTCCCTATTCAACCACATGTGTGTTTCCAATGGGAGACATATACATGGTGTGTAAGAAAGCTCAACCTTGCCTTTACATCAAAAATAGAGAGCAAAAACAAGGAGAACCTGCCATCCAATCATTGGCTGTAGGGGCCAAACTCTACTCAGCAGATGCTCAAGAACCACATTGCTAATGTGCACCAGTTTTGATGGGGGAAGAGGAGCTGTAATGGAATCCATGGTTAGCTTATGCATATACCTCTTGCTGTACAATCCTGAGATACCACAACCTTCTCTATCTTGTCTGCCAAAACTCCTTCACTAGCACTACCCACAATCACTAGCACCCAATCTTAAATCTGATAACCCATCTATAACTAATTCACAACTCTCCACCATCTAAACACCTTCCAACATGCCACACACACAAATAAAGCAAAGGCTTTGAAATTACATCTACTGATTATCTGAACATTTGTGCCAAATTATGCTTAAGTAGAGAATTATTCCTATGTTTTATGCAAAACCCCCCAAAACTCTACCATCATAATGGGATTGTATTATTACTTTTATAATTCATTGGCTTTCAATTCATGGGTTGGAACCCACTACTGGGTTGGAACATGTCCTAAGGCAAACCACAGCTGCAGCATTACTACTGTCAAATGCCTATTTCAGCCAAAGTTGGGTCCCAGGACTTAAAAGGGTTAAAGACTACTGTACTAATTTACCTGGAGGATACTGATTGTCTCTATGCTCATTGTTGATACATTTGTGTAGGACATCCATGACTCAAGCAACAAACAACTCATACCCTAACCCTAAAGTAACCCTAAAGTTAACATTTGCACTAGGATAATATTTGAAAGAAGTACTGTGCCGTGCTGCAAAACCAATGTGGGACAAAAAAAAATTCCCTAACATGTGCAGAGCTCACAGTTTTGTGCGCACTGGAAAGCATTTGTCTAGTACACAATGGAACCCTTTTATCAGGCATAGGCAAACTCGGCCATCCAGATGTTTTGGGACTACAACTTCCATCATCCCTGACCACTGGTCCTGTTAGCTAGGGATCATGTGAGTTGTAGTTCCAAAACATCTGGAGGGCCGAGTTTGCCTATGCCTGCCTTTTATCCTCCCTCTTTGGTCCTCACATAGCTGTGAGTAGAGTCATGTGCAGTGCAATGTGTCCAGTCTTTACTTCCAAGGGGAAGCATAGATGGTCCTCCCATTGAAAGTACTGTACAGCTGTAGTTCAGCTGGCACTACTTTCATTCAGTGGAAGGTTGGCAGTGGGGATGTCCCAAGACTCCGATGCATCTACTTCCATGCATGCTAACATGTGCACATGTGAAACAGCAAACAGAGCTGATAATTTATGGGTTTGCAGTGGTATGCCTACAAATCTACCTGGTGGCTTAATAAGTTTTAGAAATGGCGCATAAAAATGTAACATTAACAGCTGGATTTTATTTATTACTTAGCTATTAAATAAACATCTCCTTACTCCTTAGATTCTAGTCAAATAAAAATACATCAAATCACAAAATACAAATTCATTCAAATAAAACACAATATAAAAAGCCCTAAGCAGAAATAAGCAGAAATCCCCATTGAAATTCAGCTTCTTAACTGTTGCCTCTGATCCCTGAAATTTCTCTGAAATTTTTGCACCAGTAGGTTTCCATGGGCAGCTGATTCTGAAGGGGGTTTGATCTGGGAGTTAAAAGTTTGAAAATTGTAGTTTCTGCTTTATGTGATTCAAATAGCTATCTACTGTATGTTTTTGGAGTTTCATTAGGTAAACTGTCCTGGAATGCTGTGCAATCAAGGGCAGGATATAAATTGAACAAATAAAATAACATAAAGGGGACCACCATAAAGAAATCCCTGTTCCACATCTCAATTGATTTTAATGACTGACTTGCTCATAAATGGAGCACAGAATTAACACAAAATTTACATGTGGGTAAGTGTATTCAAAGTTGGGATATTAGTATTTTCTTATTAAATTACATGGGGAAAGGGATATATGATTTGTCTGAAGTATTTGGCTACATTAATCTAGCAATTTACTTTCCTTTTACTGTAGTTTCTTCTTTTGCCTCATTTATAGTTTTGCACTTGCTCTGTATCTTTTTAGAATAGTTTCCAGAAGTGTTATTGGAAACTGACATTACATTAAACACACACTTAATACATTTAAAGTATACTTTACCCAAAATATAATCAACCTAACTTCAACATTCTGTTTTTAATTATTAGTATAATTTCCTAGATTACAACCAGAAGAAAAAGGAGAGTTGTTTTCTCTCAAGTGTACTGAGATTATTATTTTTTATCATGTAAATATAGCTCAATACCTCTGTAAACCACTGTTGGGTGCCAATTGTCTCATTATTAAAAACAACAGCCTAGAATTGCTTTTAAAAAACCTATTTTGTAAGCACATTTTAAAATGCTCGCACTGTTTGACGGCAAGCTAGGCAACATTGCTTTTCTGCAAAAAGGGTTAAATAGATGTGAATGAATACAGAAATAAGGCTTTTAATATTCTGCAAATATTAACAAAGAAAAATGATAATGTTGAGTTAATGTGGGTTAAGGATGAAATGAAAATAAATTTTTCTGATTGCTAAGTGTTGACACTTTTTTGGCTATTCCCTCAAATCTTTTTCTTTTTCTTTTTTGAAGGCTGTGTAATTACAGAAGGCTTTTCCCCTCCTTCCCCCTCCTGCTTTGAGCCCACATTAGTAATGACCCTTTCACTGCTTCAAAAACCACTAATAGTCTTCAGCAAAGGCAAGAAAAATGAACAGGATAAATTGGAATCCACAGTCAGTAATTTGCATCATATGAGGCTGCTTTGGCCACTCACACTCATTCCTGGCCATCAATCCTTTGCTGTCAGGTGCTGCACTCTGCCACCATGATAAATACTCCTCCTAACACTCTGATTCGTCCAAACAATGTAATTGTCCTCTATTCTCCTCTTGGTAATGGAGATAATGAATGACTGCACAAACAAGAAGGATTGCTCATCACAGACACAGGGGTGGTTTCAAGCTGAAAAGCCTTGAGTACAAATTTTAATTGACTGAAAATCAGGGCTGGACAAAAAGATGGAAAGAACAGTCTATATTTTCTTACAAGCTTATTTCTTTTTCCGTTATAAAGAGACTGCTTTCTCCTAAGGAAGCATCTTCCAGGAATATTCAATACAAGGAGCACCTATACATGATATGGCTTAAGAAATAAGGTATAAAAATGGTTCTTTGTAAAATGGCTTATTGTCTTGGTGATGTTATTAAAATATGATATCCTTCTTTTACTAGGCAACTATTAAAATTGAACCAGTTGCCTTCTGTGCAGAATAGTAGCAGGGCCAATACTTTTTCATTAAAATGGAAAGATGGTATGTGGAGTCTCTGTCCTAAATGTACAAGGAAGCCTAAGTATTTTCATGGCGCTTCCTTATAAGTAGATCTATTCAGAATCACAGACATAGCATCACACACAAATATTGAACTAAACATATCAAGAATGATGGCAGGAAGGTTGCAGTCAACAAATAGTATGCTACGTTGGTGCAGTATATCTGTTTGAAACTAGGTACACACTTGGGGTAGAATTCTAAAACTAGCAAATCATCGAGGAAACAGCTAAACCCATATTGGGTCGAGTGACACTCTCTGCTTTCAGTAGGGTAACTACTGTGCTTCAGATCGACATACAGTACAATGAAATTATAGAAATTCAGCCCTCTCAAATGGACCTTATTATTCTCAATTAAGAGTGAAGAAAAATATAGCAACAACCTCAACTTACATGGCATTATATATTTGCAAGTTTCCCCTTTTCTAAATCAGTGATGTTATGGCTTTTTAAACATGAAGTGGACTGTTTATCTGAAAGCGTTCTGGCAGGCCACCACCACATTTCTAAAATTAAATAAAGGATTTGAAAACAATCAGCATTTCGAGCAGTTCAGACCACAGCAATATGTTTCAGATTAATTTACAAATATATGTATATATTTAAGACTAAACTACAGAACTAGAAAATTCCTACTAGTTAGTTTATAACTTGCCTTCTTACACTTTATTAGAACAGACATCATATTGAAATAATAAACATGGGAGGCTTTCATTTCTTCTTTGATCTATATTACTAAATGTCTAACTGGCTCAAATTTAAAATAAACTCTGGGATGTTTGCACTTAGAAACTGGAAGGAGACCACAAGGCATAATTTGTTGTCACTTTTCATATTGTCTGACTAAAACTGTAGTTTAGTCTGTGCATTACTGGGTACCATGCAATGCTCATCCAGTCAATCACACGGTGGCTAAATACTCTTGTACTAATACAAGAGTAAAGTAGTGGAAAGAGTAAAGTAGTGGAAAGCAACAGTGACAGATTTCTTTCTCAGTATGGAATGATACAGAAGTGAAGGCATGGATCACAGTTCTATATCACACTAAATACATAGCAGGCAAGAAGCACCACACTATGTAGATATGGTGCAGGGCAAACTATACTCCCATATAGACCAAGTGACCCACTATCAGCTAAGGTTAATTATTTAATTGGATTGAATCATTCTTCTATTTCTTTTATTATTGGACAAAGATATTTTCAGAGGCATATGCACACAGACACAAAGAAGTAAGCCGCCCAGAGCGGCTGGGGAAACCCAGCCAGATGGGCAGGGTAGAAATTAGCAACAACAACAACACAGTGGTACCTCGGGTTACAGGCGCTTCAGGTTACAGACTCTGCTAACCCAGAAATAGTACCTCGGGTTAAGAACTTTGTTTCGGGATGAGAACAGAAATCGTGCTCCGGCAGCGCAGCGGGCCCCATTAGCTAAAGTGGTGCTTCAGGTTAAGAACAGGTTCAGATTAAGAACAGACCTCCAGAACGAATTAAGTACTTAACCCGAGGTACCACTGTAGTAATAATAATAATAATAATAATAATAATAATAATAATAATAATAATAATACCCAAATATTCCAATTGGCAGGCACCTCATGTTCTCCAGGCCTACTGGTGTCTCTCTAAAGCCATTATTAATTCCAGTAGCAACGAGTCCTTCTAAAGGCTGCTGTTACGACTAAGTTTGGAAAGCACAAAGTTTGGCCTAAGCTTCTGATGTAACCTTACCATGATCCCCTCCCACTCTCAACAGCAGCAACATGTCCTGGAAGATGCCAGTGAGGCAGAAACACTGCAGATGTTACCATGAAGAATAACAAAAGCAAGGAGGGAGGAGCGTCATATTCTCACAGTATTGGCAAAGAAGGAAGAGGAGCCATGGAGATGTATGCTCCTTGCACCCCCAATCCACTCTGCAACTTTCTGCCATAGAGATGATTAGAACCAATTCACTTTTACGGCAGAACATAAACCAGGGGAGCAGGGAACCTCTGCAGCAGTCAGCAGCAGCCTAAAGGGCCAGTAAGCTGCGTGTAGCCACCTTTCTATTTTCTCACAGCACCCTAGAATGATACACTGTCAGAGGTGTTGTGAGAAATTTAAGCTGCCTGAGATGCTCGCAGCACTGGGGATGGGTTGTTGCTTTTTTAAAAAATGGTGGGCGTAGGGCAGACATCAGCGGTGGGATCTGATGAGGTACTAAGACCCCAGCACCTACCCAAAGAGGCCAATTTGCTTTTGGTTTTGCTACCTTCCTGTTTAAAAACTATTAAGCTGGCTTGGAACAAGACAAATAAAATAATATAAAGACACAGAGATTTCCATAGAGAAGGGTATAAAGAAATCAACAACTTAACAGGCCAAGCACCTGTCAAAATAAAATGGCCACAAAATAATGGAAAACCATCAGGTAGGCCTCCTTAAACACAGATTTCCACAGCCTATGTGGAGCTACAAGTCCCTCTGTAGTAATAGGTAATTATACAGTTAAATATTTTCTCCAATTATTATGGGTTGGAGTTAAGACTCTTCCCCGTAGCTTTAGCTTGTTCTTGTGGTTACCTAGCTGTGCTTTAGCCTGTGAATCCATAAACAGCCTCTTGTTCTGGGCCTGCGAAGTAGCCCAGTCTTATATTAAACAAATAAGAACTTAACACTTTATCCAGTTCAGGTGTTGGTAGAACACATAGGACAGTCTCTCCAGTATATCTTAATGAATGAGCAGGGAGGTAACAGTCCTTTAGATATCCCAGTATCAAGCTGCTGAGGGCATCAGAACACCTGATCACCAGCACCTTGAATTGGACATGATAATGAACGAAGCCAGCGAAGCTCTTTTAAATGAGTAACTACATGTGCCAAATACAGTGGTACCTCGGGTTACGAACTTAATTTGTTCCGAAGGCCCATTCTTAACTCGAAACCGTTCTTAACCTGAGGTACCACTTCAGCTAATGGGGTCTCCTGCTGCCACTGTGCAGCCGCTGCATGATTTCCGTTCTCATCCTGGGGCAAAGTTTGCAACCTGGAGCAACTACTTCTGGGTTAGTGGAGTTTGTAACCTGAAGCGTTTGTAACCCGAAGTACCACTGTAAATGGCTCTGGTCAAAACTCTAGCTGCTGCAAAATGAACTACTTGAAGTTTCCAGAGATTTTTCTAAGGCAGCCAAACATACAGCACACTGTAGCTATCTCAATGCTCATTTAGTTCTTCATTTTCCCTGCTGTGTTTTAGAATCTGAAGAGGGGAGGAAATGATGAGCACAGTAAACAAGGACTGGGGGTGGGGGTGGGGGACAGAAAAGTCTTGCCACTTCTGGGCTGTTTCCATGGCTTTCGGGGGTGAGGGCCTCTCCCTGCTTAGCCTGTTCACAATTCACAGGCCCTGTCTACCAGGCTTTGCTGTCAGTCCCAGGCACTTGGATAGTGTGCAAGGAATCTTGCTTAGCTTTGAAAATATAACGGAAGGTTCCCCCCTCCCTATTCTATAGTATACACCATGTAATCACCACAGTATGTTTTTACATGCCTAAAAAATTAAATGTTTGCATTTAGCCTGAATATTTCAGGTAAACGAGACTACTAATAATTCCAAATCACATGCATGGTTGCCCTATTTAAGTTTGTTTTAAGGTGTGCGTTAACTGTGTGTGTGTTTGTGTATGTATGTGTATATTTTTCTAATATTTTCCTGAAAGTGTGTGTATATGAAATTCCAGATGGGATTGGTTTATTCGGTTATAGAAAGCCCAACATTCAGTGGGAAGCACAGAAAAAAAGAGTTTATGATCAAAGCAAAAGGATCTAAGTGTTCGTTTTTAGGAAGGTTTTGAATTCAAAATATTTTGGATTTCTATTTCCAAAACTAGTTCCACTGAAAAACATTGGTGCCATTCTTTACAGAGCAAGTGAAGCACAGACAGCAGTAGGGAAAAAGTTGATTGTACCATAAATATATGACTTCTAGTTTTAAATATTTAGCTCTACTAGTACTTTGTGAAAGAGTGCTAAAAGCTATAAAACAGTTGCATCTCTTGTAGGAAAAACAGGTTGCCACAACTGCCTCTATAAAATACTTTTTCTGCTTTTGTTGGGCAAGCAAAATGACTGATGTCTTTCCATGTCTTCAACTTTCTCTCACTACAGTCCCTATTGTTGTACACGCATGTGCTCATGCATCAACTAATTCATTCAAACAATATAACAGGACAGGGACTATCTCCAAAAGAGTTTCCGGATGGGAAAAGAATGATAATTTAGTTCACAGTATTTGCAAATAAAAACAAAACTAAGATGTTTTATGTCTTTCCCTCTTCTGCTTTCTTTTATGCACAGACAGGAACACAGACAAATCTTAACTCTAATCAAGCAGTTGCTCCTACCTGCTGGGAAGATAGAGAGATGTTATTGTTATGACTTTGTTAATTACTTGGGAGGTGTCAGACACTGTGGTGAGGAGCAGCAGTATAATCAGAACTTGGATAGACATCCAGGAATAGATAGCCAGAGGGAGCACTGGATCACTGCTGATTCAACAGAAACACTCAATCTTCATTTATATTGTTTTGGATTGGATTTACCACTGATGCAGCTACAATGGAGATACAGCACAGACACTTTTTCTCGGTAGATCTCCTTAGAACTCTAGAGAGATGTTCCCAGAGTCTTTGGAGCCAAGTACTCAATCTACAACAAGGGCGGGGATGTAGCTAGTCACTTTTATATGTGTCTTGGTAACTTCCAGCTTTTAGCCTTTAAAGTTGGTTAGGAACTCGGTTACCAGACGTCCATGTTTCCCGGGGACAGTCCCCGGATTTACAAATCTGTCCCCGGACAAAATCCATCCCCAGAATGTCCCCAGATTTCAATTAATGTCCCTGGATTTATATTTTAAGTGTTGTAGATTTATTATTAGGGAATGGATGTTGCGTGATTGGTTCAATGGCACAAGACACATCATATGGGGACTTCCAGTGAGGCAAAATGGCGGGTGCCACGGCAGTGAGCAGCTCCTGAAGCTAGCCAGAGCCAAGTGCACTACTAGGCTGGATCCAAGCTGCTGAGACTGCCGCTGCCACTGCCGAGAGGGAACCGGGAGCACCTGGCGCGTGAACTGGGGGAACTCCTGACTCCCCCACGACCCAAATTGAGCCGGGAGCGAGAGCGCCTGGCCACCTGACCGATTGCCCAGCAGTGCTCCGGGGCCAGGAAACACCGGAGCTGACACAGGGAGGAGGAGAGGAGAAAGAGAAGGAGAAAAAAGAGGGGAGCCCCAACCTTGCCGTTACTTCGCACAGCACATAGTTACACTATGGAATTTAGTCCTAGTAACATGTAGTAATGACCATCAATTTAGGGTGGCTTTAAAAGAGGATTAGACAAATTCATGAACTACTAGCCATGATGACCATGTACTGCCTTCACTGTCAGAGGCGGTATGTGCCTGAATACCTGCTGGGAATCACAAGTGAGGAGAGTGCTGTTATACTCAGGATGTTGAACTAGATTGGCCTTTGCCTTGATTTAGTATGGTTCAGAACCACTGGTGCTTCATATATTCTTATGATGTTGATTTTAGTGTAAGATTTCACTAAAATGCATTATTTTCCTTCCACTTTCAGTTAAATCTTACATATTGCTTACTGGAATGTTTTAATTTTGTGATCTTCCTGTTTCTCATTTTAAAGCTATACACTCTTCTCACATTATTTAACTTTTACTTGTCTGACCACATTTCTATTTAATTTGCTCTTTATTGGCTTGCTTTCCATTTTGCATTAAACATGAATAATGCTTCATGAAATGTTGACTGAATTTGATAAAAAAACATTCATATTAATGTTATATTCTGCAAGAGGACTCTGATTTCTGAGAAGCAACCATAGGTTACTTACAGACTAAAAAAGAACAACTATATCAGAATCTAGGATTAACATACAAGTATGAAGGTAAGATTTGGAATTGTCATTTTAGATTTATGTCAAAAATTGTGTTTGCATGATCCATCTATCCAAAGTTACAATTACAAGAGTAATATATACTTAAATCAGTATCAGTATAAACTATTATTTACCTTTGTTCACTAAATCTAAACATTATACATTACTGTACATTATGTGGTAATGTAATTACTCTGGTGTTCATGCTTACCTATAACTCAGTCTACAAGTTTGAATTAGTATTATTTTTAAAAATTATTTTATTTAACTGTTATATTAACACACAACCAAACTTGTAAGTCTGTGCAACTATGCTTGTAATATTTTTTTTAATGTAAAAAAATCAATAAAAATAATTTCAAACGAAACACAAAAACAAGATAAATATGTAACTGGGTGAGAAAAATGGAAGCTAAGGCTTTTAAATGGCTACAAGAGCCCCAAGATATTTGAAGCCACAGATTTCTGAACACTTTTCAACACATTCAGTCATGGTTTGGGATCAAATGTAACAGCTAGTTCTCATTAGATGTCTTAATTTGTTTGCTGAAACTGCAATTTATCATTTGGTAACCACAAGTAAGTACATGTTTCATTTGCACATTAGATCTGGTGCAAAAGAAATGTTAGTAACACAGTTTTATAGACCAATTCAGACTTATGATTCCAAACTGCTACATCAAGAAACTAAATTTGTTACAAAATCTGATAATCACTAAACAGAGATAGTAAACCCAAATAAATTATTTGCCTCTAAACAACCATTGAAAGCTGCCTACAACTCTCAGTTAGACCCTGCCAGGGCGGCAGAGCTTTTCGACCTATAGGCCCTGTCAAAGGTTAGCATATATAGAACTGCTGTTTATTGTAATTGGAGGCAGCCATTCATTTATCTTAAGAAGGTTCTTTCCAATTGTATGATCAGAGATTTTCTAACTGCAGATGCCAGCAACTGAGCCAAGATCTGACACATGTAAAATAAGTGCTCCACCAATGAGCTATGGTCTCACTTCACAAGCCCTCACAGACGGGTTACATGAATAAAAACTATCTTATGATGAGTCAGACCACAGGTCCTTCAAATCCACTATTGCTTACCCTAAGCCTCAACTGATGTTTGAAATCCTTTAACGGCCAGGTATTGAACATGGAGTCTTTTGCATGCCAGTCATGTGCTTCAACATTCAGCTGTGGGTTGTCCCTACTGTACAAGGAAAGTTGTAGAAATATCAATGATCATGATGCACAGAAGCAGTTGGAGAGTTAGCGTCACTTTTGACAACAAATATTCTCGCCCCCTCCTTTTTTTAGCTGATGGGGCAAGAATTTGATTTGCAAGTTGAAGAAGATTTTGGATCACCAACTGCAGCTGAATATATATCAGCTCACATCTTGACTAAAATTGCAAGCAATGTTACGTGAGTCTTCTAACACAAACACATACCCATTCACTTATCATAAGTGAAGTACAAACATCTGCAAAATGTTAAAAAAAACTTTTAAAAAGGAGAGGGAAAGCTCTTTTAAAAGATTCATCTGGCAGCTGGCCCACACAAAATACCACTGCTAGTAACAGAGCTGCCTATTCTCCTAGTAAAGACTTCTAATTTGCATATTTAAATAAGTGCATGATTGCAATTGTCCATTGCTTATCACTGAGGTTACCTAGCCAATTGCTAAAACAAGGCTCATATTATCCTCCTTATTCTGAGCATACATATTGCATCCCTGTTGTTACATTCCAATTGTATCCAACTCTTTCTTCTCTGAATCTTAGTTATCACCACCTCATCAAATAGATTAAGAGGTAGCAATTGAGGGAGGGCTAGCGATTACTCACATCATTATGTATTTCAAAGTGTGCAACATCTGGATCAGCAATATTATTTGGAAGTCTCATTTGGCATTTGTAGAAAAAGGGCCACGTTATAAGGTTCTTGACATTTGTCTCTTCCTTGTAACTGCTGTTTATTATTATACAGCACTAGTCTGGTTATAAACACCAGAGTATTAATAAAGGAAAATAACACATGCAAGGTTTACAAACATTATATCTATGTTATACACTTCCTAGAAGTCCTTATTTGAGTTGCCTATTACAGTGAAAGTTTGGGGAACAGAGATCAGCCATTATAAATTTCTGCCTAAATACACTAAGTAAGAAGGCTCATTTGTGCAACATATTGAATACTAGAGCTCAGTTCTAGATGAAGTATTATTATTATTAAAATTTGCATACCACCCTTCACTCAAAGATCACAGGGCAATTCACATAAAAATTAAAAATGAGAACACAAAATACATAATAAAAATAGAAACAAACCAATGGACCCCCCCTTTTTTTTAGGATCTGGGGAATGTTTTTGGGACAAGCAAAGGCAAATTTACTTTTATTTTTAATACAGCTGTCTTGTGCAAGAGAGGTTCTGTGCAAATGAGCTGTTTTAAAAATAAAAATACAAAAGCAGCCTTTAGGAACAACCAATGGGAAAAGGCAGGGTACAACCTTTCCTTGCAGCTGATGGAAACAAAACAGAAGCAGGGTGTGTGGTGAAAACAGCAGCTAGTGAAATGTCACCACGGATGTAAAAAAAAACTCACCCACACAATGTGCTTCAGTGTGTCCGCAGTTGGGTAACATGCAATTTTATATTGGATTTTCTTCTCTTATCCAATTATCCATGGATTGGGGAAATCCGCAGTTAGCAGGGTTGGTGGTAAAGTGCTGGCTGCCACTTGAACGAAGACATTGTGTGGACACCACAGACACACAAGCAGCTTTAAGTCCATATTAAACTCCAGTGTGGATGAGCCCTGAGTTAAGTATAGTTTTTACAATAAAAAATAATAATCCTATTTCCCATCCAACCTATGAATAAGTCGCATCCTCTATAAATGCATGACTTTAAAAGAAAGTTAATACTTCCTATAAATAATATCAACAAAATTCATTTAATTTAAATCAACAGAACTTTGTTCAGAGGAAATATGTTTAAGGTGGAAAATGGGAGCATTAAAACAAGTAAATTCAATTTTGTGTGTGTGTTTGAATTTTAGAGACATAAAATATTTTACCTTTTCTTTTTTTGCAGCTGAGCATTGGGGGAAATGGCATAAACACATTGTACAGTGAGGAGCAGGGGTGCTCAAATGAACATTCTGCCTCCAGGCCTCTCAGTCTTAAAAAGGCCTTTAGCCCTTACATCATCCACCTGTTTTGTCCTCAGATTTCCTCAGCACATGTGTGTGTGTGTGTGTGTGTGTGTGTGTGTATACATCCTCAACAGCCGCTATTGAGAACAATAGATCTTTATTTGCTATATACAGTTTTCAAAATCAGACATTGTTAAACTTTTAAATAGATTCTCAAAGTTTTAAAATATGCTTCATTTTATTTTTAAATGTATTGTTTTTGCTACTTTGCTGTGTGCTGCTCTAGGCTCAATTGGCAGGAAGGGTGCAATAGAAATTTAACAAATAATAATGCTGAAATAATACATGCAAACTGCATCAGAATGCAGTTTATAGAAGATTGGTTTCATACGCCAGGGAGGGTTTTATGAGTGCTAACATTCCCCCTCACCATCACAAAAGTGAAACAGCTTTCATGCAAATGACACTTAGGAAGTCATTAGTGTAACAGAAATCATCAAATTTTGCAAACAGAAAATCAAAGCATGTGATAATATTCTGTCTGTAGCTGCCACAGAATAGGGGCAGGCCAGGAACTACTTGCTGTAAGCAGACAGTATCATTAAGCTGGTCAGAGTGCCATTCCTTGGCACACAAGTATATAACAGATTCATAGAATCATAGAATCATAGAGTTGGAAGGGACCATGAGGGCCATCTAGTCCAACCTCCTGCAATGCAAGATTTTTTTGCCCAACATGGGGCTAAAACACACAATCCAGAGGCTAAGAATCTCATGCTCTTCTGTCTCAAAATGCTCCATAAATCAAGTATGATACCACAGCTGCAAGAGCTGTTTGTTGCAAAAAAGGGAAGCATTAGTCCACTCTGCATTCTAAGAAGGCCAAGTGACAATACCAGAGCTGCACTCTAAGTTCAAAACAAACCAAAAACCAGAATACATTTCAGGGGCAAATGGAATAACCTATCTCTGAAGCGAAACTTCATGAAAGGCGGGAAAGCTCTGGATAATAGCAGAGAGGAGAATGGCAGAGGAGGAGAATGGCATAGAAGGAGAATGGCACTAAAGAGAGGTTATACTGCATTGTCAATTTTAAATAAATAATTGGAGCAAACTCCCTCCAGTCTAGTAGGACCTTTAAAGACTCTACTTTAAGGAGAATGATTCCATCATATTAAAAATTTAGCACTACAGTGGCTAACAGGTTAAGTTAAAACTGAAAAGCCCCTGGCTCAAAATGTCACCTCTGCCATAAGCCCCATGTGTAGCTTTAGATAAGCAATTATATGTGAATCTCAGCTTGCCCCCCCCCACCTCCACCCTTAGCTGCTAGACTGGGATAATATTAGTGACCTGCCTTACATGTTTGTTGTAAGGTTTACAGAGAAAATGCACATGATGTTATTTGAAAACTAAAGTGCTATATAAATGTGTGCAGCACTATTTCATTTCTAATCTGCAATTTGGTGTTTTATTCCTTTTAAGACTGCAACACAAAATACACAAGGTATCATTCTTGTGTGCCTAGTTCATTAGATTGGGCTAGTGTTCCTGAGTTGTATCATGTTATAATTCTCTTCAAAAATATCTAATCAGAATAAAGTGTTTAATTCCTTAGCACAGGCATAGACATACTCGGGCCCCCAGATGTTTTTGGCCTACAACTCCCATGAGCCCTAGCTAACAGGACCAGTGGTCAGGGATGATGGGAATTGTAGTCCCACAACATCTGGAGGACCGAGTTTGCCTATGCCTGCCTTAGCACTGCAAGGCATGTTTGACACGCAGATGTGATCTACATGCACTTCTGTAGTTCCTGCTCTCTGCCTAGCTAGTCCCCTAGGCACCAACACACATGAGACACATTTTCTTGACGCCTTGTGCTTGATGTCATTCTATACCAGGCTTCCTCAACCCTGGCCCTCCAGATGTTTTGAGACTACAATTCCCACCATCCCTGACCACTGGTCCTGCTAGCTAGGGATCATGGGAGTTGTAGGCCAAAAACATCTGGAGGGCCGTGGTTGAGGAAGCCTGTTCTATACAAACCCAGAATGGGACTCCTTTCATGGCAACAGAATGCTGGTTAGGCAGGGTTCCTGTCCTGCTGAAGAAGCCCTATGCATGTGTATTCCACATGTACTTGTACAGAAGCCTTCAAAGTGATGCTGAACATGCAATGTTATAAGAACCTGAGTGATGTTGTCATCCAGATTAGCATCCACATTTTCACTGCCCCGCTTCATGCATTAAGTACTCATAGGTGAGTGCCCAGGAGTGTCATTTTTAATCTGGCAAATGCTGCATTCTAAGGAAGTGGCCAAGGCTTGCACTTCCATATTGGCCTTTGCAGTATAATGTGGTTTCCCTGAAGTTTATGCCTGTTGTATTTATAATAGACTTTCATCCAAGCTTGCTTTGTTGGTAACTTTTACACTGCTGGGTAACAGTTCTGAGGTGGTAACAAACAGCTTCAGTGCTTGTGTCAGGAGAAATAAAACTGTTATTATTTAAAACACTTCAAAGGCCACACTTGAACTCCACAGCTCTGCAGAGTTGTCGTGAATAAAAAACAACAACCAGGCTGTAGAACACCAGGCTGCCCCCTCAACAATAAGCTGTCTTCTCTCCAACTTACTTTTGGATTCCTGCCAGTTGCCCATTTGCTTTACACCATCAATTTATATTCACTGAGATGGTGTAAGGTTCTAGAACAGAAATTATTATCAAATTTGCCTGCCAAACATATGAGCAGCAAAGCTGGTCTTTCAGAGGCCTTTGTGTACAATCCAAGGACCCAATTCTGTAAATACTTTCTGCTATGTATTCAGTACTTTTAAAGACTCAGTAAAGTCAAAGGTACTACACCTGCTAGTAGAAAACTAAAAGCAACGTCAGATTATGATGTTCTTACCTTCATAATTTTAAGTTGTTCCACTAGCACCTTTTTTTTAAAAAAAAAAAACTCCAGATGGGTAAAAATGCAACAGAATTAGTTAGCATTTTGGGCATTATCCTTTTATTTTAGTTTTGTACACTAACTGTTTGCCAACATTTATTATCAGTTACAAAATGTGCTATTGTTTTAAGTTGCACACTAGAAGAGGTATACTGAGAATACCTCACATGTTTTGTATGGAGCAATAACCCCTCTGTGTCTGAGGTGAGACTGAATTCTCTTTTCAAAATGTGGGAAGTCTTTTGCACTTTAATGAAAAACGTCTGTCCTGTAAGAATGACAGGTTTCAGTGGAACTATGTGATTATACTTTAACAGTGGAGCATTGCTCCACTGAGTTTGAAGGGATTTACTCCTATGTAAGTGAGCATAGGATTTCAGGTTAAGCATGCAGCTTCATCATCTGAGAGAAGAGATCAGACACATAAATGGCCAAAGACAGAACAGAATTTAGCTGGCCATAAGCCAAAACCACTTCCCAAGCCATTTTCCTCCTAGTAGGTTCTGAGATTAGATATAACCTCCAACACCCGCTACACACACACACACACACACACACACACACACACACGAAGAAAAACACCTGTGGAGAAGTGGTTTCAAGGGAAAGTGAATGCAGGAGCACCACATTCTATGCTTCAGTTTGTCCCCACACTACTTTAGTGAAATTTTAGCAGGCAGGGTACGTAATTAAAGCACAAGTTGAACATCAGATTGCACTAGAAACGGCAGACTCCAAAACGTTGGGGAAGACTGTGAACTTATGCTCAAAAAATGCATTTAGGATGGTAAAAGCTACTGCAACTGGGAAGGGAATGTAGAATGTTTCATATAAAGAAGATGAAGTTTCTCTGAGTATGCTAAATGCACTCTGGGCAAATGCTCTGAGAAGAAAATACAAAGAAGATGGAGATGCAGCTGAACAAAGAACCTTATAGGAGCCAACTACTAGAAGCTGTGGGGGCTTTGGCCCCCACAATAAAAGATTTGAGGGGGCCAGGCCCCCACAAAGTTGATGGGCATTCCCATTCAAATGGTCTGTGCGCACTTCATCACATGATCTATTATGTGGGGCAGGGCTTACCTGGGCCCCCACAATATTTTATTCAAGTTGCCACCCCTGAAGAGCTGGATAGGTTTGGATGCAGTAAGCAAAAATCTCAGCACCAGAAGAAGCAAGAGTTAAATTACAGGTGTTAATGCTGTGAGGAGGCCATCTATAAGCAGTGTCCAGCAATGGAGAAATGTAGTGTATGTAACAAATGTGGTCACTTTATTAAAGCATGCAACCAGTCTAAGAGAGATCAGAAGAACGTTCAATAGAGGCAAGCAGATACCTCTCCACCCACCAGTGCAGAGGAGGCCTTTTACATTGGCATTCTGATAAGAATAGTCCCAAGTCCAGAGGAGTGAAACTGATATAACTCTTCAACATAAGTGTACGTACTAAAACAAGGAGGCAGTGCTGAGAATGAAAATCTGCCATTCATAACTATTAAGCTAAACTGAAGGTCTTCACACTGAACACAGATGCTTTTGAAGGTACAGGCAGGATAGATAATAAATACGATGTTGCACTGATGAAGCCAAACAGGCCAATGGTACATGGTCTGTGTAGGTTTCTTTGGTACTTCAAATAATTTAAATGCCTTTGTGATATTTGGAATAATTGGAAAGGGGGTGGATTAGTCATTCATCAGTGGTGATCTGATGGATTCCCGGTGGAAATAGCGTAAATGTCATTTTCCTACCAGGGATCCTAGTAACAGTCAAGTCTCTGATGTGGATAGTAGACCCAAAGCCATGACCTCTATTTTCCCTATGCTACGAGATTACTTCTGTGGATTCCTAGGACAGAAGGAAGGGGAGGCAAACAATCTGGTGCATTATGAGCTCCTTTGGGGGTTTTGCGAGAGTTATTTTGGAATGCATGCAAAGCCTAAAATCCTTTTGAGTGAAGACCCCACTTGTCCCTTGATCTCTCTGCACTTACAAGTGAACTTGAGGAAGTCATTTGCAGTGAGGGGGAAAATAGGATGCTCACTGGTCAACCAAGCTTATATTTGTGTATCCCTGCCCGCTTCAGTGAGAGAGCTCCAGCAATGGAGAGTTCTAGGAAATTAATGTGATAATGTTACTCTGGGCAGAGGAGAACAGGGGATACACTGTCTCCTGCCAGCATTTAGCAAATTTAATACAGGCAATGACCATTTTGTGTGGGGGTTGTGTTCCTTACCCTCATGCATGTTGGCAGAGCACATGAGAGCCCACTCCATCCCATTCTCTCTCCTTTTCCAGCCACTTCTGGGTTGCAGTGATGCACACAAAAATAGAATTCCCTGTACACAAACAAATCCTTGCAAGATGTGGAGGCTATGCACAGGGTCAAATGTATGACTTGATGTTGTTGTAATTTAAATTTGTATGCTGCCCTTTATCCATAGATATCATGGCAGTTTGCAACATCTTATTGTAGATGTGTACTCAGTACAAAGAGCTCTTAGGGAGCAGAATCATTGCTTTGAGATTTTAATTGGAAAGCTCAGAAATGCAGAGAAGTATGTAGACAAGCCCTTCAGGGACACAGTAGAAAGAGAGAGAGGTCTGTTTCGGAAAACAAGGGTTTTAAGATAAGTCAGTTCATACTGATGTAGTAGGATACCATTCATGAAAAAGGAATACACTTCTCTGGTATTGCATCCATAGCAGGGGTGAGGAATGTGTAACATGCCAGATGTTGTTGGTCTACAGTTGCTATAATCCCTGCACTGGCTACTCTGGCTAGGGCTGATGAAAGCTGGAATCCAACAACCACTGGAGGGGCACATGTTCTAGTTCTCTGAGCTATGGTCTCTCATGCCAAGGATGAGAGGGGAATGCAGTTACAATGGGAGTTTGCTACAGAGAGAAGTGTTTGCATGTGTGACATACCTATCTAGTGAAAAAGTTGCGGACAACAGTCACAATCTAGATGGGCAAGTAAATGTTAATTCATGAGAGGCATCAGTAGCTTTGTAGCATACCAGTTCCTATAACATCGGTAAATATAGTTCTGGAGTCTTGGAAGATAAATTTAGGTTACAATGTTGAAGGAGTGGCTCTTCAGAAATTCTACCCGTTCCATATATAAGGCAAGCTAGACCAGTAGAGCTAAGGGTTTTTGGTATTTGAATAAGATAGTGGGAAAGAGCTTTAGATTTACTGAACACTGGGCAGCTTTGGGAGAAAGGCTGAGCTATGCAAACAAGAGAGGCTCCATTTGTGCTACAATGGAACCAAACTGCTGGTTCTTAAAACAGTAGTAGTAGTACTGTAGTAGTAGTAGTAGTAGTAGTAATAAAGTTTGCATAGCAGTTTTATAATTGACATGTAGAACAAAGTTGATAGTAGAAGTATATGGGTGTGAGATAACCTCAGTTAGGGGTTATCTAAGTGTTCTGTGGCCTAAAAGAGAGGACAGGATAGACCTCAGTCCAATAGATGTTATTGACAAGTGAACCAAAACAGTGGAGAATGAATCAATAGCAAAATCCCCATAAAAAGGACACATAAAGAAGGACAATATAGATAGAGAGGAGTGTGTGTGAGTGCTCGCATGCTATTGCTGGAGGTCTTAAAGCAAGATGGGTGAGTTCCAAAACCTACTATCAGAACAGAATGTATAGGAGGGATATCAGAAACCTGATAGAGAAGTGATAATCAATGGGATGCAATTATCCATAATTATAAAATGTACAGAAAATGTAGAGCAGATTGAAGTGGCAATGTTATTGCTTTATATGTCAAGGAGGCTATTGTATGCAATAAATTAGAAACCCATGGGAGAGTAAATTAAATCACAAAAATCCCCCTAATGAATGTTCCAATTGTAATCTTGAGGCGGGGAGCAAGGAGGGAGCCAAATAAACCCCATTAGTCTTCTGATAATGTCTCTCAATTTACATTATTATGATTCAGTAAGTTTTCTAGGGTCTAACATTTTGTCCTAAACATCCCCAGTCAAATAGCTTGATGGAAAATGCGATGAAAATTGTAAAAACAACTGATGAGAAAAGCATCAGACTCAAACACAGATACATATTTTGTACTTTCATTGACAGGCAGCACAATTAAAGCCATGGAAATTGCTGAAGATCTGTTCCTCAACAGAAAAACCAGGAACATGAAGGGAAGAACAACAATGCAGTGCCCCCAAATAACCTTTGAAGTTCAAACTCATAAATTGCATAAGAGAGTGAAACAAAAATAGCTAAGAAAGAAAGTAATGTGTATCACTATATCAAAATTAAGTGACAAATCATGATTGCATACTGGTAACAAGTGGGTGCAGAAAACTGTCATTAAATAAAGAGGTTGCAGCTACATCTTATGAAGCCTTCATCTCTTACAAATTTTGAAAGATGGGAGGAAATACTAAGGGGGGGGGACAGTCAGAAGCATAAGGAAGCAATCCAACATGCAAAATGGGGGGGGGGGTCTAGAAATGAAACTACAAAGGTATAGTCATTTCTGGAGTGAAGGAATTCCAGAGAACAGTGTTAATAACCTGGGGCTAAAATGCTAAATGGCTAGAATGTTCGCTTACTACCGTATTTTTCGCACCATAGGACGCACTTTTTCCCCTCCAAAAATGAAGGGGAAATGTGTGTGCGTCCTATGGTGCGAATGCAGGCTTTCGCTGAAGCCTGGAGAGTGAGAGGGGTCGGTGCGCACCGACCCCTCACGCTCTCCAGGCTTCGCGGACCTCTTCGCAAGGAGCGGGAGCACTCCGGCTCCTTGCGGAGAGTTGCCAGCATGCCGAAGCCTGCGCGCGCTGAGCTCAGCGCGCCCAGGCTTCGCGGACCTCTCCGCAAGGAGCCGGAGCGCTCCGGCTCCTTGCGGGGAGTTGCCAGCATGCCGAAGCCTGCGCGCGCTGAGCTCAGCGCGCCCAGGCTTCGCGGACCTCTCCACAAGCAGCGGGAGTGCTCCCACGGCTTGCAGAGAGCTGCCTGTTTGCGGGCTGGGGTCGGGGGAAGCTCGAGCTTCCCCCGCCCCAGCCCCGCGCCTGGGGGGGGGGGAAATAATTTTTTTCCCTTTATTCCCCCCCCAAAAAATGGGTGCGCCCTATGGTCCGGTGCGCCCTATGGTGCGAAAAATACGGTAAGTAAAAGGGGAGTTGCAAGGATCATAGGTATCCATGGAAACATGTGACTGTACTCTAATGGCACCATCCTTATAAATGAGAAAGTGGTTGGACACAGAAATGTGGGCAGGCTCTTAGTCCAGGAACGAGGTTAGATACATAGCAAACCACCTTAATAAATAAACCTTTCATTCTGATAAAAGACTGTTTGCAGGTTCCTTCTAGTAGAGATTACAAAACATTACACCACCTACTGACAGTCTTATCCTAAGCTTTCCTTGGAAGTAAATCCCACTAGTCCAGAGGGATTTAGTTCTTAATAAGTGTGGTTAGAATTGTAGCCATGTGGCATGACCCTGCTTTGTTTACTCAAAAGTAAATCTAATTGATTCAATGGGTCTTACTTCCAAATAAATGTACTTAGGATTTCTGGACAACTAATGCTGCAGTCCTAAGCATATTTATCTCAAGCAACATTGTATCAAACTCACTGGTACTATTTTCTGATTAATTTTAATATAATATTTAGGGGGGGAGCACATATTTTGCATGGATCGTTTGCATTTGTTTTGATAAAATTCATATCATCAACTTAGTTCAGTTTTGCCATTTAACTTCCAGGATGGTGGGCTTGATTATTCCATAAACAAGTTTATGTGTTGTACAGGACCTCAGAACCATGGAGACACTTGTGTTTAAAAATCAAAAGGTGTAGCTCTTACATCAAACAAACTCTGAGTATGGTAAACCTCAGAATTAGCTTTCTTAAATGAGAATATTACAAATTCCAAAATGTAATAAGCTTGTGAAGCTTTACTAAAATGCTTTCTGTTTTTAACAGTTTAGCTTTAAAAGCAGAGTGCCTCGTATATTTGTGAAGGGAACATTTTCTTTATGTATTAAACCTTTTGAACCTTCTGAAATTAGCATCCCCTACCTTGCCTCCCCTGGAAGGCAGTAGAAGTTGTATTTAAAAATAGAGAATTAAGCTTTAATCATGAGAAGTAGAAGCAAATGGCAAAGGAACAGGCTCTGTGAATCAATATAACTGCCTCTGCGAAGCAAACTGTCCTTTAGTTCACAGCTATATAACTGTGACAATACACAAGGAACAAACACAAGAAACATTTCCAAATGTTCTTGTTTCAGCTCATGAAGGAAGGCTTCAGACTGCTTAAAAACGTGCCACCTGGTGGCTCCAATCATCCCCAGTGAAGCCTGAAGCCTTTAATTACTACCACCACCATTGGACTTGGGGAGTCCTTACACAAGACACAAATGGAGCTTCTCAAAACTCATGTGCAAGAAACTGATTTAATTTCCCCATCTCCTTCTCTTGCTCCAACCTAATACTACAGGATATCAGCTGGAACCAGCACTTGCTGTGATTATGTAAGCAGAAAGCAGCTCACACAACTGATCCTTCTCCTCCTCTTCCCTTTAACATCCTGAAATGTCCCTCCAGAAGGTCAGGGGACCCTCCCAAGCAATGAAGATGTATCACATGGGGCACAGGGGGAAATATGGGGAAGGAAAGAGAAACATCAATTGTGCAAGGTGTCCTCTGCTCATACAACTACTGGATACAACAGTGAGTGCCATTTTGTCCCAAATATAGACAGAGTCAGGACTGCAAAATATTTTTGTTTAGTTTAATATGAATAAATTACTATAAGCAGTGGATAAGCAGCATGAGCCTATAGTTATGAGTGTGATTTACTCCCAAGTAAGTCTACACAGACAGCATGAACAGAAAAGGGAATTTAATCTCCATCTGTGCCCAAAAATTCAGCCATGCAACTTATTCCTATGCATGCCTACTGGAAGCAAGGCAGACTAGAGGTCAATGGATTTACTTCCAGGTGAGAATACAGCGGATTTCAGCTTAGTCACTGTAAGGTCATTCTTGCCAATTCAGATTCTTCCCTGATTATTATTCTCCATAGTAATAGACCACATGTACTTCCACATACGACTACATTCACAAAGTGTGGTGGGGCTGTTTATGCCATTCTACCCTATCAGTGCACCGAGGTTGAATCTACGAAGCACAATTCTTCATGCATTAATATTCAGCCAAACACACTAAGAATCCCCCTTCACATTTTCCTGCTCAATGTGGACACTGGGAGTAGGGTTGGCATGTATGACCTCTTGCCCCTGCATGTTCTTTGAACACTTGAATAGGACTTATGATATCACCTGGGGTTACAGGCGCTTACCCAGGGTTGGTGTTTCCTATGGGGAATGAGGCACAGCAGAGACTGTGGTGTCTTTATGATATATGGTCTATTTACACATATATACAACCTGAGCCTACGATGGAGGGCTTCACAGCATTAACACCCCAAAGGGGTCTTGTTTCTCCCATAGTTGCAGCCTTCCATTCAAACAGAAATCAAAAATTGCTCTTGAATGTTGCCCTCTCTCTCCAGCTTGCTGCTTTACCTCAAGGTCATATCATTTCACTCACCACTCCAAACTCTGGCTTCATTCTTCTAATTAATGGCAACTATGAGCTGGGGGGAGGAGCCTCACCCATTTGCCATCTCACACAGAGCCTGTTTCCTTTGTTTCCCTTAATGGCCCATCATCACCCAGGCAATTACCTCAACACAGGAAGCAAGCCTGGCATATATGTTAACACTTGCTGGATCCAGGGGTTAGAAAGATCTTGAATACAGCCTATTTCTTCCCCCTCAAACTCATAGCAATATTTATTTCCTTTATGAATCACTTCTCATGAGGCATCCCAAAGCGATTTACAATATATTACAATAAAAAATCGATTTGAGTTATCCCTTAGACACCAATGAGAAACCTAGATATTTCTGTCTTTGTCTCTGTTTACGAAACATATGCAGGTTTATTCAGTACTAAGTTACTATACTTAGGACGGCAGCTTTAGATAAATGAAGATCAGGAATTGAGAACTTATGTATAGTACAGCATATTTTAGTTATATGCCAAAACGGAGTCCATCTTTTTAATTAAAAAAAGAAAAGAAAATTAAGAAAAAGGAGGGAAGATCAATTTATGACTTTATGAGTATTTTTCAAAAAAATTCTATTCACACTGGCATCACTATTTCTTGCATGTCAAGACAAGTGGCCATACTGATTTCTTCAGCGCAGAGTAAGAAAGTGGTTCAACTGAGACAATGGGTCTTCTAACTCTTGCCCTTATTGCCTGTATCATAAATCCATAAAGGGGGAAGTATGGTGAAACCAACTGGCAAGTTCAACTGAGAGATAAACATCAACACCTTTTTAATGACTTGTGTACACATTGTAAACCAGAGAATCTTTATACAAATAAACCAGATAAATCAAACATGAGGTGAGGATTAGAGAGAAGCAATTAAAGCTTTATGGTGAGGTTGATGTAGGAGGGACCTGTAACACATTAGAGCATATAACAGAAAATGTGTTAATACAGACTACAGTGTGTGCAGATAAATTAATTAGTTTTTTTGGAAAAAAAAATCTAAAGCAATATGTTCATAGACAGGTAAGTTGCTAAAGCACATGGAATAAATAAACATTTAGTTTACTTATTTATTAGAGGACTGATGAAACTGGGAAGGGCCGAAAGAGAGATCAAACTTTTTAAAAGATGGATGCGATAAAATCATAGCTAATTTAGGTATTTTTAAGTTGATGGTTGCTCCATGCTAGAGACAGAAAATAAAATGCATGATGAGATGAAAAACACCCTGCTAGGTTGTATTTCATTGACTACAGTTAGGGTCCACCAGTCTTTTGATGCATATTTGGAATTTTGAGAGAATTTTGAGTGAACCCCTCAACTTCTGGTTGCTTCTCCTCCTTCCCTCCCACCCTCCCTTGCAGCAAAAAGAGAGAGTGCATATGCATACATACAGTTATATTGTTTTTCTAAGATCTTCTTGAATTTGCATGATTTTATATGGGAGTCTATAAAACCCACCAGCAAATGAAAGCTTACAGTGGTAGACTATAAAGTAAAAATTCCAAATCCAGTGTTTTCCAGCACCACAAATCCACTGATTTAAGGAATGGATCCTCATCATTTTTACATTGGATGAGAACACCAGCAAATCATGGGACACATTTGCTTACACAAATGTGACCTATGATCTGATTATGGTTTTGAGAGGATCCCTTGTAAACATTATGAGGATCCATAAGGGAACTGTGCTTCAGATTATATATTTGTACCACAGCGCCTCTTGAAAGCACCATATCTGTGCTTTTTACAGTTTAATCAATGGAGACAGTCCTGATCTGTGATTTGATGGTGGAGGGAGCCTATGAAAAAGTCATGCAATTTCAATGTTTGTTTTATTGCATTCAAGTTGTGTGTGCCCATGCTCTGTCCCAGTAGCTTGCAGAAGCAGTGTGGGTTGGACAGCAGTGTTTTCTGTTATTTGACACATATGTCAACAAAGGTAGATTGATGGGCCCAGATAATTTAAGACCTAGAAAATAATATCCAGCAACTTGTTATAAAGCTCAAGTTAAGAAGTTGCAGTCAGGCTCAGGTCTTACCTTTCCTGGGCCATCTAATGTTTTGAGAATCCTTATCCTTTAAACTGGGCTTAATATACCTCAAATGTAACTCCATTACTTTTTTACACCTTATAATACCAATTGCTCAATAAAACATATCAATACTAGCGGTAGATCTGGTAATATATGTGAGGATGCTGTTTGCTACTTGTAGTATGAAGAACTAGGGCCCCAAAAAGGTGTGTGTGTGTGTGTGTGTGTTTAGTTGCTTGTTCTGGCAATAGCAGACTTTCCTTTATGCATCTCCAAAGCAATAAGAACTTTGCCATCATAAAACAGAATGCTTTTAAGTCTTTCCCAAGGGAAACAGTATATGCATAGTTTATGTAAAAAGGAGAAGAAAGTAAAGGTAAGAATTCTAGTAAGGGGTAAAAAATTAACAGTTCTTTAACAGCCTAAGAAATACGCACCATTGCTTTCAATGAAAATACATAGGGGACTATACATTCTGCTAAGCTAGATCTTTTTGTAACTGGGGTACGAAAAGTGATGGAATATGGCTCATCTCGTCTTGTCTAAATGAAACTACTATACATCTACTTATGAGTCTTCACTCCATAAGAGCATTTTAGTCAGCTTCATCCAGAATCATGCAATTAGAAAATATCTGGTAAAGAAAAAGGCGAAGAGAACAAGATTTGGAAGAACGCAGAAAGAGCAAATAACATTGACTCTAGAATGAAAAGCTTGGAAATATTTTTAGAACATTGGGCACACACACTGAAACTGCCCCAAGCAGCTTTATGTTGTGTGACTGGATGATTTGCTGCTAGTATACTGCTGCCAAAGTCTCACTAACTTTGGCATGATCTCAGAAGTATTCCTTACATGAAAGAACACTCCTCACCAACAATTTCTGCTGTAATATATTAACCACAAACATATTTCAGCCAAGATCAGACTTGGAAGTTCGGCTGGATCCCAAAACCCATTTTCATAAATATGGCTTAAATCCATTGGCCTCAACCATGTTGTTACAGATTTGTAATGCTGAGAATATCTGGTCCTTATTTTCCCACTCTCAGGTGAATATATTCAAAGCAAAATTCCTACACCATATAGCAGATCTCATTACACTTCATTGTGTGTGTGTGTGTGTGTATGCAACTGAAATCTACAGGAATTACTTCCAAGTAATCACTGTAACCCAGATGCTGCTGCAAAATACATATGGAATGCTTACATTAATAATCTTCCACATTCAGTTAAAAACAGAGAAGACAGATCCATGTGTGCACACATTGCTTCCACCTTAAAAAAGGTCACAGACAATGTACTTCATATATGGCACTATACTTAGATTTCAATAAGGAAAAATTAGAAGGGATAGCAGTCAGGGAAAAAAGAAGCAGAAAGAGCCAAAGTTAGGTGAGACAGCCCCTTGTGTAACTGGAATACCCAAGCAGCCCCAGCTATACAATATGGATAGAAAGCTAGTCAACACTAAATTCCAGTATTTACCTATTACCCCTTTTTTGAACCAGACATAGGGCTAGCCCAACAACAGAGACAAATATGATAACTACATGAGGTGCCAGGTACATGACTCAGCCCTGCAAATGTACTGGGTGGAGAACTGTTGTCTGCACTTTAGGAAGAAGTGCACATAAGCAGCTTTAGCAGCTTGTAACTGCATGAATCCAATTAAAGGATGGAGGGAATGGGAAGAGGAAGTTGCCTTATTTCTAAGTAAGGATTGCACAGGTAGACTGCAATTCTATATATATTTAGCTGGGTGTAAGCCCCACTGAACTTAGAAGTAGACAAACATAGGATTGTGCTACTGAGGTACTGTTGTTTCACTGCTGTGGGCAGAGTATATGAGAGGGGACACAATTATAAATTGCCTAATACAGCAAAACACCTTGGGCCAGCTCTGATAAGACAGACTTTGGAAAGCTGGCAAAAGAGGACTTTGGCTTTTTCGCTTGTGAGTTCTTTCAGCAAATCAGCAACTTTATGTACTCTCACTGTTTCCTCATATCCACCTAGGTGCTATTTTGTCCACAGGATTCCTTTACCCACAAGAGGAGTGCCCCACTCCTATAACTGTGGAAGGAGCAGTGAGTATAAGCAGGGAGGTGCTGCATTTGATTGGTTGACATTCACAGTTATTTTATTTCAATCTCACCCCACAAGGGGATCAGGGGTGGAAGAGGAATGATTTAAATCTACACTCCCCTTCTGCCCACTCTCAATGTAAAATCCTGGGACCAAAACAGAACCTAAATCATTTGAGCGCCTGTGCTTCTAGGCTAAGAAACTAGCCACAGAACTTCAGGATTCATTTTTACCGCTTTCCCACAAGTTGGCTACAATCAGCTGCATGACACAAAAACAACAATTATTATTTGCTTTGCAAAGAAGCTACTTGATGGATTACAACCAAAGGAATCAGAAGATCTTTAATGACTTTAACTAGTGCTTTTTTCTAGAAAAAGAGGTGCAGGAACTCCCACTTTTTTATGGACAACCTTAAGTTGTTGAGCTTATTTTAGGGTGGTACAATGTGGTGGTGCTAGCCACAAAGAAGAATCATTTATAGCTTGCATTATAGTAACTGGCTAGAGGAGTTATTTTGGACCAGTTATTTGGAGGAAACTGATTCCCACTGTGGAGGAAGGGCCTCTGGAACATTTGAGGACTCACTGTGATCAACTGGCTACACATTTTAAGAACAAAGTCACTCAACTTCAGAATGACCTTGACTCTAAAGTTGTTGCAGCTGCAGATGAAGTACCCAATGCTAGAGTCAGTGATGTGTTGTAGGATCAATTTCAGCTTACAAAGTCAGCTGAGTGGGCAAGGTGCTAGTGGCTATATGCCTCACCACAGACTCCAATTCTCTTGGTTTATTAAATCTAACAAAGGGGGTTGACTGGTTGAGTTCAGAGTGTGGTCACTGTGTGAGGGGGTAGTCCCTGCTGCCTTGAAAGAGGTAGCATTGGGAGAGGGCTTTTTAGCCTCCTGGCAGTTATTCTGTGGGATGCCACAGGGCACTACTTTATTCTCAGAGCTATTTAATATCTATATGAAGTGGGCTGGGAACGGTCTGTAGGGGTGTGGGGGCAAAGTGCCATCAGTGTGCCAATGCTAGAAAACTCTATTTCTCTGTAACATCTAAATCAAGAGAGATCAAGCAGGCCCTGGACCAATGCCTGGATGCAATGGTGAGATGGATGAGGGAAAATAAGCTGAGCTTGAAACCTGGCAAGATGGAGGCACTGTGGGTGAGTAGTCCCTGTGTCCAAGAATTGGTCAATTGTCTTCCCTGAATCGACAATTGCATTCCCCTTGAAGGAACAATTACTCAGTCTGGAGGTGCTTCCAGATCCAGTTTTGTCACTTGAGGGTCAGGTAGCCTCAGTGACTAGAAGTGCCTTTTACCAGCAGTGTGTCTTATGACTGTTACTGGACAAGGACAGCTTGACAACAATAATTGAAGACTGGATTACTGCAATGCATGCTATGTAAGGCTTCCCTTGCACTTGACTTGGAAACTGGAGTCAGTGCCGAATACTGTAGCACAGTTGCTGAAAGGAGTGAGCATGAAACACCTCTCGGCTCAGTTCAATGTGGGACTACCTCACCCCATATGTGCACACTTGACAGCTTTTATTTGTGAAACTGGCATTGTTACATGTATAATACTTGTTCCACGGTTATAAGAAATTGAACTTTTAGTGTGGCAGAACATACACTTTGGAACTTCCTGCCTGTTGACATCAGGCAGGTGCCTTTGCTGTACTCTTTTCAGCACCTACTTAAAACATGTTTGTTTAGGCAAGCTTATCCAGACCTGTATTATCCAGTATTTTAATTTCTTTTAATTTCAATTACCTTTAAATGTTTTCATTTATAATTTTAATACTTACTGTAAACCACTTAGAAGTTTTACTGCAATCAAGCAGTATATAAATTTTGTTAAATAAAAATAGTAAGCTCCTTTAAAATCTTAGGGAATGCTCTGATCAGAAGTTGCCAAACTCCTGCTTCACCTTTAGCCTGGCAGAAAGATTTCAAAGCACTGCACACATTATAAGTTCCAAATAAATTACAAGCAGAGTTGTACGTACATTTGCAGCATGGTTTCGTAAATAATATTTTTTCTAACTCAATTCCCCTTCACTCTTTGACACTGTCCCCCACGTACAGTCATTCAACATATCCTCTCACACATCCTTTAGCTACCCCTCTCATACGTAACCTCACACATACTCCTAAAAGTTGGCCAACATCTTAATAATGCTGCCTGCTCTCTTTTTAGCTGAACCTACTCCCACCAATACATACAGGCACAGCTGTCTGTAAAAACACAGCAATTTTTAGAAAAAAAGCAACACAACACTTGAGCAGTTGGATTGTTAATAAACACTTCACAGCACCTCAGCAACTGAGCCAATAACTAGGAAGGCCTCACTTCAGTCAGCTGAACTCAGAGATCTTACAGTCAATTGCTATGAAGTTGCATAGGTTGGCGAATAAATTGTGGTTATGATAATATGGAGGTTTCAAAGCCACTACATTTAAAGCATTGTAGAAGTGTGTAAAAACATTTACTGGGACTCGTGGAAACAGGGATGTGGGAAACCTCAGTGGGAAGTTTTGCTAGCTTTGTAATTCCTGCTATGGGGGGTGATTCACATTTATGTTTTGCTCTAGGCAAAACTCAGTAAGGTCTTTGTGAAAAACTCCAAACTGATACTCAATTTTTGCTTCAGGTGAAGTTCAGTGGTAATACTACCAGTTCTTGAAAAGATATGGAGCCCCTGTATTTTACAAGTCCTGCCCCCTGACCCCCTAGTTGTAGTTAAGTCATGGGCCCCCAGTAGTCTTCCAGAAAGAGTAGCTAAAGAAGCCCTCTCTCCCCAATTTGAGTATTCAGAAATATTTGTTTCAAACCTTACTGTGAAGCACTTATTGTCCTAATTATTAGAGAGAGAAGGATAACAGGAATTAAGAAAAAATAGGCCTGCATTTGAATAAGTATGTTTATTCATTAATGTCACTGAGTATATTTATTCTCTAATAGAGAAAGTAACAATGTTAGCAAGGTTTTAAGGCATTCTGGAATTATAACTGCCTGACCAATACAGACACAACACTATAGTTTCAAACGCTAAAATATTACAGAGATCAAAACCTTAGATTTTTTTAGTTAACAGTTGCAGTGAGTACAAACCCATTCTGAAGTCCCCAACACATTTTGAACAAAGTTTTCTTTAAAAGACTATAAGGAGGAACCAATATATTGATTATTAGGACTAGTGTTGAATCAATGAACGGAGCATGATAATTTGTACAATAACTCTATCAAATCTGAACATAAGAAGCTACCACTCTTTTCCTATCAGTTTTAAAAAATACAGTAGTAATACAAAATGATAACAAAGAGAGGCCAAAGCCTGAGGGACTCCATTCTCTTCCTATGAAATGCAATGGCAAATAAAAATAAATCATTCACAGTGAGGCTCTGAATGGGCAGTGGGACTTAACTATGCTTGCAGCCATAAGGGGGGTCTCTATGACTGAGGGCTCAGGCTGGCAGGACATTGTAGGAAATGGTCATTGGCGCTGCTCATGAGCTAAGCTTTCCGTCTCTAGGGCTATCAATCTGGCAACTTTCACAGGCACTAAAAATCACACACACAAAAATTAAGCGAAAGATATAGGAAAATATTGCAGTGTCAAGACATATTTAAAGTAGAGTTTGGAACTGAACTTCTGTGATGTTTCCTGCAGCTTGCCTGAACACTTTTTTCCATTCAATACATTAAAGGGCTATGATCAAGGCTAGAAGACCTAAAATTAGACCTGCCAGCTGTGTTTTGGTTAGTGAATACTCACAGGCCCTGCTATCCCTGTGGCCAGCCTGTCTTGTCCTTTCAAGTAAACAGAATGCTGATTTGTCTAATCGATTTCATTATCCTATTGGCTAAAAAATAATAATCTGGAGATCAAAAGACGCAGAGAAGACCATATCTAGGCAAATATCTGTCAAAGCAAACCAATTGTCTACAATGTATTTAGAATTATATCTATTTTACAGATCTTTCTTGGAGTGGTGGCCAGAATGAATGTATTCAAAGTTTAAGAAATTAAGATAAATTACTTAAAATTAAAGTTCTTTATTGCAGAAATGTACAGTGAGAAAATGCATAATAAACTTGTTACTAATAAGTTGCAGATAAATCTTAGGACTATTAAATTTCTAATCAGTGGTTGCCTGAAACCATTTTTTTGTTTTGTTTTCTGAAACAGCTTCTAGCTACATAATCCACAGGTATTAATGTCCTTTACATGTGTAAATATATAATTGAGCTAAGGATCTCCAAAATTAGATGACCCAAAGTAGAGGCAACATTGGACAGCTTGATTATTTAAAATTACCAGATGAGTTCTGTTCTTTCTAAATATCTAACAATCATCAAAATGAGTCAGTCAGATTCATGTGTGAGTGTTATTGCCCTGTAATTACAGGTTGCAAGGGGGGATTGGCAACCTTCAAAATAATTGGAAACATATGTATCAATGCTTAATAAAAGGCTAGGCTGTGCAAAAAACAAGAGTAACAAGAAGAGAACAGATTCATATCACTACAATATACGCTCAAATGTTTGTTTTTAAAATATCTTAGATTATTCCTTTACACATAAAAACATACACATATACAAAGTATTTGGTAAGATGACAGCCACATCAGAATCTCTGCACAATGCTTCCTTCCACATTTTCCCTAAAAGGGTAGAATCTACCTGTAAGTAGGTAATGGTCCATGATTAAAAAGAATTAATGGAAGCTAAAACATATTGCATCTCATACAAATCATTGTCCCGTCATGTCCAATCTATAAAATAAACGCTCCTGACTCTCTCAAAAGCTCATCTCAGAAACTTTACACCACTTTTCCACTTTAACCTTCCAGCAGATCCCTGGAACACACTACTTGAGTTGCTGCTATCAATGCATTTAACACAATCGATGCTTCCTTGTGATTAAGGCTGCCTACAAAAACCTTTAAGGTATGAGCACCACCAGATGTCCAGGATGAATTATAGTCTTAGACTAAATTTATGTTAGCTCTGAGGAGATACGATAAGCTTTCTCCACATAGCTGTCCAGTCACCACTTCCTACTCATGCGGTCCAGCTCTGGTAGGCTTCAGGCACTGGTTCTCTGATAGGAAGCTGTAACTGCCATGAGGTCCAGGGTCCTGCAAAAGCCACAGGGACTCTTGTGGTACTTCTAATTTTTGTGCAGTCATAATGGTCAGGGTTGTCTGTGGGAACCCTAACAGTTATTTGACTTAAAGTAGTAAATGTGACAGGCCTGCTGTCCACATTTAAAAGCCTTCACAGGACGTAATACTATGCTGCTTTATCCAAGGGAATTTGGAGAATTGGAGTACTGGAGAATTTTGGGACGAGCTTATCGTGGGCAAGAATATATTTGAAATGAAACTTGAATAGAAAGGGGGAAACTGCCTTTCCCCCTTGTAGTAGGAGGTATAAGCTGGTGAACTGAGCTAGGTTTGGAGAAGAAGGGTACCTAGCCTTGCTATGGGATACAAATTCAGAAATGGTTCAGGGGAAAAACAATAATCTAATACTGCGTTAGACAGATCTCTGGTTTATTCTTTTAGGGGGCTAAAGCAGAGGTAGGGAAGGATTAAGAATGAAAAGTAGTACTAATTGTCTTTCATTTCACAACAAATCACAGAGTAATATATTCTCAGGGAGTATTAGCCAGCTTCCACAATGATATTTGTAAAAATTGTTACTGCGAGAGGTTGGGGAGAAAGAGTGGATTATGAAGGGCTAGAGACAGACAGTTAAGGGCGTGATAGGCAGAATGAGATTTGGCAGGAAAGAGAGGAAGTCCAGCATAGAGATTGGCAGGAAGCAACTCATCACAGAGGTCAAAGCCTTCACTATGCCGATTCCCCAGCTCCATAAATCTGCCTTCAAGCTTTGTAACTAACCCACCTCAAGTACTCAGAAAGCAAATCTTGCCTTGGTCCTCATCACTCCATAACATAGGTGTCCAGTCTTTGCTCTTCACTGCCTCTCCCTTGCCTGCCTCTCCCATGTCATTTACATAGCAACCACTGGGGCTTGGACACACTGCTTATGCTTAACAATGGGATCAAGCCTATCAGAATCTCCACTCCTACACAATTACTTCGAGATGTATTTTTGCACCCTTGTTTCGGCATCCCTTTGTCTTCCCTTAGCTTCCCTGTGTTCCAAGATATCCTGAACAATTGGTTTTAATTGTTGTAACCTACCCTGGGACCTTAGGGTGAAGGGTGAGTCAATAACAACAACAGCAACAACAACACAGCAATAACACAAGCTATTACAATATATATATATATATACTGTGTAAAGCAATAGTGGCAAAATGATGCATACTTATTTGTCACAAAATATGTCAACCTGCGTGGGACACAGGTGGCGCTGTGGGTTAAAGCCTCAGCGCCTAGGACTTGCCGATCGAAAGGTCGGTGGTTTGAATCCCTGCTGCGGGGTGCGCTCCCGCTGCTCGGTCCCAGCGCCTGCCAACCTAGCAGTTCGAAAGCACCTCCGGGTGCAAGTAGATAAATAGGGACCGCTTACCAGCGGGAAGGTAAACGGCGTTTCCGTGTGCAGCTCTGGCTCGCCAGAGCAGCGATGTCACACTGGCCATGTGACCCGGAAGTGTCTCCGGACAGCGCTGGCCCCTGGCCTCTTGAGTGAGATGGGCGCACAACCCCAGAGTCTGTCAAGACTGGCCCGTACGGGCAGGGGTACCTTTACCTTTACCTTTATGTCAACCTGCCAGCTATATCATGTAACAAGAGTATTTTTATTATTTATTGATGATGATGATGCTGATTTTGACACAGCTGTGTGTGTTTCTGCTATTGGTCCCATCACATGCTGTTTATCTGCGTAAACAAATTTGCCATATGAGTAGTGTAGACAAATAAATATTCAATATGTAATAAAGTCATATATGATATTTTTAAAGGTTTTGAATGTTCTCTCTCATATTATACTTAAGATGGATGGCTACCCACACACAAACATGAAGACAGACAATTCAGCTCTCTATTTCTAAATGTATTTATATATGAATGTTTGAGTGCATGTTTATATGTGTGCTCACAAGCTCCCATGTGTTCCAGAGTTTTCCTTTTACTATTTTTCCTGAACCTCTACATGAGTAATATCCAACATCATGGACCTTGAACACTGATGATTCTGGCTAACGCTTTTATCCTTTGCTTGAAATTACAGGATCAGTCTAGCCAGAATTTATGAGAACCAGACCCTAGACCTCACATAGCTCACATATTAGACCATTAGGCATCTAACTACCTCTGAACAATTTCAATGCATTATCTTGCCTTCTCCCTGGGGCACAAACTTCACTCGTCCATACTTTTAATATATTTTGTCTGCATGAAGCAGATCGAGTTATTACATGCCAGCAGATCACAACTTACAGAAATCTCATTGCTTCACAATGATGCAACTAATATCTCTCTTGTCCATGCTGAGATGGGGTTGTAAAGAAAATCAACACTGAAATTTCAGGAAATTAGCTGATGGGTTATTTGCTGTTCACACTTATAGATTACTTAATTAAATATTCATGGTTCTTTATGGGTGTCTGGGTACATTTGTGCACCCTTTTAGTTTTATATGCACACATACAAATCACGAAAGTGTTTTCTAAAAGCTAAATTATATATTATAACAGCATATGATATTAATTGCTGTTGCACTGTAAATAAGTGGGAAAATACCCTTGACCCTAAAACAATTTAAAATATTTCTTGATACCTTGTGATGTGGAAGAAAAATGAAATATCTACTCTAAATGGCATTTAGCCTCTCATTGTCACTTTTTAGCAGTGAGTGTTTCTAGCCAATAAGCCCACTTTGTTTGAAGTAACTCTTTTTACTAACTCTACTTTGGTTGGTTAGAAGGTTGCAACTTTTTATTTCAGATTCAGACATAATAACAGTTATTTAGCTCTTCATGCCCTCAGAGCGACTACTATGCATGATGTTGTTGGCATCCGTCTGTCTCAAGAGACAATGGAAGAGTGCGCCATCAGGGATAAAGTCAAACCACTGGAGAGTTACAGCGCCTCCATCTACCACTTTCATTATTTCAAACTACAGGTTTTGAAAAATTCCTTCATTGTTTCTCTGTGGCACAATGAGTCAGCGTGTCTGGCTGTTAACCAGGGATGGTTGTGGGGGTTGATGACCCTCAGGATGCCTTCGAACTCTATGATTCATTGCTTTGGGCTCCATTAAAACCAAATGATATTTATTATGTAAGAAATGCATTTTTAACTAAGAATTTGAAGTGGCTGCCAGAAATGGTATCTTTAAAAAATATGCTGTTATACTTAGCCCAAACTAAAGAGCAAACAACGAACGGTGAGATCCAGGTAAAAGTAAGAATTTCTAAATTTCATTGATTTCAGGGGGAGAAAATTATGCATGTAACCCAGCTTAAATGTGGCTGGATCATACCCTAATGGAACATATATATCTTAGGCAGATATTTTCAGTACAGGTGTTCAGAATGCTCTCTGATTTACAAAAAAAAGCACAATGATTTTTAGTTACTATGTGCTGTATAGCTAGGGATCTGATTAATTTTAAGTTCACATAATATATATATTTCACTAGCCACACTTTAGAAACTTACAGATATATGTTTAAAGTACCATGTGCCATGATCCTGCAATGCGATGAGTGTCTGTTGCTACTTACTCATCTGAGGAATCTGAGAACAGGCAGCGCCTCACAGGATGCACTTCACACCATACAGAATTGGACACTTGTTCTAACTAAAACAAACAGTGTACAAAAGGTCATCAGTCCCAGTGACTAAAACAGTTTTGATGGAGACCAGTCTTTGACCTTGTTGACATGTGTCTCTATTCTTTTCAGCAGCCCTTGGTGTCCACATCAGAGGAATGCAAAACAATCATCCACTGAGGTGGCCATAGGTCTCTTCGTGCAATATATAGAACACACACTCTTTAATGCACAGCAAGGCAGCTATTTTTTGCACTCTATGTAGGAGTAACTAGCTGATTTAACCAAGTTATCAGCTACATACTTTGACATGTCAACAGTGTATATGAATAGTGTCTATAGTGCTGGTATGCATGCCCCTGAAGAATTATTCTGGCTTGAGGATCAAATGAATGCCTTTTACCCTTCTTTAACTCAGGCCTTTGTGCCTCCTGCCAGGTCTCCCAGGGCTAAAAGATGTTCCCATTTCAACTCACCAACCCTTGGGTTGTATCTAAGAAAATTATAGTCAGAGCAGACCCACTGAGATTAATGGGCCTAAAGTTATTCATACCCATTATTTTCAATGGGTCTACTATGAGTACCATTAATAAGGCTATAGCCCCACCTTCGTTATTTCCTCTCTTAAGTCCTTCCTCAAAACCAAATTTAAATAATGCCCTTGACTGCCCTTATGCCACCTTTCAGGGACTCCCTCTTTTTATTTATTTTATGAGATTTTTATCCAACCCTTCAGTCTGTCTGGGTTTGTACTGTTTTACATTATCATGGCCTCATCATCTCCCTTTATTGGTGTCTCATCTTAACAAAATTAAATCCTCTAGCCAACGAGGGTTTTTTGTTCTGTATAACACCTAACATTCTGTTACCACTGAATAAATGTTTAATAACAGTAATTCTAAATAAAACTGTGAGGTAAACCTCTTCCCTCCATAAAAATTGTCCAAAACGGTTTCTTCCTGTAAATCCAAAAAAGGGTTTATTCATTTGTATTTTTATACTTTGTTCAACAGGAAAAGTAAGTCACAACTGGAAACTTTACTCATAAACTAGCCATTATCATTAGCCATTGAAAAGATAAAATCACTTGATTTGGTTGTGAACCACATATTAGGTTTAAAGACACCCCAATGATACTGGGAGATGACAACTTGGTATGGATTAAGAAAACAGAATTTATGAAAGAATGACGGTTTAATTTGCCGTTACAGCAACCTTGGCATTCCATGCCAGCTGACATGGACACTGATCTTAGGTTAAGGAAGAAAATGAAAATTTGCGTACTTGGGCTGAATAATTCCCCCCCTCCTTTTCTTCTCTTTGAAAGATTTAAAGCCTTCTATGTGCAACACTGGCTCAAAACGAAAGACCATACTAGACATGTGGGGTAAATACTTGGCCCAGATTCAACTAAACAGTTGGGCTAACAGGAGCCAGAATAACATGCCCACTAGTATAATGGAGCTTTCCCCACCTTTTCTCTCCCATATGCTCCACCCTCCCAAATCAACTCGGGGGGGTGGGAAGTCAGAAGAATCAGTTTGCCATTTACTACTTCCTACAAAACTGCCTAGGTAGCATTGCGTATCAGAATGTCCCCCTCAGGGCTCCATACATAGAGGGATCACTGAGGCCATTCTGGTGACTCAACCCCTGAATCTCAATGTACACACAATGTGCATGGTCATCTGCATTGTTGAAGTCTGTACAAGTAGAGCTCTACATATGTAGACATCTACACAATCTGGAATCCCAACTGAATGCTTTGAGATAGGTTTTCCTTATGCAGACATCCACACATAATGCATCAGATTTGAGCACTGTATTTCCCTGGAAATATCATGTTGAAACCAGCAGCCTGGCTCCACTGTTCCTTTCTGTGGAGGTCCGTTCACATGAATATCATGTGCAAAGCGACTACAGTCAACTTGTTAAACAAGGACAATATAACTTGATGTGACCTTATCATATGCTTGAGCAAAATGCACCCTCACAGTTTAGGGGGAGTTAGAGCAGGGGTAGGCAACCTAAGGCCCGTGGGCCGGATGTCACCCAATCACATTCTCAATCCAGGCCACGGATGATCCAGGAATCAGCATGTTTTTACATGAGTAGAATGTGTCCTTTTATTTAAAATGCATTTCTAGATAAGGTTTGACCATATGAACTAGTGAAACATCACTAGCTGAGCAAACAGCCTATGGAAAGACAAAGAAGGTTGGTATTTTATAAAAACTCTTTACTGAGCTCTAAACATTTTCAATAGGATAGCAATGAGAGATACTACTGTTGTACTGTGGAAACTTCATGGTGAAAGTCTATAGTACTTTTATTGGAAGAAGGCCAAGCAGGGTCAATCCTTCTAAAGAACTATAATCATAAAGTGCATATATATCTAGAAGTCACTGCCTCATAAACACAATGTTTTTTCTATAAGATATACTGAGTTACTGAGTTTAATCCAACAGTGATGTAAATCAGAACTGCCTGTCGAGGTTCTGACATTGGTGGCTTACCAATAAACCTCTTTCTTGATCCTTATGTGGTAGATGCTACACAGAGGAAATTTTGGTATCACTGAACAATAGTGTGTACCATGGCAACTCTGCCCAGCTGCAAATTCACAAAGGTGGATGAAAGGGTAGAACTGAGACATGGGTTTCTCTAAGATAGGATAACAACTCTTGAACTCAGTTCAACCTCTGGTGGAGCTAAACTGAAATAGAGTCAACAAACCCTAGGAAGATCAGGGGTTCTTGGTTCACTATTTTTCTATCTGGACTCATGAGCAAATAAACAACAGGGGGTTCTTATCTCTTTCGGGCAGAATTTACCTTCCATAAGTAAACAAAGCAATGGCTGGAAATCTTAATAACCCCTTGTTTATTTAGATTCAGACTGTTATCAGACAATGACATCTATATCTTTATGATAGATTGATAGTGTCTGCTCTGTTCATGTGTCCAAGAAAGGGAATATAATTGTATTTGATATTTACCTAATGATTTAAATGAGTCTCTGTCCAAAATAAAACATTAAATGATGGGCCCAACAAAGAAATAAAATGGACCCTGGGTTTTAATTTCAGTGAGTATAAATGTTCAAAAACATCTTTGGAGGGCCAAATTAGACATGATACTAAAAATGTAGAAACCACCAATATCAGGGAGGTATAATCTTTTCTTCCTCAAAGTCCTGATGGAAAGTTTTCATCCCCTACCACAGCAATGAGCCTTCTCTCTAAAGATTCATAGCCACATGCGTAGAGCAGTAATTTTCACTAGTACTGTGGCTGGAAAGTGTTAGTAAATATCCCTTCTTCATGCACTGCATTCCTAAGGGAAATAGCCCCCTTGAACCTAATAATAATAATAATAATAATAATAATAATAATAATAATAATAGATAAAGTTGACCCAAAGCAACACTTACTAATGGCACCTTTAAAGTCACATTTACCGTACTTTGGCCCTGAGAAGTAGAAGTCTGAATACCCTCCATTCTTGCATAACCCTTCCCTGTGTGTACGACAACCTTTTCATTTGTGATAAAGTACATAAACTAGACAAAACCAGAGCAAGCATTACAAGTTAGATTTAGTCTGCAAATCAATCAATTCAATATGAATGTAGTGATGTGCCATGTGATTATAACAAACCTGTGAATTCTGACTTGAAGTGAAGGTTATTAGAAAAGTCATGAAGACACATTGAACTGAAATTCAGAATACCTAATAACTAAACTCCCTTATAATAAAAAAAAAATTGAAGATTGAAGATTCTGAAAAGATTCTGATTTGGACCACTGTCCGTATGATCTCAGTATTTGGAAATAAATAATTTCCTAATTATTATTTTGTAGGCAAGAATATTGTTATGCCAAACAAAACTAAATATAAGAAAGGAAACAGATGAATTTTCTGGAGAAGTGAAGAGGGGAAGATGAGAGAGCAAGGGAAGAATTCAGCTCTATTTTTGTCTCTTCCCTACCTACACCACCTTTACCCATTTTAGGCAGTCAAAAAAGATGGAAGGAGAGAAACCACTCTCTTGAAAAAAAGGAGCATTGGCAACTGGAGAGTCACACAGTACTCCTGAGATAGCCAGATTTGGCCTAGGGGGTGTCAGTTGCTAATCCCTAATGTCATATGTATGTTTTGTGCATGCAAATTCCACAACATTCACTTGGATTTTTAAATTGCCACCTATAATGTCTCAGTAACTATCAAGAATAGAGATTATTTAAATATATATACTATGCATATATGCTGTCATGAATTTGAATGATTATATGCATCTTAATTTCTGGATGGTACAGGATGACTACAGTTACTAATATTTCACCATGAGATTCTATTGTATAAAGTGTTCTTAGATGCTTAATAATAAATGCACGCACACATTAACACTCAGCTTAACTAGTGTTACAGAAACATATTGTACCATCTGTTTGGCAGAACCCATCCAAGGTTTATCAAATCTCCTTATAGCTAGAATTTATACAAAATTTTATAAAAGTGTATCAGTGGACAAAATGAGCTCTTCTCAAACTCTCATATATCTCTGGTTTGATTCTAAACCAACTGGGTAATTAGTCCTAGCTGACGCAAATAGTCTATAGAAATGGTGGTTTTCTATTTTATTTTTAAGACCAAACCACAGACTTTCAGCTATCACTATCGGAAATGGATTTTCACTTTAGAACACATAGCAACATTCTATACTATTTAAAACATTTCTAGTTAAAACATTATCCTAGGGAAAGGTTTCCTCTGGACAAGATACACAACACTGGCAATAAACTTAATCAAAATAAATAAATGAGAACTCATGCTTATTTAATAGCACATTATAGTTGCAATCTTAGACCCACTTCCCACGGAATAAAGCCGACTAAACTGAGTGGACTTACTTCTGAGTAGTCATATACAGCATTGCACTGAAGTTCCTTGAATGAGCTTTTGATTTGCTGCCAAATCTAAATAGGTTTGATCAAAGTAGCTACTATTCCTATTTTAATAGTTTTTGTTACAATGATCAACAGAAGCAGATTATGAAAACAAAGATCTAGTTCTAAACAATCATTTCTATGGAAACTTTTCACTTACTTTATACCTAGATAAGGAATAAGCCTCATTTAGCCTCATTTAGCTTACTTCTGAGCAAACAAGACATAGCACTTATAATTCCCACTGATTTAAATGAGGGTAAACTTAACTTTCTCCTGCTGAAAGCAGTGGGCCATAAAACAGGCTGGGTTGTGCCCACAGTCCTCAATTAATTTCATTTCATTTTCTATTTTTCCGTTCTTATGAAGAAATTGTTTTGGTTGTTCCTGTTTGTAGCCTAAAAACATGTCTTTAATGTTTCGATTTAGGGGAAAATCCTTAGCAAATGATGCATGCAAAAACAGAGTTATGTTGATTGAGCAGCTGTGTTCTTGGAGTGGGGGGAAGGAAGGAAAGATGGGAGAAAACATTCCAGATGTTTCATCCATGTAGCAACACCTTGCATAATATTGTCTCAAAATATCTTGGCCTAGTCCCACCTCATCATATCCTTCGCCTGGAGACTTCTGCCTAAAAGTACCCATCATTATAAAGTTAACCTTAATGATTTTATGACCTAACTCCCCATCTCCTTTTATAATTTAAGCAAGGTGCTCAGGCAAACTGCTAACATCTGTTATCAATATGTTATATTTAGAGGCTTATATTTATCAGATATATAGTTTCCTACACATGGAAGTATTTCTAATAGCTTCTATCTACTGGCAGTCAAATAAGCTACATGCATACAAAAGTATGTAGCTGATCTGGTAATACTGTGGATCAATTTAAGAGTAATATGAGGAAAAAAGAATTATTCTCTCACATCCTGGACAGGATATCTTGTTTCTTTAATTATTTTAATGTCAATTTTATGACCATATGGCTTGAAATTACTTTGTCTCACTTGGGTAAATAAAAGGTGATACTTCTCTTCCAGAATACATACACAACTAAACTAATCTAAGTTTTACATCAGTGAAGTCAATTGACTAAAACTAATACCAGAGTTTTCTTTCTGTAGCACAAAGCAGCCAATGGCCTCTGTGCAACTTGATTTTAATGGATCTTGCACATAACATCTCCAATGTATTCTAGAGTCTTTAAGATAAGTGGACAGTCTTCACAGTATCATATGCGTATCAAGCTTGCACTATGAAGGAGTGAATTGAGGTTTCAAACAGCTGTGAAATTATCTTCTCTTGGAATCCTGTCAAAGTCTGAACATTTTCTGCAAGAACTGTCAGTTTGGTTTGCCTTTTAATTGCAGTTAAGGGACATCTTTATTTCTGATATTTAGCATTAAATGAATATTTTATTGATAAGTTTAATGAAATTTTTATTTTAATGCTGTTACTTATTCTGAGCTTTAGGGTGGTGTTGATTAGAACACTAACTAGTCAGTTAACTAAATTAAGTCAAGAATTTATTTTGTTGTTTTGTTTCTTGTCTTAACATAACAAAGCAACACCATCCAATCTATTTATTTATTTAATCATTTATAAGCTGTCTTTCGAAACCAAGTTCACCCAAGGCAGCAAAAAATAAATAAATGAGCATAAAAACACAATGATAGTATAATTAAAGTATATGAATTCAAACAAGCAACAACAACACACATTAAAACATAATTCAGCCAATAAAACATAGCTCCAAAGCAACAACATGGCCAATAAAACACACACCTTTCAAAAGTGGGGTAGTTTTAAAGCCTTTTTAAAATAGAGCAAATGAGGGGGCCAAATGCAGCCCTAATGCACCATTACTGTAGTCTAGTCTCAATGTACCTATGGCATGCATGACTGAAGCTAGATTCGCTATGTACAATTGTATAGTTGAACAAATATGCAAATATTTCCTCTCTCTCAACTGTCACCTAGCCACGACCATTGTATCAGCAGAGGGAGAGAAGGGAAACAGGGTCACTCCATCAGCTCTGCAGAAAAGAGCTCCACTGGGCTTCTCTCCCCATCACCTGTCATCTGGGAGCAACCATTCCATCAAACTGCAGCAGAGGAAAAGATAGGAAGCAGGGCCAGCCGATAAGAGACCAACAACTTTTAGCTTTTTCTTGCTTTGAACTTTTTTCAATCCAACTGATAATAAGAACTTTGTGACTCAGAATAGTGCCTGAGTTTGCTTACCTCCCTTCTCTCCCCACCCACCCCGACTCTTTTCCTTTTGTGACACATACACCTGGGAGCAGGCATTTATATAATTTCTAAACATGGGGTCCCATGATCAACCTCCCTTAATTTTGATAACAAAAATAATTTGGAGTGCCTTTCAAAATTTTCAGAATGGGAATAATCTATTTTGGCACAAAACATTTTAAAAATTGGAAGAGTTTCAATCTATTGTTCAACTTTTAATCTGGAAAAAAATGCCATGTGCTATGAACAAAATCTCTACAATATATGCTTGATCTTATAATCAGAAGTATGCTACATGGGCAGAGTAGGTTTCCTACAAAAGACAACCACTTTAGTCTTCTTGTAATTCACCTTTGCAAAAATTTCTTAAGGCAGTTATATCTGAGACATGCTCATAAGAAAGCAAATCATATTATTTGCATAAAGCAGTACTGATTATATTCTATTTCTCGTTGCAACTGAAAGCAAAACCCTAGGCTCCGAAACAATAGCAATGAGATAAAATTTAAAATCAAAAGACATGCAAATATAACCCCCTGTTGAACTCCCAGTATACTTTTGCCATTCTCACAGGAGTACATGGATCTAATGTAAAATAACAACCTTTTGTCAATATTGGCATGCTGTATTAACCTGTCTCTATCTATGGAACTGAAATCTGCCTTTAGGTCAATAAAAAGTGTATACATGTAGCCTTCTTTAATGGAATATTTGTTAACCAAATGTGTAAAGGTAAATATGCTGTCTAATGACACGAAAATTGTCGTGGACCACGTTTGTTCCTTACATAAAGTAATATTTATCTAGGTGCACTCCTGTACTACCGAACAGACATTTAGCATACAATATTCTGATTTTTAAAAGATTATACTGATAATATTCATGTTCTGACCACCTGCAATTTCCCCTGAAATACCAGAAATAAATTTTGCCTATTAAAAAGGTAGTCACCAAATTAGGTTTTGTTTATAAACAAAAGTTTGGGTGGTATGTCATTTTCCCCAGGGGTGTTCTTGCTGACCAAGGAACACCCCTGCTCCTCATATACAAATTTACATAGACTGCTTGTGACACTGCTTGTGACACTTAAGGTTGGTACTCATTGCTGAAAACAGGAAAAGCAGCTCTCTCAGGCACTATTTGGACTATGTGCTATATCAAGAGATAGACGAAACCTTGAGAATCCATAATTGCTATTTTCCAGAGCTGACACTGTTATTCCTGGCTGATTCTGTGATTATTCCACAGTACAGCCCTGATAATGATATTTCCTGGCTTTATAAACCCTCTTCTATTTCTTTTAATAAAATTTTGAACTTGCTTCTCTGAGTTAGACGGATTAACCTAGCTGGCTGGGTGCCTTACCAGTTCTTTGGCTGCTTTATACTACATTCTTGAAACCATTCTTTCCCCCTCATGAATCAGAGAAGCCAACAAGCTGGAAGAAGCAAAGAAATGTTCAAAACTACTACTGAATGTGGGAAAAGCTTGGTGAATTAAATTGGAGGAATTCTAATCCATGAATTGACTATAGCTGCTACATCTTGGACATGAGATTGTGCTTCAGTAGTTAAAGCCACATCCTAATTCTATCGAGAGGAGCAGAAGTGTCCTGCTCAAAATCAATTGCCCACAAGATGTAGTGATGGCATCCAACTTGACTGGCTTTAAAAGAGGAGAAGACAACTTCATGGAGCGTGGCTACCAGCAATGATGGCTATATTCAGCCTCCACTATCAGAAGCAGAATGCCTCTGAATACCCTTTTCTGGGCATCACATGTGGGGAGAATGTTGTTGCACTCCAATCTCATGTGGGTTTCCCATGGGCATCAGGAAGGCCACTGTGAGAATAGGATGCTGGGCTTGATAGGCCTTGGCCTGTTTCAGCAGGGCTCTTCTTATGTTCTTATGTCATTAAATAACTTACTAACAGAGAATAATGGTGTCAGGTGAGATATTGTTCATGGCTCTAGGACGATTCAGAATACAGTTACCTACATTCACATCCATGCCCATAAGCATTCTCAGCAGCAATTTCCCTTTCCTAAACAGGAATAATCACCTGGTTTTGCCAGTGCATTAACCTATCATGATCTGGAGGCGTCTCATGACCTGTTCTGGGTTTAGGACCTCTTGGGGAAGTAACAAAACTGGAATCTTTGTAGGGGCAGCAAGATAGTCAGGTCACAGAATCTGAACAAGAAGCAATATGAAACCTTTGGTTGGAGATGCAAATTGAGTTCAGTTAAAGAAAGGTTAGGAAACAGATGCAGGTACAAGGAGAGAAGTAGGCAGCAGAATCACTGCAAGTGACAAACCAGGAGAAAGTCTGTAGGACCAAAGACCAGAGCAAAGCAGGAATGGCAAAGAGAACAAGCTTCTTATCAGTATGAACTCAGGCGGTTGTGTGGACGAAGTCCGCCTACAGAAATGGAAAAGTTATGTAGGCACAGGTGAAGGCAATAGCTAGTTATAGCAGGGACGGATAGGATAAGGCTGTGAAGATCTGCAGGGGACAACCTCAAGCAGATTGGCTTCATGATGGCTCTTTTAAGAAGGCCCCAGTTCACTTCTATAGGAGTGGGACTACAATACAAGAGATGTATGGAACAGGGAACAGCAGCTATCATTTGGGACTAATGAAGAGCTCTTGAGATTAAATAGGTTAAGATATGGACAGCCCAGCTTTTCATACCAAGTAGGCCACAAGAGTACTTTGACATGGAACCTATGGGCTGCACACTGCCAGGGTGGGGTGGGGTTGGGGGGTGGAACTCGAGACCAAAATTTGACACACCCACCCAGCCCTCACTGCCTTCCCAAAGCAGGGCTATACAGATTCCTAGAGTCCATCCCCCTCCTTCCCAAAGCCTGGTAAGTGCTTTCCCAGCTTTGGGAAGGAGGTGGGAGGGCTCTAGGACCCAACCAGAGCCTCACTTACCTGGCTTTGGGAAGGAAATGCAAGGGCAGGGTGGGGAGGGTGTCAAATGTTGTTGTGGCTGCCAAAAAATGCCTCAAGGGTTCCATGTGGCCTTCAGGCCACATATTTGATCACCCTGGCCTAAATGCAGTTTGGACTTGGATGTTGGAGAAGAAAAGAAGTGAGCAGAGACCTAAGGAAGTGACCTCTCTTGGCCCCCACTGCACTTTCTTCTTCAGCCCACTGGGAGGTGCAGAACATTCTGATAAGAAGCTCCCTCTACTCTCCTACTACTATTCAAGTAGTGGGATCTCCTAAAAAGGGGCCAGCAAGAAGCCCATTAGACCTATTGACCCATAAGCACTATAACTCTGGGAAAGTGGACCACTGGGGTCCTATGTACCCCACAAGCTGGGGAGATCCTGCGAAATTTACTGGGACTGGGCTGAATTCCTGTAGTCTATAGCTAATATTAAGGAAGAAGACCCCAGCCTGAAGAAAGGCAAGTTAGAAATCCTTGGGGAGAACTCTAAACCCTGGAGGAAACCTGTGTTTCTTTTGCCCCAGGAAAGGACTGTGAGAATAGGGACCTAATGAAACTGGGGTTCCTGTTCTTATATTGTTCTTAAGCAGGGCGCCCCTTTGCTCCAATTCCCCATAGGAACCAGGACCCATGAATCACAGGGCTTCCAAGGTGCCACTCTGCCTTGGTGAAGCTACTTGTCCCACCCACCTACCCTTCGCAAAAAAGTATAAGTACCAAACTACATGTAACACACAGTTTCCAGATTTCTGGGGGTCTCCTATCACCTCATTCCAGAAGCAAAGTGGCTAAAGGGTGATTTTTGAAAAACCTGCCCACAGGAAAGCATCTAAGCATCCCTTTCATCAGCACTGCTACTGAAATCAAATTTGTAGTACTCCCCAACCTGCATTTCCCTTAAAAAAAACCTCAAAAATAAATCAGGAAATGAACCATGAATCCCCTGCATCTTGTTCACTTTGGCTATAAGTGTTTTGCATACAGATGCCATAGTTCAAATAAGACTTCCCAGCCCTTAGGGAGGGAACCTGCAGCCCCCAGTTTAATTTCAAGTTGCCCTGAGCATCACCCCCCCCCCCCCGTGATGTATGTATTGCTCTCCGGATAGCCCTTCTAGGAATTGCTTCATTTTCTGTTTTGTGTGTGCATCCATACTCTGCAAACTCCACCCACTATTGGCTCTGTCTTCACCAATCATCAGCTGTAGCCCCAACTGAATTTTCCCATGGGTTAACTGGACCTTCATAGCAAAAAGGTCCATTACCCTTGAGCTAGCCCAATGCCTGGAGGGCCCATGGTTTTACTCCAATCATGAGTGATAATGTTTCGCAAAAGTAAGGTAAATTCCCTGTGGAGGCTCTTGAGGGAATGTGCTAGGATTCCTATATGCATCCCAGTCAGCTGCAGGTTGGAATCGGACAAAAAGAATCTACTTCCAAAATGTCTCGAATGCAATAACCACATGGAATGATGAATTCATTATATTTTACCTGCTGCAGGTGCATGAAAAATGAGGGAGAATGAGAACAAATAATTGAGTTCTTTTTTTCTGGGGGAAATGAATTTTATTCACACAAATCTACTTAATGTTTATAACAGAAATGTGATGGCAAGGTTTTAAATACTATGAAATGTTGAGTGAGATAGTTAGCTAGCTAAAAACTTCCACTTATACTAATATACTGTCAAATTGATTTTAAATATTTCTAAAAGTTTTAACTGCTAAAAGAAAAGTTTGCCAATTAGATATAAAAAACTAAGCTTATGTGATATAGACACTAACGATAGTGATTAAAAATATGTATAAAGATATTTTTAAGTGGAGCTCCACAGAAGTGTAAGGTGACATATATTACAAGAATAAATATGCAAAGTACATAATGTTCTGCCTTTTATGTAATACGGAATTTTTAAAATGTGTTTTCAGATGCAGTGCATAGACTAAGCACATGAATAGACTATCTTCCTTATTTCCCCCTGCAATTTTTCCAAAGACAACTGCTATCTGAAACAATCTCAGAAAATCACAAAAGTTACTTTTTTACTTTTGCATTCTTTTCAAGCATTGCACAAACGTGACTACAGCACAGGTAGACATAGCAAATGTATTGTGAATGGAGGGTCATGGCTACTTTACATGTTTAGTTGCCCACATATAATACAATTTGCATATTATTTTCTAATTCATGCTTGATGCCATACCATAATTTATGAACATGCTGTGCATATTCTATAATCATTATTCTCAAATATGAAGAACTTGAAATTGCCTCTAAAAAGATTTCGACACATAATCTTAAAGCCTAATCATAAGAGCTGCTGCTGCAGGACAAAAGTTCATAGGATGAGATGTTAAGAGTCCTGATGCCAATCTTGTACTATTATCAAGAGCAAACAAAGACCACAGTATTGCCATAGAAAGAGCTACTGGTACTGCTGCAATAGTTGTGATCCCCTCAGGCACAACAGTAATACACAGGAATATTGGCATGGGTGGGTAGGAAGCAGGAGCAGTCGCTGTCCCTGCAGCATGGCATGCTAGTGGCCAAATGCTACTAGGAAAGATGGTGAACTTTGTGTCCAATTTTCCAGATACTAATTGCCTGGGAACAGGAGTAGAACAGCCAAGGGGCAAAGTTGGCAGGATCTCTCCTGCTTTCAACATGCAGCATACTGGTTTAGCTGCAGCAGGATGACAAGCCACATTTCAAGCAGAATCAAAGGACTGGGACATCACAAATTAGTGTTAAATTTCACTCTCTCTTTCTCTTACAGTAAAAAAAAAAAAAATCTAATAGACCAAACAAAATCCATACATCTTGGCTGTATGTGGCCTGGAAACTGGCACAGAATATAGTATCCAAGATTCTTAGTTTTCTATTTTTAAAGGCAACTTTCTAGATCCTGGGAAGTGGGTGCTTTCAGATGTCACAATCAAGAATGATTTATCATTATGGGAATGAGCCTTGGTCTCCTGTACTCTTTCCTCCCCTCTCTTTCTCTGGCATGGCTTCAAGGAGGAAATTGAAAGCTTTTGCTTCCCTTTATGATTAACCACAGTTTAATGCAGCGTTTCTCATACTTGAGTCTCCAGCTGTTGTTGGACTACAACTCCCATCATCCCTGACCACTGGTGCTGCTAGCTAGCAATGCTGAGAGTGGGAGTAAAACAATGGTTGGGGACCCAAGTTTGAGAAACACTGGTTTAATGTTACATCTGTACACTAAACTGTGGTTAATCTTAATTGTGATTTGTTAGAACAGACCACCTTTATAACCCATGGTTTGAAAATGGCTACTTTCAAACAAAGCTTAATTAAGATGAATCACAGTTTGTCAGGTTCAGACAAAGCACTAAGCTACAGTTAATCAAAAACAGAAGTGAAGGGCTTCAGAACTCCTCCTCTTCTATGTAGGGACAGGGGTGGATGGCAGGTCATCCCCATCACAGTAAGCCACAGTTTGAAGCCAATGACTGGTCAAATCTCTGAAGTCAACTGCTGGGTTTCAATGTCCTGCATGGCACTTTGCCTCTTCCCTTTATTATTGTAATAGCTAAGTAAATTATTTACACTGATGGACTAGATGGAACATACATATGATAAAACTGGACAGTTCTTGTGTTCACCATGGTGTGAGTTGCCAGCATTCTTTATATATCAACAGCTTGGAAGGTGTTCATTTTTTCCAACATAAAGTGTACATGCTATAAAAAGCAGACTTGGTAAGCATCTTGGTTAGCAGATTCAGAATAAGTAGTGGCACACACAAAACATTATGGGAAAAGTGGAATATATGTTAGTGCATTAAAAAATCTCATTGGTTATTAGCTGCAGAATGAGATTTTTTTTTACTCAGAGCAGCTATAATGCTCTTACTATGAGGTTAACAATGAAACTCTAGTGTGAACCAAGGTAGGTGCTCTCATAGTCATCTTCAAAGATTTCTTTGATTCTAAGGGCATGCTTTAAAATTGGCAATTTAAGCAGATTTAGAGACTCAACATTTGACATGCAACTCTCAAATATAATATAGAAGGGCATCTGTAATGACAATCCCCAGAATACATTGTAATAAAGAAACTTAATGTACAGTTACACAGATTTGTACCAGCTTAGAATCTGGCCCACACGATTCTATGTGCATGCATAATTTGCACATTCTATGTGCAAATGTAAAAGGGCATTGTGAGCCTTTGTTAGAAACCAATCATCTGTGCTTATTGCTGCATGTTAAAAAGCCCCATTGCGCATTTGCTTACATCTTATTTTAAACCTTTCATAGATGCCCATCAGTAGATCTTTAGCACATAGATGTGAAAATGATAGATGAGATCTGATTCATCTGTACATGTTTATTAACACTAAGATTTTACCTTAGGCTGTTGGCTGAAATGCTGGTTTGGTAATTCTTATTCAAAGCAGATTGATATGCTGCTATAGAGAGCTCTACTCGCTGATGCAGTCTTGTAGCATCTACACAATTAACTTTCCTTCATTGCACATCAGTGGCATGTTAAGTTTTTCCTAACAACCTCTATGGATGCATATAATCTCATCACAATATATGAAGCATGTCCAATAAAAGGAACATTGATGGGTACTTTAGCTCAGTATTGCACCACGAATTTATATGGGCTAGACCAAAGAAAAATGGAATTTGATTATTAAAACAACCCTATTCCTCAAGATTCTAGTGGCATAGTATGTTCAAATTAAATACAAAGAAAGCAATATCCATAATACCTGCCTCTGTTGGCTCATGTAATGTTTCTTTTGGGGGAACAGTGTATCATGTTAAAAGATATCGCATTGCCCAAAACAGATTTTTTTCTGATTTTTCACTATTTCCGTTGTAAAACACAAACCTGTATTTTGGCATTGCTTTTTTATTTTTTAAAAAATCTGTGTATCAAAGTATTCTAAAAATGACACAAATTCAGATTAACCCTTAATTTACCATTCAGAATACATTAAGAAGCCAGATCCATATAATTCACTAAAATGTTCAGTGTTTTTCCTCATTTGAATTGAATCCAAAAGCAGCTTTTCCCAGCCTAGTATATTTTTCACAATAAAACCACAAATAATGCTGCTAGTTTCCTTAACCACATTAGTTCCATCACCCAATATCTCTAGTTCTCTGCTTGAAATCTACCACAGGCTGGCCCCTTTCATGCTATCTTTCTCTGCCCTCCTTTTGAGCATATCAATGTTCATTGTTATTGGCTAGTACTGTGTACATCCTACAAAACACATGTCTTCAGGTTATGAAATTTATCAGGATTTTTAATTTGTTTTGTTTTGATATGTATTCAGATTTTTCAGAATGTTTAATGTGCTTCATGCTAGAAAGCTAAATTGTGTGCCGTAACATAGCTGTACTTGACACGTTATACAGTTGTACCTTGGTTCTCAAATGCCTTGTGACTCGAACGTTTTGGCTCCCGAACGCCGCAAACCCGGAAGTGAGTGTTTAGGTTTGCAAACGTTCTTTGGAACCCAAACATCTGACACAGCTTCCAACTGACTGCAGGAAGTTCCTGCAGCCAATCCAAAAGTGTGCCTTGGTTTTTTGAATGTTTTTGGAAGTCGAATGGACTTCCGGAACGGATTCTGTTTGAAAACCAAAGTATGACTGTACTCAGTCTGAGAACCTATACATTATTTTTCTTGGGAATAAAGTAAGTGACATATATGGAGCAAATGAAAAAAGCACCACATTACTCAATGTTTCTTCTCACATTGCTTTTCCTAACATGCATTCTGAAGATACAGAAATAGAGAGAAGGTGCTGCATATCTCTGAAACCTGACAACAGACAACTGTGCCTCTCAAACATAGGTTTGATAAACCTCCCGGCAAAATGGATTCATGTAGGTTACATACATCAAACTGTTTCCAGGTTATGACAACACACAAGAATATTGAGTCAGAAATCCGCCATAAGCAACAGTCCATCTTAAGACCAAATAATTGTTGCTTCACTTTAATCAGGTGAGCATGTGTGACTTTGAAGCATGTCCACCTCAAAAGTGAAAGAAAAGTAGAAACACTGTGAACTAGACAGTTAAGAGTGCCAGCTCCATGGCTGCTAACTATTGCTGTAGAATCCTTATACAGTGGTACCTCTGGTTGCGAAGGGGATCCATTCCGGAGGCCCGTTCGCAACATGAGCAGAACGCAACCCGCGTCTGTGCATCTGCGGGTCGCGATTCACCACTTCTGTGCATGATGTCATTTTGCGCATCTGCGCATGCGGCAAAACCCGGAAGTAACAGTAACCCTTTCCAGTACTTCTGGGTCGCCGCAGAACGCAACTTGAAAACGCTCAACCTGAAGCAAATGTAACATGAGGTATGACTGTACATTTGTGTTACCAGGTTAAAAAACGGGTTTCTAAAGTTCCATTTAGTCAACAATGTTAGTATATACTTCCAATCCACTCTGTCAAATGCTTTTATGGAATCCATTGCTATTAATGCAACTAGATTTTTAATGCTATATATAAACTATAGACGACTCACAACATACACCGAGATTACATTCTGGGGATAGTGCGTAAACCCCAAATTGTGTATAGTCACAACACATTGAGTTCAATGGTGGGTGGGATTACCAAAGTCTTTTTTCCTGGATGCCCACCCCCTTTCTTTTTAAAAACTGCCAAGCATATAAAGCTGAATACACACAACTGAAATAAACATAAGTTGTGAGTTACTTGTATGCTATGTCTAACCTAGCCCCCTTTAACAAAAAGGAACCAGCCCTTCCACCTCAGCTTGCATAGACTGGCACTTCTTAACTATGACCATTGTTACCCTCCTTGATTTAAACATGCCTGGGGCACAGAATTGATCCCCTCAATCCATATGCTGTTCAGTAAGTTATGTGTTAGCAATTTTTGGTGGATTTCCTGCAACAAAATTATGCCTTCTCAAACATATGACATAATTCTCATGCATTTAACCGGGAAGTTCGGCCCTTTGATATTTATCAACAAGGCCTTTAGTAAGTTCTGGCTTAGTGGAATTACCATGGTTTCATGCTGTTGAGAGTCTAGGAACTTGAACCACTCAGTCTCTTAATTTGAAGTGGGAGAGCATTGGACTCTGTCGGAACTAACTTGAATGAAAACAGTTAATCTGGAAAGCTTTTGTTATTTGATCTACTCTTGTATTAGTCTGCCCTGTTAAGGACCTGAGTGTAGAGTTCTCTCAACACTTCTGTACTTCATAGAACAGAACCACAGAATTGTAGGTTGTTCAAAGGATGTAAAACATTTCATATTCTTCCTTTGGCTTTCTCTTTGAAACTATTGATACAAGGTGACAATTCACATCAATAAAGATAACTGGCTTTGCCTGAACCACCAGTTTAGCCTACCTAATGAAGGTATGTTGGCTCCATAAAAATATTGATAGCTGGTGTGATGTGTTCCTGGAGAGTATGGCCTCTTCAAGACATCTAACTTAGCATTTTCTTTTTCTTTTTCTTCTGGTCTGCAGAGACTAATCTACTGGTTCTTCATTTAGTGAGTAATTTGATCTTTAGCTAGTGCCTCAACCCCAGGTTTATTGCTTCTTCTATTCTTTTTGAAATATCCATCAGCTCTGATAAAATACCTATTTTGCTTCCAGGGCGGTCAATGCTGTTGTCAGCACAGCTGCCCAGGCTACCAGCAGGTTGCTTCTCACCCGCTGACTCAGTGAGTTGATACCTCAAGCTACTGACATGGTGTTAGTCAATTTCACATCCTTAAACATTTTAGCACTTTCTTTCACCATTATAGTTTCTTTCTCCTCCCTCAAGTATTCTGAACTGGTGATATTTCATTTCAGAACTTTATTGGTCTTTCATTGTAGCCTTCCATCAACTGGACCTATGCTTTTAGAAGTTTAACCTTGCTTTAAAGATTCCTTTTAAAAGTTGTGGGTCTTTAAAACTTGGAGATTTGTGGAGCCCAATGATTAGGCTGCCATTTTGCCTGATAAGCCACACACACACAGCCTCTCTCACACAAACCTTCTGGTTACTGCTCCCTGGGATGTGCTTGCATGATGAAACACATTTGTGATGAAGCTTCAGAAGTGACCCTATACAGAATTAGTGTGCATTCCATCTATAACAAGTTGCCTTCAATAATGTGGAAACCTGAAAATCCTGAAGTAACTGCCCATTGATAAAGTCTGCATTCAGAAACCCGGATTTATCTATCAGGCACAATTTTTGATTTTCCTGACTTTCCTAATGAGCAGGAAATAATACCGTAGAAATAAACAAAACAAAAAACCAAATGTTCTTAGGGGACAATATAGTTTTTAAGAATTATTAATCCTTATGGAATAACGTCAGTCAGAAAATAAAAAAGGATTCAGAGGACCAGGCAAAGCAGGTTTTAAATGATTATGAAAACTCATGCTAACAATCAAATGATTTACACTGAGGAAAGGAGGGAGTATTAGCTGTATACATAAGTATACAAATTTGTGGCAGTGATGCTAGTTTTAGACAGAATAAAGTACTGTGAATTTGGCAGTATCAGTCTCTGAACCTTCCCAGCAGCATAAGAAAATTCATATATCACAGGGCTACTGAGATAAAGTAATGCTCAGCCCTAGAGGGCACAGATTTCGTCTTTATGTAAATCAGTGCCTGTCACTGCATGCATGATTCACTGCTCAGAGTGTACTCTTCTGTGACGAATGAGTCCCGCTTAATTTGGCAGTGATTATGCGGGTTGCTGGCCCTCTAAACCCCTTTGAACTTGTAATTGCTGCTGGTTTAAATAATGAACATTAAGGGGTGGTGGATTCATAAAACTGTGGATAATTACAATTTTTCTTTTTTTCCTCTTTGTTTTTTTTTTAATGGAAGGAAAGGCTTCTGAGGCCACCGATAACTGTATCATGCTAGGCTGTTACCAAAATAAAGCTGCAGTCTTCTTCACAGTATGGAGGAAAGAAAATGAAGAGAGAGAGAGAGAGAGAGAGAGAGAGAGAGAGAGAGAGAGAGAGAATGACTAGGATGCTGGTAGAAAAGGAGGAGCAAAGGCATTCATGAATATTCATAGCCAGACACATTTGTAGCAGTCTTGCTTTCTACTTTTTCCTTGGTAGTTCATAGACTATAACCACTAACCCCCCAAAAAGTGATTATGCTGTATCATTAGGTTTCAGGTTTAATATATTTTCAAAGTATCATGCAGAAGTCTTAAATTCTACCCATCCCTCAATGTAAATGCCTTTAATAAAATAATGTACTGTTTTCTTTAATTTTATATTTAAAAGTTTTTGTTTTGCTTTTCTATATCAAATGAATGTAAAAAGGGGAAAAAAATCAGTTGCCAAAAAAACATGGTTTGTAAACATGCAGAAAATTCATCAAATATTATCTGACCAAGAAAAAAAGAAAAGAAAGATGTTCATATACAGAGGCCTGGAGGAATATTACTTCATAAGAGAAACCAAAGTGAAAATGCTACTACAGAAAAATAAGAATGACTGATAAATTTAGCAGCCTCATGTTCTATTTTCAAACAGCACAGCAAAGATTTATAGCCCTGCTGCTTCATATGTCAAATGAAACAGCACATAGAAAGCATTTATGTTTTTTCACATATTACAGTGTTTTATACCTTTCTTATATCCCAGTGCTATTGATTAGCATTGAGATCACGGTCTCATTAATGTCATTAGAGCCTGTATATGGCAGACTGTGATTAACAGAAATGGTAGCAGTTTCTCAATAAGGCCTTTAGCAGTTTTGAAGAGGTTGCAAAGAGAAGTGTATGGTGTCTGCAAGAATTAATACCAAAAATTCAAATTTGCACATGGGGAGACTTAAATCCAAGTTATGTAATTCTTTCAACTGGAATATAAGATGGATAGTTATTTTTAAAATGCACTTCCAAATAAATATATTCATGGGACTTTGTTTTCCCAAGACAATTAGAAGACTGTGGCAGGTATGGGGATTAGGTAACTGGAATGATTCTTTTGATGCAATACAAGTCACATCAAACACAAGTTTCTCCAGCCTTTGAAATATCTAAGCTACCTTTAGGACTGACAAATCTTTGACAATACAGATGCATAAAAGGGTTCGTTTTCAATTTGGAATTTGTAACACTGCCAGACTCATTCTGCATAAACATTAGAGACCAATAAATACATTTTTTTCCAGACTTCACCTTCTTTGGGTGACTATCCTGTATTTTAAATTAGCTATTTGGCAATTAATTCTTACTTTGAATTAAAGGGGCCAGCAAGGTTACTACTGCTCAGTGAACCACTCTCATGAAAGCCAAAATACAACGCAGGACCCCTTAACTCACCCCTCCAAAGCATACACAGCAACAGAAGCTTTGGAAAATCCTTTCTTCTGCACCTTGACTGCTCCCTCCCATATTCCTTGTCATGGCACACAAATGAGGGTGAGGGAGCAGCCAATGTACCTAAAAAGTGGACTTTGGTAAAGCTTCTGTTGCTTTATGATGGGGATGTACAGAAGAAAACAATTCTCTGTGACTTGAAATGTAGAATGTGCCTAATATGCATAATAAATTATTATTGTCGTTATTATTTATTCAATTTATATGCCGCCCTTTATCAAAAGATCCAAGGGCGGTGTACAACATTAAGAACACATTTTAAAGACCATAATTATAAAAACAATAAAAAGCATAATAATAGATAGCATAATAATAAAATAACCATAATAGCAGTTCCCCCCTAAAAAAAACTTGAGCAGGCCATTGATTATTTAATGGCCAAAGACCTGGGCAAAGGGGATGTTTTGCCTGGCACCTAAAGACAAGTAATGATGGCACCAGAAGAGCCTTTCTGGGGAGAGCATTCCATGGAAGAAGAGCCACCACAGAAAAGGCCTGTTCTCATGTTGCCACCCTCAGAACCTCTTGAGGAGGGGGGACATAGCTCTGGTGCTCCAGCATTGCGGCAGCGACTAGACTGGGGCCTGTGCCTCCGCCATGGGGACTCTGTTTGGGCCCGCTTTATCCACAGAGGTGCTTCCGGGTGCATCTGTGGCAGCTACAGGTCCCCAGAGGACATGGGGTAAGAAGGCCTCCCTAGCAACTTGAAAGGGTGGGAGTAGAGGGTGGGCTACCCTGGCCCAGGTCTCCCAAGTTATGGTGATTAGTTACACCTTGTTCCCCCGGCCTATACAGATCAGGTCAGGGTTTATATATTTAAATAAATGTGGACCAGTCAACCTTTCGTGCCTTGCCTCTCCCCCGCTCCCCCATGTGTGGCCACAATCCCTGCTTGTCTATCTAATTACAATTATAGGCTGGTGGGTCACGTTTTAGGCTGAGTGTCTTTCCCAAAGTGGGCCCTCCCATTTTGAATTCTGTAAAATAACAGGATTAGGAGGAGAGGAGCACAGGAAGTTCTTTCTGTCACCCACCTTCTTCTAGTTTTCATACTGAGCTACTTTTTAGCCAGAGGGGATATAGATGCTAATTATCATCCTCACCTGTTCTTTTATTTTTCCTGAAGCAGAAAGGTGTGGCTGGGAGAAAAATTCCAAGAAACTGACGGAAAGACAGGTGGGGTGAGACAAAAATTACTGCCTTCTTTGCCTTTCCTAACTCCATTTCTTCTAAGCAGTTTCAGAAAGCCCAGAGGATGATAATCATATTGTGATTATTATTGCTATATTTGCTATCACTAATTTGATTTCTTACCCACCCTGCACTCTAATGTCCCAGGCCAGTTAAAGCAATGTAAAATACATTAATAAATGCAGTCACAGGGATAGGGTGGGTCCTGAAAATGTATATTTCAGGTGTTGGTGTGCATGCGTCTCATGTGCAACCTGGGAGCTACTAATTATCAACCTTCAACTGTAAACATTCTGAGCAGGAATTGCATTATTTCCATGTTCTACAAAACACAAAGCAGCCTGCTGATGCCAAATTAATATGCAGTAGAGGAATTAAAGGTGGTGCCATAGCCAACCAGCCCATGAAGCAAGAGGAGGTGGACACCTCAGGGCCTAAGGACTGCCCCATTCACCACCACTGCCTCCTATGCAGACATGCCGATCTGCCTCCACCAAGACCTACCTCCTCCACTGCTGTCAGCATCCCATGCCACTGCTGCCTCCACTGCTGTAGATGCATCTGTGGTGGCAGTGAGGTGTGGTGCACTTGCAGGGTAGAAGGCAGTGGCATTGGCAGGCAGGGACTTTTGCCTTAAGTAGCAAAAGGTCCCAGGTTATCTACTTGCACTTCTTTTTTTTTTTTGCATGCTTTTGAACTGCTAGGTTGGCAGGAGCTGGGACCGAGCAACGGGAGCTCACCCTGCCACAGCGATTCGAACTGCTAACCTTCTGGCTGGCAAGTCCAAGAGGCTCAGTGGTTTAGACCTGTACTGCAATATCGTATATATAACCCAAGCTGCAACTATGTCAAGATGAGTCCAGTTATGTACTACACATCAAATCACATGTACCTATTATACATTTGCAGCAGATGAAGCAATGAAGCACTGCGGAAAACATGGGGAACTACAACCAATCAGTTAATCCACAGCAAACCTGCATCAAGAGATTTCCCAGCATTTGTTGTTCTCCTTAGAGCAGCAATCTGTGATCTACAAACGGGAATTAGCCATGTCATTTGTGCCTCATGGTTATCCCTGCTTCATCTCCACTCCCACAAGCATTTTGCCCACTCCCTTCTCCTTTTTCCCAGTACCACTTCCAGCGGGAAGGTAAATGGCGTTTCTGTGCGCTGCTCTGGTCTCAGTGTCCCGTTGCACCGGAAGCGGCTTAGTCATGCTGGCCACATGACCCGGGAAAACTGTCTGCGGACAAACGCCAGCTCCCTCAACCTGTAAAGCGAGATGAGTGCTGCAAACCCAGAGTCATCTGTGACTGAACTTAACTGTCAGGGGTCCTTTACCTTTTACTCATGTATGACCGCTTTTATGCAGGTCACTGTGAAATAAACAAACTGCTGCCTGGAAATTGCTCTCAGATGCTCACTCACTCACTGCAATGGAGGAGGGGACTGGAGGGAAGGCTCGGGGCAGCAGCCCCAAGTGAGTTAAGGCACGCTGGGCAGTGGCCCCAAGCCAGGTAGTGGCCCTGAGCGACTTCAAGACAGCAGCCCTCGTGGTATACCTCTCTCTCTACTCCCCATGTGCTCATCCTATTAAAGTAGGATGCTAACCACTTTACATGATTTCAGTTTTGTGTGCGGAATGTAACCCTTGCGTAAGAGGGGGGGCACCTATACACCACCTCACCTGACTGAACTGGTGTGATAATTTTTCTCTGATGCTGTTTATATTTCCCATTTCATAACCCTTATTTTATTTTGAATATTTTATGCTTCAGTTGTTCAGGGTAGCGTTTTACTTTTGTTGCTGTTTTAATTATTGCACCATTTTGGGGGTTTGCAGCACAAACCAGTATGAAAAGTATAAATAGCTGGGTTATCCATCTAGGGTCACTAAAGTGGTTATAGGAGGAAAAGTCCTACACAACAGCTGGAATGTTAACCTACTTCCCATGCCCTTAGAACATTTGTTCCACTTTATTATCTGTGATTTTCATTTTAGAAGACCAATGCAAATACTACTATTTAAAACGCTATCTTACGAAACACATATTTATGAATTCCACTGTAGTTTGAAGGTGATAATGTGGCTTTCTAAACACAAACTAATCACAAATTGTTATCTTCTCTTCCCTCCCCCCCTTATTAGAATGTTAAAATGTATTAAGGAGAGCATTCCTCAGTGTGAATTTCAGAAATAACGAAAACAAAATTGACTAAATCAAAAAACCACAATGAGTGAACTCCAACTTTTAAGTGCTATGGGAACAGAACCATTAGTTACTTTAAGTAAGCACTGTTAAAATAAAATCAATACATAGTACCATCAAAATAAACACTTTCCACTACTGCTTTTTTTAAAGAGACACAAAAGAAATATAAAGTACAGTATGTCTGACATCAGCGAGTAATCACATTATTTATAGCTCCGAGAGGCAGCAAGAATAATCAGGTATATGTTAACATGATCCCTTCCCCTTTTTCAAAGTACAGCAAATGTGAGCCAACAATTCCCTCTATCCATATCTGAAAGGTATGAATTGCAATCCACAGCAGAGCACCCCCACAAACATTAGCCTTGAGGACTGTTATAAGTTGGGGGGAAGAGAAGGCCTTAAACCTCTAGATTCAGTAAAGGGTTAGAATTCTGGTGATGTCTCGCTGGGGGTGGGTCACTGAAGACACAAAAAGCTGGTAATAGGTTGGCATGTTTGATAATAGTGAGACGGTGCCCATAATGGAAGCTGCAGGGAAAAGGTGGTCACTTTGCAACAGGCTTGAGAAATGGAGGTTTCCAGGGTCACAGTGGGTGATGCTGTAAGTAAAACAGGGAGTTGTTTTTTTTCTGAAAGTGGTACTGGGGAAAAGGAAAAGGGAGTGGGCAAAATGCCTGTGGGAGTGGAGATGAAGCAGGGATAACCATGAGGCACAAATGACATGGCTAATTCCCGTTTGTAGATCACAGATTGCTGCTCTTAGGAGAACAACAAATGCTGGGAAATCTCTTCATCTTGATGCAGGTTGTAAATATATGTCACCTATATGTAAACCATATTCCATAAAGACACTGCAGTCTCTGCTGTGACTCATTTTTTCAAAGGAAACATTAGCCCTTGTTACATGCCAAGACCCCCATAATCCTTGCTGAGAGATGCCCAGAGTGGCTGGGGAGACCCAGCCAGATGGGCAGGGTATAAATAATAAAATTATTATTATTATTATTATTATTATTATTATTATTATTATTATACAAAAACTGGGGCCAGTTTTCTAACATAAATTCAGCCAACACAGTATAACAGGAAGATACAATGCCAGGTATGTCTGAATGGATTATAAACACAGATTAATCTTTTGTTGCAGGAGAATGACCGCCACCAACAGGAACCCATGAAAAATTCAGAACAAGTTCCTTATTTAGTTCAGAATCAGTCATTTTCTGTGGCTCAATATATTATACTTTGAAAAAAACATTTAAAGCATTTGGCTTGGGATCAGCAAGGACGATGCACCTTTGCTTCATTACAGTTCTCAAATATTTTCTAAATATTTTTTCCCTTTTGATGCATGCTAGTTAAACAAAGCGAAGATGGAGTGAATTCTGTAGCAAGGTGCTCAGTGTTCATTCAGACTAGGAACAACTCCCACGATCTTAAGACATCTCAGTGGCTTGCCTAGAAAGGTGTCTTCCACTAGAAGAATGCCTTTTCCAGCCTAGCAAAAGTGCATTGTGTGAGGGGGGGAAAGACCCAAACTGAATGACGCTTTCTTTTTTCGAAAACTCAAGACTTTACTATAATCCATCAGAGTGTACATGCTGCAACCTGCAACTCCTGTTCTTCCTTATTCTTGTAATGTTCATAGTATCACAGCATAAGATACATTGTAACACTGAACTAACAAAATCACCCACTAGCTGCCACAAGAGTTCGGAGAACAGCGTTACGTACTACATTTCCCCGCTTCCTCTGATGGTTGACTCCAAGCCAGTGGTGTAGCCAGTGGTGTAGTGGGGGGTGCAGGGGGGCTGGCGCACTGGGCGCAACATCTGGGGGTTAGGGTTAGGGGGCGCAAATCCACGGGTTAGGGGGCGCAAATTACTTGCCTTGCCCCGGGTGCTGACAACCCACGCTACGCCACTGCTCCAAGCCTATGTCTTTTGATATTTAGCTGTATGATCTTAAAGAATCTTAGAGAAAATAGTAGAGTGGACTAGATTCATTATTCACATATAACTGAATGCCATAAACATGGTTGCTGGAAGTACATGACATTTTGCTTTATGCATCACAGCCTACAGTAACTAAAGCAAAGAGTTAAACAGCTATTCATGAAAAAACCTACAAGAATGCCAGTCTGGGACTATCACAGCAAAACAAATATGCAAACAAACCTGGACTCCAGTCTGCTTTAAGCTGTTGAACTCAAAAAGTGCTACTAGATAACCATCGTGGTCCCTTCCAACTCTACAATTCTACGATGTGATATAGATATAGATATAGATAGATGATAGATGATAGATAGATAGATAGATAGATGATAGATGATAGATAGATGATAGATAGATATCACATCACATCACAAATTACTGAAACTGCAATCCTTAACTTAACTTCTAGAACTCACTGAGACTTACTTCTAAGTTCACATGCACAGGGCTGCACTGTAAATTATAGAAGGCTTAGCAATAATTATAACAACAGCTATTTGAATTGTCTAACAGTTTTATCAGACATAGAGCTAGAATGTAAGGCACAAATGCCAACAGATCTTAGGGGGAGAGCCTATTCTTTAGTAGACAGCAATATCCAATGGTTCACACAGTCCATCTGATGGTGGAACGTCACGTATGGTGGCTGTATCATACACATTGGATTTTAATCCATTTACGGTACATTTATACTTTGGTCTGTTAGTTTTATGTACAACTCTTGCATACGTATGCTTCTTACAAATGTAAAAATGATATACTTTTATTTCTTCTACACAGATCAATTATACATAAAAATAAAAATGGTAGCCACATGATAATCCACATTATAATCCACAGCTAATTTTTTAGTCTATGGGAAAAATCGGTTTTGTATTTTGCATTCAAATCAGCTCTAGCAATGAAGGAATATTTTCATCATTATTTTATCAAATGATTTTGCTTAGTCGAGTTTTTTTTAAAGTCCAAGCAAATGAGCTTTCTTTAATGTTTTTTCTTCTACATTTTCCCAAAGCCTCAGCAACAAGACACCCCCCCACAAATACATTTACTTATAATATCACCCTACTTTTTCTCTTTTTGCTCTAACTTCCCTTTCATGTGCCTCTCAACTTTCATTTACTATTCATATATTTACTTTACATACACTCCTTCTCTATCTCCAAATCATTAGTAGCTATTGTGGGGAGAGGAAAGCAGTTGAAAAGATTACTGCAGGGGCACTTTCAGACCACACTTCTCTCCTGTTCTTTCAATCTTTTCTGCATTTTTAGGGAATAAATCTCATAAAAGTCCTGAAACTCCAAACACACTCTCTTTCCTTCTGTGTCTCTTTCAGATTCTCACCAGTTTGGCCTCAGGCTAGTTTCGTAATAATAAAAAATCCCAAACCTGATATTCAGCATGAGATCCATAACACAGCAATCTCACTCTGAACAATACGTTTCATTACAGCAGCTCTATTGACTCCTTTGCTTGAAATAGTTTGAATTTCCCACCAGCTCAGTTGTGTGATATTTGGCCTCTTTTAGGCTAGCTAGCTCTTCCTAGAGGAAACCTACAGGGCAAAGAATAGAAAGCTCATGAGCCCTGAGGGCTTGTTTCAAAGAATACAAAGTCTTAGGAAAAAGTTTACTGGAGCTGTAGTTTGGTATGAATAAAGTCTTCAACAGCAGACTATTCTGAGTGTATATTATCATCTAATTCCAGTTGCCACTTAGAGCTGTGGCATCATCCTAGAAAGCCAAATTCAAAATTTTACTGAAGCTATAATTTTGAATGTATACGGTACTCGATAGCAGACCATGCTGAGGACATATCACCATCTAATTCCAGTTGCGGTTTTGAGCTAAGATGTCATTCTAGAAAGCCAGATTTGAAATTTCACAGGTTTTAAGAGTTCTAGAGTAACCTTCAGACAGAACTATACTGAAACTCACCCACTGTGAGTTTTTGCATGGCACATACAGCCATGTTTATGTTACTAGTCCTGGAGTATCCACAGCAAATGACCAGAGGAAGAATGACTGCTGGGAGGATGCAGAAAGAAAAAATGTCATAGTGTACCTGCACCAGCACAACAGACGCCTTCATCTGCCCTGGCTGCAACAAAACATGTCTTTCCCGTGTTGGTCTCTACAACCACACCAGGCACTGTAACTCTCAAATGGTTTGACTTCATCCCCAAGGCGCACTCTTCTATTGTCTCCTGAGACAGATGAACGGCAACTATTTACTGCACCATGTAAACCTGAACCTTCTCTAAATGCATCATGTTTGAAAAAATAGGAAAGGATTTTGCAGGGTAGGGGAATAAGGTTCTTTCTCTTTGCAGCTTATTTGTGCCTAAGAAGATGGCCTGGTTCACATGTCATCATGCCAGACCCGTGTGAAGTGGTATGGTGTAGATTCCCAGGGAGTGTGAACTGGCAAACCTGTAGACTTTGCTCCTGCTCAGTTATTTTGCTGCTGTGCTACCATTAGTCTGGAGAGAGCTAAACCACAAGCATTTGTTAAGATGGTATGCTAATCCAATCTATGGCTTAGCATAGCACAGCAGCAAAATAACCAGGAAAGAGTGAAGCAACTGTAATTTTCTCCCTGGAAGATTCATGCTAAGCCATGGTTTGACTTAGCGTGATATGAAAACCAGACTTTTGTGTGATAAAAGTTCAGGTATAAAAAAAAGACAAAGCAGCTAAGATTAAGGTACTGCAAATTTTCTACAAAGGCTCACTTCAGATACACATGAAACCATATGTGAAATATTTAACAATAATGAACATTATGTGAGACAGAATTCTATCAGAATTTTAAGAAAACATTGGTTTATTTTCATATTGTAAACCATTAAAATCCAACTCACCAACTGCACTGAAAAACATTCAGTAAGACTTTCACTGAATGCTTTAAAATGTTCATCAACAAATTAGCAGAAAACAAACAAGCAATTAAAAGAAGTCTGCTAAAAACACAGTTACAAAAAAAAACAACACACCTGGGGAAACAGTTACAGTTTTCAGAAGATAGTCTTTTAATCCCTAAATTGCTCACAAAGTACATTTATTTTCAAATTACTGTATACATTTTAAAGTATTTAATCAGGACTATGTAAAGCCCCTCTTTCTTGATCTGATTTGGGTTCCAACTCAGTGATCTGGACTGACCTGCAGTCTGGAATAGATTGATCTGGACCTGATCTGACCCCTGATTTGAACTTTTATATAGGTGCATGAAACATAAATTGGATTAGCACTGACAAAATTCAAACGTAGCTGCAATGGTTTTTGTGCTAAAAACCTTTAAAGTTTCCTTTTAATAATCTTTTATAAAAAGCTGCTGGATGGATGTAATATTATACTGCATGTGTCTTGCTGGTGCACTGACTGTGTGCAACACAATGTGTGCAACATTCTCACAAGACTTTCTGACACATACAGAAACACACACACAAATGAAGTACTAATAAAGGAGAGTTGATCCAATCTGCTATGGACCAATTTGGGGCTTCCAAATCGGTTGCAATGTTATATATTTAATCCAATACATGTAAATATGTCTATGGTCCTGCACTAAGTAGTATAGCCTTCAGTAGCTAAGCAGTATTCAATTAGATATAAAACCACTTCTAACATGAATACCCTCTGATATAGGACTGCTTTGGGAACCATTCCTTTGCATGTATGTGTGCGGGTGCGAGCACGCGCAAAATGTTATGCTAGAATCAGTCATTCATGTGGTTTTTTGATAAAAAATAAATTAGCAAGCTTCCAATTACATATATTTTATGAAAAAACTACCCAGACAATTAATTCCAATTAATATTTTAAACATGTACAGTCATACCTCGGGATGAATACGCTTCAGCTGAAATATTTTCGGGTTGCGCTCCACGGCGACACAAAAGTAACGGAGCACGTTACTTCCGGGTTTCGCCGCTTGCGCAGATGCTCAAAATGACATCTCGTGCATGCGCAGAAGCAGCGAAATGCGACCTGCGCACACGCATCTTACGTTCGCTTCAGGATGCGAATGGGGCTCCGGAACGGATCCCATTCGCATCCAGAGGTACCACTGTATAGGAATCATTTAAGAAAATACTCCATAGGTGTTGATTATTTATTTATTTAAAGCTCCAGAACAACTTACATATCAATAAAAATCTACTCATCATTTAAGAATGATGTTGACAAGCTGGAACATGTGCTATGGAGGGTGACCAAGATGATCAAAGGTCTGGAAACCAAGCCTTATGAGGAACAGTTGAGGGAGTTGGGTATGTTTAGCGTGGATAAGAGGAGCCTGAGGGGAGATATGATAGCCAGGGCGCTTTTTTTCAGCAGGAACTCATCAGAACTTAGTTCCAGCACCTCTAAGGTGGGCGCCATTGACATTATAAGAGAACAAGGAAGGCTTATTTATGGAGAATTCCAGCACCTCTTTTTCTATAAAAATAGCACTGAAGATAGCCATATTCAAATATTTATAGGGCTGTCACATGGAAGATGGAGCAAGCTTGTTTTCTCCTGCTCCGGTGGAGATTCCACCAACTAAACACCAGGAAGAGCTTTCTGACAGTAAGAGCTATTTGACAGTGGAACAGACTTCCTCGAAAGGTGGTGGATTTTCCTTCCTTGGAGGTTTTTAAGCAGACCTGGGGTGGCCATCTGTTGTGGATCCTCTAGTTGAGATTCCTGGATTGCAGGGTTTGGACTAGATGATTCTCATAGACCCAACTCTATGATTCTACAAGTCTATGATTCTATTCAGCCTTTTTTTTTTTTTAGTTTAAAAAAAACCCCTCTACATTGAATTCCAGATTCTACCTGCCTTTTGTAATTTAGAGTAATTTCATCTTGGACAGTGTAGTCAATGCAACCATTCATGTTACTTTAGTTCCTACTAGGACTGTGCATCAGATTCTGCTGAGTACCAAGACCTAAACCAAATCAGGATGATCTGGGGAAATCCAGGCATTGGTTCAGTCATGTTGAGCTAACCCTGGATTGCCATGGGTTGTGTTGTGTGGCAGCCACATAGCAAACTGGGGCTCTCAGGGGGTAGGGCATAGGAAGGCAAGGCAGGTATGGGCAGGAAGGAGAAACTGTGAAAAGGAGGAACTTACTAGCTCTTCTTCGCAGGAGAAGGTAGGGATCTGTGGCTTCTTCTTCCCACCAGGCCTCTACTTTCTCCAGTGTCCTGAAGCAGCACCACACAGAAACAAATCCTTCCATGTGTAGTGTTGTTTGCTGCTCCTTTGTGAGCAGCTTCCCTGCATGGAGAAAAGCCATTCACAAAGAAGAAGCACCTCATAGGATCCAATCCTTGTGCTGGTAAACAGGATTAGGTCCTGTGTGGCATCATTTTTGCTCCTTCACAAGTGGCCAGAGGACGAGATCAGAAGCATTTTCTCCCAGTTCTACGCAAGCTACAGTTTCCTGTGATGTCTGAACATGGGGAATTGTGAGGTAAGCTATGGTTAAAGTAAAGGTACAGGTACCCCTGACCATTAGGTCCAGTTGCAGACGACTCTGGGGTTGTGTGCTCATCTTGCTCTATAGGCCGAGGGAGCCAGCATTTGTCCACAGACAGCTTCCAGGTCATGTGACCACCATGACTAACCCGCTTCTGGCGAACCAGAGCAGCGCATGGAAATGCCGTTTACCTTCTCGATGGAGCGCTACCTATTTATCTACTTGCACTTTGACATGCTTTCGAACTGCTAGGTGGGCAGGAGCTGTGACCGAACAATGGGAGCTCACCCTGTCGCAGGGATTCGAACTGCCAATCTTCTGATCAGCAAGCCCTAGGCTCTGTGGTTTAGACCACAGCGCCACCCGCGTCCCAAGCTATGGTTAGTAAGGATCAAATTGTATTTCATACCTTGGCTTATTCTAAAACTCTATTTTAAACAAACCACAGTTGTCTGATCTCAGATGTCACAAAGAATTGTGGCTGGTTTCAAACCAGAAGTAGATTTTTTTTTTGTTTTTAATCTCCTCCACTGGCTTATGAATGAGGAGAGAAAGAGAGAATGCATGTAATTCATCGAGGTGGTGAAAAAGCATTATTTCCTGCTATATCTGAATTGTGTCAATGACTTATCCAACCCTATTCTGTGAATCAAAAATCCATCTTCATGATCTCATTGGCTATACCACACTTAAGTGAACTAATCTAGAAAGAGGGTTATTGTGTTCATTCACAAGGTGGGAGGGAGCATATATCACACAGAAGAGTCAGAAAGAGGCAATAACCCTCACTCCATCTGTGAAGGAAAACATATTCCCTAGGGCCAAGTGCACCTCTTCTATATAATATGAATATGAGATGGATGTAGAGCAGAAGGGAGATGTGAACTCCAGGAAACAGGTTTTCTTTTGATGCACTGAAAAAATGTTATTTAAGGGGTGGGAGGAAGATTGGTTGTGAAGAAAGATACCACCACAAACAATACATTCCTGGGCATAGTAGAACTTACAAAGCCAATATTTTGCTTATATTTGTAGCTATTTTTAATCTAGTTATATCCCTGTAGACTTGCTTATGCAATACACCCTGATAGGCTGTGTGTTTATAATAGAACTGGAAGAAAGACAAGGAAGGAGAATTTAAGCCTGTATAATTTAGAAGTCAAACAAAGAACAGTAGCATGCAAAATGGTGAATTTCTAGTAATAAAGAGCATATATGTAGCATCTGGAATAGTATACTGGTGTCTCCCATCTACAGCATACTAAATGCAAATTTCTTGTCTCAGTAAGGTTTCTAAAATTAAATTATTTACAGTTTGGATTGTCTCTGTAATTGTAAGAATAGCAAAAAAAAAAATCAAAAAGACAGATGGTGACAGAATTGACACAGACGCCATATTTTATAAAAGAGGAAATGATATGGTAAAGGACTAAAAGCTTAAATATACTGGCCTCTGTTAAAAGAGTATATTTTTATTTATTCTTTTAAATGAGAGATTAAAAATGATTCAGTTGGACACTAGTGCAACATTCATGCGTAGAAGAACTCTAAAAAGTGCACCAGATGTCCGTTTTCCCTGTTCTTTCCCATCATCTCAAATCTACTGGTGTGCTCCCAACCCCTCTAAAATGAGTATGTTAGTAAGAAGGTATGGCAGGCAGTGTGTGTGTGTGTGTGTGTGTGTGTGTGTGTGTTCATGCAGACTCCTCATATTTACACCCAGTCTTTTGCATGCCATCAAGTTACTTGTACTTGGAGCATTAGTAACTTGTATAGAATGGAGCAGGGTAGGGGGAATGGATGCAGTTATTGCCTGCCTCAGCAGTGTACTCAGGTTAGCAGAGACTTGGAGCGGGCGGCTCTGCCACTTTGCACCCATTCTCAGCTTCACTGGTCCATAGCTTATTGTCCACAGAGATCCTTTGTAGAAACGAAGCTAACGCTGATGGGAACTCTGATATCCAGTTTGAAGTACAAATACGCCAAGAGATGGTTCTGAAACCTGGCAGCCTTTTCAAAATGTCATTCCCCATGCTCCCAATACATTATAGCATATTTATGCATTAAAATCTGTTTAATGCATACATTTATACATTAAAACACTAGATATACATACACAGATGCAATTATATACAAGCATGTGCCTAATTAGAAACATTGCGGCATAATAAAGGTTCTTACGACATCATGCGTAATGTAAAAAAGAATCAATTAATGCTGTTTCATGCAATATGACATCATTTCCTGGAATTAAACAATGATGGTGGAAATGCAGGTAGCCCTAAGTAATTTTCATCCTCAAACAATTCACAGATGTTTTCCTTTGTCTAGTAGAAATCAATACAGAGCTGGAACACATTCATTCTCTCTGTATCTGTCTTTTCTCTCTCAGCAAGGCAACTGCATAATACAAACAGATCTTTGTCTCACAAAAGCAACCAAACAACTATGTTGAAAATAAGCATACCCAGCCCCATTTGACATTGTTGTCCACCAATTTTACAATCCAACTGATGGTACAATACTTGACGGCAAAATGTTCGGCTCTAACAGCACAATCCTATACATGCCTACTCAGAAGTTCCATTGGGTTCATTGAGGCTTACTCCCAGGTAGGTGGGTATAGGATGGTACCAATGGTTCTCCTCTGACCCTTCTGGATCCTGTAAAAAGCCTACCTAGATATTTGGTTATCCATGTATTGGCTGTGTCACACAGGGCTACAGCGAGAGGGGAGAATTGTCTGAAATCAAGTGGAGGAACTTTGTGTCAGTGGACTCCATTGTGCAAGGATGTGTGGATCCAGAATTGGCCTCCACAGTCACTTACGGATTCAGTGTTAAAACCGTGTTTATGGAAGACAATCTTACTCAGCTACGAGTGATCGCCAAAAAAGACTGGTGCAAGGTTCCTATTCCTGATTTCAGGTTATTCCAGCCCTGTAGAACCATTTTGAAAGGCTTTTCAGGAGGTGCAGGTGCTGCAGACAGGGGGAAAGGAACAAACTTTGACGGCTGTCTTCAACTCACACAACTACTGGAGACAATGTGAATGTAGCATCTCCTACGTTGTGTCTTTTAGAACGTCTGATTGGAAATGTCTAACAACCCTAAAACACAGAAAACCTACTTCGTTGTCTTTCAATGCAATGCTGTCTCCCATTACTATCTTTCCTCTGACAAACTCCTGATAAGCTTTTCAACAAATCCCAGAACACTTTTCTAAAACAATGCCCATAGGCCACAGCCTGGCCCTGCCAGCTCCAGAATGTTAGTGGCTTCTCAGGGAAGATGCCCTCAGAGAGCCCCTATAAAATATGAGTAATTGGTAGAGACCTGTGATGGAACATGCATCTACTTCTGCCACAGTACTGATAATTACCGTAGCTCCCCCTCCTAAATGCACACAGACAATTTCAATGTTTCTTGCTAATGTTACCAGTGCTCTCATTCTTGCACCGATATACCTTTCTCATTTTTTAAAGGCTGTGGCCTTGCATCTAGTATCCCCAAAATGTACTCTGTCTTCCCTTTGCTGTCAGTCTCCTTTTCATGAGGGTGGGCTACCCCCTCTGAAAAGAAAGTGGAATAACTGAAAGTTGTTCATTGTGCAAAACAACTATCTCCTTCTTGCAACTAACATGCTTCTGGGTTGCTTCTGACATTAATGTCTTTTGCTGAATTGTCACTGTTTTGGTACCCTTTCTCCCATAGCTACACATAACACTACCTAGGTGTCCTGGAAGGTGACAGTGGCAAGAAGCGGAGGAATAATGGCCACTCCAGTGAATGGAGAACCCCTTGCTCATGCATCCACTCTGTCAAACTCTCAGAAAAGGCTTATCCATACTTACCTTTCCTCTGCTCTTTCCAGGCACAGTCTGCATTTTAAAGCTCCATGTCCAATAACCCTTTTTTTTGCTCCAGAGCTTTCCCCATGAAAACCTGTTCTTTAAGCCTCAACCAGAGCAAATGGCAATCTACTTAAACCCAAACTGAGCACTAAAAAGCAGGTTTTTTGCAGGGAAAGCTCCAGGGCAAAAAACCCCAAATGTTCAGAAACTGAGCTTTTAAGTGCAGGTTTGTGCCTGGAAAGAGCAGGGCAAAACGTAAAAGACAATCACTGGCATCAGGTCTGCAGTCCATTCTTCTGTGGGTGGGATTCACCCAATGAATCCCTCAGCAGAAGCCCTGACCAAGGCCTTCTGTTTCTGCAATGGGGCTTTCCCCACATGCTTAGGGTGTGGATCAGGAGAACCCCCAGAACAGCAGGGAAAAGAGAATCATTGTGTCTGGCAAGAGGAAATGCTTGCACAAATGGAACATTTGTAACAGTACGACATTGAACACTACCCATAGTTTTTCCTTGCACCCTGTGAGAAGTGGCATTGAATCTTATGTGCCACTTTTGATCTAGCAACCAGTTATTCCAATGTTAAATGAGATGTCTCTGAGGTTTCTATGCCAATATAGTGGCCTCTGAGGAATTTTACAGAGTCTCCTGCCAGGTACATAAGCATGGATCTTGTAAAGCCAAGCTGTTCTGGTCCCCAAGCAACACAGCTGATGAGAATATTCTTCTCTTCTTCCCACTTCCTAAATGGCAAAGCCATCAATCCAAGTCATCTAATCAAGTCAAGGCTACTTTATGCAGCTTTTTGATAGATCTGGGAACGTACCAACACAACATTTTCCATTGGTGATTTGTCTATTCAAATATATAGCGCCTGATCACATTCCTAGATTAATCCTGAAATGCAGCCTCAAGGCTGATCTTCAACATCATCTCAGTGCTGGCAGGATTCTGGGTCTGTAGCTGGCTCAGTTCTGTTAACGTATATGCTACGACTCTCCATGAGGAAGAAACCTCTGAAGGTGAAATTACCTTCAGAGCTTCCTCTCCATTGAAAAGAACTATGGGCACTATGGACTATCTTTGACTTAATGACAAGCAATTTTAGGGTGAGAGAACAGAGTTGTACCTCTTTAAATACATAAAGGTAGAGGGACCCCTGACCATTAGGTCCAGTCGTGACTGACTTTGGGGTTGCGGCACTCATCTAGTTACTTTTGAAACTGTGTGATGCAATTTTTAATCCCCCGTTTCCTGCACCAGCCAGACTTCTACAGAGTTGATAAAGGAAAGAGTGTCTTTAAACATTGAAATCCAGTTGGGCAACACTTTTATTAGGACCAATCAAGTGTCCCAAAATATTGGCTTGCTTTCACATTTTCTGGATCAGTACAGATACTTTGGCTTTTTTTCTTTCAGCATGTGCCAAGGGCCCTGGCCTCCCTATTGAAAATCCAAACACTCGTGAGCAGAGAGAATGTGTTCCATGGGAGAGGGCATGAAGAAATTTGCATCTTAGCTTGCTGCCACTGAGAAGCCACAACCAGTTTTTGCACACAACAGAGAATAACTGTATATCCTTCTTCCCACACTGTTTTCCTAAAATCGTTAACTAATTATGGCAATGTGCTGCTTTCCCCTTCACAAAAAAGTAAGCCTTGGTGCATACTTGATAGCCCCATCCCCTGAGACACCAGTTTAAAGCAGAGACCACTGAACTGAAACAAAAGAGCACTCGTTTAAAGAACTGATGTCAGTATCTACCAGGCAACCAGGAATGTCGGTCTGGCTGCTCAGATATGCAAGATGGGGCAGCGGAACAGGGCCAAATACGTAGTCAGGCTGAGAGGAACACTAATCTGAAGGTCAAACTAAGGCAAGGAGGAAAGACTTAATAAGACCTCACTGCTCTTTAGGTTGCAGCCAGATAAAATGCTTCATCACAGGCAGGAGGAGGTGGAGTTGGCGTTTACAGCCAGGACTCTAGTTGCAAAGCTTGTAGGGGGAGAAACAGACCCACTAGACGGGAGGAACTTGTCTGGCGACATTCCAAAGAGAGACAAGACAGCCTGATCACCATGTACCTGACTGCTGGTTTGAGTTTGAGCTGAAGAGTAGTTTGGAGAACCAAAACAAATAGACAACGCAATGCAATTACCTTTAATCTGATTTCTTTCTTTCTTTCTTTCTTTCTTTCTTTCTTTCTTTCTTTCTTTCTTTCTGTCTGTCTTTCTTTCTCTCTCTCTCTCTCTCTCTCTCTCTCTCTCTCTCTCTCTCTCTCTCTCACACACACACACACACACACACTATATTAATTAGGAATAACTCCAATCTTCAGACTCAATAAATGAACTGGCTCCGACCTTTCAGAGTGTAGTTAAAGGAATTTCTTTTACTGGAGTTACAGGAAGTTATACAAATCTCACGGTATGTGATGCTAGTTTCATATTGTGGCAACCAGCCCTGATCTCTTACTCTCCATTTTGTCTGAACAGGCCAGGCACCTCCTTTCTGCCAAGCTCCCAGGACACTAAGTTCTGGGTTACATCCTGTCTAGCAAGGTCATAGAATAACTGAAGGGGTAATTTTCCCCAGTGATAGCCATCTCCCTCTGCCCCAGGAGGTGTCCACCATCTTCCCAACCCCACCTTACCTAACATGACCTGGGGTATAATTGGCTAGAAAGTCTCAGGTGCCACTCAACTTCAAGATAGGTAGAAACACTTTTTAAAATGGGATGTGGCTATGCAGTCCTTTCCCCTTCATTGACCATCAGAATACCATGCAACTAAACATCTATGTGTGAGGAGACCAGAAGCCGGTTTGTAATTACTGTATTTTTCGCTCTATAAGACGCACCCGATCATAAGACGCACCTAGTTTTGAGAGGTGCTATGATGCTCATGTACTGCTTGTGGGCTTCCCACAGGCATCAAGCTGGCCACTGTGTGGCCACAGTGCTGGCCACTGTCTCTGCGCAGCGCACCTTCAGCGAAGCAGGAGGAGGAACAGAAGGGGCTCCATTCCTCCTCCCGCTTCGCAGGAGAGGCGCTTCGCTGAAGGGGCGCTGTGCAGCTCGCCCTCTCTGTGCAGCGCCTCTCCTGCGAAGCGCCATTCGCTCCATAAGACGCACTCACATTTCCCCTTACTTTTTAGGAGGAAAAAAGTGCATCTTATGGAGCGAAAAATGCGGTAGTTTGGGATAGGATAGACTTGAGCTAAAAAGCTCCTTTTATTTTCAGTATTCTGCTTTGTCTCTTTGTGTTGTCCTTTGTGTTCTTATTCCTAATAAATGTTAAATAATTGGACCACTGGGTTTGTGTGAATTATTGCCAATTCTCAGGGTTCGTGCAATAATTCTCATAGCCTAAGCCACTTGCTTCATGCTACAGAGGTGTAGGATTGAGGTCGAAATAGAAAAGCAGGATGCTGTTATCTCTAGATGGAGGACACGGGGAGATGGGCGCTGGCTCTGCTCCCCTTGTAAACTGAGAGGCATATTGGCAGAGAAATCCACGTTTCTTTCAGCCAAGGAGGGTCAAGTAAACTGAATGCTACCTCTGAGTCCCTGTGTATGTGTTTGCCTGAAATACCCCAAATCCTCTCCTGTCTGGGAGCTGTAGGAGTTAAGAGGACAAGGAGGGTGGCAGCAATTTCCAAATAGTTTGGGACATGACTAGTCTACTTTGAAAGGCCGTTGTGTAAGGAAAGGAATATGCAGGCTGCAATCCAATATGCAGTTATACACATACAAGTCAAACCAAGTTCAGTGGAAATTACACACTCATGACTAGGGCAAGGCTGCAACTTTAATTTGCATTGCATAACCAAATTAGAAGTATTTTTACAAACTAAAAGGCAGCTTTCAACAAATCTTGCAACAGGAATTAATGAAATGTAAGGTGGGTGTGAAATAAGGGAGCTTAGTGCTTGTATACTGCAAAAATCCATAAACCCTTATTATTATTTTTTAATTAAATAGGGTTAATCTATGTTTAGATCTAAAATATACATATGACATCGTTTAAAAGGAAGCTGATTGACTGGAATGAAATATGAGATTTTCTGTTGTCTCTGCTGCAGGAAAAGTTGGATGACTAAAGGTAAAAATCCAACTATTACATAGTTCCTTCCTCTATGACTGCCGCCTGTTCTGATTATATGCATCTATTTTCAAAGAGCTTCTACGCCATGCAGTAAGTTTTTCTGTGACTGCTATGATAAGGAAACCTTTAGCTCAAAAGCAGTGTGAGCAAGAGGTATCTTTGTACACAAGCACTTCCTGTTTTCATTCCATGATCAAATATGTTCTTTGCAGGGCAAACAGGGGAGCACTTGAGGGAGGAAAGCAGAGATTTCTGAGAGGCTAATTGAGTGTACTAAAGAGCTGTTTGGCATGGAGGGAAAAGGAGTTTTCCAAGGCTATGAATAAAGGCTGCATGGGTCAGATTTCTTGCTGTTCCTTTTCTTTAACTATCTTTGAAGTTAAATAACAACAGCCTTGATGTCAGGTTTACCTTTCTGATATCATAATCTTTATGTACTACTGAGAAGCTTATACTACCAGGCTAGGATTTCCTTTACCCACTCAAATACTGGATATTATCCAGAAAAAGCATGCACATTTTCTAGCAATTCATCCTAAGATCCTTTCATCTTCCTGTACCATTGTAATACTTAATGTAAGGCAGATACCAATTGCAGAATGAGAACACGGTTGAATTATTATGCAAGCACTGGAGGTTTCTATCCACAAAAGCTTTATACGTAGTTTGTTCTTAGTATTATGGAAGTTTTTCCAAAAACTGAAATAGTGGAAAACTACTATATATACAGTTATGAAACAATGTGATGAAAGTCAGTCAGTGGGTCAAATTAATTCATGTAGAGTTATCAACCAAGATCAACATGTCATTTTAGCAATTTTGGAAGTAAAATAGTTCTTAAGATGAACCATATTTCCTATTTATAAAATATATATTCCACAAAAATTTCACATTGCACAGAAATTTTTGAGCTTAGTTTAAGCTTAAAGCAAAAATGGCTTGCCTCCCAGGCAAAGCAGAGGTTAATGATTTTTGTCATATTGAAACTAACAATTGCTACAGTTGGCCTTTAGTATTTTATTTGTCCTTTTGAGGTATTCAGAATAGGTGACAATAGCTTGCAGTTGAGAACATATGTAGAGAGACCCCTGTGGCTTATGGAAAAAGTTGCTCCATGCTGGTTGGGAGTTTGAAAAAAAATACAACCAGAGTTCTTTTATGTCCCTTTCATTAATGAGAATGCATGAATGTCAAAATGCACCAATGGGCCATTCAAGGGGCAAAGCCTTAGCAGCCCCTTCTTTAAGAACACATCCTGTGATGTAAAATACATTTGCTTAACAAATTAAAATAATGAGATAATTCAATTAGTTTCTTTGAAAAAAGAAAGAGAAAAAGGGTACATTGTAGGATTATTGTAATACAAGACCAGGTCACAGAGCACAAAAGAGTGGACAAACCTATTTGAAATCAGGTTAGAGCAGTGGTGAAGGAAAACCATTTAAATTTTAAGACTCTTTCTATTATGAAATTTACTTGAGAAAATATTTGTAGATTATAGTTTACCTTCACAGAAGGACCAAAGTTGTATTTTGAAGGAACAAACAAATCAGAAAGGAAAAAAGAATGCTGGAACTGTTTAAGGAAAGAGTTATTTTCCTTCTCAGCATGTGTTTATGGCAAAAATCTTTTTGAATTTTCATTGCACTAGTCAGAGGTCTCCATTATCAGTTCTCAGGTCTGAGAATTATAGCACAGTAAATCTTTCAACACCTACAAACTCATTAAAACCTAGATGGTAAAGAGCTTTTTTTTTTTTTTAGCTTATGCAAGGACCATCCTCATCAAAGCTACTGCATTTCCTTAGTTCATCTGGTGTGAGGCAGAGAAACATGGTGGAATTTCAGGAACGCTAAAAACCATGAAGATGTTATTCAAGATATGCAAGATATAAATTATCCTTTTGGCAAGCATACACTGAGCACTTTCCACATAACATTTTAGAAAGAAAAGGCAGTGGCAAAAATCCATGGGGATGGGGATGACTTAGTGAGAGTTGGGGAAATTAATATGCAAGCTTATATGAAATAAAGTGGATTATTCATAGCCCCAAGTTTTTTTCAGCATCAGTGTGCTGCTCTTCTAACCACTTCCTTCAGTTAAAAATAAAAAAAAACCTCTCCCTCACACTCACTCAACTTCCAAATTAAAAACATTTTACAGGTTAGTAAATCTCCAGCTGAGGTGATGTAGCAAAGAACAGCTGTGAAGTAATTTTGATAATGATGAGAATAATAAGCAAATGGCAAGGTTCAGGGCTTTGCTGTTGCAGCTTCAGTGCTCCTGAATAGATAAAAGTGATTAAATACTCCTGATTATCCCTGACCAATATGTAATGGATTTACAGCCCTTTCAATTAGTCAGTATTTGCTTAGGACTCATTATTTTGTCTTTGGTTAAGTAATCAGCCCAGAGACTCATGTTCTGTCTAATTCCTCTGAGCCAAGTAGGTACTACAGGGCACCTGACCTTTGAAATGGCCATAGCTGGAAGGCAAAAATAACCACTGTTCGAGCAGAGGCACTGGCTATTCTGGCTAATCCTGACCCTACAGGCCAGATCAATGCACCTTAGTTTGCTAATAATGTTCTTACATCAAAATGATGGTTTAAAACTGGTATCTAACACTACCCAACCCCTTCAAGCTGTTTCATCAGCAAAGCTGCTTGGTAGCCACCACTGTAAATAAAAGAGGTACCCGAATAACTCCAGGAACCATGAGACAGTAACTAATATCTACCACCACAAAAAATGTGTAATTTTAACAATCACAAAATGAACCCTTGTGTGTGGTAGTTAACCACACTATCCTTTTAAGTATTAGCCCAAACAAAATGGAGGGGAAAGTGAACTGATAATTTTACCATTTTCCACCATTTCCAAGTAAAATTAAGAGAGCTACTACTTCTTTTGTAAAAATGTATTTTGATGCCTAAGTAAAGCTGTAATAGTCAACAGAACACCAACACATAAAACCAATTGCAAAACAGGAGGATAAAGATAGATTGCTACTAAAAGTGTTGTTTTTTCACGTTTACTCGCTTTCCCCCAGAAGTGAATATGGCTAGCTTTTAAGATAATGGACTTGAAGAGCAGCTTAAATAGGTGCTTTAATCTCCTATAGAACTGAGGAATTAGAAAAACTAAACGCTGTCTATATTTTGCATGTAAGCCAACATAGGAAAAGTTTTCAAATGAATTCTCTGACTTCATCTACCTCTTGCAATGCATGTTGGAATATACACAGTATATGTGTGTTCCAAAAGCAACATAGCTCCACCATTTAGAAGCCCTAGGATGGGGGCTGTTCAGAATCCCACACTGATCCTCACTCACCATCATCAACCACTCAGCAGGCCTGCTTGGTTTACAGTGGACTCCTGAAATATTATTTAAGCCTGCCTGGACATCCCGTGGTGACTATTCTACATCTCTGTTTCTGATGATTGCTCATCATAAACAGTTTCAAATAAATAAGTACATAAAATAGTCTCTCTAATTGTACAGTAAAATGGCAGTCCTTGAGGTGAATCCCATTTTGCACTAGGTGTGATGCTTTATACTCAAGGTACATAATATATAATAACTCCCAAATATATTCCATTGCAGAGAACCAACTTCCAACCACCCAAAACATTATCCTAAAATGTTGAAAGGGCTATTAAAAATAATTAGACTTGTGTAAAATACTTCTTCTTTTTTTGCATTCACTTACTGTGAGATGTTGGAACAGCCATGCTCTCATGATATTTGTTGCTACTTTGGGGAAAATTCCTCTTTTCTTCTGCCGCTTTTTATCCTTGTCTGGATCATCATCATCCCCTGTGCCGGGAGAGGCTACACTGTTGTCTAAACCATCCCCTAATAGAAAAAATGGGGTGAGAGATAATAAACAAGAAATATAAGCCAATCTGAATAATCAGATTAACTACTAAAGCACTAATGAAGTGTCATTCATATATGAAAAAATCAGGCATGTTCAATTTCTTATTAAATATGATTGCTGATATAGATATATAAAAATTAGAAATCATGTCTCTCCAAATACTAATTTTGTGCCTCACACACGCACAAACCATTAATTCAATTATAATTGTTTGCTTGACACAGTGCAATACTTCTTTGTCAATTATGAAATGCAGTGTGGGAAAACCTGCCACACAAAAACCTATTTACTGTAAATGCATTCCCTGCAACTATGCTGAATATATGGTGAAGGTAATCAAGTTAAATGTTCTGTGGTCTATATATTCTGGGCCCTCTGCATAGGTGACAGTAAATGTGTCACTGTTCAGAGCACATAACACACTGCCAGCTGAACCCCTCCCCATTTACTATCATCTCCCCACTCACACACATGCACACGCACGCACACTTGTATGACCCTCAACATAGTATTTGCAAGACATGAAAACTTAAGTGCCTGCATCAGTGATCATTATATTCTGCTTCTTTTTATTTCTTTTTTTTTTAAGGATGCACATCAAGGTAGGGTGCTTGCTTAATCAGAACTTTCCATGAACATCTTTCTCTTCAGTGCTTTTCCCTGGCATTAATTGTGCATTAGCAAAAATCATTTACTTTTAACAGTCATAGTTATTTTTTCTTGCCCTCCAGCAAAAATGCCTTGAAAGCCTGCCTGGAGGGCATCTAAATTATGTATCTGAAAAACTCTTCTGGCAAGGCATTGCAGGACCCCTACTTTCTTAAAATTCATACGAGCACGTCTTCCTGTTTTTGGGAAGGCATCAATCAAGAGCAGCAATATATGCCATATTCCTACATTAATATTTGAACTAATAACTTTTAAAAAAGGAAAGAAACAAGATCCGACTTGTGGCATAATCAAATGCAAAATAAATGAAGAATACTGGGACAGCACTGAGACTTTATAGATTGCTGTGTTTTCCTTACACATCATTAGCCTGGAGCCACACGAAAGAGGAAAACAGAGAAGTGGATAGTTTATGCTCCCTGCTGGTGTTTAAGAAGCCGAGGTCCTGGAAGGACATCTGGGAATTGCACTGAGACGGTGGTTTTTGTAATTTAAGAATAGACATTCATTAGCAGTAAATGCCATAAATCCCATGCTAAGTAAAAACCTTGTCCAAGAAAGCCTAAAACAATAAACTCTGTGCTCAATGTAGCCTGAGATAGACGCTCCATAGCTTCCTGAGGAATGCTATAGACCCATGAACTAATTCCTATAGCCTCTTCTGGATCTTTAGTGCTGCTAAAACAAACACATTACCGATACATAGAGGCTATTTACCTCAAAACTTTAAATTCTATTTCACCTTTGTTTATGGTGCCCACACACATTTCTTTAAAAAAGAAAAGAAAAGGCAAAAACAACTGGGGAGGGGAAAATACCACCACTCACCTCCCCCCCACTAGAGAAACAAAAAAACAAAAAAAAGCCAGAGCAAAGAGCTAGCAGATTAATTTTATTGACATTTCCATTTTCACTGCAATGTGATACCCTCCATCACATAGAAGAGATGGTCCTCACTATTTACAGAATGACAGGCCACTTCATTACAACTACCCTGCCCCAAGGCTGAGCAGTTCCCTTCCATCTGCCCAAGGACCTGAGTCAGACCCCTAAGTTGCTGTTTTCTTTTTCTTTGACTAGAAGGTAAATTGAAGGTGTGGACCGTGATAAAAGAAAAAGACAGGAGTTTATCACGAACCAACCTTTTCCGGCAAGGAAAACATATTACTTTGGAAGAACTCCTTTTCTTAGTGGCCCACCACCCGACACCCATGCGTGTGCAAGAACAAATACACACCCTTTTCCACTGACTATGCCAAGGAACTGCTGCAAGGCAAATTCTCACAAACACTAATGGCTTCTGACTGCTCCTTGGCAACCCCAGCATTTTAACCTGGGTGGATGTGCACTCCAAAATACAGGCACTAGAGCTATCTCATCAGCTGTTCATGTGACACAGATGGAGAGTGGCTATTAGGAGCCAGGCAAGGGGCCTTGGGGATCTGAGGTGCTGTACTGTAGCCTCAGGCAATTTTGAAAAGCAGTACCCAGAGATGGAGGGAAAAGAACAATCCACGCCAAAAGTGCAAGTTCTGAAATGAGTCTCTTTTTCTATCTATTGTCTAGATAAAGATATCTTTGTCTTCTTTTCTAAAACCTATGAATGTATGCACATAATGCATGTAGATATAAAATCTTCTTTCAATCAGTCTCTCTTTCTTGGTCAGGCACACAAATACAACAGAAACACAAGAGAGAACAATTCTTGTTTCTATCCAGGCATTCAGGGACACCTTAATGCTGCTTTTTGTGCAATGCTTAATTTGGAGCCTTCCAAGAGGATCAGTACAGTGCTTTGATTATGAAAAAGGCTAATAATAGGTGGTTAGATATTCAGATTCATCCTGCATAAGTTTGGCTGAAGTTTACAGAGCCAATAGACTTGATCTAGTGTAAAATGTTAGAGATTAATTACCAGTCTTGATCCTCTCTCCATTCATATAACGAAAGAGAGGGAGAGGGGAGAAACTTATCTAATAGGAGCAAGAGACAAATGAAAATTCTGCAAATCATCAATAACTGAGTTCCAATAGTCTAGTTATACTATAAATAGTATGCACTGTAAACCTTAAATAAGACAACTACATTAGTGATGAAAGAATGAAAGTGAAAACTTGTGGTATGGTAAAATTAGAATGCATTTCATAGCAGTTACATGAGTTACAGCACTGCAAATAAGATCAGAACTGGAATTTAGTCTGTCTGAAATTAGGAAAATAAAACAGGTTATCTGTGAAATATTACGAAAAAGAGGAGCATATGTCTATTTTAAACAAGTCCCGCCATCCCTCACCAATCTTGCTGTACTGAATGAAAAACTAAAGGCAGAGCAGCAAAATGAAATCTTAGCTGTTGAGCATGTGACACAGTGCAATAATTACAAACTGATTTTTGCCAGCCATGCCACTTTGGCACATACCAGAAGGGGCGAAAGTAATTTTCTGCCTCATACTCCATTGCCTTATGAACTATATACCTATTTATGCCTCTCAGACAAGTTGCTGAATTCTTATTTGGTGCAGTGTTATCTTTGCACATGTGAAAATGGATATACAAATATCTAAACCAAAGAGAAATGTCTTGTGGTTACAAAAGGATCTAAGCCAATGTAAAATGCCTTATAACATGCCACTTTCTAAGCACTATTCACTACTCTCCATTAACAAAAATGCATGGTGAGAACTGAGCACAGGGAAAAAGAATGTCAGAAGGCACTGGCAAATTTTTTTCCCTGAAGTGGGATGGGGGGGAGAGAGAAAGATGGTCATTTCTGGAAGGATCATTCATTCATTTGTACACTGTGGTTTAGCTTTCAAAGTCCACAGACCTCAGGGATCTTCGGGGAATGAAAGATCCAGTCCCACAGAGGGTTTGCCTCTACATTGCTTTTCATGTTATCCACTCTCCACCCCCATCCCCCGCAGCAGCAAGGCACAATGCTGTCAATGTTCCTCTAGATCTCAGCCACTGTGTGCTATACAGTGTACCACTCCTCAGGGATAGAACAGAGAAGATGTATTTAATGCAGTTCCTGGCAGCACAATCTCCCACTGGTTCTCTTACTTTATTTCGTTCCATTTCCAAGGATAGAATAGATAGATGATATATAGACAGAATTTATATACCGTCCTATACCTGCAGATATAACATGTGAACATGTAACATGTGAAGAGGCCCTTTCATTACACATTTACTCTCTTAAATTCAGACCTCAATCCTACTTTCTTCTAGTGGACTCTCAAGTTCAAATGAAATTGCAGACCAAGACAGTTTCTTTTAAACCAAGACAGTTAAAATTATTCCTCACTCCACCTAAATATTATAAAGTCGGCTATTTTTGAGCTATTTTCTCTTTTTCCCCATGTTTTTTTGTGACTCATAGAAGGAACAAAATCATTACACTGACACACACCACTTTCTGCATACAAATAGATATACTGAAGAATGAGAAGTTCTGATATGTTCCAAGATCAAGACTAGTTTTACATATATTTAAGTGTGTGTATACATTTGCACATTACTTTTCTTAGGCTGGAGGATGCACAAGTCATTTGAGTAAGAGGGACTTAGTCAATGGTACAACATCTGCTTGGCATGATAAAAGTGCCAGGTTCAATCCCTGACATCTTCAGGTAAGAGACCTGGGATAGCTCAGTTGATAGATCATGAGACTCTTAATCTCAGGTTCGTGGGTTCAAGCCCCATGTTGGGCAAAAGATTCCTGCACTGCAGGGCATTTGACTAAATGACTCTCCTCACTGTCCCTTCCAACTCTACAATTCTCTGATTCTCTGACTGGGAGAGACCCTTGTCTGAAAGCCTGGAGAACCACAGCCATTTTGTGGACAATGCTGAGCTAGATGGACCAATGGTATGGCTCAGCATAAGGTCAGCTTCCTATGTTCCGATGGTCTACTTACATCCCATGGCTTGTTTTTAATTAGACTGTTACACAGACTTTAACCAAAAACACATACGGATAGTTGTTGTACTAGGCTAACACGACTGCCCGTAAGACATTTTTAAAGACTTTGGAATCTCATGGATGAATATAAAATATATTAATTCTTAATTTATGGGGGGAAAGGTAAACCACTCATAATAATGAGACATGTCTGGACTCTGAAACACTACCACAAACATCAAAACCATCTCAGTACGACCAGAGGAACCCTAGATATGAAAAAATGCATTTCCCTCTCATCAGAGTTTTACCATCTCCATGTAAGCCTAGCCTACAGCTAGCCTTCATTTTTTCATACAGAAGAGGAAAAGGGAGAGCAGGCACATCACATTTGCTTGTATCAAGAGAAAGTTATTCTAAAAATAATGCTGCTCATTTAAAAAAGTGTTTGTTTGTTTGAAGGAATGGTTTCATGCCTGTGCTGAAAAAGCATAGATTTTAAAGTAAAAATTAAATAAATCTTGCCCTGAGTTTAACACAATGAAAGACTTAAGGTAGCTGCTTAGGTGAGCATATTATTTGGCTTACTATTTAGATCCATAACCTTTTGAGTACTGGCAGTACAATGTGTTGGCCCTCATTCACAGAATAACCCTGGGAGAAAAGCTACAGAAAGCAAATTAAAGCCAAAGGGTAGTGATTTGCCCCAAAACTAAAACAGATGTGAGTAATCCAACGTACAGACCAAGATTTGCTCTATTAAAGCTCAACGTCATTTCCGCAATGCCACACTGGTTCAATGCCACACTGGTCCCGCTAGTGCCACAGTTTATAGAACACGCAGCCAATCTCTATTCACATCAAGAAATTATTGCTCTACCTCTTCCCAAGACTGAGGTCTAATTTATAAACTGCACCAAATTTTACATGGTGGTGATGGCACGGCTGTCCTTAACCATGCAAGTGCCTCTTTACCCATTGTTGAAAGAACAGGTGCCCATATAGTTTGGGCTGATTATAGCCATGCCCAAGAAGCTCCACAGAAACAAAGGGTCTCCTGGGCATGGATATAATTGGCCCAAACCACATGGCCACTTATTCATATATAAATCTAACTATACAAAAAGACATGGTGGTGTTCTGGATTATGGCAGCAATGGCCGACACCACTAGTACGATATGCCAACTGGGTCTCTTCAATTATTCACCTCCAGGGAGAATGCAAACTGGGGCTTTTGTGAACATGAATGACATCTAGTTCTAGCCTAGGATTCCTCTGCAAAGTACACATTTGGTAACAATTCAAATCTATCTGGAGGAAGATTCTTCTGCTAGTACATTTTCTGTTTGTGGCTTGTGCCCATGCAAGAAATAACAGGTTTGTGGTTACAGCTTAATTCTGTGAGTTCCTGTGCTATGTAACAAATACCATATAGGGAGCACAAAACAGTGTTATAATGCTTACTGTTGGCCTCCTGCAGATCACAACAATCTGGTTTAGCAATGCAGTCTAATGTTGCTATACCACTGTCATCCTTACCAATGTAGCAGCACTTGAAGTATTATTTGTGGTGTGATTCTACAAAGACTTACTGCTCCTGTTCACTGTTCAAAATCAATCACATAAACAATGATCAGCTCAGAACTGGAAAGAAACAGGGTGTGATAGCACCCCAACCTAAAGGTTTTTAAGTCTGCACCCTGCCAGCTAATTCTGCTTATGTTATGGTAGCAAATGGCATATATTATCGTAAGATGGACATAACCCACTTGTACAGAAGAGGCCACTGTAGCTACATCAATGTATTCTGCTCCGTGACCTGCCACTCATGATATTACTTCAAGGGTGGCATTCAACTACGTGTTACTCATTGAAATTAATGGACCTAACATAATGATGTTCATTAATTTCATACTGCCCTGTGTTACCATTTTATTAGAGTCAGCAAGTTAGTTGCTCATTTTGTAGTTTCTCAGCTAAAACACTACAAGGAATATAACTATTCCCTTTTCTGATCAAGTTAATGGCTTCAATGTGTTGGGACTTATACCTGTTGGACTGATAAATTTGTGAACTACCCTTGTTGGCTTTCTGTTCATTCCTTTTACCTATAAACCTCTAAGAATAACACCTACAGATAATTAAAGGAAGTTGAAATTTTTGTCCCAGTATTTGCCTATTGCACTAGGCATTAATGTAAACTTTTGAATTCTTATTTTTATTTCTTTGGGAGGTTTTCAAAGTAACATTTTTCCCTATTAAAAGTTCCAAAATAGAATATTATGAAAATCTGTTAATTGTTGGGCTCTCTAACCATCCTGATGTGCTAAACTGTCTAGAAATGTTAACATGAAAAAAAAATTCTTCAGTTTTCTTCCAGTGACTAGTTCATGGCCCAATGCCGTGGAGTAAAGAGAAGGATGAAATACTTTAGTTTACATGCAACATTTACTAACTGTGTGGGTTTTCCAACATTAGAGAAGGGACAGTGACCCATGCCACCTTTTTCACACTCAAAAGGCCGCTGAAAAAAACAGTCTTCTTAGGCTTACCTCAAGCTTCTATGGCCCTGAACACCCTCCCCCCAGGGTATGAGTAGAAAGAGAAAAAAGAAGTGAATTTAAGCTCCTTTCTCTTCAACTTTTCAGGCGGTATAAGCAGCATTTAGCAAATTCAGCCCCCAAATGGCTCCAAATGCTCTGAGCTGCAGGGGCTCATCCTTTGTTAGTCTCCCTCTATTTACACAGGATTTACACAGGCTATCTACTGAAGAGACCACATGTTTCTGACAGAAAGCACTTTCATTCATAGTGCATCAGGCAACAGGATTGTAACCACTGCAGCTTCATGCTGACCTGAGATTAGGGATTTCGGCAACATTGAGATGATAACAATCTACTAACTAACCCAAAATTATCCATGGAGATTTTTCTTCTTCTGACACTCACATTATAGCTAATGTGGTCATAGAAATGAGATTTCTTAAGAGAGCTATTAAGAACCAGCTATTGTCAAGAAAACCCCTCCCTCCTTTCAATAAACAGGAGGAAAGAAAGTATATGTTGCTATGGGGGCGAGGGGGGGGGAATCAGACTGCTATTTGGATTTAAACCATTTCACCCACTGGCTGAAGACAAAAGTGTAAAAGAAGACAGATGGACACATATGTAAATGTGCTTCCATTTTCTCCCTGTCGCTAACAAGTTAGTTAATAGTATAGTTTAATCATGTCTTCTCTGTTAATTCATTTTGGTTAACTAGTCATCAGCAGCAGCCTAGTAACACTCCAGGAACATGCTCATTCACATTTATTTGCTTGCTACAGTGCTCAATTACCAACCATGTAATGATTAAGACATTTTAGACTCTACTTATCAGGCATGAATGCTGAAATCTTATCTGAGGGGGTCACTTCACACAAGATGATTTTCATACATGGATCTCTCTACCACATATACATTTCCTGCATACATGTGACAAGTAATTTTGTTGTGAGAAGAAACCCTGTTTTTTCTTTCCAACTCCATCTTTAGTAAATCATATTTTAATTTTAAAAGCTTTTCCCATATGTACACATAGAAATGTACACAGAGGCCAAACATACTGAAGTCTCATACGAAAAGTCATAATCCTGCCCACCTCAAACTGGTGAAAATTAGAATCTTAAAACGAAACACATTGCTTATACCCTGCAGCAATCATTACATTTTTTCCTAATTTATAATGAACAGACATCTCTGGTTGGTATATATGTAAGTATATAGTAGATGTTTTAAAGTTCTTCACAATATATCATAATAAAGCTCTGCTGAGCATCCCAATGATTCATTTTTAGTGAGCTCTCAAATGCCCTTTACTACAGTTAATGCTCAGATTTTATTAAGGAATAGAGCAGGGACAAATGCCCACTTAAGTTCCAGCTCTCAAATTCAGCTCTGCTTGCACTGCACTATCTAATGCTAAAGCTTCTTAATGTGCTTTTCACCTCCCTTGTGTGGCATTTCTGCGAACACAGTTCACAATTTTCATCCCCAAACACAGAAGACTGCTACCCTTAAGTCATCCAAAGAATGTGACAGATACTATCATGGCTCTTGCTGCAACATGAATAAACAGAAAGAGAGAGACGAAGAAGAGGAAGACCATAGTGATCAGGTTACCAAAATCCATAGACACTTTCCCACAATGTTACTGAATGCTATAATTAAGATATTTGAAGCTGAGGGTGATCTAGGGAACATAGTTTAGAAACTGTATGACACCAGGATCCAGTCTTGCTTTTCTTATCCAGATTTGACTCACACTGATTTTTAATGGCAATCTTACCCAAGTAAAGTGAGCCAGCTCAGAGCCTTGTCATACACAAGCTAACAAGCATGCAAGCATTCAGCTAAAACATTCTACTGGTTTCTCACTGAGACCCTTATTAAATCATGCTCTTTTATCTTGAGTTAATAATTCAATGGGCATTAGAACTGGGCTGGCACAGCTGTATTCAGTGGAATTACCATCTTATAAAAAGGTAAAGGGACCCCTGACCATTAGGTCTAGTCGTGGCCGACTCTGGGGTCGCAGCCCTCATCTCGCTTTATTGGCCAATAAAGCTTCCCGGTCATGTGGCCAGCATGACTAAGCTGCTTCTGGCAAACCAGAGCAGCGCACGGAAACGTCGTTTACCTTCCCGCCGGAGCAGTACCTATTTATCTACTTGCACTTCATGCTTTTGAACTGCTAGGTATATCCTAATGCTTCTACAAAGATAGATCCCATAGTTCAATTCAATGTAATTCCTTTCTATGAATAAGCATGCTATTTAAACGCTGTATTTAGAAAAACACCATTTTTAGCAAAAGGGTTAAACAGAATTAGTTAAATGCCCATATATTTTAAAAACAAGTTACTTCATCAGCTTTTTAAAAGAGTTAACTGGATATAATTGTCCGTATAATTAAAATTATTTCCATTAGAGTGCAGTTTTTAAACAGCCTATTATGTATAAACTAATAACTGCATCTGAGTGTTAGGTTAGTCATGATTTTGTTTCTTATTTTCCCTTTTGCTCTGTTTATCTTCTGGGCCCTTGCTTGTAAAAGCCTGTGTGACAGTAGGTTTCTTAGGCTATGATCCAAAGAATCCAATTGATTCGGTACATCTAAGAAAGCTTTTGACTTCTTACTCTTCCCCACCTGCCTTTTCCCTGTTCATGCCACATTATAACTGATGAGCTATTTGTCATGTAGCATGGACATCAGCTGTTGCCTTTAGAAATCACATTGTACAAACACAAGCTCTTTTGATTCTTGGCCTTAGTTATCAGGGCACCAAGAAGGCTAACTGGTTGTGTTTTCAGTGGTGCATACAAGTGGACAATTGTTGCTTTGAGGTTTTTAAACAGAGGTTGGATGGCCATCTGTCATGTATGATCTAGGTGATACTCCTGCATTGCAGAGGGTTGGACTAGATGACCCCTGGGATTCCTTCCAACTTTACAATTCTATGTTTCCATGATTAGGGCCACTAATTATGCCCATCAAGTAGCTAGTCACCCCATGCTTAGTGTTTCTACATACACCTGTGACCTTTGACAGTCTGAAGTTGCCATTCTGATATAATGATGTTTGTTACTCTTTGATAAGTGGATAATTTATCATGTTAAACATTGTATTGCTTCATAGATTAGAACATGTTCCTTTATGAAGCTGGATAGCTCAATTGGTACAGTGTGAGACTCTTAATTCCAAGGTTGTGGCTTCAAGCCCCATGTCGGGTGAATGCAGAGGGCTAGACTAGATGATCCTCGTGGTCTCTTCCAATTCTGCAATTCTATTATTCTATTTCATCTTTAATGGTGGGAAAAATGGGTATTTGTTTTAAAGAAGAGAATGGAACATTTTAATGAAGAGTAGTTTACAACAGAAAGCATTGTTAAACATGCAGTTAAGTACCTTTGCCTTTTTATATAATGGCCATCTCTGTTGTAATGGTACCTAGTACAGTAATATTACTAGTGCTCTATTAATATTCTCATTAGAAACTTCAATTTTAAGATTTTATTACTCAGGTATAAAATTTTAACCACCTAACTAGTGCATCTAAAAGCACTTTGAGCCACTTTTAGAAAAATTATAGTTCTTGAATTTGTGTGTGCATGTGTATGAATTTAGATATAATTTCAACTGCATTTTAATTATATTTTGTAACTATTATTTACCAATGTTAGAATTTCTTTAACAAAATTTAACAATCCATATGTTCACAGTATTGCAACTGTGACAGCAACTGAACACTCTGAGTCAAACCAGGAACTATTTGCGAATTATAAAGCTCTCTGATGTGATCCGGAGGAGAATCTTAAATTGCTACAATATATATAACAAAGCATTCTCAGATTGCCTGTTTGTGAATCTTTTCTGGGTCTGTGTCACTACAATGACAATGATGCAGCAGCTAACTACCTGAAAGTAGGATTATATATGCAAATTGAATGTAAATGTTGCAAAACTGCAGTAAAACTGTTTGACCCTAATAGAGCTGAAATGAAATACTCTCCCATAAAGCATTATTACTAAAAATGCAGTAAGGCATAACAGCTTGTTTTAGGAGGAATAACACCACCTCCAGCTCACCAAAAGTTATAGAAGTGCCCATTGTGTATTAGCAGCAGTAAAATCAGTGCTTTCCCCCCCTAAAAAAATATTTAGGGGTACTCTCATTTTCCTACTCATATTGAAATACTGCCCCTCAATGAAGCCAAACTTAGATTCACAAATTATTTAGGGGTATGGGTACCCCTGCATTCCTCCAGAAAAAAGCACTGAGTATAGTTTAACAGGTCATACTATCAACAGCCATGAAATCTTTACAATGAAGCAGGTGCTAAATGGCTTTTCAAAAATTAATAAATAACCTGCATTCTAAATAAACAAATGGTAAATATATGCATTGCCCAGAACTCTACCATACTGCATTCACTTAGCCCTCAATCCTGGCAGCTAATTCCCAATAAACTCTATGTTGAAATATTGCATTGCCCAAAAGCCACACAAGAACTACCAAATCTGAAGTTACTGTCTGAAGCAGTTGCAACAGCTTCCTTGCTAGGGACAATGAGCCTGAACTACCTTGTTCCTCCCATGACAAGATATAGGTCTGAATTATCATAGCTGCTGTGAATGCTTCAATTAGTCAAAGTAGCTTCAGTGGTTGTTAAATGGCTGAATGTCGTATGTCTTGGGCATGTTTGGGGCTCAATGGGCTAGGTTGCTTATGCTGCCACTGGAGGATGGAGAGGTGATGGTGGTTCTAACTTAGTGGCCCTGTTTGTGTGAACTAGTGGACCATAGTTGGAAGCAAACCATGGCTTGCTGTGAAATAGCAGCATCCTAGTCCTCACTGCTGCGCCTTCCCTGCACTTCTCTTTGCCAAGTCAGAATTATGCGCAGACCAGCACTTGTAGTTTGTTTCTCCCAAACAAACCATGCGTATCAAGCCATGAACCAGACCTTGGCTTCCACATATAGTCTGTTTGGAGAGAAACAAACCCTGTGTACTGGTTTGCAAATAACACTATCCAGCTCACTTTAGTTAGAGATTTTATTTTCAGTCTGAGACATTGCATCTCTGCCAGTCTCACCAGGCACACAGCTCATCAGTGGTGGCTCCATTTCTAGAAACTGCCTTGTGTCAAATCTGTTACTTCTGAATGAGTTTGGCATTAGTTTGGAACACTCCGCTGCATAAATTGTGGCTAGGAATCTTATTCAGAGTGTGACACTGAATGTGGCATAACGATGAGAGGAAGATATTGCATGCTAAATCTGGAGTGTGGTGTAATACCAGCTGTGTCCCAGCCCCTCATGTATGCATATCTAATAGTGCCAATAAGAAAACCTAAGTTTTCAAAAGGTGCTTACTGGAAAAACGCATATATTAAAGGAGAATACATAATAACTCTAAATTTTATACGATCTTACATACCATAAGAGCTCCAACACCTATGCACAATGGGGTGGATTAACTCTCTGGGTGCTGCAGACATATTTATACACCTCCTCCTAAAGTGTTCATTTGGCTGGCAGTCTGGAAAATGCCAGAATGTCAAGGGTTAAATTGGAACACTGAAACTTTTGCAGGTTTAACTTAAACCTTTTAACTTTAAAAAATATATTTTATTTTTCTGATTTAGGAAATACATTGCTATCTAAAAGCTGCTGGAGCCAGTGGACGACAAGACAGCAATCACTTTTATTGAAGTTGAACTCTGTAGCTACTATTACATGGAGAATGGACGTTCATGAACAAAAACACTAATACTGGATACATCTAGCAACTACATTACATGTATTAGACCTTTAAACTTGTTACAGTCCCAGAATAATAATAAAAAAATATCAGTATTAGTAAATATAAATTGGAAAATTTATAATTGCTAACAAAAATCTGCAGTATTTATTATAGGAATTTATTGAAATGTTCTTTTTTATGCAAATAAGTCACAGGGCTTCAATGGGGTTCCATAAATAACCATTTTCCTGATGTGACATGCAAGAAGTTTACTCTACTTCACACTGAAGTTAATTGCTTTTTTAAGAGCTAAAGTGGGCAAGATGCTAGGTGATTTGTGATTGGATATATTGCCATGTTGGGTTTTGTTTTGGCTTTTAGTTTTACTTCCATATACATACCTGTATGCTTTTTACCACAGGACAAAAAGGAAATCTGAGGGACAGCACAGGGGAAAGGCTTAACCCACCCTTACTCCCATGCTGTGACTTCAATCTGATTCTCTCTCTCTCTCTCTCTGGTCCTTGCTTATTGCCACAGAGAGAAAAAGAGAAGCAGAGTTTTTTGACATGCTTTTGCCCCACTTTGCATCAGCTATAACTCCCATCAGGCCCAGCCAACATGGCCAATGGTGAGGGATAATGGGAGTTGGAGTCCAACATCATCTGGAAGGCATGACATCAGTTACCACTGAATTGTCAAACTTGAGTCCCCAGCTGTTGTTGGACTACAACTTCCATCATCCCTAGCTAGCAGGTCTAGTGGTCAGGGATGATGGAATTTGCAGTCCAACAACAGCTGGGGATCCAATTTTGAGAAATAATGATAGAGAACAGCACAGTCAAGATTTAATAAGGTGGAAGAAGTGTATTTTTTATTATAAAACACATCTGTGATTTATGGGCTGGAAGCCAAGAAGACTAAGGCTGCAACCTTATACATTTACCTGGGAGTAAGTCTCAATGAATTCAATGGGACTTGTGAGGAGACAAGCATAGGCTTAGTGGTAAGGTTTGTTAATTTATTGTCTGACAAAAATAATCATTGCAAACAAATTTGTCCCAAATTAGGCAACTGCACCTTCCTTCTTCTCTCCCTGATGTTTAAAATTAATGAGGCTGCCTTTTTCACCATGATACACATTTAGGTCATAATTTAGGTGTGCTAGATAAGTCAACTCAATTGCACTCAATAGCCCTGAGTCTAAAGCATATTTGGATGTAATGCTAAACCAGTGTTTCCCAACCTTGGGCCTCCAGCTGTTTTTGAACTACAATTCCCATCATCCCTGACCACTGGTCTTGCTAGCTAGGGATGATGGGAGTTGTAGGCCAAAAACATCTGGAGGCCCAAGGTTGGGAAACACTGTGCTAAACCATGGTTAAGCACCTGATGGACAAGCCACAACATGCCCCAGGCTCGTGCATTCCCCTTTCCCCTCTGCTGCCAGTCAGGAGAATGACTTCAGAAGTTTGTACTTTCAGTAGTGAGAAAACATAACTTTCAGTTCCAAGTGAACCAAGGCTAATGGTGTAACACACTAACCATGGGTTATGAAGTTGGCTTACTTGAACTAACCATGGATTATGAAGCTGATGAAGCTACACTAATCTTCGTTAGTGTAAATCACAATGCACAATTCAGATTAAATGGGAAACTAAAAACAAAAGTAAAAGCTTCTGAATTCCTCCCAGGCACATGGAACCAGAGGGAAGGGACTGTGAAAGCTTGAGGCCTCTGCAGCTTATTCATATAGTTTACAGTGACTTCCCAATGTAGTGTTGGGTTGTGGTCCTAAGCAGTTGTGATTCTAAGAAGCTGAAGAGCATAAAGAGGCATTCTCAGGAGCATCCCCACCCCCCAATTTAACCGTTAAACTTGTCTTTGAAAAAGTAACACAACACAAGACCAAATATCTTTGCTCTAAGATCAGGTTTCAGCTCCACCAGTAAAGTAGCATTCTTAGCTAAATATGCTGATACAGCAAATTTCCAGTTCATGATCATGCAAGTCAAGGGAGTCATTTCCCTTAGTGAATACATTCTTACATTCTTGATGAGATAAAAAAAAAGAATCAGCTGACTTTGCACCATTTCATTGCTGACCCAATAGAACAGAATTGTCGTGCTCCAACACCAGTCAGAGATCACCACAAAAGTAGTCAACTTCATTTTTCAACTACAAGATTATACAGCTACTGCTTCTAACTGGGGCTAATTTTGCTACTGAAGAACCTACACCTTGCAGATGTTTCTATCTAATTTTACCACATTGACAAAATAACAGTTATTGAGTAAGCTTAATGGGGTCACAAATATATAGAACTAAGAAATGTGTGCATCTTAAAAGAGTTCTCCCCAATTTTAGTACGCTGATATTGTAAAGGGATCTGTTCTCAATACGGTAGCTCAGAGTTTTGATGTTAGCAATGCATCTTTTACTTTGATTATTTGTATATTATCAAAGTTCATGATTAAATTGATGAGTACTATTTACAAAAAGTTAGCATAGGGAGAAAATTATTATTATTTCCCTATTTGCATTTAAAGAAACACAATAGGAAATATGGGTATTCGGTGATACCTTATTTCACTGAATTTTATTCTGCTTACTTGAAGAAGTGATGATACAGTCACTATAGTTTCAATACAAAACATTCCATGAGGTCAGTATCTGAGGTTCAGTTGTCAGGAATACTGGCCAGAGACTTCTATGTTGCTATGCCTTAGCTTTAGAACCTACTATCCCATGAGATGTCAAGTTCCAACAGGTCCTTGGCTTGTAAGAGATATGAGTTATTACCGCTGATCTAATTTTGCTCCACTGTACTGATTGTGCTCTCTCATTCATTCTCTCTCTCTCTCTCTCTCTCTCTCTCTCTCTCTCTCTCTCTCTCGTTGTTTTGTTTATCATTGTTTTTAAATATCTGTTGCCTTTTTTTTGTTTTTAACACTATACTGTAAGTTCCACTAAAAACTTAGAGCTAGAAAAATGGTATAAACGTATCTATACAAACAAATAAAATACCATACACACTTACCTAAGAGTAAATCTTTGTGAATTTGATGAGTAAAACTGTACAGTAATGGGTTACACTGGCACAATCCTGGCTAACACTGGTCTTACATTATTGAGGCAGGGCAAGATGAATAATAGAACAGATGTCCTGACTCTGCAGATCTTTCCCACCCAAAGATCCCATGATTTGGTGTAAGATTTATTCATGGGTCCCATTTTCCAAACACAATGTATTCCTAGGAAGTCATTCATTAGGTGAACATCTCATAGTTCCTTCCTGAAATGGCTGCAGCCAAACAACAAATGAGAGGCAAAAACTGGTCTGCCTGATCTCTGCTCTCTGATTTGTCAGATCTCTCTCCCTTCCTCCATTCCTTCCTTCCTGGTTTCTGCCCAAAATGGCTGTTGTCCACCAGCAAAACATGAACAAGTAAGGAAATGGCCAAACTCTGGCTGTTTGGATATCTGAATCTGTGGTGTGTATAGCGAGGTTTGGGTACTAATTCCTTGTGCTTGGATAACTGAATTTGTGGATAACTGAATTTGTGGATAATGAGCGTTCTGATAGAGGGACTTACAAGTACTTTGTCACTTATTCCCTTCCTCCATTATATTAATAACAGACCAACCTCTCATGGTCATGTACTCTCTCCTGAGTAAAAAACAAACGCCATGCTGGCTTTGAGCTCCAGTGAGCTGCTAATTGATTATCCATGCCTAATAACTACTGCAGGGATGCGGGTGGCGCTGTGGGTTAAACCACAGAGCGTAGGGCTTGCCGATCAGAAGGTTGGCGGTTTGAATCCTGCGAGCTCCCATTCCTCAGTCCCTGCTCCTGCCAACCTAGCAGTTTGAAAGCACATCAAAGTGCAAGTATATAAATAGGTACCGCTCCGGCGGGAAAAGAAACGGCATTTCCATGTGCTGCTCTGGTTCGCCAGAAGCGGCTTAGTCATGCTGCCCACATGACCCGGAAGCTGTATGCCGTCTCCCTCAGCCAAGAAAACGAGATGAGCACCGCAACCCCAGAGTCGGCCACGACTGGACCTAATGGTCTGGGGTCCCTTTACTTCACCTAATAACTACTGCAAAGTTTCAGGGAAAAAAATGTGTCTATTGAGAGAGCCAGTGAATAATTGTTGGTAAAGAATTCAAGAACACACACACACACACACACACAAGCTTTTAAAATAAAAAGAAGCAATTCCCATAAGCAGGCATGATATAATTCACTGGACCCAAATTCCATTGTTCTACTTTTTTAAAAAAGCTTTTCCAATGCCAGTTAAAATACTGGTAAAAATGTATCTATACTAAGGTGCGAGACAGTAGAATCTGGCTTATTTGCTTTAATAAAAACAAATATATGATACTCCCAAATTATTTTGCAGCCTCCAAAACAAAAACTAGTTACAGTGTTCCAAATGTCCTGTTTATTGTATTGTTTTTGCAATATGTGAAACAAGCGATCATACATAAACACACATCTAAATTTAAGTGCCTTTTAAAAAGCTAAAAACATCTAGAAAAGGATTTATATAAATGACAAAAAACTTGAAGCCTGGATCAAGTAGCTGGGGAAAACATCTTTTTTGTTGAAGCAGTTGTTTTTAACTGTATTCATAACTGCTTTTACCTTGTAAGATAAAGTTCAATAAATATCAGACATGGACCTATTTTTGAAGGTTCCCAGACTCCTAAACAGCACCTTCCCATTCATTACGGTAGAATTAGTTGGCAATGCTACTAGTTGCACCAAACACACACACACACTCACACACACACCACACCCTAATTGGTCCCACAGGGTAGTTAGGTGCTGTGGAAGACTTAAAAACACCATTATCTCCCCATAGTGATTTGCTAGCCTTCCTATACTCTCTGTAGCACATTGGGACTTCTAAATTACATACCATAATTGACATCAAATATCTGTCCCACCAGTGAATATCTTTATTAGCATCAAAATCACTCACAACTAGTGTTCCTCAATGTTATTAAACAGAACTTGTTCTAGGTGTTGCCTTACTAATTAGTCAGGATGAGCCCGAGGAAGAAAATCTGGGTCATGTTAAATTAATTGGAATGAGCATGAAAATTAGCTGAGCAAACTGCATCAATTTTCTATAGAGAGCCTTCCTTCATGTCGAGAATAAAAATTGATATTATGAGGCATTAACCAAACTGCCTTCTGTGACTGCCAAGAGGTGTGTTACAGTAGCCCAAAAATATCATGCTCACAGATTTTCAGAAGTTAATGAGACATTTCCAGGAATGGTAAATACATGGTGTTAAAATGGGTGTGCCTCTTATGGGAAAATGCCAAGTCATTTCATGTTTATTCAGGCATAACAAGCTCTTCAAAATGAGCATAATTTAAAAGGTGAATAGTGCAAAGAAGGCTAACATTCAACTAATTTTCCTTAAGAAAGAAAAGATTAAATTGAACAAAAAATGAATTAAGAGGTTTACAAGTCAACAAGTCAACCATCAGATTGTAGCCTCTGCTCACTATATTCTCATCATCCCCTGCCATGAAGTTTTTGAAAAAATGTCCCAAAGGCAGGGAACAAAGCGAGCAGAACTGATTACAGCCACACTCACCGCCTTGCTGTCTAAACTCTGTTTGGCTTCCTAATGAGCTCACTAAAAACCTAATTCATCTCCCATAACCCTTCTCAGCCCTCCTTGAAATTCACCATTATGGAAATTACAGATGAAACATTTACAGGCTCTGTTCAAATTACTGCTTCTTCAACAGGCAGGTCCCTGACCCTCACAATGAGCACAATAGAGGTATGTCCGGCATGAAACCACTCAGGCCACAGGCTTTAGAATAAAGAGGCTCAGGAAGGTTAAGACTTTTTCTCATGGTGATAATGATTTCCGCATTAATGCTTTCAGTACCATGAATATGGGAATTCTGTGGGTTTGACAGTATATCAAACACAAACTATAATTCAGAAGAGGAGAAATGAGTTGTACTGATGACAAATAGCTGAAATAGGCTAATGTGAATTCCCAGCCTGTTCATGAGGAAACTCCCTCAGTTCCTCATTACATGAAGTCAAAATGATCCTCACGGCACCTAGCCTGTAACTGGAAGATTACTGAATTGATAGATCCTTAGTTTAAAATGCAGCTGTTTTATTCTGCTTTAGTAATTAATTCTTTTTCCAATACCTTATTGATTAAGCGTAGACCCTGATAAAGTTCAAACTGAGAAGAATCTCTAGTGGCTTCCTTAGTTGCTCAAGAGAGTCAATGAAAACTTCCTACAATTCCACCTGCCTCCTCAGAGTGCTGATCCAATGAACAGAACAGTTTTTTTCTCATAAATTAGTCAGGCCATGTGGAGCTGTATTAGCTGATCGCTGCTTTTGTCTCTCTACTTGCTGACTTGCTTTTCACTTTTGCTGTCCTTTGTGCTGTCGCACACAAAGTCGGAGTGCAGCTGCCATTCTGAACCCAAACCAAGGTAAAAGAACAATTCATACAAACTACATTTCCCCCCATTTCATACAGCTGCAGCTCCCTGAGCAACACAACACTCAATAAGGCCTCCTGGGACCCAACTAGCTGAGAAATCAGAACTGAAGCATGCAGACATATTTTGGGACTGAGGTTAAAAAAGAAAATGTAACCTGTTTTATTCAAGACTACTCCACCTTTCAGAATGGAATATTTGTGACTGTCTTTTCAGAAGTTATAGATTTCAATAATATCACTTGTTTAAAAAAAAAAGTGTCATGAATGCTTGCAAACAGTAATCACAACACCCATGACAATGAAAGCGCAATCAATGCACGTTGACCAACAGGCAGCCAGAGGTTGCCTTTGAATAAACATTATAACATTTTAAATAAGAGGCACTGCCAACATGCTGGCATGTTTGAAGGATCTCACAAGACCAATACTAGTGAACAGGAAGGATGATAATATTTTTCAGAGTACAGGATACGTAAGTAATTGTTATTGCTTTTCTTTTTGCAAAGATCAGTGCTACAATAGTGCTTTTAGAGCAATGGTTCACAGTCCAACACATAAAACAAAAAGAAGAGCCCTGCTCAGGCATCAGTTTGCATAAGGGTTTTTCCTGCAACAGACAGGCATGGTGAGGCATTTCTGTTGCTCTTTTAAGGTGTTCAAAGAACACACATGGGATGAGTGTGAAGCAGGTGTGAGGTCTTGCATGCCACTCCACCTCCAACATCCCTTTCTCCACTAGCTCCATTCCCAACCTTCCTGCACAGGTTTTTTTATGGCTGAATTAGATTAGAATTCTCTTTATAATGAGGAATTTTCCCAGCTTGCTATAATTCTCCTTCCCACCCTGCTGCACACACCTCACTTAGATTTTATTTAAACTTCCATTGGTTGCCTAATTGTGGGGGTGGGAAAGCTAGGAGTGGATGGGGCAGAAATAAAGGGGAGATAGAGAAAAATAGGGGAAAATGGAATGGAAAGTAGGTGTGTGAGATAGAGAGAGACTAGGGGGGCTCCATGTTTGGCCTGGGCCCTATTTCTCCTTGTATGCCCCCCCCCCCACTAAGGGTTTTCACAGGGAATGCAGTCCTAGCTGGGGGGAAATTCCCACGCCAGATGTAAACGTTGAGGCTTGGTTCTGATCTCACAGATATTGGTTTCCTGTCAGTATCACCCTGGCTTCTTTTATTTCCTGATTTGCAGTGGTCTCAATCAGAACTTTTTCCACTTATGCTTTTATGATTCTGTTTACTTCTGGCGTAACAACTCTGTGCTGAAATGGAAAAGTAAATTAGGAAAGTGCCTGAGCCTCTGTGAGCTTATTCAGTACTGCCTAGAACAGGCCTGATAGCTGCATTCCCCCACCTTCAGAGCATTCTTTCTTAGGTCAAAAAGTCATCATCACAGATGTCTGCAGCAGACACTCGGTTGTCAAAAGGTTGTATCATGTGATACTTGCAGTTGCTCTTAACAATACACTATTCTCCATTGAGGTACATAAAACTTTACATTTACAAACAATGTCCTTGTAAGGCAAGTGGAACCTAACTTGTTTTCAAAGGCATTCTGTTATCAAAACAAGGTATGAACAAGCATGGGGAAAACTTTAGTAAAGCCCTTCCCAACCCAAATGTTGTTATATAATATCATATTTATTGTTTTTCTTCCCCAGTTGTCCACATTAGTGGTCTATAGGCTTCTACTCTATAGACCCCACATACTCCAGAGAATCTAACAATAAAATAGTTGGAAAACAGTCCCCTTTCTTTCTTTCTTTTTAAAAAAAGGAAAATTGAGAGGAATTAAGCTTTAAGAATTAATCACTTTTGTGCTCGCTTCGGCAGTATATACACTAAAATTGGAACGATACAGAGAAGATTAGGAAGAATTAATCACTTTCCTTCCCCAACCCCTCAAAATATGTAACAAGACATCATGTACAAAGGAGAGCATGTACAAAGTGCTGGGCCAGTTGTTTTGATTCAATGTGATTGATTGGCTTGTGTTTTGTTATGTATTTTAACCTTTGTACGCCACTGTGAGGACCTAACTTACCACAGTAACACATGATAGCTTTCTGTTGCTAAGTTATTCATTATGACGTCTGAGTTAACATAATAGAATCATAGAACTGTAGAGTTTGAAGGGACCCTGAGGGTCATCTAGCCCAAGCACCTATAAATATGACACTAGATGATACTTTATTATGTTCTTTTGATTTTATGTGAGCTTTCTGTATTGCTGAAAAGACATCTAAGAGCTATCACATACAGGGGACAATCTAGCATTGTTCTTTCCTAACACTACTGAAATTAACAGGAGTTTCCATTATTTTGCACAGCTATCATCCCTTTGCAAGGGAGTTTGCAAAGAAGGTCTTATATTAGCATTTCCCCCTAGAAGATATCCATTGAAATTCTCTTTTAGTTAAGTGTTGTGATATAAAACAGAAACGGGCAAAATATACATGAAGAAAGATAACTGGATAAACAGTATTCTAATTGCGCACCTTAATAGAATTGGAAGGAGCCATAAGATATAATGTAAAAGGCTCACATAAATACTCTCAGAAAGGTTGCTTATGATTTCAGATATGCTATACCATTCATGTAAAATGCAGCATGCTTTCTTTTGCAAATGTTATTTTTTCTTTTCATTTTTAAAAACTACTCACCAAAGTACACTTACCAGGAAAAAGATTATCTGTGATTTTACATTTCATATTTCATACATTTTTACCTCTCTTGGATTAATATGAATGAATGAACATGCACATTCTAAAAGCCATCTGTAGTTTCATTGGTTTAATCTCTGAACTTTAAAGACCTACATTTTATGAGATTTCCTTTGGGTAGGTATGTCAGTGTTCTAAAACACAGTTATGGACTGTTAAATTAAGCACATGTTCTGCACTGGCATTTAGTTCCAGCAGGTTATTTGGTGCCAGGCTTGGCAATTTAGTATCTACAGCCCTGTAACATATGTTTATGCCTTCTTCAAACACAGGGGATGAGTTGAAAACAAGGTGCTGCATAAAAATGGCATTTATCTTCAGTTATGAAAAACCAGAGAGAGGTTATCAAAGGACAGAAATAATTTCTAGATCCAGATCTGGAGCAAAATATCTGAAAATCACACAGGTAAGAGGCTGGTGTTGTCAGGCATAGAGATGATCACATCATCACCATCATCACCATCACATGCAACTAAACATGACAAAAATATTGATGAAACTCCTGCTATCTTATCCCAGGACAGGATTAGCTGTCAAGGGTGTCGGAAAAATCTGAAAATATTATTTCACTGTGTGTTCCAAGCAATTTTTCTCAAAACCACTTGCTATCTCACAGTGCAGTTAGGGGAAAGGGGCTATTCTCTGACTATGAGCACACGCATCTAGAAGACTATGGTCTTGGGCAAGGGAAGGAACTATGAAAGTAAAATCACTTGAATTCACAGTGAACGACGTCACTGTTAGTACAGATCTGCAGGAGGTGCGTCTAATACTGTTTGGTTAGACTATTTCTATTTGAAATCAATTTCAGTTTTCAGTTGTTGGACAAGACAACTTGAGGATGTCTGCCCAACCACAAGTATTTTCAACCCTTTGCCATCACAGTATAAAAGCTAGCCAGTACTGGTTGTCTATATGCTACTGCGTCCATTCAAGGTGAGAATTAATAATAATAACAATAATATTTTTTTATACCTCACCCACCTGGATTGGTTTCCCCAGCCACTCTGGGCAGCTTACAGCATGCATAAAACATAGCAAAATATCAAACATTAAAAACTTCCTGACACAGGGCTGCCTTCAGATATCTAAAAGCTATGTAGTTCTTTATCTCCTTGACATCTGAAGGGAGGGCATTCCACAGGGAGGGCGTCACTACTGAGAAGCCCTTCTGCCTGGATCTTTAAAGCACTAAACTACTTGGAGTCTTAATATCTGAAAGGGTATCCTTCCCTATACCAGCTTCCCTATGCATTGAGGCCTGCAGAAAAGATCCTTTTATTGACCTGTCTTTGGGTGAAGTACAGTGTGTGGCAACACAGGATACAGCTTATTCAGTGCCAGCACCTCATTATGGAATGCCCTTTCCTTCGAGATACAACTGGTACCATCTCTGTTTACCTCCCAGTACCCATTAAAGACATACCTCTCTGCCCAAGTCTTTGCAGTGGGTTGATCTGATACACTGAGTTGGGTGCCCATCTATTATATTGTCAACATTATTTATTTTTACCTAGATTTTTATTTGTAATATTTGAAAGCACAGCTGTGCTTTCATAATGTTTTGTAATCCAGGTTTCTACAGTACAGTGAAAGCTATGCAGGAACGAGGCATGCCATTCCCAGATTAAGATTTAATTTGGAATATTAGATTTTCCAGTGACATATTTTATCATCTACACCTTTTCTGGTCTTATTTTCTCTTAACACCCAGCCACTGAACCTGACACTGATGTATAGCTTCCTTTTTTATTGAGTCTCCCATTTCCCTAAACTTATTGTTGGGTTCCTTAGATACTGTACTTTCTTAATCGTGTCCTTTGACGTCCATTTTCATACCATTCTTCTAACTCGCTTCTTTAAACATAAATGCGGTGTTTCTGACTAAATGACCTCTAGTCCATGAAAGCTTATGGCACAATAAATGTGCTTGCCTTTGATACCACAAGACTCTCTTTTGCTGCAACATGGCTGCACTCTGGAAATCACTTTATCATATCCTGGATCCTATCTTCATCTCTTAAATGTGAAGGGTGAATAAATGGTAACTTTTTCAATGTGATGTAAGTGATTTGAACCCACATTTCCTGCATTCTGTGACATTTGTTTGCAGGGCAAAGAATGTGTAGTGTGTACTTCCACCACATACAATTAGAATATCTGACTATTTAAACTCAAATTTACCTTCTCTCAAGTTGCAATTCTGTCAAGTTTTTTTTTTTTTTACCAAACGCTATTCTGTCTCATCAATTGATTCTATTTCCCATCATCCTGATAATCTTTTTTTCCATCTTTGCCTAAAACTCTCCTCTATAACAATTCCCTTTTCAGTGATGATGATCAATAAGACTGACAAAATATGATGTGAATTCTTTCCAATCCTGTTTTCCCAACCCCAGTTTTCTACTCTTTCCTCCTTCCCATCAATTACCCTATCTTCACAACTGGCTGACCACAACTGTTGACTTTGTCCTTCTTAATCTTTAACCTCTCTCTTTCCTCTAGCTCCATGCCTCTTCTATCAAGCTTGCTCAGATCTCTACAATCCATTAAAAATATCTGGATCCTCTTTCCAAGCACAGGATTACATTAATCCGCTCTGTTTCTAGTGCCCATTAGCTGGGAGACCTATGATATTCCTTCCTTTGGGCAACACTATGGATCATGCCAGAAGCCCTTACCAGTACCGAACTGACTCTATGCCAGTTACGGGCCCAGGCACAGTGGAGTCACTGCCGTTGGGACAAGGCATGTTATAGTTGCAAATAAACACAGGATAACCAATTAGAATTTCAACAGGCTACATGCGGCCTGGGTCCCGCTGGCTTTTATAGCCAGAGAGCGGACCAGAGGGAAGAAGTTCTGCCTCCACTCCGCTCCTGAAACCACACCTGCTAGCTCACCAGCAATTAGCTAGCCATAATGGTTGTGGTTGGAGGCAGTAATGTTTCTGAATACCAGTTGCTGGATACCACAGGAGGAGAGAGTGCTATTGTGCTCTAGTCCTATGTGAGGTTTCCCACAGCCAGCTGGGTGGCCACTATGAGAATAGGGTGCCAGACTAAATCCAGCAGGCTTTTCTTAAGTTCTTATGGACTTGAACACAATAACACCCTCCATTTCTGCAGTTTCCAGAAATGGGAATTCAAAGCATACTGCCTCTGACCATGGACGCTGAGCATTGATCGTGCCAAGGTTATCAATAAGTAATTTCAAATATTCTGCACAAAAATCTTGACTTTCATTTGAAAATCCATGTTCAATCCTCCATGCTGAATATTTTTAATTCCCACTGATTTTATTAATTAAGTACAGTGGTACCTTGGGTTAAGAATTTAATTCTTTCTGGAGGTCCATTCTTAACCTGAAACTGTTCTTAACCTGAGGTACCACTTTAGCTAATGGGGCCTCCCACTGCCGCTGCGGTGCTGCCACATGATTTCTGTTCTCATCCTGAAGCAAAGTTCTTAACCCAAGGTACTATTTCTGGGTTAGCGGAGTCTGTAACCCGAGACACCACTGTATGTGCTCAACTATATCCTACTGAAATAAATGAGATTTACATGTGACTAACTTTGGTATGACTGTTTTCTGATTTCAGCAACATTAAAAATGCTCATGCCGATTTTGATTCATACCTAAAGATATAAAAATGTATAGGATGAAATCTAGTGAGAACACTGGGCTCATGGAACACACCCTTCAGGAGTCCATTTTTTTGCAGTTCCTTTTTCTCCATACCCCACCCCAAATGTGCTCTGAAATAGATTAGTAGGGATAGAGGGAAGAGGAGGAATCTCTGAAAATTGTTTTCATCCCCATTCTACTAATGACTATCTTCTCAGTGGAGCAACATCCATTAGATTCAACCCATAATTTTTAAATGTTGATATTTGAATCAATCTACCAAATACTGCTCATTGATTACCACTGAACTTGTACATGGGGAATATTAGGCATACTGAACCCACCATGCATAAAATAGTTTCCCTTCTGGAGTTAATAGTATAATTAGTATAGTATAATTAGCACTATATAATTTACTTAAACAGAATCAGGAGGTTCTCTTAAAACTGTACATACTTTATGGCTAAATCCTATGTGATGCTGTGCAAATACAGCAGTTTAATGGGATCAGACAGTGCCACAATACCAGAGTAGGACCACAAAACATGGCTTTGCATCAATGCTGGAACAAAATCAGAAGCCAAATCTTGTCTTCTGCCCATTTTTGGCTCTACTTCAGTTAAAGTGGACCCTTCAGATAATGCCAGTCTTTAGCTCCCATAAGTAATCTATAACAAATGTAGTTTTCAAAGAGCATGCTAGTTAAAGGCCTAATTAATTAAAACGTGTTTCTGACTTTCAAACTCCAAATCTTCAATCTACTTTCCATTTATTGAAAACAATATTTGTTCTCTAGAAAACGCAAATTATTACATTAAAACATTCTTAATGAGTGCCAAACCATAGTTCAGTTCCCAGTTTAATGCCAAGAAATAAAAATAAAAGTGGCAATAAAGAAATAGTAAAAGGTGGTACCTTTACCTTTAGATTGTAAAGAAGTCATGGGGCATTAATGATTTTCTCAAGGCAATGAACTGACACAATAAAAGCCACATTTATTAAATTTTACATGATTTTTGAACAAAGTACTTTTTATGCAAAATAGACTTTAGCCTTTGATATAGAAACATGAAATGAAAAAGTAAGTGAGAAAAGGTCAACATATCGTATAAACCAAAGCCCACTAAATTTTTGCACTTGTTCTATTGAAGTGGCTAACCTTTAGCCTGCTAAGTACAAATACCCTTATTTAAGAAGCTTGTGGTTCACCCAACTATAGCACAATACCACTGAAAAGTGTGTGTAATTTTGGGATATTTGCTCCAGAAAGAAAGAACCAGAACAAGTAATTACAGAGTAAAATAAACCTAAACTCTGCTCTTACACCAATTCAAGAAACTGGTGCAAAATTCATTCAGTTCAGAAAGCTATGGATTTCAGAAAGTTTCCGATAGCTTCCATAAAGGAGACCATAAAATGGTATACTGGGCAAAGAGAAATAAATTGGACTTATAAACTGAATGTACCTTGTTTATAATATTTATGGGAAATTTTAGGCTCTGACTCAATGCTATGAAGCTGTGGATTGAACGTTTGTGCAAGTTTCTACACCATACACACAAATAATTTAAAGGGCTTCATTCCACAATAAAAATCCAAGTATGATTCTGCTCAGCTAATTTCCAGTGAATCTTTATGTAAGAGAGGTATGTTTAATATGATCTAATATTAGAAGTCTTCCAATATAAGAAGTCTTCCATTAAGCAACTGAAGCCCTGGAGAAGCTTAGAGAACAAGTCCATGACTTTGAGTTACTATGAGGTAGACAGGGAGTAGGATTGCAGGTCCTAGATCAGATGGCTTCTCTAACATTAAGAGTTGAACAGAGGTCTACATTTATAAATTTGGGTCAGATAATAAATAATAATAATAATATAATTTATAATTTCTACCCCGCCCATCTGGCTGGGTTTCCCCAGCCACTCTGGGCGGCTTCCAACGGAAGGTTAAAAATACATTAAAACATCAGTCATTAAAAACTTCCCTGAACTGATTACGTGATTTAAAGCCAGTACACAATAATAAATACACGCCGGGCAAGTAATAAACTGAAAAAGCTCCACTTTTGTTTTTTACCTGCAGGTGAAAAGAGAAGATGCAAAAGATCCCCTACGTTAGCCACCCCCAGCCTGCTGCCCTTCAGATGTTTTGGGTTACAGTTCCTGTGCTTGCTGCAGCTCAGTCGAATTGTAGTTTGAAGCACCTAGAGGGCACCAGTTTGGGGAAGACTTCTATAGGCAAACAGCCTTAAGCTTTCTACGTCAACCACCGCTGTCCATGTGCTCATTGCAGACTCTTAAACAACAGAGAAAGAGGCATACAAGATCTGCACATGCCAAGCTGAGAAAAATCAATGTCAGAGTCTAAAAGACAGAACTACTCAAGTGCAAGGTCACTAAACCCTATAGCCCTGAGTCCAAAGAAATCCTACAGGAAAAGGAGAGAAAGAGGTTTCTAACAACATCCAGCAAAGTACAACTGCCCTTGGATGCTTTGATACACAAAAGGGAATTCAAACATCAATGCAGGATGGGATTTCCCTTGAATTGCATATATCAAACATGTTTGTTCAGGAGAAAATATTTGTTATACAAAAGCATGCATGCATAACGACAAATGAAATACTGTTGTGCATAATACACTAAAAACAGTATTCAACAGTATTTTATTCTTGTGCAAAGTTTGCTCTTGTACTGGTGCCAAGATGTATGTCATCTTTCAGTACTGACTTCATAAATGCTGATTGAAAAGTCAAAATGATGGCCTTATTACTAAGGCTGCAAGGTTTAATAGATTTTAATCAATAGTATTAATTAACTACAGCTTCCAACAGTGAGGCCATATATTAATGGTTTGGGAAGAGATTAGAAAGCACATTTGTTTATATTTTGAAACCATTTTGAGTATGGTGTGTTACTGAAACAGCAAATTTAAAAGAAAATGTCACAAAATTAGTGCTAGCTTCAAAAAGAAAAAGAATTATATCTCCCTCAATATCCTCAACAATTCTTTACAATCTATAGTAAAGTTTTAGCAACATGTAAATTTATCTGAAATCAACCAATCAATTAAAGCCATATATTTAGCCTTTTGAAAATGTTCTAACAGCTACAGTGCACTATTTTATGGCAATTTGCACTAGCCACACTTTTTTCCTGGGAAAGGACCATTTTGATCAAACAATGCAAATAATGTAATTATGATAGCCAGTGCTATTTTTCTGGAAAAAGAGGTGCCAGAACTCACCATGAACACCTCCCTTGTTCTTTTATAATGGCAATGGCATCCACCTGAATGGTGCCGGAACTGAGTTCTGGCGAGTTCCAGCTGCAAAAAAGGCCCTGATGATAACCATTGTGTGTTGTACTTTAGTTCCACTGACATCAACAGGTTTCAAATATTTTTATTTATTTAATTATAAAAAATACTTATATATTGATTAAAATAATGTTTTAAAATCATGTTTTAGCATGTATATAGCTGAATTCTGCAGAATGAAAACAGTGGTACCTCTGGATGCGAACAGGATCCATTCCGGAGCCCCGTTCGCATCCAGAAGCGAACGCAACCTGCGTCTGCACATATGTATGTGTGCAGGTTGTGATTTGCCATTTCCATGCATGCGCATGACGTCATTTTGACCATCTGCGCATATCCGTTACTTCTGTTGGGATAGGAGTACAACGCAGCTGCAAACCAGTAGCTTGATGTTGACATCACATGATGTGACTAGCCCTGGGAAAGAATGTACCAGGAAGTTCTTATCAGGACGGTTCACAGGGATTTGTTCTGTGTGTAATATGAGACCTTCCGTTTTCGCATGTGAAGGAAGTCTTACTGAGTTGCTTGGTGGAGACTGAGCTGAACAGACATGATTTTGTAGAGATGTAAAGACAGAAATAAATCGTAGATGATGTAGATTTTCTGACTTTCTTCTTTCTCCTGCTGGTATGCAAGGAGCAAAGGGGGTGTGCATCTTCCACACTGGGAGATGTCGCCTATCAAGATCTCCCTGGACTTGCGGGGATGCCAGCCAGGGTAGATCACCGGTAAACAAGCCCCGGGAACCTGAGAGGGAGGCCAGCCTCTCCAGAGGGGGCGAGTTTTCCAACAACTTCCAGGTCACTGCAGGGCTCAACCCGAAAATACTTATCCTGAAACTACTTCAACCCGAGGTATGACTGTATACATGTTCCAATATTAATATTAATATACAGGTTCCAATGTTAAGTCATCAAATGTGGAGAATGAGATATGAGTACAAATCTCTCATTGCACTATGAGAAACATTTGCTTTTGATTCAAATTTTAAATCAGTAGCAATACATAAAAATTAGGTGCCACTTTTGCTACTGTTACTCTGGCAACTCTATTCATTCTGTGCTTTAATTTGATTTTTGATGGTAAATAATCCCTATATGGTAAATAAGATTGTTCAGAATTGGCTTTGGCTGCATATAAATATATAGACAATAGGCTATAAAATATATTGTGGAATGGGAATTATAATGTTGATATTTAATAGAAAGCAGTATTTTATCTTAGTTGGGAAAACATATATACCTAAATATCATATGCGGTAAAATAATAACACTTGTGAGCTTTTAAAAACAGTCAAAACTTAAAATCATTGTGTAAATGCTCATGTGGGCATCCCAATCCACAACCCAATTAAATTGATTTAGTTGAATGTAAGTTTAAATCCAAGCACTTTCGATTAACAGAGTTATGCACTGGACTGAGAGCACTTGGGGATGCAATACCAATTATTGGATGCTAGTAACTATTTTAGAGCTACTGAGGTTAATACAACTGATAGACTAAGATAAGTAGTAATTAAGCCTTGTTTGAACTGTTGGTATTTATCCCAATGTTTTATAAAGTGGCTTTGGTGACGTAAATACTCTCACATAAAAAACCAGCATTGTGTCAGTGGAATTATTGAACCTATTCATGTGTCACATGAGCACTTTTTCAATACAACAGTGCATAGCTGTTGCTCAATGTGGTTTACTGCACTGGAATGGCAAGCTGTGGGTTCGAATTCCCACTTGGCCATAATGCTGACTGGGTAACACTTGGCCACTCACTCACACTGTCACCCTAATCTACCTCTCTTGGATGGGTGGGTTTTTCTTAAATGTGTGCTAATCTCTAGAAATGCAGATGGCCATGATGAATTTTGTAGTATTTCAGGGTTGCTATTGCTCCACTCCTAGTTACTGACTTCCTTTATTACTATGGAGTGAAACATTCACTCCACCTATCCCTCCATGCATCACTGCAGTATTAATTGCTAGGTACATAGGAAGCTGACACGTGGGTGATGTTTAGACATAACACAAATCTATGGTTTATTACAACATGCACAAGCCTCAGACTCAAGCAGTCCTCCCTCTTCAACACAAGCACAGATGAGATCGACAGTTTTTGTTTTTATTCGTAACTAATTTCAATTTAGCATTATGCCTGAACCTGGACAAACTGTGGTTCGCTGAGTGCATGTCAAAGCATACTTTATGAAGTTGGTTTGCCTCAATAGATTAACAGCAGTTTAGGGTTCAAATGTAATACTAAACTGGAGTTAATTAGAAATGGAAGCAAAATCTTCCAATCTTGACCTTGTGGTCACACTCGAGGGTAAGAGGGATCTGCTTTAGGCTCATTCTCATAACTCTAAATTATGTTTTAGTATTACATCTGAACAAAGCCACTCAACAGACCAGTGGTCCATTTAGCTCAGTATTAGTGATCTCCTGATGTTGTTGGACTACATCTCCCGTTATCCCTGATCATTAGCCATGCTACTTGAGGCTGATGGGAGCCGTAGTCCAGCAATATCTAGAGAGCACCATGTTGGCTATTCCTAATCTACACTGACTGGCAGCAACTTTCAAAGATTAAGACAGGAATCTTTTCCATCAATACTTGTAGATCCCACATACTGAACCTGGGAACTTTTGCATGCAAAGCAGATTTGCTGCCACTTCACTGTGATCCTCACCCAATGTGCCCACCCAGTGAAAATGGGGGGGGGGGGGAGTTGGAGAACATTCATGCATTAATTCATTTTACCTAATAACATTAATTGGTATAGAAACCCTAAGGGGGAATCTAGAATTTGGCATCCAGGTTGCTCACTGGGGCAAGATGGTTTGAGCATATCACACTGATCTGCACTGGCTGCCAATTCGCTTCTACGCTCAATTCAAAGAGCTGGTTTGGACCTAGAAATCTTTAAATGGCTCAGGATCGCAGTACCTCAAGGACCGCCTCTCCTCATATAAACCATCATCTGAGGCCCTACTTTGAGTGCCTCCTCTACATAAGGTCCGGAGGGTGGAAACATGAGAACGGGCCTTTTCTGCAGTTGCTCCCCATTTGTGGAATGCTCTCCCCAGGGAGGTTCAGCTGGCACCTTTATTATAGGCCCTTTAGGCGCCAAGCAAAAACATTCCTCTTCAACCAGGCCTTTGGCTGATTAATATTCTACAGCCTTTTAAAGGAGTCTGTGGGAAGAGGGGTTATTGTTTCGTTGTTTTTGTTTTAATTATTTATTTGCATTTTTATCTTGCACCACCCTGAGATCTTGCAGTGAAGGGTAGAATATAAATTTAATAAAGAAAATAAAATAAATAACCAGCCCTTCACAACAAACGAAAAAGCAAACGTTACTTTAAGAAATATCTCAGTTCTTTGTGGAGCAACCTTAAATGCACCAAAACACTTTATAACAGGCATAGGCAAACTCGGCCCTCCAGATGTTTTGGGACTACAACTCCCATAATCCCTAGCTAACAGGACCAGTGGTCAGGGATGATGGGAAGTTAAGGGATGATGTAGTCCCAAAACATCTGGAGGGCCGAATTTGCCTATGCCTGATTTATAAGCCTCTTCAGAAAACGTCCAGTGCTAGCCCTTCTCAGAATAGTCTGGCTGAAGTTACTGGGCATGGCTAATTTAGGTTCATTCATTTCAGTGGGTCTACTCTGAGTAGAAATTAATTGGCCATAACCCCCAAGCAGTTAAATATTTCTAAGTGTATAAACAGCACTTGAAATTGTGAAATCAGGAAAAGTAGGAAAGACATTAGAAGAAAATTCCATCCACAGAACTCTACAGCTCTAGAGCTGTTTTATTCCCACGCAATGTCACTAATCTCTGATTAGTTCTATGGATGACCATTCAACATGAGAAATGTGGAGAAGCTTTCCCACATGTAAAAAGAACCCAACTTCTACCACACATAATAATTTGCGGCAGAAAGAAAATTATGTTCCCTTTATAATGGTGACAAAGTAACCACATGGTAGAAAACCTACCATAACCATAGTTGGTTGTCTGCATCACTCAGAATGCCCAGAATCCCAATACCCATATTTTCATGTAAAAACACTTCTGAACATGTTCTTAGTAGGGTTCTCTGGATTTTACCTTTAAAGCTTTACTTTGGTTTTCTAAAGCAGCTTTCGGAATGATAAAAAGCAGCTATTTGGAATGCCACTGCATTCAGGAGGTGCAACCCATCTGTATGGAGCATAAATTGAAGGCCCTATGCAAATGTCTCTAGCATAATGTGATTCATGAAATAAACTGTGAAGCATTAACAAGTTTTGTAGGGGGGTGAGCTGCATTTGGACACTGTGTGGATAATATAAACAATGTATAAAGCAATTCAGACACGAAAAGAAATACAAATGGTTTTCAAAAATCAACTCCCTCTGAAATGGGGATGCTGTTTTGCCCAGGGTGGAATTGGAAGGGGACACACTTTATCAGGGGCAGGACATGGTACAGGATAGACCAACAGGTCGTTCCTCCATGTCCACCTATGGATTTTTTTAAAAGCACCCCTTGCAAAAGTATACCCACTTACCCACCTATTCTTACTCTTAATAAATAGGTTTTCACTCAAGCCTTACTATGGATCAAAGCTGACTGCTAGAAGACAGAGGTGAGATCATCTCAAGGGTCTGTTTAAAAGCAGACATTCAAATGAGGCTCCATTAGGTGCTATGTAGTCTGTATCTGGTCACACTTAAGATGGAATCTGAATCTTTTAGGTGCTATGCAGATTTTAGGTTGGTTTTAGTAGTGTTTGCAACCTCATAACTGCATAACACCTAATAGAGATTCATTTGAATCTTAAGATTGAGACCAGATACTGATTCAGTCAATCTTCCCCTCTCCTCATTCTGGAGAATGTGACAGCTTGTTCACTATTTTGTGACATTTTGGTTGGCCTAAAAATATATTGTCTTAACATGGATTTTGATTCTTTTTTCCTTGTGGGCCAACACAGCTACCTTTTGCAGAACAGATTTGTTTAATTTTATCCGATAGAAGTAAGGTAATGAATAGAATGATAGGAACAACAAAATTCTTCTATTACAATCTGCATCACTACCGTGCTGTTTTTCCTACTCCACAGAGCTGTCAAGTATTACATAGCCAATTAAATAGCAGCATGATAATGGAACGTAAGTTGCCCTATAATAGCCACAAGACCTCCAAGGCTTATATTGGTCCCACAGCTATACAGGTTGCTTTCATCTACCACATCATATTAGGGACATCTCGATTAATCTTCCTGATAATTTTAGACACATCTATGTGTCATTCCTCTACTGTTTTCACCTGATAAGAGCAAATAACAGCCGTCATGAACTGAGAAAAAACTGAAAGGTCAGAATATGTTGCTAATATTCTCTTTATCCACTTGTTGTTTCCCCCTTATAATCTCTTAATTGATTTCTGAAAATAAATGCTCTCGTGGCTAAAGTCAAAGCAGACAGTATTACTTTGGCAGTACAATAAACTATGTGTACACATTTACTTTTTATACATAGATGTTAAATCTGTGAATAAGTTAGTAATGACTAACTTAAATCCATTTATTTCAATGGGTCTACTCTGAGCATGACTTAGTCAAACACCACTCCAAGTGTTTAAATTGAGAAGAAAAGTAAGTTGCTGTTGAGGGTTCCTATGAATTTCTTTATTGAAACAAGATCTTAAGATCTTTCACTTGTGTGATGTCTATTTCATTTCAATATTTCATTAGTTTCCAACAGTGCCTGTTCCCTGATTAATTTATGCTGCAGCTTTGGCATTTGGTGCAGCCCCTAATGATAATATACATATGTCCTGATTTACAGCATTTTTACCTTAACTCAGTCATCTAAATGAGTGCTTTGGAAATTACCTTGCTGATTGACTGGACTTTCTGGTAATATCTGGTGGAAATCCTTAAATTTTTGAATATGACATAAGGTATGTCTAACTCAATAGCAACAAATCATGGCTTAAGGAGGACACGCACTGATCTCTGAGAGTGAAGGAAGAGCTAATTGGGAGTTAGATTCAGTGTGATTATCAGCTTGTTTATGATAAGGGAGTAGTTTTTTGAATGGCACTGTAAATTCATCACTGATTGTGGTGTTAAAACAGAGTTTGTTTTTTTCTTATTTTGCTTGGTTGTGAGGATCTGTTTTTTTAAAGCAGATGACAGTGTCATGCTAGGATATGCTTAAGTCTCAAGAAACGGAACCAATTGCATCAGCCTGTTTTCAAATCTCACCTTTTCTTATGTCAGAAAGCATATGTTTCAAATGTTTACTGTTATGAGAATGAACATTAGTAATTCTACCACTGTAGTTAGGAACTTTAGACTGACCCAATTAAAATGAACTGTGTCTATACTGCTGGAACGGACCAAGCTACAGAAACAGACATTTGAACATCCTGTTCATGATTATAGGCCATAAGGACCCAAAGATGGCATAGGCATTTGTGGACCATCTGAATTCTTAGTCAGAAAAGGGGGGGTGGTGGAGAGAGAGAGAGAGAGAGAGAGAGAGAGAGAGAGAGAGAAGGGAGATAGAAGAGAAAAGAAAAAGAATGACGTGAGCTGACTGTCGTGGGTCATGTTTTTTAATCCAGAGTATTGGACATGTAACACAGCAACAAGAGCTGATCATTTTGTTTAATCACCTTTTGGATCTTTGCCAGATGGTCTCTATTGAGAGCGCTGCAAACAGAGAGAGATGAACTGCGTCTAACATGCCACTAGAGCTTTCCCGTAAATGTCTGAGAACTGAATCCAACAAGAATTTAGTCTCGGAGCAGAAAGGGATACATTTAAAAACTATGTGCATTAACTATACTTTTCCCCATAGAATCCTCACTTGGCATGAATAATTTACCCACTCTTATGCTAATGGGATCATGAAAGTATCCCTCTGTCTTTAGTGCAGCTATTCTCAGCTTTCAGTAATTACCCCACCCAGTGAAAATAACATGGCTTCTGCATTTGAACGTCCTACTACTAATACCTGGCAATTAGAAAATCATGGTTGACAGTGGAGCAGTCCAAAAAGTGGACAGAGCCCAAGGAGCCTGAGGGAAGGGTCTTTTTTTTGGGGGGGGGGTTCCATTGTCAACACTTCTTTAGTTGCCTAGGATCAACATAATTAAAAAAAAAACAACTTCTCTCTGTCTCTATGTATGTCTCTCAATAGAACATTTCACAATTTATTAACAATGAATTTTATTAGGGAGGAAAGCTATAACTATAAGCGTTTGATGATTCTGTCAGCATAATTTAAGATTTTAAAAATCTGCATAGCCTTCGTAAATATGGTAAATGAGTATTCAAACTTGCTAACTTTGTAATATTAAAATCAAATGAAGACTACCCTTGCATTGGAGGGGGGGTTTAAGGTTAAAAAATAGTCCATTATAAAGACCTAGTCTTTGACCTCTATCCACAACACTACATACTAGGTAGTTCACTGTGTAAAAATTATCAGGCTGAAACATCTGGGAAAGAAAGCTATGAAACAGCAGGGAACGTGGCTGGTTTATTGTTTATCTTTTGTTTATGAGGCAGTATTCAAGTTTAATTACTACTCTAAATTAAACTCTAACAGGCATCAGGAGACATCCCTTTACTCAGGCTAAGTTTTAAAAAATCCAGAGATACCAACACTAGACTTTTCAAATAATTCAATATATATAAGAAGATATTAGTCACACTCTAGCAATTCAGAAAAGCATTACTACACCTCCATGTAAAGTTTCAGAATACTGAATTATGGAGGCATTCCTATTCTAACTGGTATATATATTACTGTAATTAGACAAGTGCAAAAGTGTCAAATAGTTTTGGACACATGGGGCAGATTAAACATGTCAGAAGATGGGCCTTGTATTTAAAAACAAAAATGCATGTGATAACGCCAAAGATCCTACTAATTGCCCTCTCTTTGCTAATATTGTTCAATTATTTCCTTTGAGAAGCCATGTGGAGAAGCCAGGGGGAAAGAAAGTTCTTTGTGTCCTTTATACTAACAGTAAGCGACCAGTTCAGGATGAACTTAGCTGTAGGAAAAATACAAAGTTTAAAAGCAACTTGCAAAAGATTATTCCAGATGGCATCTGTCATATCGTATTTAGAGGGGCGGGGGTTGTGTGTGTTTTTTTAAGCAAAACTCCCACTACTATGAAAACATTCCATTTCATAGAGAGATTTCATAGGCTGCATTAGAACACAACATATTTAGAACACATAGTCACTATAAAATAATAACTTAAAATGATTTTCAAAATATATTTTATGTTATATTATTTTAAAGAACCCATCATTTGCAAGGGTGGGTGGAAACTAATGGAGTAAGATGTAAGTCTTAAAATGTATTATAATATTTTAAGAGCTCACTCACCTCTAAGCTTTAAATTCAATAAAAGATGAGAATCTGCAGTTTTCACCAGTATAATGACTAGAAAACTGTACAATAAATAAAAGAGATTTACTATGAAATTGTAGCCCCACTGACTGGTGTGGTTAATAGAAAGGGACATAATACAGTTACAAAAATATTATTTAAAAAATAATAATCCAGCAGGTATTTTTTTTCAATATAGGGGGGTAAAAAGCACAGGAAGATGGGTGGATAATAAACTGTTAGCTTCTTTAGCTCAGTTTGATCTGGCAGTTTAATGGTTAATACACATGCAGTGTGTGTAGTGTGAGCTCAGCAGTTACTGGGCCAACTGTCTCAGTATTTCTGGGAATTCTGCCTATTCACAGTGCAGAGATGGTTCAATTGCTGCAAAATGTACAAAATGAATTTTACAAAAATGAATTGCAAGGGAAGCCCCATTACAATGATTTTACAGCAAAGATGTCAACATCAATTTTTCTCTCATGCATAACTAATGATTAAAACAGCATATTCCATTTGCTTAAGACAATTTATTTCATATTGGCACATCAAAAATATTGAAACAAAGTCATCCCTGTCCTTTTTTATTCATTGCTGCTGAACCCACACTATTGTTAAAACTAGAATAATAATAATAATAACAAAACAAGCTTGGCAAGTAATGCTTAAACCAAAGGTTTCATCAATATTCTTCAATTTGTCAACATCTCAATGACAGCAACAGGAGGGAAGTGCATGTTTTTGTGTCTGCTTTAAAACACGGGGAGGCCTTTCTCTTAAAATAGCTCCCATCCACCATGCTAACAGAGATTATTCGTGCACATCATTGATAAGCAAAGATCTAAAAACTTAAAAAGGGAAAACGAATTTACAAAACCTGCTTAACTGCTGCATCTAATCCTGCTGAAAAATAAGACATTTGGCCTGGTGTAGCAAAAGCGTTCTGCGTGCAGAAGGGGGTTTTCTGCAGTGGAACTCCTTGCTGGTTGAGGTGTGCGCCTACAAAAGGCTTCTGTGTTGATGAAGCACCTAGACCAGGGGTCTGCAACCCGCGGCTCCGGAGCCGCATGTGGCTCTTTTACACCTTTGCCGCGGCTCTAGGGCGGATACTAGCGAGGGGAGGAGGCGCATTGTGCGCCCCGACACTCCCCACTGTGTCAGGGGCTGTACTGGCTGTGATGTCGCATGGGGGCGGTGCGTGCGTTAGTCATGCACCGTCCCGACGTCACCTTCCCGCCCGCCCGCCTGCTACATTGTAAGGGGCATGTACGCTGGTCACTGCATTGAAAGGGGGCATGTACGCTGGACACTGTTTTGAAGGGGAGTGAAGAACACACACAAACAAAAAGGTAACTTGTTAATTTAACGTTTATTTCTATGAGGAGGAGTAATTCTGAGGGGTCAAACAAAGAAATAATAAAAAAGTGACAAAAAAGTTATTTTTATAATGACGAGTTTTGCGGCTCCCAGTTTTTTCCCCCTTCGGAAACGGGTCCAAGTGGCTCTTTTTGTCTTAAAGGTTGCAGACCCCTGACCTAGACCAAGGTACCCAGTGCCAGTTGCTGGCTGAGCTCCATACATGCATCCACTAATATGGTGGCAGCAGTATCAGCTTTGAGAGGACTATCATCTGTTTTGTGAGGGAAAAGAACTGTATCCAAGCCTGATTCCATGTCTCCTACATACATACACACACACAGCATGGCCAACAGTGATCAGCATGATCACACCTGACCATGCTGACGATTTAAGTAGAATGAAAACTTGTACAACTCTTTGAAATCATATTGCACATTGTTAATGGAAAAATATAATTGGAATTCATGGAGCTACCAACAAACTTTTATTCCTAAGTCATTTTGACTCAGTAAACTGCTTTGAGGTTTCGCTAAAATGGAGCGGTAGATATGTTAAATAAAAATGCATCAACTTTTTGGCCTCTACTTTCATTCAACAAAATTTCCATTTTCCATCAAGAAAACTCTAGCTGTTTTGAATGGGAAAGTAAAAAAGCTTGAACATATATGTTAGAACTACACATGTGCCCAATTTGCATAACAATGTTAAGTATCCGATCTTTTAAAAAAGGAATATAAAAAATCCCTAAAATTTTAAGGTGGCTGTTGTTTGCCCCCGCCCTCCACCCCCCGGTATCAGTATTCACTCCCGCACCAGATTTGAACAATTCTCATTATATGCCCACTGTGTTAATGCTGCTTGCATGATCAAGAAAAGAAAATTTCTATTAAAAAATTTAATGCCAATTCCATTTTAAAAATTAATTAATAACACAACTCAACTTTTTTCAATATGAATTAGCTCAAATATGTAGCATAGGATAAGCATGTGTGATTTCAGTGAATATCTTTGCTTACTTTGCCCTGGAACAATTAATGAATTTTTCACACAGAAAACTATATCAGACTATCAAAAAACACATTTCAAAGGCGGTTTTAGATATTCACTGATACAAATGTGTGGTTATAACCCTTTCACACACTAACCTCTCCTTAATAACACAAGTAGCTTTATTCAGGGTGATCGGAATTTAGCTGCTTTAAATTTCAGATCAAGTTTTCTTCTGCTTTAAGGTTAATTAAGTTCATGCTCCTAAGCCTAAGACAATGGGACAGGTGTCAGGGACATTTCAATGGTTAAGGAAAATCATGAGAGTGAATCTCATAATTCTCCAAGGTTCCTAGCATTGTATCCAGCGCTGTGTAAATAATTTTATGCTTGTGCAACAGAATTCCCCCCCCCTCCTCCCTGTGTACACCCCCAAAATTTGTTCCAGATTTTGAGGGTGTGTAGGGGGTTGCAAGGGATGCGGGTGGCGCTGTGGGTTAAACCACAGAGCCTAGGACTTGCCGATCAGAACGTCGGCGGTTCGAATCCCCGCGACGGGGTGAGCTCCCGTTGCTCGGTCCCTGCTCCTGCCAACCTAGCAGTTCGAAAGCATGTCAAAGTGCAAGGAGATAAATAGGTACTGCTCCAGCAGGAAGGTAAACGGCATTTCCATGCGCTGCTCTGGTTCGGCAGAAGCGGCATAGTCATGCTGGCCACATGACCCGGAAGCTGTACGCCAGCTCCTCAGCCAGTAAAGCAAGATGAGCGGCGCAACCCCAGAGTCGGCCATGACTGGACCTAATGGTCAGGGGTCCCTTTACCTTTAGGGGGTTGCAAGGGACAAGAGAGGGAGAGGAAGTTCCATTGTGCACACAGATGTACATTGCAAAACGGAACTGCAGCTTTTGATACATTCGCCATACATAAACCAACTTTTGCATGTGACTTTCCATTGCAGAATCAGGTGAATTCTCTGCTTTGCCAATATGTACCAGCTCTGTGTGCATTGCTTTAAGGCCAATGCCTTCTGTTGCAGAACCCAAGGAGAATAACTAGCTACATTTAGATGGATGTTAAAGAGAGAGTTTGTTAAGCCTTTTAAGAGCCAAATGTCTCTTGGGATCAGGCCTTCTGGGTATAAAACTAGCATGATAGGCCATTCATAAAACCCATGTCTCATTAAGTATAAGACAAGTATTCCTTGGTGGTTTTGTGTAGGCCACATGGTTTAAAATGTTAAAATGTTTGTAGGATTATACATGAAAAGCATAATATCAAATTCACTATCTGAAATACCCTATAAAGAGAAAATAAAAGATTGAAAAGTCAATGAAAAGTATATCTGTTACTATTGTAGAGAACATCACAAGCTGTTAGCGGTTTAAAGCAGTGATTTGTCAGTGGTTTTTTTACTTTATTTTATATAGAAGGAGGAAAATGTAGCACTCCAGAAGACACACAGATCCTTTCTTCCAGACAAATGACTGGATGATAAAACTGCACATACTTCTAACGTGCTGATTAGGGTTTTACATATATACTTTCTGGCAAAAACCCCAGAGTCTTCTTTCTTTCCTCCCCACCTCTCGGACCCTTTTCTGCTATCTCTCTTGCCATAACTCAGCTAACCCAACAGAACCAGTCAGTTTTAAATTTCAGTTGGGACCCCTGTGACCTGTTAATGAATCTACAGAGAGGAGGAAAAACTCACAGTGTTGAGTTATGCCTAGTGTTGCTAGCTGACTTGGAGTCAGAAATGCTTGAAGCGTTAACGTAATTGCAAGAATGTGAAAAATGAAGCGTTGGGCTCCTGAGCAAAGTGAAAGGTCAAAGCAAGCCTTACACAAAACAAGTCTCTGGAAGATGGCCTCATTACACCATTAAATCGGCTTCTTTCCCTTTTTTCTCTTTCTTTGTAAAATGTTTTAGTGTTTCATTTCTATTAATAGAGTTAGTTAACCCTTCCTGGCTTTAAATACATACATACATTCATACAAACAACAGCAAAAGAATACCAAGAATATCTACTTTTTCCTCTTTGACTGAATATTTTCTGACACAATTTGCTTCAGTGAATCTCAGCCACAATTATTAAGGTAGCAATTGCTTTGGAGCAGTCTAATAATCAAGACTAGTACAAGATACAGTACAGTTTGGTTTTCTCTTGTACAACCAAGATGACATGCTAAAAACAACACTGAGCCCAGCTAATATAATTAGGATTATCTTTCACTGAACACTGCCCAAAGGGTTTAACTCTTTCAATGCCAGAGTTGCAACTCACTCATAACTTTTTTCTTTTCTTTTTTTTACTTCATCAGTCCTTTTTAATGCTATCATGGTGCTAGCCCTTCTCCTGGCTGTAAAATCTCGTTGTTGTTCTTAGAATGTTCTAGAAAGAACAATAATCTAGGCAGCCGCCTTTGCTACAAGACGATCTAAGGCCTAGTATGCCCACAACAGTGCTGAAGAAGAAATGTAGGAGGACTAACCCTTTCAAATTTTCCCCACTTTTATCTTCCATTAGCTGACCCACGGAGGAAGTAACATAAATGTTACGGACTTCTCTTCCTCACATTCCATTAAGTTGTTATAATGGGAATACAACAATGTTTTTGTTTGTTTTTTATCTTGCTAAGCTCGTATACAGTGATATTTTTCCAGAAAAGGAGGTGACAGAACTCACCATGAACGTCCCGCTTCTTTTCTTATAATGGCAATGGCGCCCACCTGAGAAGTGCCGGTGAGTTCTGGCTGAAAAAAAGCTCTGCTCGTATATAAGGATTGAGATGAAGAAGTGAAAGAAAGAAAGAAAATAACCTAGAGCCTACAGTGAAAGAGATGAAGTGAGAGCATCCAGGGATGTGGGTGTGTGGGTTTGTAAGGGAGGAAGAAAATATTCAGATATTCTTCTTCTGTGTTTGCAGCTTTAAGACACACACACTGAAGCTGGAAAACATTGCCTGAAAATTCACATCTTTGCAATGCAACAGCAGTCAGAATTCTTTTTACACATGCTGGCAAGCCTCTTCAAAACTAGTGTGCAAATCATATGTGTCATCTGAAGTGGGAAAAAGTAATGCTGGGATGAGAGAAAGAGACTGAGAGACAAAGATGTGGACTACTTACACATGTTCATCAGTGGGATGCTAATGGAATTTTACATATGCCTCCATCTCAGGGAAATTTTTACTGGCGTAGTGGCATCCTTAAGGGACCAGCAGCTATGGAAAACTTGCTACTATGGAACAAGGTTAGGGAAGCAGATGGTAGCATGAGAGGAGTACACTGCTGATGGAAAAACACAAAATATACACAGAGCTAAGAATGAAGAAACCCAGTTCTTTAATTTCCACGTTAAACAGGGAAACAGTAAGGGCAAGTAGTTCTTGCATGCCTACAAGATTGTGTTCAAGGAAATCACAATCCTAGACAGAAACAACTTCAATACATCTCCCTTCACAACACAGCCTAAAGTTGGGCTGACAAGGGCTCAGGGATGGAAGGGAGGATTTGAAAGTATAGCCTAGAAGTATCAACTTCCCCAGGCTCCCATATTGTCTCAAAAGATTCACTTCAGTTGCTTAGGGGACTATTTCCTGCGGGTTTTTCAGATATTGCCCCCTCCAAAGGAAATGATAAAGGCAAACATAACAGAAGGGTTCTTTCAGAGTTTTCATTCTATTGCTGGCATTTCCTGAGAAGGGAAGGAGATTGTGACCAGCAAGGCTTTTGCATAGACTCCTGCCCAAGCACAGTGTAAGTGCCAACTTATGGGGTGCTAACTGTTCCCCAGAATGGGAAACCAGCTTTTCAGAACAATGTGTGTCAGACATATAGAAAATATTGGTCTACTAAATGAAGCAGCAGTGAAGGTGATTTACTGGTCAAGTAAGAGCACACGGATTGGCTAAAGAATCGGTTTGTGAACATAATGTAAATATTGTTGAGCTGTCTATGAGTCTAACCTCTGAGGCCTGTGACAGCTGCCCAGAGTGGTTGGGGAAATCCAACCAGATGCACGGGGTATAAATAATAAAATTATTTATTATTATTATTATTATTATTATTATTATTATTATTTTAAAGAGACGACATCAAATCCTCCAATCTACTTCTGAGCAGTATATATTTCCTATCTTTACAGTTTCCTGGTCCCTATGTACCATAACACATCATGGAATTAATGTATGTGCCTTTCTGGGGAAGGATATAGACTAAGAACTGAAGGGATCCACATCGCTACAGCTATGAAGATACATAGGCTTGGTGTGCACTACACCAGAATTAAAATCATGTTGACTTTGTAACCCTTGCACAAGGCATGCATTTGTGAAATACAGTTTTAGTTATTAATGATCACAGAATTGGCTATTTTTATTGTTTCCGAATACGACTTTATGTTATGTTATTTATGTTATTCGTTTTGTTCAACGCCATCTAATTATTAAAAAGGAAGGTTACATTTTTTACTTTTCTGGTTGCAGGTCTGAGAAGACTTTCAGTAACAAGAACAGGAACTTGTTCAGGCACTTAATCTAGCTACATCACAAACTCCATGAAAGTATGAAATAATAATGAAGCAACTAGAAATAAATATCATACATGAACTGGGATCAGAAGAGCCCTTTGTGATTAATTTAAGCACTTGCCCACAGCCCATAAGCTTTTTATTTCCCACTCCATGGCAGGAAGGTATTTTGTGAGGCTGAACTGAGTTTCTGGCACAGATCTTGGAGCTATGTAGGAGCCTACTGTTGGAAGGAGAGGGTTCAGAAGCCCCTCTATCCATGCAAACTGGAACACAAAGTTCTTTGGACCAGTTCATTGTGTTTATATCCCACTTTCCCTACCAGCAACCCCTTGTTGTGAAATAAAATATGGGACCTGGGTTCAGAGTGTAGCACAATGGATGATTGAGAAGAATGCCAAAATAATATGCAGTGTTCCAGCCCAGCAGCTTCCATATTTCCTGAAAGAAGTACTAGTATTTAGGTAGAGGCATGGGCATAGCCAAGGGGCAGCAGGGAGCGGTAGCTCCCCCCCCCCGATAAAGTAAAACAGCTCCTTGGTCCCCTAAGGGGTCAAAAAGGGCTCTGCCCAGGAATCCCACACTATATCATATAACACTGGTGTTGGCCTACATCTCCCATCATCCCTGACCACTGGTCCTGATCATGGGAGTTGTAGGCCGAAAACATCTGGGGACCCAAGGTTGAGAAAGGCTGTGTTAAAGGATCTACATTGGCTCCCAGTACGTTTCTGAGTACAATTCAAAGTGTTGGTTCCGACCTTTAAAGCCCTAAACAGCTATGGCCATGTATACCTGAAGGAGTGTCTCTACCTCCATCATTCAGCCCAGACACTAAAGTCCAGCTCAGAGGTCCTTCTGGCGGTTCCCTCACTGCAAGAAGTGAGGTTACAGAGAAACAGGCAGAGGGCCTTCTCGATAGTCGTACCCGCCCTGTGGAATGCCCTCCCATCAGATGTCAAGGAAATAAACAACTACAGTATTTGACTTTTAGAAGACATCTGAAGGAAGCCCCATTTGGGGAAGTTTTTAATGTTTGATGTTTTTAATATTCTGTTGGGAGCTGCCCAGAGTGGTTGGGGCAACCCAGCCTGGTGGGTGGCATACAAATAACAACATTACTACTACTACTACTACTACACAGGGTAGAAGTCTATGACACAAAAACTGTATTTTTAAGTCTTCATGAAAACAGCGGGATGATAATTCATGCCAGGGTGCCTACAAAGCAATTATATAGCAGCAAGCTCATGTTTTGCCACTGAATAAACACTCAGAAGTCAGCTGTACCAGACTTAGCTCTCTTATAAGTAGACTTTAACAACAAATAAGTGTGCTAACATGTCTTTGTCATATTCACATATTATATTTTTACGCACACATTCTTAAAAACCAAAAATCTTACCCATATAGCTTAAAAAATAAAGAAATATTATGGCTATGCAACAGAATGCCACCTCCCTCTCCTCTCCCCGTGTACCCCATGCTCCCCAAATCTGTTCTGGTGCTTCTCCCAACCGTCTGGATTTGGGAAAGGTGTGGGGTACATGTGCGAAAAGAAGTAGGGGAGTAGGGGAAAGTTCTGTTGTGCAAGCACAAGGACTTACGGTAACAAAACAAGTGCACTAGACACCATCCAAAATGTGTGTAACAGCGCTAAGAATCTATTTTCAACCATACTCCCTTAGGGAGAAACTGCACAAAAGTTGGGAGTTTCAGGAAGATAGGAACCTGTTTATACAAAAGTCTTCGTCAACCCGATGCCCTCCAGATCACTTCACCTATATGCATTAAAATTCTAACTCATTTATGCATCGGCAAAAAAGAGGAAATGCAGAAAAAGAGGATGCAGCCTTCAATAAAATTTAGATATATATGCTAATATATATGTTCACATGCAAACTTAGAAATAACTGCTACAATTTAATAAAAATACATGCATCTAATCATGGTGGGGAAGACTGTGACCAGGTCAGCTTTGTGCCTGCTCAGTCTGTTGTCCAGGTGCTAACATTTCCCTTCCTGTGGTTCTTTATATTAGACTGGACAGCCCTTGAAGTAGGACACAGGGTCATGCTACTTCCTGCAGTGCTCTTTGTACCAAAAAAGATGTTACGCGTTCCATCCATGGAACTCCCACCCTATGTGTAGTTAATCTCTGTGAACTTTCCCACAATTGTGCCCCAGCTCTTCAACAGAGAGGTAAATAAGCACGGAACATGTAGTATTGTACCGAAGGAACATTTATTCCTAAAGAAGCCAGCAGAACTATTAATCTTGCGTAATGATCATGGAGTTTGCTGCCATTAGAATAATATGCATAAATCAATCACAAATATGTATGAGTTTGTCCCTTACAACCAGTCATGGACTACCTATATTACCTTCAGTAAAAGCATCTGAAATCTGAATCTTTTGAATAAAGGATTAATGCAAACACAGTTGTACTCATATAAGGGACAACCATGCCTCATCTCCAAACCTCTGAGGTTTTGGTCTTCATAGACCAGTGCAACCGTCTTCCCTATTATTCTTGATTTAAGAAAATCTACAGCACTTTAAAACGAGACAGTAATGATAAAAACTGTTTTTAATATAATATAAATGTATATCAAAACTGGAAGGCTATGGAAAACCAAATTTTAAAATGTTTGAATCGAAAGCAGTTACTCCTCAGGTCTCAGCCTGAAGTTTAATGAACATTTGGGGGGGGGGGGCGAATACCCAGTTATGCAGAATGAGTGGCACTGGATTCAATGGGATTAACAGCCCTATCTTAATTGTGCTTCCTTGAAATTAAATTCTACTGATCAGGGAGTAGCATACAATTGATTTTAGTAAAATTTGCTTCAAGCTAACATGTTTAGTTCTAGGTTGTAAATATAGTGTACAACTGGACACAACTACTTTTTTGTCTGAATTCTAATGCTGAAACCAAACCCCTTTCCATTTATTTCAATCAGATTTTTTTAATGCAGTGTGATAGATGGCAATCCACAAGCCACTCACTGCAGAAGTTTAACTATTAACTTTAATGTGACTACTCTGGAAGAAATTGTGATACGGATTGGAGCCCGGCAATGATTACATGTGATTTTGCTTTTTAGCAAGTTAAGAATTTATGTTTGTTTCTTTTGTGGCTTAAATGCATTTCAACTAGCTATTGAAGCCTCCTTTTAGCTGACAGTACAAATTAAATTTTCTGTTTAGAGACCAGTACGAATTGCTCCATCACAGCTGGGGTGCATGTCTGCCATGATATTTACTTACACCACACAAAAATAAACTGTAGATAACCAAATTTGTAAAGGAATTGGCAGAACTAATCAATTGTTATTGCAAAGCTTGTTTGAAGATTAGATATTTAGCTTTGAAATAATAATAAAATACAGCTAAGTAGGTTGCAAAAAGGAAATAAATGTCTCCCTAAGTTACAGCTGATTACACTGCAAGCCTGCCACTCTTGTGTTTACACTAAGGCAGATGCACTGATATAATAAAAGACACTGAAGTTATTTTAGTCATGCCTACTTTGCACAGGGGAAAAAAGCTTGACCTTTTACCTTGCTCACTGCTGTTGTCTCCACTCTGGGAAGCATGGCCCCCACTGGAAGGCCCTGGTGTGCCTGCTGAGTGTGTTGAGGTTGCATCATCGTGGTCTCTCCAAGAGGAAGGATTCTGATGTCAAAATGTTGTTTTTTCCACAGTTATCATTCCAATAGCAAATTGAGGAAGGGGAAGGAGAGAGGGAGGCAGAAAAAAAGTGGGCACATTAGCACTTGTAAACACTCCCAAAATGCAGTTACTGTTTAGATGCAGAGGACATACTAATGTACTAATTCAATGCATGTTCAAGCACATTGGTTTAAATGAATTTTGCTGCAAAGTGTGCTTTGAATAATAGCTTAATTTCCCCTTTAAAATAGGCTCAATGTTTGATTTTTTAAAATACATATTCAGTAGCAGTCTATTTTTAATTCTTAAAAATGATTCAGAAAAATACTTTGATAAACTTTCAGTGGCACCTTAATCCCTTGATTTTAATTTATGTGCAATGCAATCCTACAGATGTCTATTCAAAACTAAACCTTATTGAGATTTACTCCCAGTTATAGGATTGCAACCTTGGTTCTAGTAATCAAACAGGAATGATTATAGGTATGGCTACATGTATTCCTCCTTTTGGGAACTCCTGCAGCCAGGCTCTACTTTCCTTTAGACCACATCAGTGAGGCCAGGAGGGGGGCCTTGTCTGGGCAGCACAGGACCTCCATACACACTGCCCAAGCTTGCACCCTGGGGAGGTCACTTCGGTGCTGCTAACACAGTGGTTTTACTTCACCCCCAGAGGCACACTCCATTACCTCTTGAGACAGATGCCAACAACCACAACCACAACATGTCGGAAGTGTGAGATAATTTTAGCTTTTTAAAAGAGATTGTATATTAAAATGCTTTCTAGATGTCTAAGACTGTCCCAAATAACCTCTAGGCAATTAGATGTATCTGTCTTTCTAATAGTATTCTTTTTCCATGAAATAAAATAAAAGACAATGTGTGATTTAATATTATAGGAGATTTGACAAAACTTGACTAAGTGAACCTTCTGCCTTAGTTGTTTAGTCATAACTCCTCGTTCGTTTTAAATGTACTGAGTATTGGTTTTCCTGGAGAGAAGAGCTGCTATTTTAAAAAGGGTAAGTGAAGAAAACTGAAAGTTACAGCTAAGAGCTACTTTGCTAAGTGTATTCTCCTCCTGGTCCTCCTCCCCTTTCCTGATCATTCCCAATACCCTGCTGTTGCTTAAAGGAAAACAGGAATTCTACTGTACAGGAAAAGCTTTATCAGCACCACATGAAGGCAGGCAAGAGATGGAATTTCCTCTCACAGAAAAGGAGAGTAGGAACACATGCAATAGATCAGACTTGGGGCTGGACCTGCATTACTTGTCACCTATATATGACAACTTAAATTAAACACATCCTAACAAGAAAAAATTCTGTAAAATAATTTCTACTCAGGAAAATAGCACAAACACCGAGCTGTTCCAACAAAATTAACACATGATGACAATTTGTAGATAGATAGATAGATAGATAGATAGATAGATAGATAGATAGATAGATACCCTAATCACACACACACACACACACACACAATGAAGCCTCGTTACACCAGCCAGTGTCTATCAATTGTAAATCCATTAAAATCAAGTAAGTATAGAGAATGGCCAGATTGTCAATGTTTTGGTGCCTGAGATGGCATATCCCCCCACAATAAAAATATAGTGAACAAATGCCTATCCCCACAATGTAAAAATATAGGTGGACAATCTGCCCAATATATTACATAATTAACCAGTTTCTTCCCTTTAATGGACCTCAAAATGCTTTACTGGCAGGGACAAATTTCAGAGCTAGCCTTGGGTTGTGTGTAGGCAGCATCTCAAGTTATCAACAAACATACTTTGAGTACCACTTGTCTTGCAACAATATTTAGTAAGTCTGCACAATAACATTTTACAATGAAACCCAAGCTAAAGTGAATAGGCATTATCCACAAATTCATAGCAATCAAATGCAAAAAGTCCTACTGTCTTCCACCGAGCAATGACTGAACAACAGAAAATGAATAAAGGGTAATAATAAAAATAATAAATTATTATTATTATTATTATTAATACCCCGCCCATCTGGCTGGGTTTCCCCAGCCACTCTGGACGGCTCCCAACTGAATATCAAAAACACAATACAGCATTAAACATTAAAAACATTAGCAGGCTACCAATAATAATCACACAAACCTCTCACTTGCTTAGTTGGACTATCTACAAAATCAAATTAGATTGGACTGAGAATACAACATTTGAAACACAAATAACAGTCAAAGCAGCCCACATGCCCCCCCCCTCTGTGGTGAAGCAATTTCAGCATGACAGAAAATCTCAATAAAGCAATAACAGTATATTAGGTGCTAAGATAAGTACTTCAGCTAAAACTACAGGAGATTAATTATTTTCCTTCCAAGAATATACAGAAAATAATACCATCATGCTGGAACATTGAGCTGATACAAAACAAAAGGAAAAGTTGAAAGATTCTTTAAAACTATATATTTCAAGTCAGCACTGAGGATGAGAGTTCAGAGAAATGAATATGGAAACAAAATGCCATGATCATGCAAGTTTCTGCGCAGTCTCGATTAAAAGGATTGTGCCTATGAGCTTCTCTTTTTATCTCTGAGTTAGGAAACCACTCAAATAGCTTCAAGCTGAAGGCAAACAGCAGACAGGAGCACTTCAGCCCTCTGCAGCCTCTTAGCGTCAGCTGTTTGCCGGATGGTAATCAGATAAAGAGCTAGAAGAAATACATGAAAAGGGAAAGAAACAATAGCATGGCATGAGCTTTGTCCTCCAACATCATGTTGGAACCTACTTCTATAAAATCTAATAATTGCAACATGTTCACCTAGGCTAAACTTTTCAGAGTGTATAGCTAGTTATGTTAATTCTATGCACTGCAGGCTCTTTTAAACTGGCTGCTGTTAAAAACCCTTTAGTTCACAGATTAAAATTTCAGGGGTTAACTAGTAGCATCTCAGCTACATTTTAAGGCAAATGTCAACCAAAACCTGTCATACAGAACTTTAAAAGCCTGACCAGTCTCTGTATTTCTAAATCATAAATGGTTTGGAATGGATCACTTTAGTGAGACTTCCTGAAGCTGAAAACATTTGGTCTCTTTACCAACCTGTGTTACACTTCATCTCAGTTGTCAGCTCTAAGATGCTTTACAACTGCTTAAATAAAATGTATTGCTTGTATTACAGTATTCTTGAGGATTATAATCTGGCACCATTTTCTCAGAAGATAAAAATAATAGCCAAAGATATTCCCTAAGATGCAATCAGAATTGGCAGAGGAATAAGAAGGGAGAGCAACTACTTTCTGAAACTCTAAATGCTGCCACCCACACATATAAATGTTGAGTAAATGGCACCATGTTGTATTTATTTTATAGGATAAAATGTCTCAATCTGTATTTCAGCTACTTTCCCCCCATTGTGTACAATTTTGTATCTCTGGCTCAATGCCCATCGTATAGTCATTAATGAGAACGGGAACCAAAAGAAAAATATAATCATGATTAATATAATCAGCTTAATTGATTACATATATTAGAATCTAATTCACAGATCATTCAAGTCAATGGGAGTTTTCAGTTGGTGTGGTTTACCTTGTGGTTATGGTATAACCACAGACACATCTGTAACAGGATAAAGTGCAGCTAAATAAGTTGTCATTTATGTCTTTTTTAGTTTTTGGAGAAAAAATTATATTTACATTACAGGGGTTTTGAAGAAACAAAATATCTTTCCAACTTTATTGTGAAAATTAGCTCCCATGTATTTAAAAGACTACCTCCTATCTTGTGCTCTGTCATGAGCTCATATCAGCCCTGAAATCTAAGTTTGCACCAAAACAAACATAGGGATATTCATTAGGTGTCCAAAAACTGGGAAATACTGCCCTGACAATAAGAACCAAAAATGTGCTGATATTTTTTGCATGTCGTAATTTTTGGTTTACTTTTTCAGTTGACTTTCAACCAGTGGTGTATGGTCAGTAGACTAGGGGGACTAGGCTAGTCCCCTAAGCTTTCTTGGTAAATTAGAGCATTGAAGTAAAGCCTCGCGCCTCCTTCCCAAAGCCCTCTGCTTTCAAATACTGCACAGTGTTATGGATGGTGCACTGCGCACCCATTTCATGACACTGGATGTTTGGGTTGAACCCACTTTTGGAAAATTACTCAAAATACGTCGCCTTAGGGGTTATTCTCATATTTGAGACCAATGCAGCTACATTTTTCTGTTACCCTGTGGTGTCTTCCAGTTACGTTTGACAGTGGAACAGACTCCCTCAGAAGGTGGTGGATGCCCTGTCACTGGAGTTTTTTAAGCAGAGCTTGAATGACCATCTATTATGGATGCTTTAGTTAAGATTCCTGCATTGCAAGGGGTTGGACTCGATCAGGCACCCCAAAACTCAGCCCTCCAGCTATTTTGGGACTACAGTTCCCATCATCCCTGACCACTGGTCCTCTTAGCTAGGGATGATGGGAGTTGTAGTCCCAAAAAGAGCTGGAGGGCTGAGTTTGGGGGTGCCTGGACTAGATGATCCTTAGGGTCCCTTCCAACTCCACAATTATATGATTCTATTATTGAAACCAGTTTTTCATTCACTACAGGAAGTTATACTCAACTTGAAAATCCGTATGGTATCAACATGCACGCATCACCTCACTGTGGACTAGTTTGGGCTAGAAGAGAGCATATGCTACCAATCAGAGATATCACAAGCTTGGCAAGCCCTCAATGTAAATTCATGCTGACCCATTTGGAAGACCATTTCATTATATGCAAATCCACTGGGCGGAAAAGTTAACTTTCATTGACTTCAACCCACAAAAAATATGACTTCAGCTCTAAGTATCTTCTTGAAATACTGGCATACTTTTTATTGTGGCTGTTGCCTAAAGCTAAAGTTTATTACAGGCACATATGTTGTATCTGGGTTTTCTTTAAAAAAGTTTGATGTTATTATATATTTGCTATTAAATGAGCACTCATGCTATAAATGGTGCTGGCTAGGAAAATAAATAAATGCATGAATTACACGCAGACAACAACAGCTGATTCCTTAACATCACAAACATTATTAACACGTAGAGTATCTTCATATATTTTACAGTTTGTGTGTATCTGATCGTCAACTAAAGCACCATGTACCATTGAAGGCAGAGTGTACTTGTATCTATTCCCAGTAGTTTTAATAATTGGGAGTCAAAGATGGCGCTCCTCTTGCTCTTACCTAATTGCGTTAAAGAGCAGTGTTACCAGGAGAAAAGCAGTGAATACTGAGTGGCGCACAATAGGAGATGGAAAATAGATACAAGAAGCTAGGTCTCCAGGGGCAGTATTTTCTATTTGCTGGGCTACAGACTCACAGCTGATAATGCAAGTTGTAATTAATATAAAAGCAGGAGACAATATGGGGAAGGCTTGTACTAGCAGGGCCACAGGAGATCACTCTGCAGCTATCCAACGTTTCTCATTTATGCACACAGCCTTCCACAGAAACACAATTTTGCCAGTGTTTTTTCCCTTGAAAGTTAAAAAAAATTGATTTAGCACTATCATTGAATTTTGCTAAATCTAGAGAAGAGCATGGAAAGCACAAAAGTCTCTAGGAATTTGAGGCAAATCTGTTGCGTTACTATTTTGCCGTTGTTACAAATCCAGTGGACATATTAAGCATTTTAACTACTACTAGATCTGGCTTCTTCCTTTTTTTTAAAAAAAGAAAAAGAATTACTTTCCAAACCCTGTTTATATGCCTATATATGGGTCACTCCTCTTGTGCAGTGCCAAGCACACTGATTTAACAAGCCTCAAACTTCTGTGTAAATGTCAGCTTACACAGATACAGATGGGTTAACTGTACATTCCTTATGCATCCCAAACTGGGCAAAATCACCTTAATTATGCAAGGGTCCCCTCTGGGACTGATTCTGATCTCATACTGCTTTTATAGTGGTACAACTCAATTTACCATGATGAACTTGCTTCTATTTCACCATAATATGTGCAATAACAAATCTATGCACTTCAGTGACACACACAGTTGAATAAAATGAAGAAGATATAATCCACTGATTTTGATGAGTGTTTCAAATATATACAGAATCCAGAAACAGGCACTCCCTATACACAGCAAATAAATAAAACATTCCATTTCATAATACAGGGAAAGAAACTTCCACCTCTGGATTCCCATTAAGAAGATGTATAATATATTTTGTGCACAGGATTGAAGGTAGTTCTTATAAATCCGTTTCACATATGGAAAATCTGGCATGGCACAGTGGCTATAGACCAAATCCATCTCATTTCACTTCATGTCATTTCATCACATCTGTGGCATAGCCATAAAGAAGATGAGATCTTAAGTCACCCAAGTAGTACTATGGCAATCAGATAAGCTACACCAGTTACTGTGGCCCTCATGATTTGGTCCTATACGCAAACATATGACAAGACACAATATACTCTACAAGGTGGAAACAGAACCTATTCCCAGGTTACAGCAAAGTAGCTAAATGTAAGAAATTTGAGAGCCGGCTGGGGTGACTGGCAACACACATAAAGTTTCAGTATGGAGCATGAAGCTCTAAACTGGCTAAATCTTTAAAATAGTATATGTAATAGTACTGTATATAAAATAGGTATGTGTACATATATGCATACATGCACACACGTATCACACACACGTTGCAATTTGATGCACACTTACATAGGAGTAAGCCCCACTGTACTCAGTGAGATTTACTTCTATTCTGTAGCACTGAAGTTTGCTTTTATCTAATATAAAACAAACTAATAAAAAACCCCACAGTTTTAAAATGTCTGTGTTCCTAAAATTATATTCCATGGATAAATAAAAATGATCCAACGCTGTGCACAGAATTGCACAAATAATACAACAAATATGGCTTTTAGTGAAAAGGGGTAATTGTTTTTACAGCCGCACCCTCACCCCAATCCAATGTGTTTTTAAATATTTTTATTAATTCTGAAGCATTCTGAGTAAATCTCTTACTGCAGATTTCTCCCAGTGGTGACAGTTTTCATAAGCTTTTTAAAAACGTTACCTGCCTTAAACTGTCTTTTTTAACACATCTATCCCACAAGGATATACCTAAAAGGTATATAAATCTCTTGTGCATTTTATATTTCAACTAAACTTTTAATATAATCTATAGACCACCTGTGGTCTAAATGAGGCTTTAAAGGTAGGTTATTTTCAAAAGCTGCCTATTTCCAACAATTCCTTTTAGGTGCTAATTTTTTTACCTCACAAATCACTACCATACAGTTTTACCATATAATTATTCTCATACATTTGTGTTGGACACCTCTTCTGCTGCATTTGTTTTGCTCTGTTCTATTTGGAATTGTTTTCTTGCTTTTACAATTGTAACAGTTTCGTCGGTTTTTATAACCGCACATTATATTGCTGTAACCCATCCTGAGACCTTATGGTGAAGGGCAGGCAATAAATCTTAGGACAAACAAATAAGTAAATAAATAAATAGTACTTCTAGTACTAGAGAGCCAGGTCCAACTCCATAAGGTGATGCCCTCCCCCACCCTATGAAAGACCTAAGCAAAAGGAGAAATCAAAAAATCATATATAAGTGTTTGCCTGACTTTAGTTAAAATTGACAACACCTTACCTAGCGTGGCAATTGAGTCTCCATAGGGGAAATCCGGGCACATTTAAGAAAGTGACTAACTTTGCAATGATTTCATTAGAACCAAAATGGAACAGCATTATTATGTCAAATATAATGCATGAAGTGGATGTTAGCAAAACAGAAATGATTGAGTGACATTTATACAAAAATCACCAGAGAAGGTGTCAGCTTATCAAATATGTTATTCCTCAGTAGGGTTAAAATCTTGGTATCATATACGCTAAAGTCTGTAGCTTTGCAAGCCTCAAACCACAAACTATGGAATTTAGCGACATACTATTACTATTGCTGTGAGGGCAGATTACTTTCCTTTTTTATATTATACACAGTATGACCACTAGAAAATAATATAGTCACACTCCTGGAACCACCTACTCTTAAGCAGCCCTACTGAAATTGATACTACATTTCAAGTAATCCCTCCCTTTACTCAAGGGTTTGTAATGGTACGGTAAATATCGCTGCAACCATGGGATACCTGCTTCACACAAACTGCCTGCCATAGAGAGCAGAATCCATACATGCCGGTAGTAACATGGGTCTCAATCCTAAATCTTACAAAAAAGCCTTTATGCCCTGATCTTGCATTCCTGGCAATAGCCTTTTAGAGTAAGTTGATGTTCACTTCTTGGTTAATAAAAGAGCTAAAGATAAATCTGAGCAACCAGGAAAAAAGAATGTTGCCCTATGTAATTTATTCATTTTACCACAATCATGCTTTGCATGATGTTAGAAAACGGTGCAACATTTCAAAGTCCAGAAAAGAAAACTGAAGTACATATGAAAACAGATATTTTCTTTTACACATATGGAATCAATTTGTTGTAAATGGTGATGATAATTTTTTTAAGTACACATAAACGTACAGTCAATATATTAAGCAATTTCACATGTTACAAAGCAGCAAACCCAGCAGGAACACACTCAACAAGAGCTGCACATCGTTCTGGCTCTGTTTCTGTGTAGTTTGTATTAACAATTTACAATTTTAGGTTTAAACTTAAAAAATCTTATATATTTAAGAAAATGTAACATGTGAACTCATTCTCAACTACAGAAGAGTTTATAGGGAGGTATTAGGAAGCCAATTTCTCAGCCTCAGTCATCTATATGTAACATGGGGATAATATAACTTTCCTTACAGATCAATTGTAAGAATTATTGAGATAATGGTTATAAACAGTGTTGAGCACTTACATAAATATGAAGTATTGTTATATAGAAAAATGCTTGTGCAAATTATGCACATTAATATTTCCCAAACTCTGTTTTGATGTTTATCCTACAACATGAGGCCCAACTCATCCATGTTCTTGACAGGAGAGTCAGCTTTGGCCTCTGTGAAGAAAGAACTCAGCTTGAAATGATATACAAGCAAGGAGAAAGATTGGTATGTCTTTTCTCAAAACCATTAATTCAGAAATGCCAAAAGAAGCTGCAATCCTTTGAGTAGTTACATGCACGCAAGGCTCCTTGGAATCAGTGGGATTTCTATAGAAAATGATTCTGCGTAAACATTCAACTGTATAGGTTAAACAAGCTGTTAGTTGCTATTGAAATACCTATAGTAGTAAACATTTTACTGCCATTATTTTAAAATATGAGTTATGGTTAACCCGAACGAAAACTGGAGCGTCAGGAATACATATTAGGCTATATATGTACACATGAAACAGTGATAAATTGTCATTCCTAAGAACCACAAGTTGAACTGTAGCTAGAGTAGGTTTTTAGTTAGTCTGGTTCAGTCAGGGCATGGTTGTAATTACCTTCTACCCATCTACAGCTAATACCTTAGAGCAATAAAAGTATATGAGGGTGTTAAAAATTCAAATGCTAATTATGGGCTGTTATATTTACTAAATGCAGCATAGTATATAACAACAGTTGCAGCTTTTCAGTGGCTAGCATTATCCTAGCTGATATACAGTACAAAGTTATATGCCAACTTACCCTTACTGTGCTATATAAAAGTTAACAGAACAATAAAATATAATTCAGTATTTGCATTTTGTTGCCATCAACCGTAGCAGGGGTATCTGGCTTTCCTAGAAAATGTATTGCTTTTGTAGAGACCAAACTGTTTCTCCTACCAGGTTAAGTTAGATAAATATCACAGCCGTGGGGTCCCATAAAGAAAATATACAGTATTTGAATATCACGTATTCAAGAGCCCTTCTGTAAATATTAGCTAGTCTCTCATTTCTTCAGTATCCTTCAGCTATATTCTTAAGCTGGGTAGTGATATAAAATCATGAGCCCCATTAGTATCTAATATACTGCTGCCACTGCTGTAGACCTATACCCATAAACATACACAAGCACACTGAATAGAGGTATAGAGATTTGGGGGTGTCAAGTATCTGTCACAAACTGTCATATCCACAAGAGAAGCCCTGGCACAGAACAAATTAAATTACACTTCTTTTTAAAGCTGTCATTATTCATATTCAATCAATTGAAATATTGTCAGTATTTCAAATGCATATAAAACTATGAGAAGGATCCATGGATCAGAACAGTGGGCCAAGAAATAAAACAGAGGAAACAACATGCTGTCTGTGTCCTTCTGAAGTGGTTCATCATCACCCCTGCACCAACTTTCACCAAATGAGATTTAGCCTGGGGCTGTATTTTAAATATGCATATCAAAGCAAATGGGAGGGGGGACCAAACCTACAGTATCAAATTGGAGAAGTTTTCATGCTAACCATTCTAATTTGCAGGTAGGCATTCACAAATGAATCATTTCCAGCAAAATATTAAAATTACAAAGGCACCATTATTACAAACTGCTTTTTAGAGCATTGTAATAAAACAAACCAGCTACATGAAACTTCCTACAAAGATAGATATCTGTATCTGTATACAGATACATACAATCTACAACTATATATTAGTTTAAAGTTTTATGTTGGATGACAATGTTAACTCACATGTCTAATAAGACACTATTCCCTAAATGCAACTACATGATACAACTCTTCATTTCCCAGTTGGTGTTCTTGTTGCACAAATTATTGCTTTCTTTCAAGACAAATAGCAGGGGGCTAAGGTAAAAATGTTATGGCTCAAATCTCCAGGAAATAAAAGGCTTTAAATTGTAATACCCAGTGAAGTGGCAAACTCTAATGGGTGTAAGATAAATATATTGTCACTTTTTTTGAGTTTGTTGTTTCAGATCAAAAAGGAAAAGAGGTTATTTTCCATTAAGGCAGTTATAAAATTATAAAATGCTAGCCCCCTGAAACCTCATCCTATCACTGTAGGTGAATTTAAATATTATAATGGAGCACTTCAAATTGGCTTGAGCATTCGCCATCTGCCAGGGCCCTAAACAGGCTAGTTTATCTAATCTCCTCAATATAAACATCAGCATGCTCCATTTCTACACTTCCACATGAAACAAATTCTTATAATGAAACTATTCTGGGAACACATGCAATGTTTTTGCACTGCTTTATATAGTGGATGCTTATCCTTCAGGATGCCTATCATTTCAGAACCTTTTCTAAGGGCCCCACAAACTCACATGCACACTACTTTAAGGTTTGAAATTGCATACAAGAAATATTTGTCAAAGTTCTGTCATGCTTCATGGACCTTATTAGCAGCAAATGACATCATAAAACAACAAGGAAACTTTCAGTAGTTTCTACTCGTACGTCTGTGTGTGTGTAGCTTGAGAGTGATAATTATAAAATAGTAAATATCATGAAAATTTGTCCCTGAAGTTACCATATTTCAAAAGCAGGGGAAATTGACAATGGAACGATAGAATCATAGTATTTAGAAATTAAATAAATGGTTTACAACGTATATAAACCTAGGGTGTTTTTTCTTTTCTTTTTACAACTACTTCTGCTCTTCTGAACAAAGGTAATACACAACAAAAGCAAATATTTAACTACCTGACAACATACTTTCAAAAAGGAAAATAATCAAACAGAAAACTGCTTCTTCACATGTATATCTACTTTTCTTGGCATATTAAAGATTATCTCTAGATGACTATACATAGCATATGAATCCCCTTTTAATACCTCACAGTTAAAATATTGTTCCTAACATGGTCTGTGTTGTTTGTTTCATGAGCTCATTGCCAAAGCCTAAGTAACTCCCCCCAACCGGTTTCTTCACTGTATTTTTTTCTTCCCCAAGTTTAAAAGCTTAACAATGTAGATACTTATGGTGAATTTTCCCAAGTTCTTCTCTGAAGTAAATTGGCAAACACATGCAGAAAAACCACTGCCAGACATGCAACTACACTTGTGAACATTCCACCAAAACATTAACTTATTCACCAGCTACTGAAGTGATAAAACTAACCACTAACCTGTAGCTAGTTACTCAATCTTAATTCTCTCCAGCCTCTGCAGTGCATTGGCTCATCAAAGTTATTGCAATTTATTATGAAGATGCTCCAGGCACTTGGCAATAAGTCCACATTCTAATAATAAGTTGTATCATAGAAAAAGCACTGGAAACCATAACTTTGTTTTAATGCAATGTATAATTGCCAATAAGTCTCAACACGTGACATTTAGAGACAGAGTGCAGAAATCAACAACTTTTTACTAAGTTTCTATTTACTACTCCTTTTCTGTGACATTGATCATAGGTCTTGCAAAGCAGAAAAGGCTGCATCTACCAATTCGACAGTTTGCCAACTCTTCCATTTACTCAGATCATGAACTCTGCAAGCCATAAGTTAACCTTTCGGTAACTGAATGAAAAGGGCCCCTCTCCCACCCCCAAAAACTGAAGAAAAAACAACTTTAAAATTTCCTACTGAAAATGAAGCATGATTTAAAGCAGATAATTACAAAATAGTATGGATGGTGGTGGTAATAACAACAAGAATCCACAGATTTACTAAATGTGTTATAACCTTTACAAATTATCAAAAAGACTTACATGGTCTGCTAAGTTTGTGGATGATCCTGAGAGCTCTTCATGATCAGATTTGGAGCTGCCATCTCTTTCATCAATAACTAGGTCTATGGGCATTTTGCCTTTCAAACAGCTAATGTACCGATGGCAGAAATTATCACACAACTCATGGACCTGGATATATTTAAATAAAGGGAAAGAAAAAGAAAATTAAAAATAATAATTGAATGTGGGAGGAAAAATATCAGATTGCAACTGGAGAGGGTTTTCCCCCCAGTTGTGAAAGAAATCTATTCCAAGAATAACTCTAATTAAGGGGCATAATAGTTGAAGGCAAGGAAACAATAGAGAAATTGTTACAGCACATATTATTCCCCTGAGACTTGCCTGAGCAACAAGTTAGGAAGGGGGAGAGCCTACTCTATAGACAGAAGAAAATCTGATTTAGGATAATATCAAAAGCACTGAAATCTGGACAAACGTAAATAAAAATCTAGAAGCATAGGCAGTTCAGCAGGGAAGAGTGGCAGAAAGGATTGGGACAGAGCAGTGAACATTTTGAAACCTCCTATAGGAACTAGGAGAGATCTTTATCACAAAATCATTTCCTTGTAGCACCTTAGCCTTTCCATAGGCACTGTGACTCTCTTTGTAATCTTAATGTTTTGCTCAGAGATAATGGGAGGATCAGGTCTGCACTGAATGAGAAGATACTTAATTTTAAAATACTATCCCTGGTTGAAGAAAATTGCAGAGGGCTGGAAGACAGAGAGGGGAGATACAATCGATTGGGAAAGGAGGGGCTAGTTGAAAGGGTGATTGGAACTGGAAATAATAGAGAAGTTCCAGAAGGGGGGGGGGAGTGCCTGTTTTGTTGAGTGTCACCCGGTGCTTTGTAGTACTAGTTACAGTGTCCAGCTGACATTTCCCAAAAGACAACCTTTAAGATGCAGGGATGGGTGGGTGTTAGAGAATAAAAAAGGAGGTAGCACCCCATGCTCTTACCTTTTCTAATTCCAAAAGGTGAAACCTTAAGACTTGTATTGCTTGGATCATCTGAAAGAAAATTGGGAGCAGAGAAGTTGTCATTTGGGAGAAGGAAAAACCCAAGCAGGGAGCCGCTGATGGTCAGGGCGCACCCTCATTATCCAGGATTTTAGCTCATTGGACACGCTCGGGCAATTTTGATCAACTTTAACCTAAAGCACTTAAAAAAAAAAACCTTACTCTCTCTCACACACACATTTAAAGAGAAGCAGCTATTAGTGGTTTACAGAGGTGTCCTTCCCCCAGTGGTTTCTGAAAGTCCGCAAAGCAACCAAGCAGCTAAACAGCCACTCGCCATACCACCGGCTTTTTTAAAAGAAGAAAAGGTGAAATGCTCCAGATGAATGGTTTGCCTTCACCTCTTTTGCAAGCGGATTTCTAGCACTTTTAATATTGAAATCGCCCACATTAGCAAAAGAATCATGTTGCCACTGTTTCCTTCCCTTTTGCTTCCCGGGGCTTAAACCCAGCTTTGCAATGCATTGGGAACTCAAGTGTTTGTTGTCCTCTTGCCATGTTTAAGAACTGGAGCTCTTTGAAGCCCCTGGATAAGGATGGTTCGCTCTTTCCCGGTTCCTTAGTGTCACTTTCTATAAGCATCTTTCTTTCACTGTCTTGTCTGTTTCTCTCTCTCTCTCTCTTTCTCTCTCTCTCACACACACATACAGCCTACTTAGCAATTATACTTTTTTAAAAAAATTAATAATTAAAAAAGGGCGAGCTGGTGTTTCTTGGAGCAAGGGGCAAGAAAAGTCAAAATGGGGTTGGGGGGGGTGAAGTGAACCTTACCAAATTGTCCAACTCTGGATTTGAAGAAAAAAGTGGTTTTTCCGCCCGAACCTACATGAAGTAGAAGTAAGGGGAGGGGGGAAATCAGTGCATATTTCAGCTGTCTTTAATATACACACTCCTAGTAACACTCCCCCCCCCCAACACCACCAGCAGCAGTCCAAACTGGAAGGGGAAAGGATATAAATATGTGAACTAAAGGAGAGTGCCGCAAACTGAAGGCCACTCTGTGCAGTTTCTGCCCCAAAACCCACCCCACCCACCCACCCTGTTTAACTGAGAGGTTTCAGAAAGACTTAAAACCCTTCGCAGAGTTTTTAACCCCCCACCCGCATTTAACAATGCCCCTTTCCTGTTAAGCTAAGAGTGACCAATGAATGTCTCCCAGTGTCCACTGAAGAGAGAGAGAGGGAAAGAGAGAGAGAGGAGAGAGAGAGAAAGAAAGAAAGGGGAGACGGGGAGAAGAGAGGGGGATGCGGGTGAAGATATGATTTGGGCCAGTTTTGGGCGAGGAATCTTTCCTCACAAACACAACCACGTTATGTAAGCACTCTCACACGCTTCGTTTCTCTCCCTCACAACTTGGAATGAGACATGGGAAAAGTTGTGTTGTTGCGTTTTGCGCGGGGTGGGGTGGGGTTGGGGGGGGGAGAAGAGGTGTTTTGTGCGAGGTGTTGCTTTTGCCTGCGGGGGGGGGTGTTGCGCGGGGTGGGGTGAGGGGTGCAGAAAAGGCGGGTTAAAAAACGTTCGACCTGTTTGGCGAAGACGGCGATGTCCTCGTTGAAGGAGTCTGAGGAGCAGACGTCTCCGCCGGCCACCCCAGGCTCTCGCGGGGTACAGGTCGCCAGCTCGCACTTCTCAAAGACCAGAGCTAAGAGGGGGAACAACGGGTGCCTGCCGGGCAGTGACACACAAAAGAAAAAAAGGGGGGTGGGGTGGGGGTTAAAGGAGATGTTGAGAGGAGGAGGAGGAGGAGAGAGAGGGTGGGGGAGAGAAAAAAAAAGTCTGATCAACAAGTATATTTTTTTTCCTGTCGAAAATAAAAAGCAAAACACCACCACGTTTTCTCACAACGCCTCAGCCTTTCCATAAAGGAAAAAAAAATGGGGCGGGGAAGGGGGAAGCAGCACTGGAAAGCGAGGCCAAGGCCAGAGAGGAAAACAACATACATACACACATGCAAACTTTAAATTAAAAAAAAAAGCGCCAAAATCGGGCCCTCACAAACCAATACAATAAGCACCGAGAAGGCGAGTAGTAAGTAGCTCAGCTGCCAAGTTTTCGTGGTTTCCACAATAACTAAAGGAGGGGTGGGGTGGGCGCTCCTGCCCCCCCAGCTAAAAGGGGAAACTTTATTCTTACGCAAACTGTTTAAACTGCTTAATATCTCGGTGAAATCTAACAGCAGCCAGAAAACGTGCATTTTTGCTGAAGGGAAGGGAAGAGGGGGGAAGAGGATGCCAGCAAAGTTTCTCCAGGCTGAAGAAGGGCATCCTGATAAAAATACCAACTGCCCAGCCATAAACGAGCTGAACAGAAATATATATATATTAAATACTAACACAGACACCCCAATTGCCCTAGCAGACATTGAAGTAGGGGAAAGCGAAAGTATGGCATTTGTGTATAAGCAGAAAATGTGTTTTTCTCTAGTTTTTCCTTCTTTATCTCTCCTCGGATGGTGATGACACTACATCCTATTTTAGAGCAATGTAATAATAAGCCAAACAGATCTGGACTGATGAGAGTTACTTCCATTCTCCCAACTACAATGCTTAGTTGTTCTCCTGTGGATGTCAGCAACTCCCACCTCTTTTCTCAATTTATTTTTGTCCGCGTTTGGGGGTGTTTTCAAGGGCTACCCCCGCCGTCTTATTTTTGAGTCGGCTCTATATTTACAGCTCAGCCCCTAAATAATAAACAAAACAACCCCCATGGAACTTACATCTGTGTAAAATGTGCCTGCGGAACTATAACATAGGCTTACTCTCCGCTTAGGGAAGCCTGATCAAGGCTGCTTTAACTGAAAAAAAGGAATGCAGTTTCAGTTTACCTTATGGGTCCATCCGAAATATCGGTGGATTTCTGCACTGTAGTGCACTCTCCCATATAGGGGATCACGGCATTCCTTACTAAACCGACCTAAATTGCTCTGATCGCTTAAAAGAAGCGCAGCAACACAGGGAAGGGCAGCCTGTTTGAAAACGCTGCTCGAAACCTTCCCCTGCCATTTCCCTCTCGCCTGGAAGCAGCAGGGCTACCCGCTCGGAACTCTTTGCTACGATCGTCTCTGCTCTGAAAGAAGATCCCCGAGCCCTCCGCGCGCGCACCCCCTCCGCACAGAAGCTGCAAAGGACCCGGGCCATGGCGCCGGGCTCGCCCTGCCTCGTACCTACCCGTAGATCGCATCCTTGTCCCGCTTCAGGGCGTCGTTGACAGCCGATCCCATGCTGGCCGGCATGACATTGGGGTGCGGGGCGTGGGCTCCATAATGCTGGCTGGCATGGAGTGGCGGCCCGTGGTTCAAGTGGTGGACTGGGGGGATCGGCCTGGGGGCGTGAGGGTCTCCGTACATGGAAGCAGGTACCCCTACTCCGTCCATCCCGCCGTAATGAGGCAGCTCATCGTACTGTCAAAAAGAAAATGGGCCAGAAGAAAGAAAGAAAGAAGAAAGAAAGAAAGAAAGAGAAAGAAAGAAAGAAAACCAGGGGGAGAAAAGAGGGTTTGAGGAAAGGAAAAAAAGAGCAAAAAAAGAGGGAGAGAGAAATAAAATAAAAAAAAACACAACAACAACAAAAGTCAGAAGAGAGTAAAGCACCCAGACTCAGACAAAACAGAGCAAAACTACAAACCAGGACCAGCCACAACAGAGAGAGGGGAGGGTGGAGAGAGAGAAAGCTGTACAGACTGAAATCAAAATAAAAAGTGCAGTTTATAGAGCTGGGGGAAGGGAATGAAGGGACCGGGAGTATGTGTGTGTGCGAGAAAGAGAGACAGAGTGTGTGTTTTTGCTGATGGCGAGGAGAAATCTACCCAAGGCAAAATAAAGGAGGAAACTGGAAGCGTGGAGAGGGAGAAGCGAAAAATGTTCGCCGAGTCAGAAGAGAGCGGAGCACGAATAAACAAAACAACCCACAAGTAAACAGATTAATACTTCGGAGCGGCGGTGGGAAGCAGGGCTGGGAAGGGAAAGGAAGAGCGCGAGGGAGGAGTGGGGTGGGGGGGTGGGAGAGCAAATAATCTGAAAGTTACCAGAAACATTATTTAGCAGCAATTCCCCCTTGTCCTTGTCAAAACCAGAGACAAACCAAGCAGCAAATGTAGCTGAATTTCCTAGGCAGCGGCGGCGGCGGCGGCAGCAACAGCCACAGCGGCGGCGGCGGCAGCAGCAGCAGGCAAGCCTTCCCCCCTGTGAACCCCGCGCCACTGAGCAGCTAGAGAGGAGCAGGGAAATCGCGCTGCTGGGGGAAAAGCTAGAGAGGAAAGAAGCGTGGAACAATTGCAGACAGACACACACACACGCACGCACGCACATTCACACAGAGGGAGAGAGGGAGAGAGAGAGATAGACACACACACACACTCCCGCACACGCGCACACACACAAAACCGGTGAATAATTTTTGCTGCTATTTGTTTTGTTGTTTTTTAAATAGTGGCCGCCATGAGCAGCAGCGACGGAGGCGAGCAAATCCGACAGGCCCTCTTAAGAGAGGATTTATACACGTAAGGTAAGTGTTGGAGATTTAAACCTACCCTTTGCGCCATCAGTCTGCGCTCCGATAAACTCCTGGAGGTGTCCTATATTTAATATCCCAGTCCAGCAACAACAACAAAAAGTGATTGAGTGGTGAAGAAGAAGAAGAATCCCTTTTCCCCCTTGTCCTTTCGACCCACTTATAGACTTCTCCAGCACGCTTAAATAATCATAAAAGACAACAGCAATAACAATAAAAAGTAGGCAAAGAACCCCGTCGAGTTTGTGATCTTCTTTTTTCCCGCGCGCTGCTTCTCCGTTTCCCCTTTCTCTGTCTCTTTCCTTTTTTTTCTTCCTTTGCGTAAAAAATAATAATAATTAAAAAAAAATTAAAAATCGTCAACCCCCCAACTGAAGGTTACGATCGGCCCGTCAGCAACCCACATGTAACCAAACTGTCGTGTCTCATGGCTTTTTGCCACTCCAGCTGTCAATCAAAGCCATGGAATGTCAAGGTAGTGAATGAATGATGGCTGATGATGATGAAGAAGAAAAGAGGAATCTTTTTAACCTCGGGTTCTTCTCTCAGTAACTCCGCGTTTGGGGTTTGTCTTGTAGGAGAGCTATAGGTTCTTTTCTCCCTCTCTCCCCCTTTTTTTTTAACTACCGGGAGGGGGAGGGTGGGGTAGGATGCGAAGAAAAATGGAATAGTTTGCAAAACGTGGACTTCCTCCGTTCTTTTTTTTCCCCCGGTAGGTATTTTGTCTCCCTCTTCACCTCTCCCTCTGAGATGAGTGAGTGTCAGTAAGTGTTGGCAGGTTGGCTGCTGGCTGGCTTATAGAAGAGGCTCAGTTTTGCAGCGCTGATCGGCGGGAGAATGAAATGACGGAACCCGGAAGTAGTGGTGGCCATAGCCAGTCCTACAACAGAGACACATACAAGGGAGAGGGGAGAGGGAGAGGAGAGGAGAAGAGAGCGAGCACAGAACCAGCGAGCGAGCGAGCGAGCGCTTAAAGCCTGTGATATGCAGAGTATGCAATCAGGGCTGCTTCCACGCCACCCGGGGAGGGGGGGGGGAGAAAGCCACCCTGCAAATCATACCCATAGCAAATCAACGTGCCTTTTCAGATAGGAAAGGGAGAGTGTGGGATAAAGAAGGAGGCACAGGAGAAGGAAGAGAGGGAGAGGGAGAGAAAGAAAGGCTGCCTGGCTTCGTGCGTGCGCGTGGTGGGGGAACTGCAAAAAGCCAGAAATGGGGTGGGGGGGGTGTGCCATACAAGCCTAGCACTGGCATGCTTTTTTATTATTAGATTATTTTACCACTCAATACCCTCATCTGCCTAACTGCACTCTTTAGCCAGCGCTTCGCATTGTGTGTGTCCCCCCCCCAGTCTCTCTCTCTTCCGAGGTTACTTCTAGCAGCGATTCAATGGCCACTATGCAAGCCGAAGGAACTCAGGCAGTTGCAAAGGTTTAAAGGGGGGGGAGCGAGAGAGAGAGAGAGCATGCAAAGTTGATCTGCCAGCGGAAACTAGCCTGCTTTAAACAAAGTCCTCCGTCCATGCCAGAATCTTGTATTCAAAGAGATCTCTGTGTGCGTGTTTCCTTTTCTGTGTAAAACCACTACCTTTTAGCTGTTGTTGTCGAAATTACTTTTCCAGGAGCAGAAGATAGACCAACCCCATTTGGCATCGTTCTTCATTAAGTGATCGCTTCCATCAGCCACGCTGTGTGATGCCTTTAGAAGGGGGGGGGGTGGATGAGAGAGGGAAATCTTTTTAGGTTTTGCTCTGAGGCTGCCAGGAGACTGGAAGGCAAAATCACTATCTTAAAATAGTGGTGTAGATTTGAATGCACTGGGGTGTTGTTGTTGTTGCTGCTGCTGTTTTAAATGAGCCAATCCGTCCTGTTACTATAAACATGTACAATTTTACCTGTGTTTTGTGGAACCTGTGTGCTTAAGGTATTGCCCTGGTAATGTCTTTTTATGGCTGTGTTAATTACAGCAAAGTTATTCAGCAAATCGAGTGAAATGGTGCCCCCTTCTTCCGTTCCCAAGGATCAAATGAACTTTTGAAAATACACACAACACACTTTCTTCGCCTTTCTCCCTCGCTCCTTCTCTCTCTCTCTCTCACACACACACATACACACGCTACCTATCACGTTAGTGTGTATGTGTTTGTGCAGCTTCCTCCAATCACTTTGCTGGAACTAAAACATGCCTTACCTCAGAGCAGTCAATTACCAAAGCTACCCGAGATCATCAATCATGGGGAATGCTTGAAGTTTAGGGGAGGAGCAATGGTCAAACTATTGATTGCTGCAGTTTTGTACTCCCCCCTCCCCTCTCTCTCTCTTTCATGCTCCCTGAACATAAAATCTAAACCAGACAATACTGTTAATAGTGGGGTTTATCAGTGTATCTACTTGTGAATGTGGCCTCGCACATACATAGCATTGAAAGGGGGGGGAGAGAACAACTCCCCCCAAAAAAACAATGACACCACTGCTTAAACTGGGAAGAGGGAGAGTCGGAGGGAGATTCGGTTCTTCGTAACAGGGTCACAGTGAAGGAAAGTTGGGGAGGAAAGGGAGGGAAAAAAATCACCCAAGTGGGGGTGGGGTTGGCTCTAGAAATTTGGCCAGATTTTAATGGGCGATGGGAATGTGCTCCAGAGGTCAATAAAGCCCTCCAAAATGATGAATGATTGAGTACCTGTGATGATGATAGTGATTACCGGAGCAATTAAACAGTTTGATTAAATGAGCCATCATAACAATGATGTCTGCGGGAAATCAGCCCTCACATATAAAGAAAGATAGCGTGGAGAGAGAGGCTGACAAACGCCACTGGGCATGGCTTCGCTTTCCGAGAGCGCTCAGCCTGGCAAAGCGGGAGAGGCTGAACGCGCCGCTCCAGAGGCGAGCGAGGCGAGGAAAGGATCGGCGAGACTTTAAGCCAGGCTTGCGCGCTCTCTTCCAACACCTTCTGAAGCTGCGGAGCCAGATCCAGGACGCTGCTTTTTCTCCCCCTTCTCTCTCCCCCCCCCCGTTTCTTCCCTCCCCTCTTCCTTTCTCCCCTCTAGAGGACCTCTTCCAAGATTAAAGCCGTCCTGAAGAGCAAGCGCTCTCCTCTGTGGCTGACTTGCCCGGGACTTTACTGAAAGGTGAGTAAAACCGCCCTCCGTATGCAGATCTCTTTCAAGCGGCGCTTAAGTCGGTTCCTTTGGCGAAAGGCGTCTTTCGGGCGGGGGGTGGCGGAGGGAAGGTTTTTGTCGTGGTGCAGTATTTTTTCTACTCTGTCTTATAAATCGGTAACGCAGTTCAAGATATTCATGGTAATGAATACTTGGTTAATCCTTTGGGTGCCCGGAGACCTACAGAGCAGTAGGTTATGCAAATCCTTTCCTACTTTTGCAGCTGGACTCTTCCAACGGATTGCTTTAAAAGAGATCTACTCCTCGATGAATGGTGCTTACGGAGGCTTTTTCCCTCCTTCTTCCGAAAATGTCACTTTCCTAAATTCCTTGGGAATCGCTTTGTTGTAACACAGCCAACACAATCCCGCCTTCCAGGACACATTTTAAACTTGTATTCTAGGGAGGGCAGCAAGAATTGACCTTGCAGGGGATAGAGAAAGCTTTAGTTTAGAAATCTTTAGGGTGTGTGTGTGTGTGTGTGTGTGTGTAGGATAGTTTGTAAAAAATAATAATCCAGTTGCATGAAAGACTTTCATATACTTGGGCTCATTGGAAGGAAAGTTGGTGTGTTTGATTTCTGTTCCAACCACTTGACGGCTAGGCTTCTGTAACGCTGATTTGCATGGCACTTTTGAGTTGAATATCTTTCGAAAGAGATCGAGCATCTGAATAAAACAACCGAACACCTAACTATCCCAATAACAAAAATAACAAAATCTGAAAAATTAACGAGGGCATTTGCCGTCTCGAATGCTATATTTTAATTTCTGTTCCCAGCCCCCCCACTGTCTTTTTCTTCTGTTGAAGTTACCTGAGAGTATACAAAGTAATAACAACAATGTGGCCAGTTTCATACCCTCCTTGGGTCGGTGAAAAGCTAACGCCATCTCCAAATCGGTAAAACGCACATTTCCCGGGTAGCTAATTGAGAGTAGCACTATTCTTGATTTAGAGCCTGAAGTTGGTTATCTTTTAAAAAGCAGGGTATAGGAGCCATCGGAATTTGGACGCAAGTGAGATATGTGAGACAGGGGTTACATTTGGGCTGATTAGTAATTATTATTATTATTATTATTATTATTATTATTATTATTATTATTATTATTATTATTCATTGTACAGTCCTCAACATATTTACTCAGAAGGAAGGCCCTCTGATGTCAGTGGGATTGACTCTCATATAAGTGTGCTTAGGACGGCAGCCACAGTGGACTTCAGTGATATTTCCAAGCTAGCTTGTCCCTTGTCCTCTTTGCAAGCTGCAAGTGGGGCTTTCCTCTTTTCTAGAACCGGCCCAAAGTCCAAAAAAGAAATTAGGTGTCCGGCGTGGAAATGCATCTCCGTCAAGAATCCGCTTCCCCCTTCCTTCCCTCCCCCCTTTTGGCCCAGGCTGGAAATGGTTTTAACAGGCGGTAAAATTTCATCTTGTGGTGTCAAATTGGGGTCAGTTGGGGGTTAGGGTTCTCAGTGTCCGCGAAGGAGCTGTCCAGCTGTGTGGGGATTCATTAAGGGCAAAAGATCCGTTTCAAGAAAAACAATACAGAGACAATCAGTAGGCTAAAGATCCTCTCCAAATCGCATTTTACAAGTGCGCCAGAACAAATATGGATGCTGAAACCCTATTCACTCCAAACTTCCAAACCGCTTCCTTTGTCTCTCGGAACGGGAAAGAAAATCCTCTAAAACTTCAAGAATCTGTTTTCAGCAACCAGGCTTTGGGAAAGGTGGCATCTTTTCAATTTGAGTGTCTTTTTAGATTTTTTTTATAAAAAAAATACTCCTCTCTTTTTGACAGAGCGGAATTGCACAACAGGTAATATCTTAGTCTACGTGTGTGTGTGTGAGAGAGAGAGAATGTGTGTACAAAATTATTATTTCAGATTTACACTCTGAGCTATACAGAGAATAAGGGTTTTTTTATGGCGGCTGGGTGAGATACCGATGCAGAACGTTGCTATTGACCACCGTCCAAAAATCCTCCCCCCCCTGCTATTTATATATTCTAATAGATACTCTCTGGTGCCATTAACTTGGGGGTCTCTAACAGTGTGGAAAGTGCATGTAGCTAATCTGGTTTTATTAAATTCGCGTGGTTCAAATCCTCTTAGCTTTTCTACATCTGTTAGAAGGACCGGCGCCTCGCTGGAGGGACAAATAACTTCAGCCATAATCTTGTTTGCAACTTTATTCAGTGTTTGTTTGCTGAAATGAAGTATTTTTCTTTTTGGTTATGCAAATTGAATGGGGGAGGGAAATAGCTCCATTTTTAATATAGGAAAATTCTGGATGATTCTTAAATATTTTGATCTGAATTCTGCTTCGAGAACCAATGACAAAGAATGGATCAGATTTACTGATGAAAGCAGAGAGGTGGAGAACTCTTCAAAACAGTTCAGCCACTTCCTCACTTCTATTTTCTCTTTATACTGGAAGTATCCTCACCACAATCATTATTATTCAGAAAGCTGGCACGACTTTTTTTTTAACAGGCGCAATTTATTTTTAACTCTCCAAATCCTTAAAAAAACAACAAGACCAAAACCCTGCTGTTTTACTCCAGTCCACCAGTTAATCCAAAGTGGGTGGCTGCAGAAAACCGTTGAGAAACCTCCGCCGGTTTAAATGCGTTTAAATGCTTTGTCTTTGGTGGGAATTCGTGCGTTTTAGCTAAACTGGGCTATGGATCAGGCATGGTCATTTCGCTCAGATTTCTGTAAAGTATTTTGACCAGTAGCGATCTTTCCTCCTACTTATTACACGCACAATCAGAACTATTCAGAATGCGCCACCATATAAACACAGGGCCAAATATTCCCCGGGACGGATGGAGGCATTCCTTCATTCTGGTCTTGATTCTTGTTCACCCGGTTCTTTATTCCCTATTTCGAAAGGCCGTTTCGTGCTATCCCTTCTTTAGTTTTCTTTCCTCTCTCAGCAACCTGTTTGCAAACTTTTCAAACATCCTTTCTACCCCCCACCCCAAGTAAATGCTAGCCCAGCAGGGTGAACTTTTCTTGACCTCTATCGCTATATGCTTGTAATTTTGGAAGTTGAATTAGGAGGATTATTCATGTAAGTTACCTGTTAAACTTTCCGCACCCTCCTTCCCCCCTCCCTTTTTCTGCTCAAAATCAACATGAACTCCAGTTTCTTTATTCACTTGCAAGCCTCTATTATGCTCCCCAAACACCTCTAGGAATTAAAATGGCACTTGTGGAGTGGGCCTCCCCACCCTTTATTTCTTTATCTCTCCTGTTTATTCTGTAAAGATCCCGCTGAACTGAAGAAGCGAGGCAATAAACAGCCCTCTAGCGCTATCTGGCGGGACTCCAACACTCCCAGAATCTGCCGCTTCCAACCAGCCCCTGAAGATCGCTTTCTCCCGCGCTTCTTTGTACTGTATAGTTAAAAGAGATCTGACCGCAGAACTGAAAGCCCTTCTACGGAAAGGGATGCTATCTCTGGTCCCGAAAAAGGAGTTCCCTAACCGCAGAAAGTTCGGAGATCAAGAAGGCACTTTCGCCCGTTCCTTTCAGGTTCTTTGCGCGCGCGCTCTGCCTTTCCCTCTTAATAATCCCAAACTCGCCGTCGAATTTTTTTCCCGAGATAGGAAGCCCCTGCGGTCAAGCACCGATCCCTAAGCACTTTGGCTCTCTCGAAATCGGCCTGTTTCAATAGGGCCGATTCTTGCCAAGTCTTTTGCAGCGTGCGCCCCAGACACATCCCACCTTCTCCATAGCCCCGTCTTTACGCACTAGCATCCTAAGACGGAATGCAAATCGGAAGCCGGCCCTTTGTTTTGTAGGTAGCGAGCAAGGAAAGGGCAGAGATGGGGAACCCTTCTGTTGCAGAATCAAGCCGCCTCCTTGCCTGCCGGGCAGAAAATACACAAGCAGGGAACGCAGGAGAACGCGCCTGGTACTTCACTAGGTTAGGGATGGCGTTTGCTATCCCCACTTTCCCAATTTAATTCTACCAAATGTAACAAACAAACAAAATGGAATGGAAAACCTGGCCTGTTTTTAAGCGGATTCTAGACAACACAGACCCCCCAACGGCCATCCTTTTCTCTTGCCCGCCACCCGAGCTAAAAACCGAGATGCTCATGTCCTTTTGTCCCAAAGCCCTTAAGTGGCTCAAACCGGCTTCTGGCCGAGTTGTGGATTCCGCTGTGCTTAAATTCCGGACAGTCCCTTCCAATCTGGACACACCCGGACCACGCAAACTCTCTCTGGAACTTCAATGAAGCTCCATTTCTGGGGCTGCCTGGAATGAGCCACCCGTTTCAACTTTGAGAAAGAAAAGTCAACACGGGGATATATTGGATACGTTTTCCTGGGCACCACGGAAGCTGTCAAAAGGACACAGCGCGATTTCTGGAGCGAGGCTTTCTGTATTGGGCAGCGTCTTAAACTCTTTCGATTTTCTCCCCAGAAATCGGGCAGCCTTGATGCACCTTTCTTTTTTTAAAAAAATCACACCGTCGCTGCCCCTTACAAAGAGAATGCAATATTGGTGGTTTTCTCTCTGTAGGAGAAGAGGGGCCTTGTGGCACGCACTGCATAGAGCCAGTGAGCTCTCCCTGTGCTGAGCCCCGCTGTAATTAATTGAAAACAGTTATTAGGTGGTCATTGGCAATAGCGTAAATAATTGCGGTGGGTTTTTACTTAAAATTGACCGGTCACAGAGCGGTTGGGGGTGGGGATGGGGGGTATCGATCGGAGGTATAAAAATGATGTATCAAAACATCAATGTCGATTATTTGAAATATTGTAGTCGAATCTTTTTATTGCTTCATCGGTTTAAGTGTCTGAAAGTGCAGCGTTCCAACATATATTTATGTTGTCAATACTGTCAAAACTGTCAGGTTTATTACAGTGGATTTGTAATACATTTCGGAGCTGCTCATTTGCATAAAGCCCCCCTCCAGTTTTCCTCTTCCCACCCCCACCCCAAACCAACTCCCACACGCCTTTCCCCATCTCTAGAAAGAAAGCAGGCGGGGGGGGGCCGACTGTCAGTTTAATCAAAGGATTCAGGGCTCCTTTGCTGAAGCAGAAGTAGAGATCCCGCACAATTACATCAAGCCCCCCTCCGCCTCTTTCCCTTCCTGGGTCGCCTCGCCTAACTTGCAAAAGGGATCTGCCGTGTCGCCCTTGCCTTTCCGACCTGATTAAATAAAGCCCATCCCGATTCAGTCCCCATTTCAACTGGTATGATCCCTGCCACTTCTCGCTTTCTTGCCTACTCTCGCTCCCCTAAGGAGTAAGCTCAGCGGAAGAGAGCCGGATTTACTCCTCAGTAAACAGGTTTGGGATCGTTCCGTCAGACCCCGCCGAAGTCAGCAAGCGGAACGCGCCTTAATTCGAAGTGGCTGCGCTTAATTGAGTCTGCACTTCGGGCTACGCTCCTAGTCACTTATTCGGTCTCTGCCGAATTTCGATTCCGGATAAACATCCGAACCGATTTTGAAATAACAGGCTTGTTTCGGAGGAAGAAGAGATTGGGGCGAATAAGCCAGGCGGGTCGGTCCAAACAGGCGCACCTGTATGAAGCCTGGACACGAGAAAGGCGCACAGATACTTCGGTCCCAGTAGCCGCAAAGGCATAAAAAGAATAACCAGCTGCCTTTTGATCTGTGAGTTTATGGATTTAAATGCCCCTCGCGATGGTCAAATGAGCGCCTCAGTCCTCTCTTTTGAAACGAGCAGGACAGGAGCAAGGCGAGTAAACATACATTGTTGGATTTTGGAGGGCCAGAGGCAAATCGGGGCCATCCTTAGGAAACCCCTGGATTTCTAGGACGCTTAAAAGATCCCGCTCACAAAGTTTGAAAAGAACAGTAGCCAAAAATTCTTGGTTAACTTCTCTCTCGCATTTTCTTGCAGAGCCGCTTCGCGAGGCGAAAATGTGTAAAAACAAACAAACACCTGGACTCACCCCCATCCCTTAAGCCCAGGTTGCTCTGCGGATGCCCCGCAGTTTCCTCCAGACTCACCTGGCTGGATGCTTGCACTAGCGAGGACAGCATTTATTATTATTATTATTATTATTATTATTATTATTATTATTATTATTAATCATCATCATCTAAGATTCCTCTCCATCCCAACTAGCCTGTGATAAGTCTTGGAAAGGGACCTCCAACTCTCTCCCGCCTGTAAATTGAGAAGTAAGGCGAGTGGATTGGGGGCGCGGAGGCTCTGGCCCGATGTGGGACCTTGTTGACTTGGGCTTGTGACCCAAGTCACAAGTCCAGGAGAGGGTTTCCGCGGTTCGTGGTGGCTTCCAGGAACCCACCGTACGCGCGACCGAGACGCCCTATGCGCCGAGGGGCGTCTTGCTGCTGCCAGCGGCCGGCGTGTCTCCCCTGCTGGAGGCAAGGAGAGGATTCCGCGGTCCCTGTAAAAAAAAAGTGCGACGGGACGCACCCAGCAGACGGTGTGGGTTGATGCAAACTTCCCCACGAAAAAGGGACAGGATGGCCGAGGAGCTCCGCTGCCTTAGCATGCAGCAATAAGCCCAAAGGCCCCTGTTAAGGAGCTGGAGAAAGGTGAGGGTCCGGAGCTCCTACCCGTCGAGCCTCGTCCCCTCGGCGCCCGAATTTCGTTCCTTTCCGAGCCCGGCGCCTCCTTCCCTCGCGCGCTCGGAAAGCATTTAACAACAATTACGCCTTAATCAGCTGGAATGTTGGCCACAAATGACGCTATTAAACATCAAAGGGATGCCTCCGACTTTACCTTTTAGCCATAAGAGGATTAATTTCTCTAATTAGAGGGGATAAATATGTGCATAAATACATATCTCTCTCCTCACTCCTTTCTCCTTAATCTGACGGATTCCTATCGATGGGAGGGGAGGAGAGAGTGAGGCAGGGGGCGCGCCGGGGTGTTCCTCGACATCATCGCCCGCATCTTTAATTCTTAAAAAAAGAAAAACCCGACATGATAATGGGATGGGGGGAGAAGAGGGCTGACCAGAAGCCCCCAAGGAGCAAATCCGGAGGGTCGCATCAGTTCACCGAAGTCCCTCGCTGAAGGCTGCTCAACACCGGCAGATATTACTTTTCTGTGTATTTGGGAGGCAGAACAAAAGCAAGCAAATTTCAACCCCTTCCAAATGAAACCTGGAAGTGAGGGCAGACGTGTTTGCTTTTGTTGGGATTTAGGATCCGATTTACTGACCCCCCCTTCCTCCCCGCACTCCGAAGCTCAAGGCTGCGTTTAATCTCCCCCAATAAAATCCGCCTGACCTTGATTCTAACCTGTATGAATACCTCATTTACCTAATGACTTTGTGTCACGTAGGCAGGAGGTCAGTTTCCTTTTTAACCTTTCCCATTGCTGCAGTAAGCATTCTGGGATAATCGATGGCTCTTTGAATAATCGATGCACGCTTTATGATCCCTGACAAACTCCATGGACGGGCACCTCGTTTCAGGAAAGCAAAGCTTGCCTTCTCGGAACAACAGAGGCGAATTGTGCCTGGTGCATCTGCGCAGGAGGCTGGCGCCTAGAGGACTAGCGCCTTAACTCGCGTGTTTCGTACCTCGGCACAATATTGTCCAGGAGTAGGATCCACTGCGTTATTGTTTTTGGTTTTTTTATAAAACAAAAGCAAACAAAAAACCCCCACCAACACACACACACGGTCTGTTTCCTCTCTTTCAGTAAACAAAGCCCGTGAGAAGAAACATTTTTTATTTGGTCCTCACAGGTTACACTGACTAGAAGAGATTTGGGGGTTTTGGGCCAGATCTCTATCGAGATTTCAAAAGCAAGCGATTCCACACTCTTCCAACCTTCCTTCCCTTCTTTCTAGGAACAGGCGCAACGAGACCATCCGCTCACTTGGGCAAGTCTCTCTCTCTCTGCCCTTTCCCTTCTTTATTTACTCAGCGATTAAAGTACAAAGTCCCTCCTCCGTCCCCCCCCCCCGACAAGGCAAAGGTGCTTTAGTGCCTCGTCGCGGCGCCCCACCTTCCTAATGACTCCGGATGGCAGGACTGTGTCCTCAGATAAACACGCGCGCGGGGGAGGCGGGGAAACCCTGCCGTGAACTTTTCCCTTTCGCCAGCCGGGCTGCGGGGTCTCCTCTCTCTCTCTCTCACGAGGTAGTTTTTGCCCGTCCTGTTAAAAGTTTCCTCCACTCCCGTTAAGGAGGAACGGGAGAAACACGACCCCATCTAACGCTAGCGAGCAGAAAGAAGCGGGGGGGGGGTAGGAAGCGAGACCCCCCCCATCCCTCCCAACCACATTTACTCTTTTTTTTGCAAACAAAACAAGCCAGCAGCAGCTCTCAATAATGTCTGGGAGCTCTCACATTTGCTGCTATCTGCTGGTGTTAGTCAGAACTGAGAATCGTTGCAACCCTGTTACCTCTGTAGGATAATTAATACAGATTCGGGGATTCTTCTTTCTTCACTACCTATAAACATATGCTTCGTTGTCCTCCGCAGTTAAGTTATTCAGGGGTCCCTCCACTCTCCCCCCTCCCCCGCCACAGCCCAGCCCGGTAGTGTGATTCTTCCATCAAAGTTTCGACCTGAGAGACTTTCCCCGCCACATATTGGAGAAGAGCAGTTCAGGGATGCGGAGGCAGGAGGGGAGAGCGCAACAACTTTTGATGGGCTTAGAAAAAAAATCGTTTCAGATTCCTCTATAGAAATCTGGGATCAAGAAGCTAAGTCAAATGTAAGCCATTTTCTAAGGTGTTTAAATAATGTTACAGTGCCACATCATAGCCAGCTCTCTGGGAAATGGGGAAGGCAGACATCTCTCTCTCTCTCTCTCTCTCTCTCTCTCTCTCTCTCTCTCTCTCTCTCTCTCTCTCTCTCTCTCTCTCTCTCTCTCTCTGTGGGAGTCGGTGGGTGTCTGCCCCCAAACATATTTTCTCCGAAGTCTGCTGCACTGATTTCAGTGGGGCTTGCATCCACATATGTGGACTCGGAATGCAGCCTAGCTCAGCCGTCCTGAGAGCTTCCTGGAAAAGCTTTCCTATTGATTTAAGTGAGAATGACTTCCATGTAATGTGTACAAAATCAAGCTGTAATCTCTTCAGGTGCAATCCTGCAGGCTGTAGGCCTGTTTAAATCACGTTGACTTCAGGGAGATTTCAGCAGTACTACAGCAGCCTTGTGTGTATCACGTGTATTATCAGAGCCACTGAAGAAGCAAGACAGTGCCATTCTAAGAGACACCAGGAGAACACCTGGCCAGATGTTTTTGGAGCAGAGCTAACATGTTGATTGGGGCTTTCCTAAGTGCCTTAGACCTGTGGCCTGAGAGAAGAGATTATATGACAATCAACTTTTCTTCACACTCAACATTTCCTTCTATATTTACTCTTTCACCTAAATGCCAGGGACATATTTAATGGGAAACTTATTTCTAATATTATATCCAATATTGAGTGGGACTGCACAGAAGATACATAACAAAACCTGGAGAACAATGAGCTTCTGCAAAGGTAGGTTTAGATAATTAATACCAGACATTTCAACAATGTGGTTCCTTACAAAATCCTGTCAAGGAGACCTTAAAAATTCCTGTTTTACAGAAAGGGAGACTGACTTGTCTAAGAACTCCTTGGCTCTGGTGTCAAATCTTAACAGTTTATCTATCTACTAGCCCACAGAGAACAATGCCACTCATATTGGATTCTGAAGATGCCAGATGCTTATACTGGCATTCAATCCCTGGTAAGTCCTCTTACTGTATGTATACAATTTTAAATGGGAGTTATTCTTAGGTTGGTGTGTGTACAATTGCAGCCGTAGTCAAGTTTTAGTCAAGAGAAAACTAGCACATCAGTAAGACTTCTATCTTTGGGGAAGATTCTACATGCAACCCACCTTCTACACACCCATAAGATAAAGTGATACAGTCCAGGAAAGACCTTACCACTTGGGTCTACTGGAACACGGTTATTTCTTTTTAAATAGTGCCAGACAAAACAGGGCAAACAAAATGTTGGATGAAACCTTACACTGAACTCTGCAAAAAAACTCCCACTGATGTTAGCATATGAAGTCTGCAGCTGAAAACTGTTACACACTTTGCATGGCTAAGTGCTATATAAATGGTAATAAGCTCATTCATCATTATGTATGAAATAATGGTAACACATTTGATATAAAATGACATATGCAAACTTCTTATGATATCTATCAATGCATTTGCAATAATTACCATGCTAATTTCTTTTTTTTTTATAAAAAATTTTTATTAAGATTTTTTACAGATACATATTTAACAAACAGAATAGGTTTCATAACATCCTTTCATTCTATTGCGGACTCCCTCACGTCTCCCGCTTCCACTTTCATCATTAAAAACGAATTTTTCCAAGCAAATTATCATCTTGTTTATGCTCTTAAGTGCAATATTTAGGTTAAACTCCAATAAAAAATTATAATTTAATGGTAGACAGTTATTTCTACTCTGGCTTCCTTGTTAGGATTCAACCAAATTACAGTACTTTTGTAAATAAATCTTAAATTTCTTCCAGTCTTCTTCGACCCTCTCCTCTCCCAGGTCGCGGATTCTGCCAGTCATCTCAGCCAGTTGCATATAGTCCATCAGCTGCATCTGCCATTCTTCCAGTGTGGGTAGATCTTGGATTTTCCAGCTCTTAGCAATAAGTATCCTTGCCGCCGTTGTAGCGTACATAAAAAATGTTCTGTCCTTCTTTAACACGTTCTAATTTCATTGTTTATCATTGCTCTGATCGAAGTGCCTAGAGAAGTATACATGGGCATAAGCAGTGTGGAAACAAAAACATCACAAGTGTTTGTCCTATATTCTCACCTCTAGGCTATATGGCAATCATAAGACAACATATCTAGGCTTGTGTCATACTGGATAATACTGTTCCTTGGATGACTGAGGAACTTAAATCTAACCTTTTGATTCACAGCAGCTGAGCTGTTGAGCAGCATGATCTTGGCTAAACTGTAAAGTTTGCTGAACCACACATAAATATATCTATATTTATAGAAATACTTGATATCCAGTATTTTTAAATCCCATTAATTCCAAAGGGAGATTTAAGCCCACACCTGAATGGGCTTTTAGGTGCCACCCTATACATGTCTACTAAGAAGCCCCACAGAGTTCAATGGGACTTATTCCTTAAAAAAAGGAAAAAGTTCAGAATTACATTTAACTTACCAGGACAGCTAAAAGCACAATGAAAACAGTTTTTTTAAAAAAAAAAAACCTCACCTCACAACAAAATCAATAATCTTTGCAATACATTGCAGAGAGGACACCAAAAACAATTCTTAATTTGTCAAAGGTCAAGTTCAAGAGGTATGTCTTCAACAACAACAACAACAGCTGTAAAGATATGGTGCCAGATGCAACTCTGTTGAGAAGGTGTTCCATATTCTTGAGGTCATCACCAAGGAGACCCTCTCATGAGTTGCTGCTCCTGAACCTCTGGGAATTTATTGATTAGCCTTCCTGAAAGTAGCCTTTCGGTTCACAAATCTCAGACAAATTAAGGATTTTTGACTCCATCTCTTCCACTGAAAACACATGTTTAACTCACCAAAATTAATGGAATGTTTGTCTCCAGCCGTATCATACCCACAATGGATTAGTTATCATTAAAATAGTGTGTGGATACCACAGCAAATTCTGGTAACCGAGGTATTGTACATCCTAATTGTATTGGTCACTGTCTTGACCTACAAGCTTTGTGAAAAATACTCATGTATAATTTCATGTAGAAAGTGTTCATTATTATGTTCTAGCTGTTTATTTATTGTATATTCTGTGTTATCATTTATGTTCTTTGCATGTTTGCTAAGAGACAGATTATTCTGATACTTTCTCTCTCTCTCTCTCTCTCTCTCTCTTTCACACACACACACTTTGCCTTGCTGTACCAGGTAAATGGAAACAAATCAATCCTCTTCTGATATTGGATGGGTTGCAAACTTTGGGAAGACAATGAACTCTTTCACTTCTAGAACAAGAAAACTGTTCATAATGGCATGGTATCTACCACATATGTCCAAGCTTTGAGCACAGAGTACGTTCTATACCCACATCAGGGAAACTCAGATAACTTTGCCAAAGCAAAATTCCCAATCAATACTTGGGGATGTATAGAATAATATTTTTTTACCACCACCCTTCCCCATTTTTTTTTTGCATTTTTTGCACTCTTGGGAACTTGTTGGGAAATAAACCCCTCCTAAAAACATGCATTTTTTAATGGTAGGTAGATGCTGAAATCAAATGTTTTCTCCTTTTTGAAACATATTGTAGGTCCCCACCCCCCTTGGCCATCATAGGTTATACTTATAGGAATGATAATAAAGATATATACGAGATGGCAGAAATAATAGGATAATCAGGCCAAAAAGTGATTTGGTTTAATGATGTGAGCCATGAACAGAGCCTGAGGCACAGTGTATCTACCCTTGCAGCTGAATCTTGACACAGTAAAGAAACGGTTGCATATCAGACTGGAGACGGGGTGGAGTTAATTCTTTTCCATGCTTCCCCATGGTATATCTTTTTCAAAAGCTAAGGTAGGGTGGAGAGCTATCACATGATAAAGAAAAGGTTCTAGCTCAGTCAGCTTTCAGGTTCTTTTGAACTTGCAGAAGGACACACACACACACGGCAGAATTGAAAGATGTGAGCACACTCTGCCATTGGCCAGGGGACTAAGGGCCACTGGGAAGCTGGTTCCTCTGTCTCCCAGGAAAAACATCACAGCAAAGGGAGGGACCACATTGCCTCCATCCATCTGCCAAAGGAGAAGTAGCTTCAGGAGTCTCACGTGCCCTCTCCTTGCCTGAAAGGATGCTCTAGAATAGAAGCAAAGGGAAAGGACACTCTGGCTCCATCCATTAAATGAAGGAACAATAGTCAAAAACACCGACAAGGAAGATCAACCTGGTTTGAACTGGACATAAGGCTCACCACATTGTTTTGAAGAACAGATCTGCATTCTCTATCTCTCCCCCCCTCCCCCTCACTTGTGTATCTTGTCTTTCTCCGTCTCTAAGGCTAATGGCAGGGCCTCACACCCCCTCTCTCCTTCTTTTGTTTTTATTGACGTGAGCAGCTCCTGAAAAGCAGGATAAAAATGTAGTAAAAAAGTACCATACTAGTTTGGTAAGACAGCACAGAAATCAATTTGTTTGGGTCACAAAACATCTAATCTAAACCACAACAGTTCCCCAAGCTCGCAGTTAAAGTAGTCTTTGACATTCTGTGTCCCACTGGACTGTTTTGAAACAGCAGGAGGTATAAATTAACTGTCTCTTCAATTACAGATTATCAGCATCATCATTTTGTATTATGCGGGTTAACCTATTCATGGTAAATTTTGGAAAGGATTCTCATCAGGATCGAAATCTTAACAACACTTAGGTGAAATAACTTCTGCTGGAATCCACATGTGAATGCAAATGTGTTTAAGATCAAAAATATATGTAATCTAGCAAGCAGAGTCCTGATGCATCTATTGGCTGAAAAAAGAGAGCAAATGGAGCCAATAGGGTTAGGGTTAGTTTACCATGTGCATTTGTTGTTTAATCTGCAAACAGAGGCAAATATAGAGACTTTCTGCCAATAAGAACAAGTGCAAAAAAGGTAAGTGCAAATTTGAGTTGACTATTTAGCAGTCAAAATAATTGACAGACTGAAATAATTCAAAACAGTTTTATGAATGAGGTTAAGGCAAGATAATATCAGGGGAACACATCACCAAAATCAATAGCCATTTGAGTGGGCATACACTTGTAAATTGTGGTTACAATTTCTGTGTCACAAGAGAAAAATAAAATATTGTATATGTGGTAAATAAAGCAGCATCAATATCTTTTGTATTCTTTCCACTTCAGTCTGCTGTTGGAAACCTGCCATCTGATCAGGTTTTTTTTTATTTCAGTAAAAACTTTAAAGTTGACTACCCAAATCTTGTATTGCCTTTGCTTGTAATACTAATACTTCCCCACCATTACAAACCAATTTTCAATAATACGCCAGAGGTTTAATCCAGTCCACTGCATAGGAGGATTCACCCTCCCAACTTCAGCACACACTCAAAGACATTACCGGGAATGGGGGTCTGTATTTATTTCCTATGTCTACATTCAACTCTTTGCTCCGCCAAGGCAGGAAAATGGGGCTTTATTTTACTCTGCAGTGACCTCTCTTTTTGTGACTGCTGCACCCAGAGTGGACTGCATTGAGTCCCACAACCGTACAGTAAAATGCAAAAATAAAAACGTGCAATTCCTTTAAGATAACTGCAGTTATGTGGGCCGCATGCTAATCAAGGGACTGTCATGAAAGTATGTCTCTTGAAGATGATCTATGCAATATTTTCTAGAGTATGACAGTCCAGTGGGTTGCCAGTATTTGGTGCAGGCTGCTTGAGTACAGGAAGATACCTTGAAAGGCAGCCAAGTCTCCCATTTAAATCAAAGCCATTTCATATTGGCTTGCTTTTCAGGAGGAATAAAGTATTGACACTTGTGTATTATTTTGCGAATCGTACTGGGCATTTCAAATACCGTAGTTTAAAATACTGATGAGCCCACAGAATTAGAAGAGAATACTGCTTAAAACAGGACTCTAATGTACAACAGCAGGCTTACATTTTTAGATTTTAATATTATTACTATTACTAAAAATGAGAAATTGTAATGTGATGCCTTTTTTCCCTCAGTTGCTTGGTGTCCAGGATTGTTTTATTGTTTTTTTGTTTGGCCTTTTTGTTGTTGTTGGAGTAATAAAGTCTTTCTACTAAGTCAAATAAAATAATCCTAAACAGTGACACCAAAACCAAAGTAAATTGGAAGTGGTACTTGGTTCTTTAAACAAGAGAATCATGTGACTTCATGTAACACTGTGCTTAATAGTATCCACCTACATGGGTGAGGTTGACAATTAACCCATGTCAAAACATTGCAGAAGGGTAAACCCGGATGTCAAATAACTTTGGAAAAGGATAACCTTGTGTCCTCTTCACCAATCCCCAGGATGGGCCTGTCAGAAGCTGAAATGTCTCCTGCGCTTCCATAACACCAAAAGATACTTCTGTGCTCCATGTTAAAATTCCAAACAGATTTTTTTTATTTTATTTTTACGGAAAACAACTCCTGTTTGTCGATTCTGGACTATGACCAAACAAAAGGCTGCTTTTTACAAAGAGAAAAATAAGCACAAGAGATTTCACTCACATCTTCAGGGAAGGAATTGATTTTCACAACAAATGGTTGATGAAACATTATTTAATATCGTGGGCACATGCATGAATGGATTTATATATCTAGCTCTAACCTGACAAGGTGGTGGAAGGGGCTTGTTCTCCAAGCCAAGGTTTATCATTCACATGATAGCTGTTTCTAGCATGAAGTCTGGGAAGGGGGAAATTGGTGTGAAAGAATATATTTGACAATAATTACAGCATGCCTATGAAATTGAAGGAACGCATTTCCTATTGGAGTGATATCAGATTACACTTACCTGGAGAAAATGTAAGACTCGACGTAGACATGTCCCGCCAACTCCTGTAACCAAATTCTGCACATATAAGTCCACTGGGCTGCTGCGGCGCAGAAGGAAAATGGTATCGACTGTGTGCCCTTTTTTTTTATCAGATGTGTAGCAGAGGTTCTTATAAAAATGAAAAGGCTTACCTTGAAAATAGACCAAAGCCTGCTCTGTCATTTTCCAATGGTCAGTCTCCTTTCTACAGCAGTGACACAAGTCACCATATCTACTTCTGCAGTTTAAAGAGATCTGTAAGATCAAGGTCACTGTTAGTACACACATACACAAACACCATTTGGCACACTGAAGTAACCACTGTATTCTTATTTTCATTTTAATCCCTCGAGTGAAGTATTGCCAGACTCACTTTTTCCTCACATCTTGCTGTAATTCTCCAGACTAAACCATTTCACTGGGTTGGGAAGTGAGAGCGAAAGGGAAGCAGAAGATTGGCGCCTCTTGTCACAGTTGGTCTTGTGAACAAGAACGTTATTGCTTCTTTTAACTAGGAATTGATGGCAACTTTATAAAAGCTTGCAGAAACGTGAAAGAAATAAGAGTATTTCCCCAGTCTATTAAGTTTTGTTTTGTTTTGTTTTTTAAAAAGATATAGCACACCCCATTGCTAAGGCATTCCAGTGTGACTCCAAAGAATTTTCTTCCTCCTAGAGAGCGGAACTCTGAAAAAACAATTGTGCTAACAGTGAAAATAGGTCACTGTGATATTTCCTTTGTTGCCAGACTTTCAGCAACACTGAGGCACTTGATAGCATTTTATAGAAATGTCAGATTAATTGCTTAGTATATTAATTTTAGCACAACATGGAATTGCATGATCTAGACATGATTGCAGCTTTTAGAGGAATAAACTATTTTCCCCCACCAAAGTGATAAAAACTGAAGTCACTGAAGCCATTCAGAGGTATCTTGTTGCCATTTCCCCCCCTATTTTATTATATTAAACTACAAAAAATCTCTATAGATCTGTATGTCATTACACCTGCATTTTAGCACAAATCATATTAAAACCAACTAAATAGCTTCATATATTATGGTAAATTGTAAACATAAAATTCAGAAAGCAAGTAATAAAAACAAATAAGTGGGCAAATCATTTTTAAAGGTCACAGTCAAATGGAGACTTGGATTATGTATGCTAAAGCTGAGATCAGTTATGGCCCATGAGCTTCAAAATCTTACTCATGATAACTAAACTTCTGAACCTTTCAAATACAGTGGTGCCTCGGGTTATAGACGCTTCAGGTTACAGACGCCGCTAACCCAGAAATAGTACCTCAGGTTAAGAACTTTGCTTCAGGATGAGAACAGAAATTGTGCAAAGGCAGCGGGAGGCCCCATTAGCTAAAGTGGTACCTCAGGTTAAGAACAGTTTCAGGTTAAGAACAGACCTCCAGAACGAATTAAGTTCTTAACCCGAGGTACCACTGTATATATATATATATATATATATATATATATATATATATATATATAGTATTTCCAAGCTTATATGGGGAGTTCCTTAGCTCTAAAACATCTTGGGTTAAATTCTAATAATTCTGCTCACAGAATGGTGCTTGCTAATGGAAGAGAGTCAATTCCCCCCTCCTTGACTAGCTCCTGCAGTCCTGAGCTCCTGCATGACTTTGGAGGGTTGGAGGACCTCCTAGAACTTTGTGGGAGAAAGCCTGAGGAGCTGCAGGGAGATGAGTGTGAAAATTACTTCCCCTCTTAATGTTGGTGCAGAGGTTGGAAACCTGTAGACCTCCTGATCTTCCTGGATTCCAGCTCCCATCAGCCCCAGTCCGCATGGCCAATGGTCAGGGATGACAGGAGAAGCACCTGGAACAGCGGTTCTCAACCTGTGGGTCCCCAGATGTTGTTGGACTACAACTCCCATCATCCCTAGGTAGCAAGGTCAGAGCTCAGGGATGATGGGAGTTGTAGTCCAACAACATTTGGGGACCCACAGGATGAGAACCGCTGACCTAGTGGTTCCTTGCCCCACCCTTCGTGGGAGCCTCCAGTAGGTCAAAGGCCCTGCCATTAATAAAAGGGCACTTAGGATCCAGACCATTGCCTTTCATAATGAGAATCCAGTTCCTTTATATTTTTTTAAAAGCACACCAAGTTGAAGTCATTTTCTTCTTCTTTGAGAATTAAAAAACCTGACCTGTGCACCTTTTGGTTTCATTGGTAGTTAGCAGCTTCTTCCAATACAAATATGGCTATATAAGCTAGGTTTCTGATGCAGAATGAAATTTTGGAGCGGGAAAAAAATGGGAAAAGAAGGATATTCTCATTTCTTGTTCTAACCATAGATGTTAAAGCACAAGCCGGTGGCAATGCATATCCTACTTCGAAGGTCAAGACTGTTTACTCTCATAATTACTAAAAAAGGGAAACAAATTTACAACTCCATAATGGCAAAAATGCTAATATTGCTTCACATGCATGAAAAGGTAGTGCTCCATCACATCAACCATTATTACTTAAATAACAGTAGTTTAAATAATAATAATTACAAATAATTTAAATTATTAAAATAATGATTAGAATACTTATTTTTATTAAAATAATAATAATAAATGAAACTGACCTAATATGTAATTCAGAAAACCTGTTCGTGGTTTTTTTCTTTTCTTAACAATTCATTTAAAAAGTTTAATCATTTACAAAGCGTTTAGGCCTGATTCTGACAGCCACAGTTATACTTTCTGTGGCATATGAACAGTTTAGCAGTTTCTAGCAAGATGCACTAACAGAGATCCTATGGTAGTAGCCCTAACAAAGTTTGCAGGATGCCTTGAGGCTGTATCACATAATTTTATCTTAATCCAAAAGAGGTTTGCTAAATCCTACAAATTAATGAGACAAGTTAGTCATAATTCACTGGTTTATCCCACTGACTTCAAAGGAAACTTAATGCAGCCATTTTTTCTCTGAACCGAGGGCTATCATTTTTTTTTTTTACTCAGCTACGTAAAATGTGCTACCTGCGCATGTAGAACATGTATGTGTGTGGCAAAGAAGTATTTGCAAATTTTAGTAGCCTGCAGGTACATGCAACAGAGATTCAAGGCTGGCTGCAGGTGCCTGCAGTTCATATACAATAGCAACAAACCTTTGCACTGCATAAATTAGAAGGTAACCCTCAGGTTACCAATAAAGACCAAGTGCTGAGTGTTAGCAGTTGGGGTTGCCAACTCTCCCACTGTCCACAAGACACCTCTACTTTTAACAGCTGTGGAACATATAGAAATTAAGCAGGCAAATTCATTTCCACATCACTGCATGGCCATATTTCAAAGAGCTTCGTCCACTGAATTTCTACTTTCCCCACAGCTGTTAAGAACGAAGGAGTCTGACCTGCGATAAAAAAAATACCCTGGCAATTCCAATTTCCTGCCAAGGAATAAGAGGCAGCAGAGGATATTTCACCTTTTCCACCCTAACAAGCCAACTATTGTATGGCTCCCTGCAATCAGGGGTCATGCAGTAGCTCAAGGAACCAAAGGGCCATGCTAGTGGTGGATTATGGGAGGAGAAACAGAGGATTTTACTGAAGAATGTTCCAGCAGCAGTATTTCATGCATCTCGGGCTCTGCCTCAGCCTCTTCTTTTTTCAGCTTGATTATATTTTTTATAATTTCAGTAGAGCAGAGGGAGGGTGTGTGTTAGAAGAATCATATCCAACACCTCAAAGGAAGCCTATAAGATTCAGGAAGGCAGAAGTCAAGCTTAAAACTACAAATTGGCATGTAGCAAATGCTACAGAAGGAAGAACCCGTAAGTTGGCCCCAAGAAAGTTTGCTGCATGCCTTAATGCTGAATCAGATCGTACACTTTTTTTTTACTGCCATAAATTTAGAATGATACACTGGGTTTTTCCTCTTTTAGCAATTTCTTCAACAGACTTATAGCTCTATGATTTGCCATTACCACCGACAGGAAATGTGCCACTGTTCAATCTTGCCTGTAAGGTAAGGTGCCAAGGAAATAGTACATCCTTTTTGGCTTCAAGCTCAAGTGCTGGTCAAGTACATTTAGAAAGAGGAGTAATTTAAAAACAACAACAAAAACCCTCAATTTTCTCCTGCAGCTGGCAAGTCATGCCCTCTCCCAGGATACTCCATTACATCACCAATCCATTTCTCCCCATGTGAACGAGAGCAATTTATTAGATTTCTTACCCACCTTTCACTATAAAGTCCCAGATTTTGCTGGATTCAACAATGTTAAAATATAATATTAAAACTGGTTCAAACACAATAGTTAGCATTCTGTGCCCACTGAGCACATTCAGTCCACATTGGTTTGTTTTAGGGGTTCCTCGCCCTGACAGTGCAACCCATGTCTGCTTTGAAGTGAAGTCCCATTGAGCTTAATAGAGCTTACTCTCAGGTGTAGGATAGCAGCCTTAGTGCTTTTCTTGTAAATACTTTTGGTACATCTGCAAAGCTTGCCCCCCCCCCAACCTGATCATCCATGCACAATGTGTGTTGTTTATACTACATAAGGATTCACACTCAGTGAATGAGTATGCTATTAGTATATAGGATGGCTCTTAAATCGGTCAAAATAGAATACTTGCGTTGGATTGGTTCTCCAAATTTGTTTTTGATTAGGTATCTTTTAGCCCAGATGCCATATTTCAAGTGAGTCTGTTTGTTTTCTGTTTTGTTTTTCTAGCTAAAGCAGATCTAGTCATAATCTCCCTCAGATCAAACTGAAAATAAACGATTTTGCTTCAGTTCTTGGTATTTACAGAATTCAAATGCCCAAATTTACTGCCTGTATAAGACACCATACAGCTTTTTAACTATGGCTTTCAAATGCAAAAGAACCAAACACTATGTTCACTTATTTCTTTACATAAATTATTATGTACTGCAAGTGACATCTACTGGAGAAAACAGAGCTTAAAGCTTACACAGTCTGAACCCTTTGCTGCTAATAATCTAAAGACAAGCCCTGTAATAAGTACAGCAAGGGGGTTAAAAAAATATTCCTTAGACTGGATCCTATAAAAATGAGCCAAGACATCTTTGTCAGGCAAAGGCAGGCTTGTGAAATTATTCTTTTCATACTATAAGAGGTTCCTTAGGCTGGAGAAGAAACTGTAGTTGTCATTCCAGAATTATTTTGGGTTTACAATACAAAGCCTTTTCAAATGCACTCATATTAGCTGCCTGAATGCTCTTCACATTCATTCTTGCTCATGTACAATTACTAACACATCTTTTGAAGTGCTCTGTGAGAGGAAAAGTGGTTAAAATTTTCAAGGAATATCTTAAAAGGTCAAACTGAAATTTGCTTGAAAGTGCAGAAAGTTTTATTTTCAGTGCATTCCACCTGTGGAAGCTTAGCAATAAAAGGGATATTATGAAGATGTTTAGGTATGAAATGGCTGCATTTCATGAAAGCAGTTAAATACTCCTTATTTCATTACATCTCATGCAGACTTCATAGCATTTTTATTATACAAATCTCTTTGTCCGAACTACCTTTTTCACCAAATTCACTCTTTGTTCCTTATATTAGCACTGTTTATTATGTATTTATTTCAAGCATTTAGTACAATCTGTTCTTCAGCAGACAGTCCTAGAGCAGGAAATACACACAACATTAAAGCCACCAATTAAAAATATTTTGACAGAAATACATTAACCACAACTAAGCCATTAATAAAAGTGCACAGGACAATATTTTAAATCAACAATTTCAGCCCTCTTTGCCTGGGCAAAGAGATGTGCTTTCACTTGCAATGTTGATGCATAGTACACCTCAGTGGGGAGGTAACTCTGTAAGTGTGGGGCTACCACAAAGGAGATCCTTCCATTTACCCCCACATTGTGGGCCTCACTTGGTTGCGAGATTGCAAGCATTTATGCAAGGGCAGGTTCATATTGTTATGAGTTTTGGAGGGGCAGAACCCCCATAATCTCTACATTCTGTGAAGGGTCAGTATTTGAGTAAACTCATGAATCCCTGAATAAATTTGAAGGGTCATAAATTTGAGCAAACTCATGAATCCCTGAATTTAAGAAGGGTTGGGAATAACACCAGCTAACTTCCCTGTGAGGCCAGCCTGGTGATGGTGAGTTGTTGAAGAAACAATGGTGCTGATGGCCAGCCATAGCCCCTCAGTGGAAGTCATCAACCAGGCAGAAGGCTTTGGCAGGCCCAGAGGGAGGTTGTCAGGGTAACATGCGTGAGTGATGTCACTTCAGGAAGAGAGGTTGTTGTTTTACAACAGAGGTTTTGGGAGTAGGGGGTTCTGGGAAGAAGGATCAGGAAGCAGGCAGAACTCCATGCGTGTTGGCTGGGAGAGACTGCGCTGAGAGACCAGTAGCCATGACCCAAAGCTTGGTGAAGCCATGAGAAGAGCAATGAGAGACACCCTTGGAGTGTAATGTTCTGCACTTGCTCCATTGAAAGCTTTAGGTGTGAATATGTGTAAAATAAACTATATTTCTTAAAGATGCTAGTGTCTTCTGTGCCTTGATTTCCCAATGGAAACACAATCTTGCTTAAGTTCTAAGACCTGGGGAATCTCTTGCTATCACTTGTCAGAGATAGGGGTGGCTAATAACAATATGAAATGAGATGTTTTCTCAGCTATTTGGTCCTCAAATCAGCATGAAAACCTTGAATCTCAGAAGATCATTGGAAGCCAGTGCTGTTCTTTCAAAACAGGGGTTAAATATGGTTGACCAGCCATGCCTATTAGTTTCCACCCTCCACATTTTCCAACAACTGCAAGCTCTGAACTATTTTCAAGGTCAGCTGCATGTACATGCATTACAACAGTCCAATCCGGAAGTTACAAAAACATGGTTAACTCCAGCTAGGCCTATCTCTGTCCAGGAAAAGCTGCAGCTGGCAAATAGCTGGAGCTGAGACAAGGCAGCCATACCTACGAAGACTACCTGGGACTCACATGACAAAGTTGGTTCTAGCTACACACCTGCGTTTTTAAGGGAGTGCAACCCCATCTAGAGCAGACCTGAGAGCCCATTACCTAGATACCTCTGTCTTATCTGGATTCAGTTTCAACATATTGGGCCACATTCAGAAGAGCACTAATAGCATGCTGTGGATGGAGGACTTGCAGAACTTATTGAAAGGTGGTACATAAAGCAAGCAAGCAAAGGAGTTAAAGGAAGGAGAAAACATGAATGAAAAGCAAAGTCATGTTCTTCTTTGTATTATGGTTTATTTTGGTTGTAAAACACTCTGATGTAAAGAATGTACAATTTTTTTTAAAAAATAAAAATTTAAAACTCCAAAAAAAGCAAGCAAGCAAACACAGACACACACACAAACAAATGAACAAAACCCACACAACTCACTTCTGATAACATGAATATTATGAATGCATCCTTAGATACAAACTCAGAATTAGTTAGTTTAAGATTAGCTACTCCTTATGCGGGTGGCACTGTGGGTTAAACCACAGAGTCTAGTTGTTACCGATCAGAAGGTCGGCGGTTCGAATCCTTGCAACGGGGTGAGCTCCCGTTGTTTGGTCCCAGCTCCTGCCAACCTAACAATTCGAAAGCACGTCTAAGTGCAAGTAGATAAATAGGTACCGTTCTGGCAGGAAGGTAAACGGCGTTTCCGTGTGCTGCTTTGGTTCGCCAGAAGCGGCTTAGTCATGCTGGCCACATGACCCAGAAGCTGTACGCCAGCTCCCTTGGCCAATAAAGCGAGATGAGCGCCGCAACCCTATAGTCGTCCGCGACTGGACCTAATGGTCAGGGGTCCCTTTACCTTTACCTTACTGCTCTTAGTCTATTTTTAGTCCTGGGAAAAAAACACAATGAAAACTTAGGGATGCTCAGGTGGTGCTTGTAGCCAGGGGCACATATTTGCAAGTTAGGCTGGTGTGCCAACAAGTGAAGCTATCTGGAGAGAACAGATCCTGCCTCTGCTATACACATGGTTGTGACATGCAGCCTAAATACATACATACACATACATACATACATACATACATACATACATCCTATATGTAGAAGTTCCTTTAAGGTTGGTTTGGAAACTTCAGCTGGTGCATAACTGTTATGTGACTGCCCAGGTACTGGTTGGTGCTGGGGAGTCAAATCTCATTACATCTATATTGTCCCACAGCAATGTCTGGATCTGGTTGGTGTCTGGCTGGGCAATAGCCTGGAAACCACATGCATGCCACCTTGGGTTCCATGAGGAAGAAAGGAAAGATATAGATCTGAATAAGAAATATATTGTACCAATCTGAAGTGCTGAGGATGATCTTCAAAGTCCTAAACAGGACTGTCTTCACACATATCAACCTGCCCATACCATACAATAAATATCAGAGGCCCTCACTGTGTGTCTTAACCAGGCCTGGCTCCAGATTTTGGAAAGTTATGAACAGGCAGCCTTTGGTACCCTACTCACCCCCACTCAGGGCCCACAGCAGGATAGTGCCCCTGCTCCTGCAGCTGCCTGTCCCTCATGGTGACTAATGAGCAGGGTTAACCCCTGACAGTGGTGCTTTAGCCAAGAAGTAAGCCCACTAATAGGCAAGCCTGGAAGGGGAGTGGAGATTGCAGGGGTGGCACTGCTGGCTACCAAGACAGAAGTGGGCACTGTGTGTGTATGTGTTGAGTCCTGTTGGATCCTGCTGGGGCACATGCAGCCCCCTGGCAAATTCCCTGTTATACTGGGTGCTGATGCCGGGTCTTACCCTCTCAACAGTTGTGTGTAGGAGGTAAGTTTGAAAGAAAACAAATGCCCCAAAGAAATGTATATTTTCAGACTTTCATAAAATTTATCTAGGATTGTCAGCCTTCACATAGAAATACAAGCATTCTACTTGAGACCATTCATTGTAATGTATAGCTTGACAATATGATTTGTCAATACGGTTTTGGGACATTGCAGTGTGCTGATCATGCATTACAGATTCATTCTAACATGAGCACCCACCATCAATGTGATGTTCTGGATTCCTCTTTCCCTTGCGACCTTTACGTTAGCAGAGCTTTCTGTGCAGGTATACGTGGGGGATATTTGTATTCATCCATCTGTCAAGTGTCTCTGAATCTAAGGTGGCTGCTATGAATCAGCTACGCTACCTGAAGGGCACAATATGTTTTCTGCCTAGCAAAATTTTCATCACAATTTTTTTTACGCAACAGTCTGTACATCAGGGCAGACCAAAATGTTTTGTTTCAAACAAGACACACTCTTCTGGAAGTTCCTGGACCAAATGGTTTCAGAGGTCAACCTCCTACTTAAGTACCTATTTTGTGTGTTTCAGGGACCGCACAACTACATATCCCCATGTTAAGGCCTGTGCAAAGCTTGTCTGAGATCCGGGGAAGGAGTTCTGTTAGAATAAAGTTATAAATTCAAACAAAAAAGCAGCCGGTGCCTAGCAGGTAGACTTAGCACTCCAAGGATCGGGGCAAATGTACCTGGCTGCCCCCAACTTTGCACAGGCCTGCCCGTATTATTGGTGCCAACATGCATCACAACTATGGACTCCTCCCTAGTATTACCTACACAAAGGAGGAGGAGACGCAAAACCTACAACCTATTCAGGGCATAGTATCTTCATATGGAAGATGTTGTCATTCTGGCTGCTGAAGCAAAACGTAACAACATAAAGGAATACAATACTGTAATGAAAAATAATATAGATTAAAATTGCATGAGATCAGCAATGATAGTATTATAATTTCATTGACAAAGCAATAAACCAAGTGGAATTTGAATGAGAATCTTAAACTTGCTGTTTCCTACTCTGACTTAAGTTTTGGTCTCTTGTCTTCAGCCATATAGTTATCTAACAGAATTTATAATTCCCATAGCATAGCCTAATTTTCCACATTTCCTCACATAACTAGGATTTCGGAATCAAGTTCATAGTTACCCAGCCAGAGCAGGCAAAAAGCACAAGTTAAGAATGGGGGAATGTTTCTCTCTACATTTTTATACTGATTAGGGGACAAAGCAGAATTTACCGTCTTTTACATTAAATTTGCTATATACGTAGGCAAACCAACATAAGATGTAGATTATGGGTGTCCATAGTCTAATTAGGGAAAAGTGCATAGTCTAATTAGGGAAAAGCAGTTCTTTAGCATATCTATCTATCTATCATCTATATCTATCATCTATCTATCTATCTATCTATCTATCATCTATCTATCTATCTATCATCTATCTATCTATCATCTATCATCTATCATCTATCTATCATCTATCTATCTATCATCTATCTATCATCTATCTATATCTATCTATCTATCTATCTATCTATCTATCATCTATCTATCTATCTATCATCTATCTATCTATCTTCTATCTATCTATCTATCTATCTATCTATCTATCTATCTATCTATCATCTATCTATCATCTATCTATCATCTATCTATCTATCATCTATCATCTATCATCTATCATCTATCTATTATCTATCTATCTATCTATCTATCTATCTATCTATCTAATCTATCTATCATCTATCTATCTATCTATCTATCTATCTATCTATCTATCTATCTATCATCTATCATCTATCTATCATCTATCTATCATCTCTCTCTCTCTCTCTCTCTCTCTCTCTCTCTCTCTCTATCATCTATCTATCTATCATCTATCTATCTATCTATCTATCTATCTATCTATCTATCTATCTATCTATCATCTATCTATCATCATCTAATTCTTTAACTTTATCATCAGGTTCCTGTCACCCAAAGATGCCAAGTTCTCACAAGTGCCCCCATGTTTTAGCTAAAGTTCCAAGCAGCTTGCATAAATTATCACAGAGTTGCAGTTTTCAAGTCTTGGGTCATCTACTTTGGTCCATCATGAGTGCTCTGCTGTTTGTTGAAGTTTGCTGAAGCTAAAGTTTGCCAAAGCGTTCTGAAACCTAGGGCCAAACAAATAGGAGTAGAATAGGGTGAATACAATGATTAATATTTTTGTGATAGCCCATACCCAGGCATTCTGAAACAAATCATGCCCGTTACAGAACATGATTGCGTTCTGCTTGTTTAGCCTAATACTTTTCATTACATGGAAGAGAAGGGAGGTGTTTTTTGTTTGTTTTGTTTTTTACAAACTCTACTATCCCCCCAGGTGAATATAGAAGACTTAGGGCATTAATGGTGCCCAGATCATTTGGATGCATGGAGTAATAATACTGCAAGCATAGATGATCTCTGTGCTAGCAGCTGGTGGGGCAGTGGTGTTTGCCTGACCTCCTGCCGCCAGTGTCACTGCTGTTCATCAGAACGGAGAGAGGGAGGGGCAAGGTGGTGGTGAGGTGGATGTGGCACTGGGAGGACTGGTAAGCTGCAGTGATGCAGGAGGCGGTCATTGCTGCTGACCACTGCTGCTCTGTATGGAAAAGCTACACAGACGTGACATTTATAATGAGGTATGTGCAGCAATTAGCAAGATTGTTTCAGTTTCTGGGCACATTGGGATATGGCAAATGAGTAAAGTTGTACTGGTTTTTAGAGGGTTGAAAAGACTCCTCTCCCATGCTTGTGGCAAATTCAAAAGCAGTAAGATACGTCAGAACTTAAAAACAAAACAAAAAACTGGTTGGCCTGTTCTTGCTAACATACAAATGTATTGACTGTAGCAGCTAGGAACTAAACCTCAGACCACCTTGTATATAAACATGTAGATGTTTAGAAATGGAGTGTTGAGTACTGATCTCAGTGTCACTGTGGTTACTTATTGGCAATGAATGAAAGAATTGTTAAAAGTTTCCCTGCATTTTGCGTAAGAAACTCAAATTTCCTTGTAGCAAACATCTCTTTGTTTTTACCGCACCTGTAAAATATGGGGGGAATATGAGTTCATAGACTGAGGCATTTAGAACATCACTATATTGGGGAAAACATTCAACCTGAGCAATATCTCAATACAATCCTATCCACAATTAAAATATTATGCCCATAACTTCTGTGACAAGATGGGTTTTCAAAGGCCTTTCCTGGGAATCAAAATAGTAATTACTCGTTCATCAGGCTCAAGAGGTATGTGTGCTAGGTTATACAGAGCTCATTAAAATAGATTTAGAAGATACATGCAAATACCCAAAGAGGTGGGAAGACTCCCTAGGTGGAGAGATTTGATTCAAACCATGTCCTGTAATTTGGCACACAGCTACTTCTTCCACATGAGTTTTAAAGGAAAAATTAATAATTGTCATTTAGAATAGATTTCACCTTTGTGATATCCAGAAAAGGTATACAGTACCTTCCAGATTGTGACTGAGGAATGTTGAGGCAAGCGTTAGGTGAAATAAATGTACGCAGTGAATTCTGGATTTTCATTACATTAAATCAGTACTAACAAAGCCTCTGCAACCTTTTCGTTATGATTCAAACATTCGGAAAACATGAAAAAGGATTACACGGACGTATAAGAAATGTAATGATCTATTTCTGTGCCAGAAATATATATGTAAATATATGTGCATGTGTGCCCATTTCTAGGCAGAATGACATGTTATAAAGAACATGGCACCCATAAGTTGAATTTCCTCGTCTCCCTTGGTGGCATATAGTTTTACTTATTGTTTGTTCTGATTATGATGTGTGTTTTCCCTGTTTTACACCATTGACTGCTGCTGAAAGGGAAATGCATGTTGAAAGACTTAGGGACAGAAGACCAGGAAACAGAAATTCCATGTCTGAATTAGATCCTGGATTTCTGAATAATTCCTGGTTGTCCTGGGACACAAACCTTGGTGTTTTACTACAGTCACCCATTGCCTTCAGAACCCTGGATAACGATAGGAGTTGGTGCTTTTGCATAGACCATGGGTGGCGCAGTACGGAACGGAAGCACTGAATGTTATTACACATGTGTGATGGATTCAGAGTCATGGGGTATCTTGGGAACCTTGGAGGATGTTGTGGGGATAACGTGTCCATCTATTTCTGCTATCAGGCTGCAGCCAGTACAGACGTCTCCAAGCACCCTAGAACAGCCATGTTTCCCTTGGCCACTTCCCAGAATTGGATGAAACATGCCATGTATTCCAGTAAGTGTCTCTCACCCCCATGGGATGCATTCAGGTGGATTTCCTAAATCTGGAAGAAAATACTACCATGCACTATGTTTCTTTATTTACTTCAGAGGAGAAAATAAATTAGATGTATAATTTGATATCGAATTTGAAGCCTGCACCATGCTCGTGATTTCACATTTGCAAGATGGTTACTGCTTTCCCATATGTAATCCTTCCCAGTTGGCATGGTTTCATGTTGGAAAACGTAACACAAGGGCTGACACTGCACGGATAGATGCCACTGCAATGTTCATGTATACAGTGATTTCCAAATGATGCTTCAACTGTGGCAATTGAAGCAGAATATGCCTGTGTGTTTATAATTCATCGATACCTTATACACATGATGATTTAGGTATATGGTATTTTTTAAGAAGTAGGCAGGTCCTTTTCTTGAGGTGCCTCCAAATAAAATGAGAGAAGGAAAGGAAATATGGAGAGGATGGTGAGTTGTATCCAGTGTAGTTATGCTCAGCCATGGAAATGAATGAACACAGCTAACATTTATTATAATGGGTTTACTCTGAGTTGAACTTAACTGGATATAACCCGATGCAAGCTTACCTAGGGATGGATGTGGGGAAATGTACTCAAACATTCCTGGGCTTCATTTCAATTAAAGATCAGTGTTTCATATGAAAAGTAGGTTTTGGTGAGGGGTTTTGGTCTGAGTGACGGTTCCATGCAAAAGAGCCCAGCTGTATCAGAACAAAAGTCTATTTAGTCCCACCTCCATTGTCCCACAGTGGCCAACCAGATGCCTGGAAAGCCTGCAAGCAGAATTGGAGCCTATCAGCACTATTCCATTGAACCAGCAACTTACTTTGAGAGGCATGTTGTGTCTCCCCTTGTGCTTGAGAGAATCTATGCACATGTTTATATATTTTAAACCTGCCATTAAATTCATATAGAATTTCAGAATGAGAACCTATATTTGGTCATATTTTCTATATTTGGTTGCTAGTCTTCATAATTATGGGAGACTCGCAACATTTAGGTGGGAGGTTTTCATGACAATGAAGAGCGTTTGATGTGGAAGCTCTTACAGCCCGAGCTGTGCCTCTTTCGCTCTTCAGATAGTAATTCTTTAACATATACGTACGTAGGTTTTTACCTGATCAGCTATATTTGAGGCAAGTCATTAGCAACACAGCCTAATCACAGGACTGTTGCAAACCTGAAGGAGCTGAAGAGGTGTTATACAGCATATTCATTATTAACATCATTGCTTAATACTATTGTTTACCTCTGCCTCAAGACATATTTTCAAGACTATGTACACTTAACTCTCTTGAATAATAGTAATAAAATCACTGGTTTAATTCATTAGCAATAGTTACATTAGCATAAATATATTAATCTGGCAATCAGATGGGGTTGCATTTCTTTCGCATGCTAGATGTAGGGGAGAGGAGTTTCTCCCTATTATTGTCAGGTTGAGTTAATGTTCAACTAGGGATTACTTTGCTTGATGGAGGAGCAAAGAGATGTGGATGTTTAATTCTTCATTAATCTTTTCCTTGCCATAATGAATAAAGGTGTAAATATTAACACCTCTGATTTTCAAACATCAGTTTAAGCTACCATCCATAAATTCACTTTCTTAAAGGCCACATGCTTCAATAACTGAGCTCTCTCGCCCAGATTGAATAATTCCACTCAGACCTATGATTTACCCATCTTTTGGCTACTAAGCTACCTGCATATAAGGTTTTGTAACAAGGTTTTGTAATAGTAGCCGATTGGCTTGCCCTAATTTCCCAACTTTATTTATACTGTTTCAAAAAGCAACGAATTTTTTATTAAAAAAAACCCAAGACAGAGATAGGAACAATCTTATTATTACTGTGTGTTTCAATATATTTTGTAGTTCCTCTTTATAAATTATTTGTTGAAGCCTTTGTATTGTTTTCTGGTTGTAACTGACAGCTTTATAATTCCTGGGGGCACATTTGAGGTCTCTTTTTCTTTTCAAACATTCTTCGCTATCCACAGTAAGGGCTGTTTTTCTTTGTTTCTTTGCTGTCTATGGAAAGCAGATCAGAGGCTGGCACTGAATGTGGTAGGCTGTGACATTCCACTATAACTAGCAGTTTACTTAAGCTATGTAAAGCCCACGTTCCGAGGATGCCCTCCCTTCCAATTTCTCTGCCAAACCCACTGTTTTCACAAATCATGACAAAAAAAACTTTCAAGACCTTAAAACAACAACAACAAAAACCCAGCAACCAAAAACCTACAATATTTGCATGCCACTTTTTAATTGTTGATGCACTGATGTCAAATCACCAAGTAGTATATTTTTAGTAGCTCTCTCCATGACTAGTTGGATGTGCAGGAATAAGCAGTAAGGGAGTATCACTTCTGGCAGAACTAGAGTGAATTAGAAATTCTATTTTCTAGACAATTTTAATACATTCACTTTTTTTAAAACCTCCTTTAAATCTACCTCTTGCTATATTTTTGCAATTGTGGGGATTTAGTGCATGATGCCTACACATGTGTACGTAATATTCTCTACCTTTTGTCTTTAATATTCGTTGGTTTTTAATTATTAAAGATAAGTATTTGAATTATAAATATTCTAGTTATACAGGAATAGGCAAAGCAGGGACATACCCTCAGGCAAAATTCTTCCATTATCCATAATCCTTCTGCCTCCTGCCTCCATTTCTCTACCCCCCTATCTTCATGTCGTCTCAAAAAACACAGAGGCATTCTTTTAAACTAACCTTCTCCTCCCCACTTAAACCACAGAAATCCCTTCTCAATATGTATAGGGGCCTTTTCCTTGAAGTGGGATGTCATACTTGTCCTAAATATAATAAAGTGCTATCTTCAAGGCATTTCTGCATCCAAAACACTCCCTAGAAACCTGCCTAGTCCTCCCATCTAACCAGTACGGATGTCACAAATCATAGCACAGAAGCTGCTTTATAGTGAATCATTAACATTGTCAGGAATGAGTTGGCAAGGGGGAAAAAAATTACAGATTTCCATTACAGAACTGAAGTAGCATATACAAATGACAGCATTGTCATTTCGCTTGCATTGTTTTATAAAGCACACAACTGATTAGGAAGAGTTTATTCCAATATACATATACATACGCATACACACATACATCGGGTATGCATACATGACAATTATGTTTTCATCATGTAGCATTTGCAAGTATGTGCGTGTATATATATATATATATATATATATATATATATTCTCTCATTCTGCAGTAACTGTCCTAGCTAAGGTGGAATTTGGAATTAAATAAGTAACAGTTTCTTCTTCCAGCGGGATTGTGTCGCTTTAGTGAATATATCAGGGAAGCCAAAAGTATAACTAATGCAAAATATATGTGTAGGAGATCTTTAATCTACATTCAAGTTTGTAATTTAATAAAGTAATTTCTAGTGTGGGATTCCATAAAGGCTGCTAGAATAACACTGATGCTGTATTAATAACCTAGCAAGATGTCTACTGTCAATTTTTCTCCTTAGCACAGCTTGAATGGGAGATAATATACATTTATAACATGCAATACAATTAGTTCTCTTTTGAGCATCAAATATTGTAAAGTAAGTCATTTTGATCAACACATGTGATGCTTTTTTTACATAAAAAGCCCTAATATATTTGTATTGTAAATTAGTTTTTTCCCCTATTTCTTAGAAGACAATCGCATGGAATTATACATGTCTTTGTTGTTCATGGAGATAAAAACGTGTCAAGCTATCAATAATAAGAAATGTGTGAGGATGTGCAAGATGCACCTACAAAAAAAGAAGGCTGATTTTCAAAGAATAAGTTAATTTGCTTTGACAACACAAGGAGTTATCTTTAAATACTCAAAATGCTAAGAAAAACTATGCTAAGCAACATGTGTGCTTCAATATTTATCTACAGTTATGCATGCATATCATTTTAGCATAATTGGTCTTCACTTCACGTGGCCAGATGGACATAGAAAACCAGATTCTAAATTTATTTATACTGGGTTAGCTAATTAAATTGAATAAATCCATTTATACCAGGGGAAATAGCTTGGATTCATGCCTAAGGCATTGAAATGGGAACCTGACCCAGATGCTGAAAAATACTCATGACTTTACAGTAAATATTGCTCAAACACCAAGCAGTTATGCATGAAGCATACTTGGTGGTAGTTTTCATCCAGCTACATTTAACTAGAGTGATATTGGTTTTCTAATCAGAGGCAGTGTGACTGTTGAATGAATTCTTCAGTTCAGAAGCACATGCTGATTCATTAAATTCACTGTAAATATTCATTTTAGCTTTATTTGTAATATTTATCTTAACTGTACTGTTTCCTCTTTTTGAGGTTTGCTGTCTTGGCTTCCTTTGCTAGGAAAGGCAGGGCAGAAATTTAATAAACCAATACTGTGATGGTTCTTGCTTCCATGTCATCTGCAGGTGGCTCCAAAACTACCTTAAAAGATCCCAGAACATGGTTTGAAAGGATATGATATAGGCTGCATTCACATGACATTTTATTCCATATTAACATTTCCACATTACATTTGAGCTTTCACACAATATGAACGCTACTTCCAGAACTATGGTGCAAGTTTAGCACTCATTCCCTCATTATCTGCAAACCATTGTTTTTCCTGGAAGCAAATAACACGGAAAATGAGCACTCAACTTGCACTACATTCCACTATAGTTCCAGAAATGTCTTTAATGTCATGTGAAAGCTAAATTATAATGCATTAAAGCACATCTGAGTCCATTCAGTGCCTCAATGGATGATGGTCTGGTAATCCCATGTAAATTAACTTGAGTCTGTGAGGGAAGATACGTGAGATACAAATGTACCCTCCCACACACAGCCCTGAAAGTTAGATAAAAACCCACCCTTCGTAAGCTTCTACATGAATGGAAGTTGTTATATTTCTGAAAGATAACGAACACAAAATACAACTTTCACTGCTATGTTAGATTTTCTACCTGTGAAACAGATTTCCATATAGGTCAATGAATCACCAATGTATCTATAACAAGGTAGGGTATACAAGTATGCCATAAATAAGATATTCCATACATACATAATATCCACGACCCCAGTGAAGGTGTTATTTCAAAAATCACTGAAGGCTTCTTTTATCATGACAGAAAGATTTTAACAAAATACTCTGTGGGCTGAATTTAGAACTTTAAAAAACTTGAAAAGATTGCAAGCAGAAACTGGGATTTCTTATATATTATTTGTATATAGTTAAAAGGCAGTGGATAAAAAAAGGAAGCCTGCCTAAGGGAAAAGAAATCAGTCTGCCTATCTATCTATTTATCTCTATCATCTATCTATCTATCTATCTATCTATCTATCTATCTATCTATCTATCATCTATCTATCTATCTATCATCTATCATCTATCTATCTATCATCTATCTATCTATCAATCTATCTATATCTATCTATCTATCATCTATCTATCAATCTATATCTATCTATCTATCTATCTATCATCTATCTATCTATCTATCATCTATCTATCTACCTATCTATCTATCATCTATCTATCTATCTATCTATCATCATCTATCATCTATATCTATCTATCATCTATCTATCTATCTATCTATCTATCTATCTATCTATCTATCTATCTATCTATCTATATCTATCTATCTATCTATATCTATCTCTATCTATCTATCTATCTATCATCTATCTATCTATCAATCATCTATCTATCTATCAATCATCTATCTATCTATCTATCTATCATCTATCTATCTCTATCTATCTATCTATCTATCTATCTATCTATCTATCTATCTATCTATCTATCTATCTATCATCTATCTATCTATCATCTATCTATCTATCTATCTATCTATCTATCATCTATCTATCTATCTATCTATCTATCTATCTATCTATCTATCTATCTATCTATCATCTATCTATCTATCTATCTATCTATCTCTATCTATCTATCTATCTATCTATCTATCTATCTATCTATCTATCTATCTATCATCTATCTATCTATCTATCATCTATCTATCTATCATCTATCTATCTATCTATCTATCTATCTATCTATCTATCTATCTATCTATCTATCTATCATCTATCTATATCTATCATCTATCTATCTATCTATCTATCTATCTATCTATCTATCTATCTATCTATCTATCATCTATCTATCTATCTATCATCTATCTATCTATCATCATCATTATCTATCTATCATCTATCTATCTATCTATCTATCTATCTATCTATCTATCTATCTATCTATCTATCATCTATCTATCATCTATCATCATCATCTATCTATCTATCATCTATCCATCTATATCTAATATAAACTTGTGTGTGCCAATTTGTGTGTCCTAACCAAATGGATCAAGGTCAGAGCATTAGTAAGTTTTTAAAAAACAGATAAAAGAGAAAAATATCATTGTTTATCTGGTTTAAAAACATATTTTATCTGGTAACGATACATACATTTGGCTATGAGTAAGAAGAAGCCTTTAATACAAAGCTTCTGAGTTTGTTTCCAGGGCAAGGTGCTGTCATGATGTTACAGGGATGAAGGGAAGCTGAATATTAAAATTCACCACATGACTCATCTTTCAAAGCCCCATTCCGAGAGGTGATAAACACCTTCAACTGCATTTTGAAGATAACATGAGTTGAGGTTCCCTTGCCCTTCGTGTGACTGTCTATTTTCAAATCTTACTTTATTCTGCTACTGCCATCCATGGTAGCAATGGCAGCTGGCTATAGGTTACAAATCCCCCCAAAATATACGTAACAATTAAAGACGCACACTACTACATGTATCTTTAATTGGATATAATATGCTGTTGATTACCACCGGACTGAGTGAAGTATCCTGCTGAATAAAGGAATTGTAAGTTGATTATTATATTGTGTTTTGCTGGGTTTTATCATATATATTTAGTTGCAAGCCCCTCTGAGTAGAAGCGAGACATAAATTATTGTTGTTCTTATTATTAATTTATATTTATTTTAAAACACATCCATTCTGCCTTTCTATAAAATTCTTTCTATAAAATACTGAAAGCCACGTCCAATCAGACAATGAAAGCAAATGAAAATCAATCAGACAAACATTAAAAGAACAAATAGCAACAATCAAAAATTGCTGGAAGACAAACCAGACAGAATCAATAAAATAATTTAAAATGCCTGCATAAATAAGAGCTTCTTTATCAGTCAGCTAAAACTACACAGCAAAGGAGCTTGGCAACCTTCCCTGCAATGAACTACATGCAGCAGAATTATGGGGGAACGGGACCCGTTCTGAGCATGAAAAGATCTCACTTTTCCAACAGGACAGCACCAAGAGCATTGGCCCGCCATTGATTTCAGAGTTTGACAGGCTCATGCAAATGGCACTCACACAGATTGAATTAGGGAACTGGGCTGCAGACACAAGAGGAAAGCAGGAATCAGTTAAACTTTAGCAATCCATGGAACAGTTTTAGCTGCAGCAATGTAAAGAGAAATTGATTATTATTATTATTATTATTATTATTATTATTATTATTATTATTTCAATAAATAAGCGGCTTTTCAGCCAAACAGTCTAACAACGGATCAAAATAATAAACACACGTGTGCACACCCACCCACCCACCCTATGACTAAAATCATCAATACAGTATAACCAGCAGGAGGCAACATAAAATCAGCAGTATGGAACTCAAAAGGAGAATCACAACAAAACAGCGTTAACAACCTTCTTCAAGGACCAGTGGAATTAATCTACTGAAATCTCCCCAGGAAGGAATTCCACAAACTGAAGCCACTATTCCACTAGATTACAATCTTGTGTCTGTTGTTGGGAGCACCATCTCTGAATTACATTTTATTTTTCGGGGGGTGGGTGGGTAGCAGAGTCATATGAGATAAGTCATATCCTCACATATCCTGGTCTTGGCCATTTAAGGACAAAACCATTTCAGAAACGAAATATTTTTTTGGAGGGAGGGGCAGATTTATGAAATGTTATCAAAGAAGCAGTTGCTGCATTCTGGTACAGACCAGATGTTTTTTTAAAGCCACAGTACATTACAATAAATTGAGAAATCACCAGGGTAAGAATTACACGGCAAAGGCCTTGTTATTCATATAGGAGTACAACTGGAGTATCAACCAAAGCTGGTGAAAAGTAATTTTATGGTCACAACTCCTTCATGGGACTTAAAGGCTGGGAATGTCTGTCCCCCACCCGAAACTCTGAAGAGCAACTACCATGGACATACAGTGGTACCTCAGGTTACATACGTTTCAGGTTACAGACTCCGCTAACCCAGAAATAGTACCTCGGGTTAAGAACTTTGCTTCAGGATGAGAACAGAAATCGTGTAGTGGCAGCGCGGTGGCAGTGGCAGCGGGAGGCCCCATTAGCTGCAGTGGTGCTTCACATCAAGAACAGTTTCAGGTTAAGAACGGACCTCCAGAACGAATTAAGTACTTAACACGAAGCACCACTGTATTTTGATTTTTTAATAAGTGCTGTGTGTGCCATCTCATCTAGCCACTTAGCACAAACCCATCTCCACCTCCCATATGCCTAGCTAGTCCACCTCCTCACACTGAAAGTAAGCCAGTGGTTTGGGGCAGGGCAATACTGAGCCTGCAATAATTCTCGGTGTGCAGTCTGTGCTCATCATGGGATGGACCCAGATTCAGTTAGAACCTACTGAAATCAAGGTGAAGAGGTTCAATGGGACCTAAGTGTGACCAACCCATAGGTAAAGGTAAAGGTAAAGGTACCCCTGCCCGTACGGGCCAGTCTTGACAGACTCTGGGGTTGTGCGCCCATCTCACTTAAGAGGCCAGGGGCCAGCGCTGTCCGGAGACACTTCCGGGTCACGTGGCCAGCGTGACATCGCTGCTCTGGCGAGCTAGAGCCGCACACGGAAACGCCGTTTACCTTCCCGCTGGTAAGCGGTCCCTATTTATCTACTTGCACCTGGAGGTGCTTTCGAACTGCTAGGTTGGCAGGCGCTGGGACCGAGCAGCGGGAGCGCACCCCACCGCAGGGATTCGAACCGCCGACCTTTCGATCAACAAGTCCTAGGCGCTGAGGCTTTAACCCACAGCGCCACCTGCGTCCCTGGTACCAACCCATAGTCTTTTATAATTATGCTGTGGCCATTGAGAGTACCAAGGTGGATATGGCACAGTTCTATTACATTCATTACTAACTCTATAAGCCATTTGAATACTTTTGCAAATAGGCAACTAAGACGTTCAAAGGTAAACAAAGACCAATCAATATCATGGCTCCCTGCCTGTAGTATAAGATGGTGTTTGGTTGGACAGAGAGTTTAAAATTCCAACAGAAATTAGCATAGGTCAGGAGGAGAAAAGGAAACTATTGGGATCCCCTGCTGGAGCTTATAAAATGTATCAGGCTTACCAAGTGAAGTTAGGGACATGGGTCAGAGGCATTAAAAGGTCAATTCCAGTGTTTATAAGTGCAAGCAGCAAGCAGAAGGAAGCCTACTCCCCTCTGTTTGCTATGGGCCCACAGAATATGGTAAAGTCTTTGCCACAAGTCATCTTTGTTTGAGAAAAGGTTACGATGCTTCTCCGTTTCCCTGCTTGATATGGCTTGACTGCCCTGATTGCTCATGAAGGTCTTCTTTGTTAAGGCAATGAACCAGGAAGGAGGAAGCAAAACCAATGTTAATATAAGCCACAGCACAATAGCAATAGCTGACATTTTTAAGATGACAGATACAGTGTTTGAATCTGTTGGCACAGATGGACAAAAAATAAAATAAAAGATGGACCATTCCGTAGCCCTCATGCACTGATTTATTTTGTTTCCTAAGGGAAAAAGATTCTGTAGAACCACCAAGGGTCAAGGTTTCCACTTGCCCCCCTGCCTCCCCCCACAACTGAGACCCTTATTAAGAGGAGCTACTACTTGAGGGGTTTATTCCTGCCTTCTCTGACATTTTTGGGAGGGGGCATTTAGAGATGGTATATAGTTCTTATTTTTTTCTTTCTTTCTTTCTTTCTTTCTTTCTTTCTTTCTTTCTTTCTTTCTTTCTTTCTTTCTTTCTTAGGATTTTGTTGCCTTAAAATTTTGCATGTTGCACTTTGTTCCTTGAATTTTGTTTTTGTGTCAAGGGATGGGTGAATATGTGAATTTCTTGTTTTGCCAAGTTCAGTTCTCCACATTTTGACACCAGTTTGCCTTTTTAAAAAATTCATCAGCGTTTTAGTCTGAATTTCTCCTAATATTCATTCACCTTTTCCTCCTAATTTCTGCCAAGATACAGATTTTTGTATGCAATTTTGCCTAACATACTTATTTTTGCAGGGTAATTTTCCTGAATATAATGCATATTTGTATACTATTTTTTAAAACAAATATATTCACACTTCACCTTAGCATACGTATTTTTGTACACATTGCATGGCTAGTATTGCAAAATTCAGAGAAGCGCCAGAGCAGCATGGGGACTTGTCCTGCTGAGGCGCCAAGAGGCTTCTTCCCTGTGTCTCAGCTCTGCCAGTCCACCAAGCAGCCCTGCTTCTCCAGCTTGTGTGCACATGAAGAGCTTGAAGCTTGAAGAGCTGACATGCAGCGACGCTTCTTCCTGTGTGCAAGCTGGGAAAGAGGCCAGGTGGTTGAAGAGCCTCGTCACAACCCTGCTGCATCTCTGGCTCACAAGGAGACCCTTTCTGGAGGATGTCTGCTCCAGGTTCTGGGGGGGGGGGTCTCCTCATGAGCCAGAGGCGCAGTGGGGTTTTGTTGAGGCTGGTAAGGTCTCCCCCCTACTTCTGGGCCCCCCTGAGAGGTGCTGGAACACGGTTCCTATGTGTTCCAGCTGAAAAAATCCTGGTTAAGACCATAGAGTAAGCTTTCCTGCCAGGCTTAGCTAGGCCTGGTTATCAAACTCTTTGTTCTTCCATTCCACCATGTGAACTCCTACAAATAAGGAGGTCTGGGCTGGTTGCTCCAAGCTCAGACCATGTGGCTTACGCAAGTCATCCTTGTGTTTATGTTTATTATTAATTAAATTAGTATACTGCTCTTCATCTGAAGATCTTAGACCAGTTGACAATTATTATATAAAAATAATTTAGAAGCTTTCACCACTTTGGAACCTAATTTTACTGCCTGTGTTTTCTGACTGCTATATGAAAAAGCACATGAATCTGACCTTTGAAGAGTTTGTAAGTAAATTTTTAACTTACCAAATGTGTTCTTTTTCTATGCTAAGGGAAGTGGGGATCTTTGGAAGCAACTTAGAGAGGGAAATTTTTAAAGCTCTAACAGCCTATATTTCCAAGCTTTACTTTGTTACACATTTTGTGATTTTAAATCTCTGCTGGGATTCTCTCACCAAAGAGTACTTGCCCCAACCTAGATTTTTCCTTTAACCAACCAAAACACCAACAAATATTAGGCTTCGGTATGTAGGTAAGTAGGCTCCAGAGCTTTAAATTATTTTAGAATTAATAGTGAAAATAATAAAGTATCAATTCTGGCTCAAAAACCTGTTACAATATTTCCTTATTTTATTTAAAGAATTTATAAACCATCGGCCACCATTCAAAAACATTGCAGCAATGTACAGTACACAAATAAATACAAAATACAAATTTAAAACAGTACATTGTTTTTATATTGTGTGACACCTTCAAAAGTGTATAGTGGAGCTCTGGCACAGAACATCGCACTACCTAGATCATTCTTTATCTTTTTGTTGAAACAAAACTTCCCAATCTTAACATATGAAATGCAACAGTAACAAGAAAGGTCTACCATTTCCCTGCAATAAGGCCTCCAGGCTTTACTTCTATAAATGTATTCTAGCTCTGTCCTGAAAATGCCAAATAAAATTGCCAAATAAATGCCAAACAAAACTGTCGACTTTGTGCAGGGCATACTTTGCACATTACATTTCAGATGCAACATCTGGTTCTCCCTAGAGTCCTGCTTTTTACCCAATTTTCCAGCTGGATTGACTGAGGCAAAGGGAGGTCAAGCAACTTGCCAAGGTCAGGCAGTGAGCTAGTGCTTTACTAGGGATTAGAATTTAGGAACTGCCGAACTAATGGAACAAATAGCCTTCATGGTCCAAATCCCACAGGGATAGGCAAGTCACAAAAAAAGGAGAGGATTAACCAAAAAGGGACTTGTCCGCTTGGGTAAGCAAAAGATGCCCAATACAGAAGAAATACAAACACTTTCAAGTTGCTGAACCATAATCCCAGGACCGCTGATGCTTGTGTGCCAAATGTTTGGGGAGGATTTTAATGACTGGTGAGTGTGTGGTTAATATTTGAAGCCCCTGAAGCAGAGAAGGCCCGTGCATCTATATTTCAAAAGAATCAGAACAGAGCCAAATCTCCAGCCATCCCACCCCATCTTGTTTAAAGAAGCTCGCTTCATCACACTGCAAAGAAAGCCTCCTTATTTTCCACGGAGGGGTGTCGACTGTGCTCCATGCAAAAGGTAAACAAATATTACAAGCCTGCCTGCCTCTCACCAGCAGCACATTTGAAACCAATGTCACCATTCTAGTTACAGAGCAAAAATGGAAACTGTCTGTTTTGATTTAAATCTGTCCCTAAGCAATTTCCATGAGTTAACGCGGCAGAAGTGCAAGTACAAGAACAAATAAACAAAGAAAGCCAGGCAGCTTCCTAAGCAACTGAACATTTCCAACGGGACGTTCAACCCCCACAGTTGCACTAATCTTAATGATCAATAAAGGGGTGGGTGACACTAATTTTACTACTGGATTGGAGAGTGGGGCATGAAAACACTAATTAAAAGTCAATTGCATACCTGAGTTCAAGTCTGCTTATGATTCATACACTTATTGCTGCAGTTCACATTGAAATGACAAAGAGCATTATAAGATGGCAGGAGGGCCTTTATGTCCCCTGGCTGTTCAAGAGTCTCTTCTTGCACTTTCTTAACGATGCCAGAATGACTCAGTTTCATTTTGCAGTTTTCACTTGCATTAAATAGACAAGAGATATGGACAAACAGCCACAGGGAGTTTTTAAGGAAGGCAAAAATAAGGTAAAGGAAAAAATATTTTTGGGTATTTGCAAGAAAAATGGACCTCAGAACTTTGGGCTCCTCCAGATGACCTGTTTCTTAAGCATTTGCTCTGATGCACAAAGCTCATGCAGAGATTATATGATGTATGCTCTTTATTGAGAGTTTATTCTGATTTGTTTGCAGGAAGGTTATATGACAATAACACCTATCCTTATTTCACTCTGATTTAGGGTTGCCATGAAGATTCAGACACAAAAGTTGTTGAGCTTTATTTGCAAGATTGAAAATTGCTTGTGGCCACAGCATTCCGTATATGGACATACTTTGGAATGCATTCCCCCATCACTTTCCTAACTGCAAAACAAATTAAAAACAACAGTGATTTTGTTACTACAGAGCGATTTTATCCGATTTAATTGCACAAACCTAAATCTACAGTATGTGATAGAATCCCTTCCACAAAATGGCAACAGCTGGAGGTGACCTTTGTCTTTGTAGCCTAACCCTAACCCCCCAAAAACCAAGCCTGCTGGAATTATTTCCAGAGGAGCAACCATGTTGTAGCAAAACTCAACTAAAAACTTGTGGCAGTTTAAGGACTAACACATTTATTATGTTCAGGGAAGTTTTTAATGTTTGATGTTTTGTTATGTTTTTAATATTTTGTTGGGAGCCACCCAGAGTGGCTGGGGCAACCCAGTCAGGTGGGCAACGTATAATAATAATAATAATAATAATAATAATAATAATAATAATGGTGGTGGTGGCGGCATAAGCTTTCACAGACTAGAAACCACTTCACCGGCTGCATGAAATGTTACCCCAATTTGAGGGGGGACAGAGAGAAATGTTAGCAGTGCAATGCAAAAAATAAAATAAATAAAAAATGTAGACTGTAATAATTGCCTGTTGGAGCTTTTGCAAGGGATACAAAAGAGTTCAGTACTGGGTGAAAGGGATGACCTTATTTTGATGTTATTATTATTTTATTTTTATTATTTATTTGATTTATATACCACCCTATACCTGGAAGTCTCAGGCCGGTTGGTTAAAGCTGAAAAAAAGGAAAGATTGGGGGCAACTCAGCTGAACATCCTGCATTACCTTGCAAGGAGTCTGCATTCTGTCTATTACATGAACCAAGCAGGGGCGTCTTGCCCATAGAGAAATTCTGGAGGGCGCCAGGGAAGAGGTGGAGGCTGGATGTGGCGCCTCCCGGCATCAGATCGGTGCCCTTGCCCGCCTCACCATGCTGCGCTGAAGCAGCGCCGTGCTTGGAGCCTCCACCTGCCATGGCCACTGTGGCACAGCCACCATGGAAAAGGCAGAGGCTGGGTACAGCGCCTCCCGGTATCAGCTTGCAGCCCTCACCCGTCTTGCTGAAGCAGCGCTGGGTCCAGAGCCTCCGCCTCTTCCCCACCGGAGGAGCCACCCTTCAGCCGCTGCCCGCCTCCTCCAGCCCTCAACTCTGGGAAATGGGGGTGGGGGGCGGGGGCGCTGGAGGAATCTTTTAAAAACCAAGAACCAAAAACCTGGAACCAAGGCACAAAAACAATTTATTGCAGAGGATTGTGAAAGAGCCTACAAGTTAGCCCCCTGTGACTCATCTCAGCCCTTAGTCTAAGAATCAGAAACAGCCTAGAATGAAGGAAGGCAGATATTACACTGACTCTTGCATCTAAAAACAGACCTCTTCCCTTTCCACAGCAAACAAGATGTGTCTGGTGTACCCCACAGCAGCAGGAGGCAAGTCATGTGGGCAGGCAGGCGGGCAAGTAAATTTTGGCAGCCTCACCTTCTACAACCAAAAGTCTCATGCTTCCTTGCTTCAAACCCAGAACAAGAAATAAAAATAATCCACATGACAGCAAGTCTGAGAAGGAAACACATATCGAATAAAGGGAAACTGACAAGTGTAAACTACTCAGTTTCTCAAATATTTAGGCTGCAACCCTAATCCCACGTAAGTGGGATAGTGGGAGTAAACCCCACTGAATTGAATGGGACTTACCTCTGAGTAGACATGGTTAAGTCTGCGCTTTAAATTGCTGTGAAATTGGCATTTTTAAAATAGGCTGTGTGGGAAAATTGATGGTGAAGATGAGGGAGGGCATTCTGCCTGTGTGCTTTTAACCACACTAACAGCTCTTCAAATACACGGCTAGATTGCACAACCAGAACCTTCCCTTCTTGCCAAAGGAAGGAGCCGCAGTTGGCTGAGTGCCCCTCTCGAGCAGCCGCCATTTAAAGCAGCCCCTCTCTGGAGCCTTTTGTGTGCCGCTCATTGTCCCTCATTCATTTTTTTCTCTTCAAAATATAGTCTGGCCACCCACAAGGTCTGAGGGACAGTGGACTGGCCCCCTGCTGAAGAAGTTTGAGGACCCCTGGTACTCTCTTGGTTGCTGTTTTTAAAAGGCTACAGAGGCATAATTTGGCTAAAACTGGGAGGAGTCAAAGGTGGTCTTTATGGACGTAATTAAGGGCCCTCTATCTTCTGCCCCACAATGTGAGCAGCCTAGCTGGTTTTCTCTACCACAGACCACTCACCATATTTGCACCAGCCTGGCTTCTCTTCACCAGGACTTGATGGTGTCTTGTTGGGTATCTTGTCGCTAATGGGTTTTCCCAGTAGATACTAATATTAGTGCTTAAGTCGGTGGACACAAAGTGCATGTCTCCAAGGCACATGTTCTTCTGGAAAATATAAATGGAGCTGCAGCGTGTCAAAAGTCTAAGCAGGTCATGCTGGTCCAAAAGTTGCCAAGGCAGGCAGTTGGGTTATAATTGTTGCTGAAGTTCTGATATCACAAACTGGAAAGAAAAGCGCCAATTGTTTTTAATTTTAATGCTCTTGTCTTCCTTCTGGAAAAAACATGGGAGCCAGTGTGGTGTAGTGGTTAAGAGTGAGACTAGTAATCTGGTGAACCGGGTTCGCTTCCCTGCTCCTCCACATGCAGCTGCTGGGTGACCTTGGGCTAGTCACACTTCTCTCTGAAGTCTCTCAGCCCCACTCACCTCACAGAGTGTTTGTTGTGGGGGAGGAAGGGAAAGGAGAATGTTAGCCGCTTTGAGACTCCTTCGGGTAGTGATAAAGCGGGATATCAAATCCAAACTCCTCCTCCTCCTCCTCCTCTTCTTCTTCTTCTTCCTCTTCTCATATTCTGCATATTGATTCACTTTATACTACAGGCATGTTCCATATGAATAATAGCCCTACAGAATGCAGTGAACAGGTATGTCAGGTGCTGTAGCATCAATTGCTAGACTAGTGCTAACTAATTTAATTTAATAAATGATGCTATTAAATTTTTATCTTAAAGATACTGATTCCCCAGTGACTCGGAGAAGCATGCCCTAAGTGGATTCCCTACAGGGAATTGAACTGCATTCCTCAAGGTAGTTACTCTAGTGTGAGCCCATCAAAATTTGTGGGACTACTTCAGATATAACTGGATTGAGGACTGAAACATAATTCCCTTTAGGATCAAAGTGCCAATCAGACAGCCTGTAACAAGTGCTGAATTTGATGCGTAGGTTCTACAATAATTGACATATGCAAATTTCATATGTAGGCGATAGAGATGCTCACTAAAGGGTAAGTAATAGAGTATTTCTCCGAAGCATCTCAGAGGTTAAGCCCATAGCAAGGGAAGAATGAGAAATATATATTAATGTCATTCTAGCCACTGCTTTTAGATACATTTGTGCATTTATTTTATACAGTTACATGCTGAAGCTTTGCCATTGCTTGGTACTTTTATTAACCTTTTAGCAACTCCCCATTAGCTACAGTTATTTGACATTAAATGAAAATTAAGATGTTCTTACCACCTGTGTCTAATATATATATTTTTCTAAATAAATCTGTTGGAGCTTCTTACACCATGGTGAGGATGAGGTGGTAGGGTGTGCTGAATTTTTCAAATTCCAAATTCCAAAAATGAAGGGTGCTAAAAAGGTGTAACATGACTTGGGAATTCAAAAGGTGTTTTGGTTAAATCAATATACAGTGGTACCTCGGGTTACATACGCTTCAGGTTACAGACTCCGCTAACCCACAAACAGTACCTCGGGTTAAGAACTTTGCTTCAAGATGAGAACAGAAATCATGCAGCAGCAGCGCAACGGTAGCAGGAGGCTCCATTAGCTAAAGTGGTGCGTCAGGTTAAGAACAGTTTCAGGTTAAGAACGGACCTCTGGAACGAATTAAGTACTTAACCCGAGGTACCACTGTAATTTAGTTTTGCTTAGTAAGTAAAATGTGTGTAAATTGCATAGAAATCAATTTCAAAAGATAAAATTAAAATGCTTTGGTTCCCTGAAAGCAGTTTATGTGCTCCTTCATCAAACATAGACTTATCAAGCTAAATGTTGCCAAATCAAAAGGCCCATCTAGTCCAGCATTCTTTTCCCACAAAAGCCAAACTGATGTTGATGGGAAGCCTGCAACCAGTTGTCCCCTCCCCCCAATCAAGTAAACCAATAGAAATACTTAAAAACTGAGGTTCCCGCCCAGCATAAAGCCTGCCCCCACAAACATAAATCCTGGCTACGCACATGTGCACCTTAGCACAACCAGGATTCTCAGCTAACTTGTGATTTCCAGAAATTGTTACTCTGCATCGTGACTAATAGCTCCTGATTGCTTTATCCTCGATGACTTTGTCTAGTTCAAATTGGTCACCATCACTGCCTTTTGTGGGAGCAAATTCCATAGTTCACCTATGCACTGTGTGAAGTAGTGCACTCTTTTGTCTTTTCTGAATCATCCAACATTCAATTGCCTTGGATGGCCCAGAGTTCTAGGATTATGAGAGCTTAATATAGCCACCCTTTCACTTATCTTTGTCTATGCTCCCTCCTAGCACTGCTCAGAGAGTTCCAGTGGTTAGCATAACACATATGCTAACTATGGTCCACTATGATGAGTCTGGCAAGAGCACAGGAGATATTCTTGGCAACTGTTGAGGGTCCTCCCACTTAGTGGAAGTACAGTGGTACCTCGGGTTACAGACGCTTCAGGTTACAGACGCTTCAGGTTACAGACTCCGCTAACCCAGAGATAGTACCTTGGGTTAAGAACTTTGCTTCAGGATGAGAACAGAAATTGCACGGCAGCAGCAGCGGGAGGCCCCATTAGCTAAAATGGTACAACAGTTTAAGGTTAAGAATGGACCTCCTGAATGAATTAAGTTCTTAACCCGAGGTACCACTGTATTTGGTTTACCTGGGTGACCCATGCACCACCTACTCAACACAGAGAGCTATTCACATGAGCCGTGTGTGTGTGTGTGGTTTTTCCCCCCAAAGGGACAGGGTTATGCAGCAGTGGGGAACTATTAAATGAAACATGAAAATTCTAAAAATGTAGAATGCATGAAGTGTTGCTTATGTCTTAACAACAGAGAGAAGCAAGTTAGATTTAAATAAGCCACAGTTTACAAGCCCTCCCAGTGGGCTTTACATATTACTGAGCCAGAGAATGACAACCTCTCTCCCTTTAAATCCTCTGTCAGGGTACCTGGGTGCCAGGTTCCCCAGTACATCAGGTTGCCTAGCACTTTCATCGGCGGGAAACAGTTTTCCATACTAAACCTGTATAATAAAACATGAAGAGCCTTGTAGTATATGTGGACTTCACTGCAGGTTGTCAATTTTTTTAAAAAAGTGTAGATAGAATTTTAGAGATTAATAAAGCATTTTGAATGACTCAAATGTGCAACAGTTTGTTGATGTGAAAGTTCACTAGGATATATGCAGGCTCCCCCCCCAATTGCTCCCCCCCTCTCAATTTCAAGTCCCGCAACTGTAAATTAAACCACTTATTCACTCTGACAGGCAGGCAGCAGAACACAGATATAGTAATCTGCCAGTCTAGAATCTGGTATGCATTGGGAGTCATGAAATAGATCTCAGCAGGCTGAACACTGTGCACCCACCCATTTTACAATACTGTGATTACAGCAGGTAGGTGGTTCAAATAACTCTGCATTTCAGATATGCAGGAGTCCAGTGTAATGTGTAGCATGATTTACTCAGGTTTGTCAGGATGCATGCTGTAATAGCATGGTTGGTGCAATGTCCCACTGGCTTGTCTTTCATGCTTTTTGATCTCCAGACCTTTATGAAAACGATATCTTAGCAAAACTGTTTTGGAGAGGAATAGGGAGAATGGCACTAGTTGGTGCACAGCACCTTTTATTGTGCTCTGCTTACAAACTGAAAGGTGCTGGATTCTGAAAAACACACCAGTTACCATGGAAGTGCTCACTCCTTTTCATAAGCACTTGTTTCACTTCAGTTAGTAGGGTAGGGCAGGCTCAAAGGCACTCCTTTCTCTAGATTGCTTCAAATGTTTCAGGGCCGGGCCGGGCACTGAGAACACAAAGTCTGGTGCATGGCCCAATCTAAGCTTTGATTCCCACCACCACTACCCGCTTGAATCATTTGCATATGTCATAATGCGAATATAGGTTAAAGCACAAATGCAATATCTGCATTCTATCTATGGGGAACATTTGTGTATTATCCAATTTCTGACCAAAATGCATTGTTACTACCAAATTGGGTGTACCTGAAAAGTACAGCTCTCCATTTTCCTGCTTATCACATTTTCTCTAAAGAAACAATCATGCATCAGGGTAAGCAACACAGTGCCCTCTAGCTGTTGTTGGACTACAACTCCCATCAATTCACATTTCCATCCAAAGGCATTTACATATCCTTATGTGGGCCCAGGATCCCCACAATATACAAGCGAGCCAAGGGCAGACTTTGATAATCTTTCATAATATGGTGCTCTGTGTGAGGCCAAAATTTAGCTTTGCTGTGTTTTATTTGCATTTTTAATTCTTCTTCTTCTTCTTCTTCTTCTTCTTCTTCTTCTTCTTCTTCTTCTTCTTCGGCGATCACTCGTAGCTGAGTAAGATTGTCTTCCATAAACACGGTTTTAACAATGTGTCTGTAAGTGACCGTGGAGGCCAATTCTAGATCCACACGTCCTTCCACAGTGGGGACATTGGTTTCTGGGCGCGAGTTGATCATGGTGTGGATTTGCCAAGTGTGCCTTCCTCTGAGCACGTTTCTTCCTTGTGTCCTGACTTTGAGTGTCTTCAAAGCCCATGACACCTTTGGAGCGCTCACAGGCCAGTGTTTCCCAGTTGTCAGTGTTTATACTGCATTTTTTTAGATTTGCCTTGAGACATTCTTTAAACCTCTTTTGTTGACCACCAGCATTACACTTTCCATTTTTAAGTTCAGAATAGAGTAGTTGCTTTGGAAGATGATAATCAGGCATTCGCACAACATGACCATTCCAACAAAGTTGATGTTGAAATTAGTGAGTTGGCTTCACATCTTGAAACCCTTGCTTGAGACAGTCCTGTCCCACATAGAATAGAGGTATATAAATAAATGCATGGTGTGAAGAAGTGGATAGGGAGAGTTTTGTCTCCCTCTCTCATGATACTAGGTCCCAGGGTCATTTATGAAACGGAATGGTGGGAAATCCAGAACATCACACAGTACATAGTCAAACTGTGGAGCTTTCTTCCACAAGACATGGTGAGAGCTGCCAGCTTAGATAGCCTTAAAAGGGAATTAGACAAATTCATGGCAGTCACTGGTTACCAGCATCCCTCTGAAAGCCAGTCACCAGGAAACAGAAGGAAAGAGCTCTTACCCTCATACTGCTGGAATAGATAGGCTTCTGGTCAGATCCAGCAGGGATTTTCATTTTAGCTCAGTGGGACTTACCCTCGGATAAGTGTGCATAGACTTGCAGCCTGACCACTATTTGGGGAGAAATATTTCCAGTTTATAAAAATAAAAATAAATGTGTGAGGTCAGGCTACAGTTTGGTAAAACTCATGTTTTAAACTCTATAGTCAGTTATAGTGTTTAATACTTAAGCTATGACAGGGAAGTCATTTATGCTATGTTTTTCTTCCATGTTGTTGTTTAGTCGTTTAGTCGTGTCCGACTCTTCGTGACCCCATGGACCAGAGCACGCCAGGCACTTCTGTCTTCCACTGTCTCCCGCAGTTTGGTCAGACTAATGTTTGACTCATTTTCTTCCATAAACCTTTCTTTTCTTTGATGACAGTCTCCATGGAAAAAAGCTGTGCACACGTCTAACAGTTTTTATCTGTTCTTAACAGAATACAGGGAAGAGGTGTACCAGTCTGTGGTTTAGAAAGTCAACTTAAGTAAAGAGGAAAGGTATGTGTCTGAAATGATCCCAGTTTTACTTCTATGGGTTGAATCTATGGGTTGTCCAGACTGAATGAAAATGGTGAGATGATTGAAGCTTTCTTGAGTTTGGTGCCACTGTGAAACCTTCTTAACCTATTCCCGTTTGTTATTGTTAAAAGTCACAGCACCCAGAGTGGTGTCTAGAATTGTGAGGTGGTCGTCTGTAAGGCTGCTCACAAGTGAAATATGGCTTCAGCTATGGCTCAATATAGGGCCACATATTTATTTAATACAGAGATTGGGAATCTCTTTCAGACTGAGGCCACATTCACTTCTGGGGAACTTTCTGGGGGCTACATGGCACCGGTGGTTGGGGCAAATGACAAAAGTGGCCATGGTCAGAGAGAAAGGTTAGCAGAGCAGAAATTGTGAATTTTGGCCTTCCCACTCACACATCCCTCTCTGCATTTCAGCCATGCAAGCAAGAAGTATCAAGAACACATTCCAAGCATGTAAAGGCACTCAAACAGAGTGCAAAGCAGGGGTGGAGAGAGGGGGTGGCTCTGGAGAGGGTAAGCCCTGGGGGCCTGAGGTTCACCTTCCTTGAGTTACAACCTCTGTATGTCACTTTTCCTTAAAAGTCCAAGGTTAACAATTCTAATATCCACACCTGCACACCCATACAATATCGCAACTGAAAACAGAGGTAAAGCCTATAAGGCAAAATAAAGCATAACTGACAATAAAAATAGCACGAAGGAAAACAGTTGGCAGACAGAGACAACATCAGAATAAAACAAAATCATTAAAGATATATATGATAATTTAGAATAAGAGCTGGCTAACCTCACAGGAGTCAACTAGCAAAGTCTGTTTGGGACTGCTACTTTAGTGATGATCGGTATTTGTTTTGCATAAAAATGGAGAGGCAAAATTGCTATCCATAATTTCTGGGGGATAATCTAAGGCAGCTAGTTGGGGGGGGGGGAATCTCATGATGTTACCAGGCTCAGAAAAACTTTAGGAAATCTCACGAATGACACATTCAACCATGCTAGAATGTAAAAATGTTAGTGACATCAGTTCCCAATCCCTGGCAGTATTTTATCTTTTTTGTTTTTGTTTACCTAAGTGCAACTTTTGTGCCCATTTGTATACTTTCCCCGTGAACTTAGTGTGTCTTGTCTTGCCACCTTTTATTCTTGTGCATCAACTGACTATAATTTTGGTATTTTCATGTCACCTCTTTCCTTTCACCTCCAGCTGCCAAGGAAAATTAGTACTTAGCTCAAGCATACCTGTGTTCCTTCACAGTGGTGTTTAATGGATAGCAAAGGCCGGTGGCTTGAAAATGACTCTCAGTTCAAAATTGCTGCTGACAAGGAATCAAAGCTCTATGCATGTGCATAAATAGCAAGGGGAATAAGTCTGCTAATGCCAGCATCTTACAGCATACAGAGACTGTGAGATGGCCTGAGTATAAGGATGATTCTTGCAGTCAGATGCTGATACAACCTTTTTTCACACAGCATAAAAACATATCTTCTAGAATATCGACAACTGCATTTAGACAAGGAGACTCCCGGCATCCCCATTGGATGCCTAAGTGTTTATAGCCATCACAGTGTTCTTGTTTATGGCCTGTGGTTTTGTAAATTCTTCTCTGTAATTTCCATACTGAAGGCCCACTCTCAGGTCTGCATATATTTACATGTTTTACTTGTAAGCTTTTAAGCATCAAATTATACAAAATAGAGGTGAGACCTCTGCCAGTTGAATCTTTGTCTTATTGTTTCCATTGTGCCGGGTTTCGGCAAGATAAATAAATAAGTCAGGATGCAAATTGGTATGAAATACATGACAGCTCGCGTTCCACAGGTTCGTGTTTTATGACATTGCTGGCCCATAGCCACTTTAGCTATTTCATTGTCTGAAGGGTGTCCTTGATTTCCTCTCGTTGCCAGTGTAATGACAAGGCTGTGCAGTCTGTGCATACACTGCTGTCAGATGAGTAGCTCTTGCTCTTTTGGCATCCTCAGGGTACGAGATGGAATGCACAAAGGGAGTTGGTGGCAAAGTGCTACCAGCTTTGTTTGGGCAGGACTGAGCCTTCAGGCCTTCGCTGGAGCTCTCTAAAAATCATTCTAGTACCTTTCCAAAGGCCATTTGCAAGTCAAAAAAGTTGGCGAGTGTGGCTTTTCTGCAATTTTACAAGAGAACAGGAGAAGAATCACGTTTTAGGACTGGGAGCAGACCTTTACTTGGAGCAGATCCAGAGTGACATTGTTGCTAAATTTTACTCAGAGTAGACCATTGAGATTCATGGGCCTAAATTAGTCATGCCCATTGTTTTCAATGCGTCTGCTCTGAGTAGGAGTAATACTGTACAGTGGTACCTCAGGTTAAGAACTTAATTCGTTCCAGAGGTCCGTTCTTAACCTGAAACTGTTCTTAACCTGAAGCACCACTTTAGCTAATGGGACCTCCTGCTGCTGCTGCTGCGCCGCCGCTGCATGATTTCTGTTCTCATCCTGAAGCAAAGTTCTTAACCCGAGCTATTATTTCTGGGTTAGCGGAGTCTGTAACCTGAAGCGTCTGTAACCTGAAGCGTCTGTAACCCGAGGTACCACTGTATTGAATATTGTCATGCCTGATGATGTAACACCATTCAGAGGAAGTATTGTGGGAAAAAGATAGCCGCTAGGCTATTTGGAAGAGCAAAATGCAGAGCGATAATTGTTTTGATTTTTAAGGCGAAGTCCTTTTTTATGGTAAGAGGATTAAGACAACAAATGGAACCTGGTTAGCTTTGCCGTGGGCTGACGCTCATCAGCTTGTGGGCTTTTCTACTTGCGCGAGAGGTGGGCTTTTCTACTTGCGCAACCAGTGTTGTGGAATGCTCTCTCTGCTGAAATATAAAAGGTCTTATTGGTACTGGCATTCATACTAGAATCATACCAGCTCCTGAAGACACACCTGTTTAAACAAGCATTGTCCTGATCTTCTGATTTGAACCTGCTGCTTTAATTGCTGTTTTTACCGTTTTAATTGGTAGGCTGTTTTAATGGGCTTGTTTATTGTACATTTTAATTGTGGATACTTATTTTAACATTAATGTAATGGTTTTATTATGTGTTTTAATTATGTGTGGCTATTTTAAAATTAATTAATAAATAATTTCCAGGTAAAGCTCCATGTCCCTTAAAACATTTTGTAATTCTTCTCTTTCTGTCTGCAGATGAATTGCCTGTAGTGTCCACCCTTTTCTTTTTTTATCCAATGCCTGTTGAAAGTCTGAAAAAAAAGGGATCACAGTAGAACTTTCAGCCCAGCTGATTTCAACACTATTTTCAATTTGAAGGTAAATATAAAATGAAAGGAAATATAGCAATAACAAAAATCTGTCCATAACTACTTATTTTCACAATAACAATCCATCTCTGTCTCATTCATGCCTAATTTAGATCCTGAAAATTGCAGCATGGGATGCCAGCTCTTCAATATTTCTGTAATTCCTCGCATTTCTTAGAAACACAGTTAATTTAACAAGCTTAATTTGTTCTCATAGCATATACAATAATTTCTATTAATGGCAAATCAACATGTTGAGCCAAATGAATGAAGACAGTTAAGGACACCGTTACACATCAATATCATGGCCACAACCAAACTCAAGTAAAATCTTATAATGAAGCTGCATGAGAGCATTTGACTTCATGTTGACCAAACAGAAACCAAGAATGAATATGCTTCCTTCCCTTGACTTTCCATATCATACCGTGAGATGCTTTGGAAAGTGAAGGCAGGCAAAGCCTTTACAAAGTGACATTTCTGTTTCGCACTTTCAATGAATTTATCCTTAACTGTGATGTGACAGGACCTATACTGTGGAACTCCCTGCCAACTGATATTTCACTGGCACCTTCATTCTAATGTTTTTGACCATTGTTAAAACCTTTTTCATTTAGGTAAGCCTACCTAGACGTGAATATTTGATATCTACTTTAATATGAAATTTTGTGTTGTTTTACTAAAACAAACAAACAACTGCTCATTTTACTGATTATTTTTTGAGGTGGGGTGCGGGAGGAAGTCAGCTTGTTTTTAACATTTGATTTTATCATTCTTTTAAATGTATATTTTATGTAAATGGCTTAGAGGTTTGGATGATGAAGCTGTGTCTAAATCTTGTTAAATATAACAAATGAAATAAATTTGGAAGTAATGCAGAAATCCAATGAAACTTTCCTCTTCAGAGATGTTCGCAGTGCCTCAGTATGTAATCAGGAAGCCTCCTGCCAATCCCTGGACCAGTTTTGGAATGATAACAATAAAAGTTTTTGTTTTTAAAAAATAATATAGTGACTGACTGAAAGCATGTATGTAGACATATTTTCCCCATATTAAAAAGTGGGCATGGAGAGAGGGGCAAGACTCACAACTGAACTAGTGCTTGATTTGTAGATCTGCACAACCATCAATTAAATTGTGAAAGAGGGAGACAGTGGGTGTGGCTGAGTGATACACTGTCCACTATCTTTTAAAATATACTTTAGTAAAATGAATTTTTTCAGAGCACCATTAAGCAAGTAGAGAAGAAAAGCACTCTGTGCCTGCACTGACTCCAGATGCCTACCTTTCCCACATGATCCAACCGCCAACCAGTATCTTGGGGGGCTTCCCATAGCAGAAATAAGTCCCATAGCAGGAGGTAGCAAGAGTTCACCCACAGAACTGCTGAAGTGGAAAACTGCAAATATCACTTTAAAATCAACAGACTAATGCAATGCTCTTTTTGTAACGTCGTGAATAATATTGAACCACATGTAATAAAGCAAGATGAAAGATAAATAAAAATCCTAAGTTCCCAAAACAAGAGAATTCTTAGAACAAATAAAGTATTAGAGTCCCCCAAAGGGTTATATGTTTACAGCAGGGCTGGGGGAACTTGTAGGCCTCCAGATGTTGTTGGACTCTCAACTCCCATCAACCTCAGCCACCATGACTGATGGTCAGGGATGATGGGAGCTGTAGTCCAACAACATCTGCAGCTTAGTAGACTTCACTGTTTCATTTCCCTTTTGCGCCTAAGTCCTACTGCAACACCTTTGAGCTACCTTTCTTAAAAGTGCCAGAATATCTGCTGCGCAGGTTATCAGCTGGCCCTTTGAATACTGTCTCTTCTCTATCTGCAGCTTCAGTTGCAAAGGTCCAATCAGTATTGTGATGCCAAGCAGTGGTCTTGTTTTGTGTTTAGGTATTTCCGATTCCTCCAATGCCACCTCTCCCATATATCAAGTCTAGGATCTCAAAGGAGTTGATGGCTGCCAGCCCTATACAGAGCATCCTTAGCAGGATCACGCAAACAGTGCCGTCCTAACCATGCCTACTCAGAAATAAGTCCTATTTAATGAAATAGGGGTAGACAAATCTGACAATTTTGATTTTCTCAGTTACTCATATTTTCCCCAATCTAACATTCAGTTCTCTACAATTTTGTATCATTTTTTAATTTTTTTGAAATTAATCAACATTTCATTATGAATTTCCTCTAATAAATACATTTTGGTGTGCAGTTTTGACAAATAGATACATTTTCCAAACAATTTCCCATATGTTACATTTATAAATCTATACTTTTTGGGCACATTTCTCCCTAGTGTATGCATTTTTATAGACACCGCTTGGTTGAAAAACTGCACCGCAACATTAGAAGTGTGAATTTCGAAGGATCGTTGTGTTTCAGCTTTTCTATTTCTTTGAAAATTGCAAACTGTACATTTTCTCATTTTTACAATATAAACAAAACTGAATCTGCTCCCCATTCCTACTCCAAGGTAAGTTGCGTTAGGATTGTAGTCAAAATTATTAATCACTATAGCGAACTCACCACAGAAATGAAAAACACATTTTAAGCTCAAAATATATCAAAAAATAAAAAATTGTCCAGTAGCACCTTAGAGACCAACTAAGTTTGTTCTTGATCTAAGCTGTCTGCCATAATCTGACTAAAAAGGGAAACACAAACAGGTTGGTTTAAAAATGTAAATTACTATGTATGAGGGATATGCAAAGTGGGAGGCTGGGCTCCCTCCAAAGGGCTGGCACTTTTCCTGGAACAGCCTGGCATACAAACAGTTAATGCCATCCTTCCCTCCTTCCCTCCCATTTTGTGCTTGCTTTAGGATCCAGCAAGGCTCCAAAATATTTTATTGATTTGCCATTGTCATTTATAATCCCAAAATGGCCACTGCCAACATTTTGCCTTTGACCCCACAAACTCTAAGGTCAGCTATGCAGATTTCAAACTCTAGGAATCAATGAAATTCCTTTTTACAATCGAGCCCTTGTCTGTGCATGTCATCTGAGGCACAGAGTCTAATGAAATACCAACTAAAAAACCAAATGACATCTTTTTAGGGTTTTTTTTCTTCTTCTTTTTAAACGGCACTCATGTATTTTTGAAAAGGTGTGTTATATTTTCTTTTATAAAGTCCATGGGAAAATAGTTTTTATCTTTCTGTGTCTTCAGGAAAAAAAATCTACCTCAAGAAATTTCTTTAACAAAGAGAACATTATTTCAGACTCTAACATTTCTGTCTGCCTATTATCATTAGTCATAAGCTAAGCCCTGCACTAAATGTCTAGTGAGCACAGATAATGTTCATTTTGTCTGGAAGACAGGTTGCCGCCTGTCAAGGAGAGATGGAATAAATGACAGGTTTGGACTCTGTGCCTTGCAGGCATATTAGGCTAAGAAATCGCCAACATGATGAAAAATTATTTTGTCAAAAATTTGTAGGTCACCCATCATTGTCTAATGTATTCCGTGATTAATTGCTAGCATAGATCAGCATTATGTCTTTCCAGTGAATCGCTTAATTGTTGCCTGCTTCATGCTCTTAATGTAATGATGAGGCATCTGGTCCTTTCACATGTGCTTTCAAATGCCAGCTTTTGCATCCAGGTTACAGGAACAGTAACATTAAACTTAAAGGACTACTTGAAATCAGAACTTCCAGAAAACCCTTCTCTTTCTGCCCCTTCTTCTCCATATTTTTATGGCTGTGCACACGGTAGGCTGAGTGTTAGTGTTAATGTATGTAGATTTTATTTCTGACGAGTGATTATTTGACTGCTCATTTTACGAAGATTTATGGTGTGCTTTCTATCTCCTGACTGCAGCGCTACTCTTATCTTTAATAAAAGAGATGAGGACATTAATCAGCCTTTGTCAGGAGTCCTGACTAAGACATTAAATGTACTATATGGGATAGGTAAACACGCTCCAGATCCTTCTCTACTCCAGTAGATCAGGCAAAAAAACACTCATTATATTTATCATAATTTCACATCTGCTGTTTTTGAAGCAATGTACCATGAGGCCATAAACTGTATTACAACTGTGCATAAATTCAACTGATTTGTGGCTGGAGTAACTAATTCCTAAAGTACATTTTAGAAAAACAAGCAGTGAGCCCTGAAATTGCAATTCCATAAAGGCACTAAATTACTGACTGAGGAATCAAGAATTTGCTTGATGTGATTCTGCAGTGACCATTTTATAAAAAGTGACAGTGTGCCTGTGATTGAGTCAATAAAATAAGGACGAATGAGCCATACACTCAAACAAGATTAAAGAGGAAGACAATGACAGAGGACAGACACACGGGATATAAATAGAAGAAAGTGTAATGTTTTCCCCAAAATAGCTTTAGGATGTGACTATTAATAATGTGAACATTAATTTGTCACTGATCATTTAAATGTTTGGCGGTGGTAGGTACTCCTAACACCTTATTTTTAGCTGAGAACAGGTGCAATGATAAGGGATGAGAATGCATGTAATTTATGAGAAATAGGCTGAAGAAACCTTTTAAAAATATGACACAGAGTTAAACTGCCTGGATGTTAGCATTTGAAAATTGGGATTAACCAGAAAATTGCCTTACTTTACAACTGGATTAAATGGGAGGAAATGTGTGGTCAAATGGATTGCAATAAATAGACAATATTGGTCTGCTCTTAAAATGAAAGCAGACATAGATTTGCACAGCAGAAATTGGATTTTGTATCCCTACACCAATGTTATGGCTGCCATTCTGATCTTAAGCACACTTGCTTGGAAGGGAATCCCATTGGCTTTGGTGGGATTTGCTTCCAAATAATAGTCCAGATCTCAATCCATTTATGTTTATGAGTGTTTATGAGATGATGATGATGATAATGGAATTGGTGTAACGAGGGTCAAAATATCATTGTCATCAATACCTGTTAAAATTAAGGATCACACTTCTATGACAAGGTGGTACCTTACATCTCTGCATGATATTAACCCATCTTCTCTTTGTTGGAGATGGTGCACTAGTATAGTTTCTATGTACCACATGTGGTGTAAATCTAAAAAAAAGTCATATAAACACCAACAACTGGGAAACACTGGCCTGTGAGTGCTCCAGTTGGAGAGCAGCCTTTACCAAAGGTGTCATGGGTTTTGAAGACACTTGAACTCAGGACGAAAGGGAGAAAAGCGCTAAGAGGAAGACATGTTTAGCAAACCCTCACCATGATCACCTCCTGCCCGGAAACCAATGTCCCCACTGTGGAAGGAAGTGTAGATCCAGAATTGGCCTCCACAGTCATGCACTCACTTTTAAAACCGTGTTTATGGAAGACAATCTTACTTGGCTATGAGTGATTGTCAAAGAAAGACTTGTGACAGAATACAGGTATTTTGGACTACAATATGTGATGAAACAAGCCTCATAGTGCAACAAACAATACAAAGCTCACCACAATTGGTTTTTCTGAATATTTTTCATGAGGATCGGGAGAATTTATGGTATAAACAACTTACAATATTCCTGTTTGTAGTGGCCAGACAACATATTGCATGGAACTGGGGGAGTTTGGACCATCTCCAGCTCACATAGTGGAGGAAAAAGACAGCCTTGATGGATAAATTGACTAAACATATGAAGGCATTAAACCCAGAACTCAGACAATTTGGCTGAAATATGGTACCCAGATATATCCTTTCCCACCTGCTATGTGTGCACATCTCTGGATAAATGTTTTACAAGGGTGGTAAAGTAATGCAATGGTGGGGGCTGGGAGGTAGAACGGGGGAGGGATAACCTCTTCTCTTTAGTCCTGTTTTGTATTAAACTAAATAAAAATATATTTTATTTAAAAAATACCTTTGCAATTACACCATCAGCATACACAGAGCTGTATAAAGTCACATAAGCCAAATGAAAAGTTCCTGCCCCAAGATATTTACAGCCAGTATTTTAATGATGTGGAAGACCAGCAACGGCAATGAACAACATAGAGAGAGGAGGCAATGTAATTTACTTCTAATTATTATCCCAGGCTAAAGTGAAGTCAGGATTGTGAGATGCTGGGTCCTCATATTATGAAAAAAATATGCATAATTTTATAACCCACCACACAGGGGCAAATGGAATCCAATGGATCAAGCATTTGATAGCTGAAAGACGCTGTTCCCAGCAACCCTGAGGTTGAGGAAGTTTTAAACTGCTTTTTTAAAAAATGGTGTTTTAAAACTGCTTTTAGTTTTTTTCTTTTTAAAAAATGTTTTATCCTTATTGTGTCTGCCATTTTGGGCTCCTCTAATAGATCAGGCAACCCTGTTTTTTATTTTTTGTTTTTTTATTAGAGATCTTCTTGATTTACAGAAGTATGGGTAACGTCTCTCGTATTTTTTCCATATAACATTTTTACAAATCAGTTTCATTTGTTGAGACATTGGTGGGGGTGGGAGTGGGGGTTGGTTGGCGGTGTTTCTATTTTGCTTAATGTATGTAGGGTTTGGTGTCAGCGTTACTTGTGCCGGTTCTCTGCTGTTCACTTGTGTTCCTTTGGTGGTGAGAGAAGTTGGGGTTGGCCTAGGGTGTGGTTGTTCATTTGTGCTTGGCTGTGGTGATCTTTGTTTTCGTGCATGAGTGGGGTGGGTGGGTGTTTTGGATCAGGTTAGCCATATTGATTTGTATGCTGTTGGTGGATTATTGTCATTGTCTTGTTGGGCTGTGTACGCGATAAAGTGGAGCCATACCGGGGTAAAGGTGTCTTCTGTTTGTCCCCCTGTCAGTTTCAGTTTATTGGTTAATTTTTCTAGTCGGGCTGTTTCCCATACTATTTGGTACCATTGGTCCATGCTTACTCCTGACAGGTCTCTCCAGGGTCTGGTTATGGTGTTTCTGGCTGCTGAAAGTAGGTGAGTTATGAGTTCTTTGTGGTGTAAGTGGGCATTGTTGTCTTGGAAGATGTTTAGTAGGGCCAGTTCTGGGGTGATGTCTAATACTTGCTTAGTTATTTTACATATTTCTCATATGGCTGTTGTCCAGAATAGTTGGATTTTGGGGCACTCGCACCACATGTGGAGGTATGTGCCTGTGGAGGTGCACCCTCTCCAGCAGTTTGGTGAGGTTCCAGGGCGTATTAGTGCTAGTTTTCTTGGTGTTAGGTACCACCTATAGGTGAGCTTCAGAGTGAGTTCTTTTCGTTGATATGGATTTAAAGGGGGGGGGGGTTAGACCACATTCTGGTCCATTGAGTGGGGTTAATCTCATAGCTTATGTCATTCTCCCATTGTTTTTTGATGTTGAAGTCCTTGCTGCACTATGCAACACTGAAACCCATTGGGCTCTTGGCATGGCTGTTCCCAACTGCCCTTTCCAGCACTGCAGAGCCCATTCTGCACCTTGGTATGCCAGAGACCTGAGGGAGGGCTGAGGAACAAGCTGGATGGTGACTAGAAAGCAGGTGGCAAGAGACATGCTGTGCAGCCAATTGAACATCGTCCCTACTGTCTGGTGGTGAGGGGAGCAAAAAACCCCAAACCAATCTCTCTGCTTCCATTGCATCAAGTGGAACATTTTTTTGAATTGTGTTGACATTGACCTCAGGGAATGGTTTAGACCAGTGGTTCCCAATTAGCTAATTACTGAGGACCCCCTATTTTTCAAAAGCCAAACCATGTACCCCCTACTTTTGAATATTTTGATAACTCTGTTGTAGTTAACTGTGCAAAGCAATTTTTTGAAGAAAATGTGGGGTAGCCCCTAATAAGCAAAGGATTTTGGGTATACTAAAAAAAGACCACAAATTTGTGATATTACCATAATTGCCTAGCCCCAGGCAGTAGGAAAAACTTGTTTCCATTGCTCTACTACAACTGAATAATAAAAAAAGCAATTGCGTCCCTAACTTACATGTGTTCCATAGGCAGAGAGTATTCAAACATTCTGTTTCTTACTTGTAATCTGAGATGGTACATCTTAGCAAAATATTGTAGAATATGGTTCTGCTAACGGAGGGATCTTCAAAACATAGGTGAAGGCTTGGTTAGGGTTTGATGAAGTATTGGTGAAGAATGAGTAGAAAACATCATCATCATCATCATCATCATCATTATTATTATTTTGGCCTCCTGCACCCAAGTTTCATCCCTGGCTTAAAGAGGTTAATTAGTTAAATACAGCACTTATTTGGGGTGAGGTTTTTATTCTTGCTGATTACAGAATAGGAACAAACAACTTTTTAATTTATTAGGATTCTGCCATACATCTGTTTCCTCCCACCCTAAAATATAACCACATAGCTTCCCACAGAAAACAAGAAAACAACCTCCATGCAGGCTGCCTTTTGCACCAAATACACTGGGGCGATGCATTGATACATTGCCCAGGACTGGTATGAGGGGTAGACTGCGATGGCAGCAGCACTTGGTGGTATATCACAAGTGAAACCACCACCGCTCTTGGCTCCCTCCAGCTGTCGTTGGTAGCAGAGGGACTCAGGGTCAGTGGCAGTTTCACCAGCGATATACCACTGAGTGAAGCCACTACCCCAATCTGCCCTCATAACTGCAGAGGGAGAAATAAGCTGCATCGGCGAGGCACAATACGACTTGCTCCTCCCTCCTCTTCTTCAAACTGCTTGGCTGAGGAGTCCGCAGCTGCCCTCGCCTCAGCCGAGCAATTTTACGAAGCCCATGCCCTGCCACTGGCTCACACAAGCTGGTGGCCGGTTGGGAGTTCTGAGAAACTGCTCTACTGAGGGGTGTGAGGTTGCAATCCTCCTCAGCCGAGCAGTTAATAGAGCCCTCAACCCACCTCTGGGTCATTCAGCTGGAAGGCGGGAGGCCTCTTCCACCACCCAAGTGAATAGTTCAGCGAAGCCTCAATGTTCCTTGGTTCACATGTGAGCCTGAGAGGCATCGAGACTCGCTCACTGTGTAGGATTGGGCCATGTATCTCAGCTGCTTCTTCTTTCCCTAAGGCGGGAAAAAGCAGGCCAGATAAATTCCAGTCATAGTGATATATCAGCATATACCAGTGTTTAGCTGCTGACATACCACGATGTTAAAAAAGTATTGCCCAGCCCTAGCACTAAACTGAATCATCAGAGGGTGAGCTGTGACAATTTGACGCTCATGACAATTTGCTTAGCTATTTCTCCTGTTGGACTTCCAAGATGAAACATGAATCTGAAACTCATAAGGCAAGATTCACTGAAAACCTCCAAGCAGTGGGAGAGTCCTCTGAACTTGATAGTCATTGAAAACAATTAGAAGTTCTTTTCAGTTCAAAAGCAGAGAGCAAGCGGAAGGGATCCCTTACAATGTTTAAAAAAGCAGGGGTCAGCAAGCTTTTTCAGCAGGGGGCCAGTCCACTGTCCCTCAGACCTTGTGGGGGGCCAGACTATATTTTGAAAAAAATAATGAACGAATTCCTATGCCCTACAAATTGTTATTCTAAAGCAGCAATGCGGCAGCAAGCAAAGGCTATAGCAGCCAAGTCTGCTGCTTGTGGCTGGAAAGCCAAACAGGAAGTTTGTGACTGTTGCCATGGGAACAAAGGGGCAGTCCATTCTGTACTGAGCACCGGATGTTAGCTCAGTGGGTTTGTCATATGACCTGTGCTGGAAGTACATGGGTGGAGTTTATTCTAACTGCTGATGAGTGCAGACATGTTTTCTCTGTACTGAAGTAAAAGACAGGAATAAAAGATGTAAATAGATTTCTGTCTGCTTCTTTCCCCTCCCTGGGTACACCAAAGGGGAGAGAGGAGCAGTTGGTGTGTTTTCTTCACAGCCTGAGGAAAATCGCCGGAACGGACCTCGAGTATGTTGTTTTCCTGCCGGGAGTCGCCGGAGGGAGGTCTAAGGAATTCAGCCAGTGCCTGAACAGATAGGCACATACCTCAAGACGGGCTAGAATTCCAACAGTGGTAGCAGACGCCGGTTGCTGTTTTCATCGACCTCTGCATCAAGGAGTGGCCTCCATGGAAGCCTGAGGTGAGAAGGCTGATTCTCTGCAGCCAGAAGCTGACCAGAAGCATCTGAAAGCCAAGCAACGGAGCCCAGGTATGAGTTTTTCGGGCTTAGAAGAGTGAATGCAGATTGAGTTATTCTCTGCTTCACGGGGAGCAGTAGATGGGAAAAACAGCTCCAGTCAAAAGAGAAACCGCATTCCAAACATTCCTGTGGTTTCCTGTTCAAGGAAAAGGAATGCTGTTGCTTAGCAACAAAGGCCATGCCTCAGAGAGGAGAAGTGAAAGTTAAAATGGAATGTTTTGACTACACAGTCTGAAGAGCTCTTGGAAAATTCCAACGCAGCCAGCGTTGAGAGCTGCCAGGTGCACAGAGTGTAAACAAGCCAGCTATTGGATTTTAGAGGCTTGTGTTTGAGAGTCAATGCAAGGACTCAAAATGGATGCCAAGAGGGGGGGAGGCCTGCCTACTCCAGACCTCCTGACCAGTGACAATTATGCATCTTGGTCTATTAAGATGAAGGCCCTGCTGCAGAATCAGAGACTGTTTGGGGTGATTGAAAATCCCATTCCAGCAGCACCAACGCGTGCTTGGGAGTCACAGGATGTGAAGGCCAGAACTGCTATAATTCTGTGCGTGTCAGATTCGCAGTTGATCCACATACAAGATTTAGACCACGCGAGAGATGTTTGGGACACGCTGAGAAGGACACATCAGAGAGATGCAGGTTCTTCAGCGTTGCTGTATTTTGAGAAGCTGACCAACCTGAGGCTTGCGCCTGATGGAGATGTTCAAGCGCACCTGACGGAAATGAAATTTCTGCGTCAACAGATGGTGGAACGCAATTTCCGTTTGCAGGAGGAAGTGTTTTGCTTCATGGTGATCAACAGTCTGAATCGGACTTACAAAACAGTTGCCAGTCAGCTGGGGTCTCTCCCAGCAGCGGATTTGACTTCGGAGAGGGTTTTTGCCGTGGTTCTGAATGAACATGACAGACTTTCCGCCCTGGAAGTGAAGGAAAGGGGGAGCCAAGAATGGAGTTCTGACACCCCCACTGCTGAAGCTACTGGAGAAAATTGTCCGATGTTACAATTGTGACCAGACTGGGCATCTTCAGCGGTACTGCAAGAAGCCACGTAAGAACAGAGGAGCTAAGGCGAGCTCCACAAAGTCTGAGGCGTCAGACAAAGGTCACACCAAGCCAAAGGCAAAGACTGCAAAAGCTTTGATGTCGCTAAAAGCCACACCAGAGGTGGGAAACTTCTTTGTCCTAGACACGGGCGCGACGGTTCACATGACAGGACACAGAGGACTATTTTCTACGTTTAAGAAGCAAAGCTTTGCTGTGCAACTAGCCAACGGTCAAGAGCTGGAAGCGACCGGAATTGGAACTGTGTGTCTTAAAAGTCTGAACTTGACTATAAGCAATGTTTATTTGGTTCCAGAGTTGAAGTACAATCTGCTCAGTGTTTCGCAGATTGCCAAGAAGGGACTAAAACTGTCCTATGATGATCAGAACTGCGAGATCTACAAAGATGGAGAGTTGTATCTTTCTGCCAAAGAGAAAGATGGACTGTATTTGCTGACTTTTGATCAAAGTGATTACATGGAATGTAATTCTTGTGATTCTAACATGATCTCTTTTACAGGTGTAGCCAAGAAGAACACCAAGCAGGTGACCTCGAGGGTCAACAAGGCATTTCAGCGGGTGTATGCTGATGTGATTGGTCCTCTAGCGCCTTCTAGAGGCAATGCAAAGTATTACCTAATATGTGTTGATTCTTTCACAGGTTTTGTCTGGATTTATCTTTTGGAGAGACCGAAAGAAGCCTTAGAAAGGTTTAAAGAGTTTTGTGACAAGGTTAAAAATATGCATGATGCTGACATAGATTGTCTTTGCACAGTCGCCGGAGGGAGGTCTAAGGAATTCAGCCGGTGCCTGAACAGATAGGCACATACCTCAAGACGGGCTAGAATTCCAACAGAGATGCATTTTAAATAAAGGCACACATTCTACTCATGTAAAAACACACTGATTCCCAGACTGTCCTCGGGCTGGATTTAGAAGGCGATTGGGGTGGATCCAGCCCCTGGGCCTTAGTTTGCCTACCCATGGTTTAAAGGATGTGATCTGTTTTCACTCTCCCTTCAACTGCAACTTCCTCACCCCCAAGACCTTTTCTTTTTGAGTTAGGCTTTATAGATTGTAAATCTGAGGGCAGGGACTGCCTTATAACTGACATTTGTAAGACGCTTTGAGTGCATTTTTGGCCAAAATCAAGATAAAGACACTTTAAATAAATAACTACGTAACATATCTCTGTCACCTTTTTTGAGACTATGCTTATTGAAACATGGTATTCCTCACATGAACTCATTTTTTTTTACCACATCACCTGTAGTTCATGCATATATCGACAGGCAGATTGAAATTCCGAGGTTTGAGCCAGCCTTAGATTAGGAATGGCAGATATGCCATGGCAGTGAAGAATGTTCATAACCTGAGATGCACCACTCATCGTGAGATGGATTTGGGATTTCCCTTTTCTTCTTGAGCAGCCCTCAGACTGAAGCAAAGGGCATCTGTTGTTGCAGAAAGCAATACAGGCATGCTTGCACACCAGCATCTGTGCCACATACACATACGCACACAGAGATACGAACGGTGTGCCTTTTAATCTATGCACCAGCACATTTATTTATTTATAAGACACCAAAAGCCCCAGTCCTTTTGAACTCCAGCAGTAAAGCATGTGATTTCCCCCTTTAAGCATGCTGCCCTACCCTCCATCTGCCCACTGCACAGTAATGGCTACAAATCTGTTAGAGATTATGGTCTGTGTACATCTCTTTGTTCTCTATGGAAGTCAAAAAATGGTTTAAGTCCCACACACAGAGTCCCATCCTTTCCATTTCCTACTATCAATCTGTTCATCGCTGAGCATTTCTCTCCCTGACCTTATTACTTTACTGAAATTAAGCTTGAAACAATCTGATGTCAGGTACTATAGTATATCTCCTTTTATTGCCTACCTTGCTGAGGCCTTCCATATTGCTAATGCTGCATCTCATTTTAGATAGGTTTAGCCAGATATATATTCCCTGGTTTATAGAGAATCTGATGGATTGCATTCTGCACTGTGGGACTGTAGGGCAGTCTTTTAAAAAAATGCATTCTATAGAACAGAGGTGAATTCACACAGAGACACCCGGCTGGTATTCATCGTTCTTTTGGTATCAGCAAGAAATCTTGCATATTCGCCAGAGATGCATAATTGCTGGAAGATTGATGTTGGCCTCAGCTTTTTTCTGATTAATACCTCAACCCTATCTGTATTTGCTTAGAAGCATGTCCCATTGATCTCAATGGTACTTACTGAAGTATAAGGTGGGGAGGACGGTTCGTTGTAGTTTCAGGACTCCTTCAGGAATCAATGGGAAGGTGATTATTATACGGTATCCAAATAGATTTGCTCAGAGATGAGTGCTACAAGGACATGCAAGCTGCATTTACATCTCCTGTACTCCCCTTGTCAGAAGTTGCAGGAGGGCTGTGTGTGTGCTTTGCAGAATTCCACTGTAGTCAGATAAAACCCACCAATTAAAATAATTCATGCATATCACAACTCTGTTGATTCCTAAGGATGCATTTGGGGTTAATATAATAAATCACTATAATAAATCACTTTCTGCAAACCAGTTTAGTGTGTTCTTATCGTCCCAATCACACCTTTTTTTTGGGGGGGGGTGGATATTTATTTATTTAAACAATGTATATATTGCTTACCTAAAAACATCTCAAAGCAATGGGCAAGAGATACAATGCAGGCAAGGTGAAAATCTAACAGAATGTGGACAGGTAACATTGGCAAGACGCTAGACTCTGCTACACAACTTGAAACTGATCCTTCATTCACCAAACTCTCCATTGAGGAGCCTCTTACTTCACTGAGTGACAATGTCATAAAGGATCTTTCTACTGGTCAAGTGCACAGGTAGCGGATCATGCAGGCCACAAGGACAGGAAAACTCACAGTTCTGGCCCTTCTTGAAATTGGTCCAATGAGTCATTCAAAGTGGTTAACAACACCAAACAGGCTTTGTTGCATATGGGTTTCGAAACATGGCCTTAAAGGCAAGACCTACAACAACTTAAGACTGATAGTGAAAGACATCATCTGCGTGTACTGCCCTTGGTTTAACATCTAAGTAAAACACTCTTGGGTGGAAGGCCACACCACATCTTGTTTCAGCTGCAGTGAGTTAGGCTGCAAAAGAAGGTTGCAGTGGATGCCATCCAGTGCTCAGTGTGGTATGCATTCAGTGAAATAAATACAGACACTCTTGTGGTCCTACAACAATGAGGAGAGGAGAGCTGGCGTCCAAAAGATCATTGACTTGAAGGGCAGAGAGGATGACACACTGGGAGATCTTTCTGTATGTCCAAGGAAGACATCTTGCATCAACCCCAGTGCTTCATCCTCGTTGGACCTGATAGACTGGTCTTGACATGTAAACTTATAATGGAAGTAGAGAAGTTCATTGACAAGCCCATGCAAGTTCCACGGTGGCCTTGTCATGCTGAATATACAGAGAGGTGTGTGAAACAAGTCACAGAGGCAGCAGGCAGTGTTTATACACATGAGAAACATGAGGGCTACACCAAAGGCCCAAAAGCAAGTCAGCGGCTAATGTCCAAGAATGAACCAAAGGACAACTTGATGAAACAGGATTTATTTATTTATAACTGATATCATTTTTTTCTAATGTTTTGTGATTACAAGGTCATGTTATATCTTTAGTAGGATATGTTTTATGCAGAGAAACTACGTTTTTATATTATTACCTGACATTTTCAGAAGGGAAAATTAAAATTCCTTGGTTTTCTGAGAGCAGTTCATATGCTTTTTAATCAAATGTAGATTTACCAAGCTAAATGTTGTCCAGTCACAAAAACAAGAGCAGATTATTTGAATTCCTCACACCTAAAACCAATTGGCAGAAACAGGCAAAGGCAGACTTGGACAACACGTTGGACATATTTGCCTTCCCATCAATATGCAACTATTGCCTAAGCAGGACTCATATTTCTAAAGAGTGCACCATACATCTATTTCTGTTTCTGAATGGAACTCCCTTTTCTTGATGTTTAGTCGTTTAGTCATGTCTGACTCTTCGTGACCCCATGGACCAGAGCACGTCAGGCACTCCTGTCTTCCATTGCCTCCTGCAGTTTGGACAAACTCATGTTGGTAGCTTCGAGAACACTATCCAGCCATCTCGTCCTCTGTCATCCCCTTCTCCTTGTGCTCTCAATCTTTCCTAACATCAGGGTCTTTTCCAGGGAGTCTTCTCTTCTCATGAGGTGGCCAAAGTATTGGTGATGTCTCTGCTTTTTAAGATGCTGTCTAGGTTTGTCATTGTTCTCCCAAGAAGCAGGCGTCTTTTAATTTCATGACTGCTGTCACCATCTGCAATTATCACGGAGCCCAAAAAAGAAAAATCTCTCACTGCCTCCATTTCTTCCCCTTCTATTTGCCAGTAGGTGATGGGACCAGTGGCCATGATCTTCGTTTTTTTGACGTTGAGCTTCAGACCATATTTTGCACTCTCCTCTTTCACCCTCATTAAAAGGTTCTTTAATTCTTCCTCACTTTCTGTCATCAAGGTTGTGTCATCTACATATCTGAGGTTGTTGATATTTCTTCCAGCAATCTTAATTCTGGCTAGGGATTCATCCAGCCCAGCCTTTCGCATGATGAATTCTCCATATAAGTTAAATAAGCAGGGAGACAATATACAGCCTTGTCGTACTCCTTTCCCAATTTTGAACCAATCAGTTGTTCCATATCCAGTTCTAACTGTAGCTTCTGGTCCCACATAGAGATTTCTCAGGAGAAAGATGAGGTGATGAGGCACTCCCATTCCTACCCCCTTCCAATTCAGGGTACGATGTCAAGCAATAATCTTGAAGCAGAAAACCAAAGCTCCTTTGGTGACCTTGGGCCAGTTGCTGCCTTTTAGCCTAACCTACCTCAAAGGGTTGTTATGAGGATAAAATAGAGAAGGGGAACCCCCCCCCCCACATATGCCACACTCAGCAACTTGGAGGATATAAATCAATCAAACAAACAAGCAAAAGGAAATAAAAGAAATCACAAGTTCCAATGAAATCAATGGGAATTAATTTTAAGACTATAGGATTACAGCCTTCTAGAATGCGATGTGTTCAGATCAGATAAGGTGTTTGGCTTTTTCTACACCTAATGCTAAAAGTGTCACTGAGACTGCACTATTTGTGTCCATAAGTGAATATAATTAACACGGGTCAGAAAGAAGAAGAGTCCCGTTTTTAAACAGGAGGTTAATTTTAGCCAACATGGGCTTCACATCTTAATTTCAGGTGTGGGAGATGGGGAAAGTGCTTTTAGTGTCATGTGTGAAAATGCCCTTCGCTCGCAGCCAATTATGTTGTGCAGCTTAACTAGGCTGAAGAGTTCCTTTTCCTGTTCTCTGAAATGACTGATTTTTCACTCGGTTCCCAAGGGTGAAATATAGTGGAGTGAAAAAGAGATGTTTACTGATAGTGAAAACAAAACATACTTATTCATACAAAGTAATCTTATCTCTGAAATGCTGTGATTGTTATCAACAAAATATACGCCCTTGGTTGGGATTTGAGCTCTCTCCCCCCCTCCCCCCGGTTAAAGTGACAGCAGCAAGAAATGGAAGAACACCGTCTCCCATCTACATCCATTACCTTCCCCTTCTTGAAAGTGTGTGTGTTCATTTCTATATACTTGAAAAATTAACAGACAAAGAAAAGAAACAAAGAATGATGTTAGATGGGAAGGAATACTACTGCAGCTTCCAGAGCTAACTAGTCACTCCCTGTGGTGGCTGTGCTTGCCATCCCTGTTGTTGTATTTCCTTTTAGCTCCAAATGCTTAGCCCGGAACTGGATGGCATGTTCTATGCCCCTACAGGGGGAACAACAATTCCTGTGGATCTCCAGTGGGCAAGGGAAGAGTGTAACAACACCCCGGAAAATGACAGTAATGTAATTGAAAAATACTGCAGATAAATATTGGGCCCATGTGTACGGATCATTGTTTTTCACGTGTCATCAATAAAATGAGAGCATCCTGTTAGCATGCTGTGTATCCTGCATACAAAAGGAGTATAATATTGCTCGTTTCAGCATAGCTTTAAGCCAGATGCAATTGTGTCCTTCTACCATATTCATGTCCAATTTTAGTTCTATGTCGTATTTGCTGTGTGTCTACATGAATATGACAAATCACTATCCTATATATATATGTGTGTGTGTGTGTTCAGTTGCAGAGCACCTTCTTTCTACAGCAAGGACTTTATTAGAATAGGTTAAATGCTGATGCATGGCACATGGCCATGGGACTGAGGGGTTGATATAGTAATAAAGTGTGAGACTTAATATGCAATAATATCTTTAGAGCTTCTTCGGTGTTTTATTTCAGTAATTCGGTTATATTATCTTAACCTTATCTCATTAATGCAAGAGGTGTATTGGAAGGCTGGAGACCCAAATCTGGAATAGTTAATCTGTTATTAATTAATATAAGGCATTGCAAAATGCTGTGAAATGCGAGGCAGCATATTCACAATCGTAAGCAGCTGATTAAATTTATAATGCAATGTTAGGTATTTGGATATTTCTATCATCCCGATACAGTCCTTTGCTGTGCTGTCTGCAAAATATAATAACTTCTAAGCAGTGTGTAAAACAAAGTGCTCAATTCACTTTATTAAAATATCCAATAATAATTGATTTAAAGGCAATAAAATGTGTTCATTAGAGGGCTTATATTCAAGAAATATTGAAAGTATACCTAAAACTGTCACTTTTATTGTGAATGAACAGGATAATATAATTTGAAAAGAGTGTGATCATACTAAAGATTTGTCCTGCAGCATTATCTGATAGCTCGTAAAGTGCTGAAATTTAATATGATGCTTTCAGTCAGTTTAATTGAAATTTAATTGCCACTTTGGGCAGAAGGTTTAGATCTGATCAATAAAATATTAAAGATTTTGCGCTTTCGCTTGGAACAGTTTCTTAGCCACTGCATGAAGGGTGCCTTGTGTTTTTAGAAAATATGCAATTGTTCTAGTTCACACAATGCGCTGTGTCATTTTCTAATTTTAATTTTTTTTAAAATGTGCTGAACAGATAAATAGTGGAAATAATAAAGCCAAAGTTGATCCATTTAATTGCAACACGATGAAAGAAAAAACGGTCACCTTCAGATTCATGAGAAAGGCATTAATGTAAAAGAGCTATAAATATTTTGAAATGTCAAACCTCAGAAAGACAGAGTCCAACATGAGACTAGCTGTAAATCAGGCACATAGAAGAACCCTGGGAAAAAAGATGGTTCTCTGGTATTTTAGAAATAATTACTAATACAAAAAGGGTAATGACGAACCTATAAATTATATTAAAAAGGGCCATTAGAGAAGGATTAGTTTATAAAGCTGAGAGATGGTTCCTGAAAATGATACTGCAAGTTATTTCTACTTTTCATTTCATGTTATTCAAGAAACCAAAAATTATCTGATTAATGATAAACTAATTGATTGCTATTCTGCAACTGAAGCACCCTGACCTGATTTGAGTTCACTCTTTAATGTGAACCAGATCATCTTCAATTTTATACTTTTTGGGCTGGGTTAAGAGTGCTGGTGATAGTAGAAGAATAACACTGCCCTCTTCTTTTTAACCTACGGGTATATGTGCAACTTCAATCCAATGAACACAGATTTGAAAACAGCAACCGAGAGAGTAGAATCCACGTATCTCTGCATTTAGAATAAGAACCATTTTACACACCGTTTCTGCATCTCCCCCCGCCCTTTCCCCGTCAAGTTCTTAGCACATGACCTTGATGACTGCAGTTATATTCTCGAGATGACTTAACTGCTCCTCCAGTTACCTAGACAACTGTATTACTGCTGCTCAAACCATGTTTTGCTGTGGTTTTTGCCATTTCTTCTCACATTCATAAACTGAAATAGTAATAATGATAATAATAATAATAACGCTGTTTCCAGTGGGAAAGAAAGGTGGTGTAAAAACTATCACTTCCCAGTGTATCACTGCTTCATTGCAATGCAACAGAGGTTCTTATGGTAATACGGTACAAGCATGTATGTCTGCTGCTTAGGATGTAAGTAAACGGGGGCCTCGTGTATGGCAGCAAAAGTAGGTTGTAACAGAGATTTAATCTTTCAGATTTATTTTAACAGGGGTGAACTTTCAATATTCCTAATGGTTTGATTCTCTCCCTCCCTAGCTACTGCTTGCTGAGGGGATAGAAGTTGACATAAGAACACAAGAAGACTCTTGAAAGTCTGAAGTCTTCCTCTATACCACAGCATCTATGAACTGGAAGGCCATTTCCCAGCCCAGTTCAGGATGCTGGTTTTAACTTATAAGTGGAATGGGATGCAACTAAGAACTGGCTCCACCGACACAAGCATGCTCCAGCTAAGATCTTCCCCAGGTCCCCCCTTTTTTGGGGGGGAGGGACTACTTAGATAAAGCCTTTTTGGGGCGGTAACCTGTGACATTCCCTTGTCCGCTGCAGCACCTCAGTTCTGAAATGTTCTTCTATGCAAAAACTCCCTCAGTCTGATGTCTTTCTGAAAAACATTTATTTACCCAGAACATTTATATGTTAGGAATTAATACACTGTTATAATCTGGCCTCTACCATCCAGTTGAAATCAGTGGGTCTCACTTCTGAGTAGGCATACATGGGATTGCATGGTTAAAGTAATTGCATTCTACATCCAACATGTCCTTTGTGTCCCTGAAGAACTCCTCACCTGTACCATCTAGTTGGAAGAGGTTAATAGCTAGTGCGAATGAGATGGAAATAACCAACCCCTCTGTTTTTGTATGAATCCTAATGTTAAGTAAATTGCCATCAGTATAAGTGATACTATTGCTTTCTGCTATCATAAAATAGTATGTAAGAAAAGTCAGCAGGAATCTTAGATCATCATGACTTACCGTATTTTCCCATGTATAAGACTAGGTTTTTCCCTTAAAAAATAATGTAAAAAATTGGGGGGCACCTTATATATGGATGCATCGCCCCCCCATTTTCTTAAATCGGAGTCCCTCCAAATAGGGGGCATCTTATACATGGGAGCATCTTATAGACGAAAAAATACGGTACATCTGAATTTTTTGTCTTCCTCAACAATTTGTGCTATTCCACAATGGGTCCAGTTTCATTCTTTGCAAACCACATAGAAGCCTATTTTGGTATTAAGGGATATATAAATGAATAAATAATAAAAATTCTCACACTTGTAGTATAGGAGAGCTTCTGGGTTTCAAGTTGCTATTCAGATGTGGTATACTATGTATTTATCGTGCCTTAAAACAATGTGGTATACTATGTATTTATCGTGCCTTAAAACAATACTTGGTGTCACTGAACTATAAGGCAAATGAACTGCTAAGCTAAGGATATGCATCTATGGATTAAGAGTGAAAAAGGAGACATTGAATAGGCTTAGTCCAGGAGCGGGGAACTTTTTTCAGACTGAAGGCTGCATTTCCTGGTGACCAGTTTTCCCAGGGATGCATTCCAGTGGCAGGTAGGGCCAAAACAAATGGGAGCATGACCAAATGAGGAAATAAATTGGATAATGTCAGCAATTGTGCTTCTTCATTGTGAGTATCACTCTTCTTTAGGTGGTCAGCTACAGCTATTTTCTTGTTAAAATGCAAAATAAGCGAGGAGACCATCTACAAGTTTGCCTCTTCCTGTATCTTATCCTCCTCCTCTTGTTTGCCTGCATCCAAACTGTTTTGAATACCTCTGCTTTTGCTAAAGGAGGATCAGGGATGAAGTCTGGAGAGTTGATGACGGCAGCCAACATAGCAGTTTTCAGAAGAGGGGTTGTAAAGCAGAGGGGTAGGTGGTGTGATGAATAGAGAAACAATACAGCGGCGTTTCCGTGTGCGGCTCTGGCTCGCCAGAGCAGCGATGTCACGCTGGCCACGTGACCCGGAAGAGTCTCCGGACAGCGCTGGCCCCTGGCCTCTTAAGTGAGATGGGCACACAACCCCAGAGTCTGTCAAGACTGGCCCGTACGGGCAGGGGTACCTTTACCTTTTCTTACAGCGGAGGCAACAATGGTAAATCATGAGAGAATACCTGCTGGACAGATTATGTGTCTAATCATCCCTGCCCTTTGGCCACAGTGCCTCTGGCTGATGGGAACTGAGTCCAACAACATCTGGAGAGCCACCAGTTCCCTAGCCATGGCTTAAATGAAAAGAGTAGACACTTGACTAGAAAGCAAGCAGGTGGAAGCAGATAGCAAGGGTGATTTGAAAGCAACTGTAAATAAAGGGACTTTTGTCAAATCATCCTGTACACCTTCACTTTGATTCATTCCATTTATTACTTTAATCATCATCTTTCTCATGACCATATTATGTAGACTGTAAGCTATCTGAGTAGAACGTTGTTAGGTCTCCATATCACAAAGCACGCTGGGGCTTAAAATAGCAGCACTTCACTAATTATTATTATTACTAGGCATTGTGAACAGCATAGCTGATCTCCATGGATGGGGGATGAATTATAGGTCAGCTGCACAGTACATGCTTTTTATCTAAAAGGTCCAAGTTTATCTATGGCAAATCTAGGGGGAAAGTGTGTGTTATGGGGGGGTGGGGATCTCAGGCAAGAGAGCTAGGAAATACCTTCTGTTTGAGATGTTTGAAGGTTCCTACGTCATGTCTTGGGACGCGGGTGGCGCTGTGGGTAAAACCTCAGTGCCTAGGACTTGCCGATCACATGGTCGGCGGTTCGAATCCCCGCGGTGGGGTGCGCTCCCGTCGTTCGGTCCCAGCGCCTGCCAAACTAGCAGTTCGAAAGCACCTCCGGGTGCAAGTAGATAAATAGGGACCGCTTACCAGTGGGAAGGTAAATGGCATTCCGTGTGCTGCGCTGGCTTGCCAGGTGCAGTTTGTCACGCTGGCCACGTGACCCGGAAGTGTCTGCGGACAGCGCTGGCTCCCGGCCTATAGAGTGAGATGAGCGCACAACCCTAGAGTCTGGCAAGACTGGCCCGAACGGGCAAGGGTACCTTTACCTTTACCTTTATGTCATGTCTTAGCCAGGGGATTCCTCATCAGAGGATGACCTAGAGACCCTGGCATTACACCAAGCCTTGGATTAAGAAATCAAGAAATCAGCCCTGAGTGCTCATTGGAAGGACAGATCATGAAGCTGCGGCTCCAGTACTTTGTCCACCTCATGAGAAGAGAAGACTCCCTGGAAAAGACCCTGAAGTTGGGAAAGAGAAGGGGACGACAGAGGATGATGAGATGGTTGGACAGTGTTCTCGAAGCTACCAGCATGAATTTGACCAAACTGTGGGAGGCAGTGGAAGACAGGAGTGCCTGGCGTGCTCTGGTCCATGGGGTCACGGAGAGTCGGACACGGCTAAACGACTAAACAACAACAACATGTCATGTCTTAGCCAGGGCATTCCTGATCAGAGGATGAGCTAGAGGCCCTGGCATTACACCAAGCCTTGGATTAGGTTCAGTTTGTGGGTGCAGAGTCAGGATTTTTAGATGAGGCCGAGCTTTTCCAGCTGGAGGAAAAGGTCTCTGTTATCATATGCAGTAATTGTTTTGTACTGGTTTTTAAGAACTATTTTTATACTGCTTTTATGGCATGCTTGTAAATCAACAGGAGGTATGGGTAAAAGGTGGTTTGTAAATAAAATAGTAATAATGATAACAACAACAGCAACAGCAGCAACAAGAAGCATTTAAGCGCAACCTAAAAGTCCCATTTCTTCATTATGAGTATGTGAGTAGGCTGTAGGTAGGCTCACAGTGGATCTCCCTTATATCATGTTACATACTGCATGTGCATTAACATTTTACCAGTACCTTTATAAACATACATATATATAAACATATATATATATATACAGAAATTTATGAGAGATGCTGACACATTGCTGGAAGGCAGGGCTGAGCTCTTATTGTTTCTTAATCTACATTCAAAACTTCATTTCAGTTAACTATGAAAATAGCCCCAAATAGTTTAAATTCCAGGAGGGAAAAGAAAAGGAGGAGAGCACAAACTAAACTAGTTGGAAATAATGAGGTCACAAAGTTCAGGAAAAGCCAGTTTATTATGCTTCTGAAATTAAAGTTGTTCCAGGATTTTCATGTTAGGTTCCTGAGCCGGAACTAGTCAAGTAAAATTTCAGCCTTGGAGCAAATTATGCCAGATTTCAAAGAGAATGATTTAGCTCTTTTTGAAATTCTATCTGCACACAAAGAAAAAAGATCAAGCCAGCCAGATGAGTAACCAAACACTGATAAATGAACAAATACTTCACCTTTCTACAAATATGACTTCAGGCAAGACCTTGTTTAAAATATTGCTTACTTTGGTGCATGCCTCTCCGTCTTGCAGAGGCTTGTCTCTCGAGAAACACGGTGATCTAATGGACATATCTTTGGGAGTATGGAGGTGGAGTATCCATCCCAGTTAATCTCTTGAGTCTATCAGTAATTTGATTCATAGCTTTGGGGGAATCAGTCATACCTTCCTTGTGACTATTTTGCCTTCCACCCCATTTTACAAAGCTACTGCAAAGATGCACTGTGAGGCTCCAGGACACGTTTCAGATTACAATTCTTATTCCCAAGACATTCCCTTGATGAGAACAGCTATAGATGAAGAAGATTTTCATTTCTCTAATTACAAGTTTGACGCAGATGCGCTAAGATCGAAAAGCAGCTCAGCAAACTAGTTTCCGGCTGTTAAGTAGACATGGGCCAAATCTAGCACCTCAAACAATTATGGCTTCCCCTAAAGAATCTTGGGAACTGTAGTTTGTTAAGGTTGTGGAGAGCGGTTAGGAGACCCCATACCCCCCCTCACAGAGATACAGTTGTCAGAGTGGCTTAACAATCACTCTTCCCAGGGAAATCTGGGAATTGTAGCTCTGTGAGGGAAATAGCCACTCTCAGAATGCATAACAAACTACAGGTCCCAGGGTTCCTTCAGGGAGGTCATATGACAGAGTGGTATAAGAGTGCTTTAAATGTATGGTGTGAATTTCCCCATGCCAAGTTATGCAGCAATGCCAAGCGTCTTTACCTTAAGTAAGTTCTGCTGAAACAACTGTGATGTTTGTCACAAACAGAAGATAGATCATTCGGTTTTTATTGTAATTATCATTTATTAATTTTGTATTCACTTGTAGATCTCAGGGAGGTTCACCACATAAAATTAAATCCATGAGGCTTATTTCCGAACTCTTCAACCACCACACTTTACTGGCTTTCTTTAGGATTGGGGCATTTGCCATTGAATAAAAATAAAGTGGCCTTCAGCGGGAGTAAACACAGAAAGTAAAGGATGTTGAAGATGTTAGCCAATGTGTATAGAAGCTTCTTCTAGTGAGCTTTAAGCAATGGGACCCAAGGTCAACTTTCCAATCCTTCGCTGAACTCAATAACAGTCCAATATGGTTTACACAGTTCAATGAAACTTGCTTCCCAGCAAGTTGGGTTGCAGCTTTGAATGAAACAAAGAAACAGTGATGACTTTCTCCTACTGCTCTGCACTTTGGAAAGAAGCACGGGTAGATTTATAAGCAATTAATGGGCTGTTGAAACACCTGTTTTGAGTGTGATACTGAAGATTAATGGCAAAAAGAATATGGAAACTGATTTGAAGTGGATGAATACATATATAATATTTTCAGATCAAGCCACTTTTTAATTTTTAATTGTGTTTTTAACTATGCCTCTATTATGCACAGCTGAGTGAGTTCTCATGGCTTCACTATTTTGCATTGCACCATGTTAGCACGATCCAGCCAAAGTTAAGCACCGACCTACTTATGACTTACCTAAGTCCAGTGGATTTCAGTGGGTCTACTCAATGCATGGATAGGTGTGGCTCCAATTCATTTTGTTCTCCATTCACAATGTCAAATTCTGATTCATTATAGTTCATATGTGGCTGGAACGTGCAGTTTGTGCTGTAAATGAGAGAAGATTTGCATTGTGGTGATATGATTATCATATCTGACAGTGAGGTTTTGGTATGTGAGCAAACCAAGTCTGCAGTCTACACACACCCATCCAATGTGGCAATCCACATCCAGATCCAATTTAGTTTGGATCAATCTGGACCTGATCCAGAAATCCAAATCTTGTAATCCTATTCACTTGCACTGGGAAACCAAAATGTACACAACTTTTTCGCTTTTTCACATAGTGCATGAAATTTGGAGACATGATAGCCCCTCAAGGCAGGATTTATCTTGGCAAATTTCAGACAGGTCAATCAAGAGATTTTTATGCCAGCCACCTTTGAAGTTTGCTCCCCCCCAAAAAAAGATTCTTTTAAAAAAGACTGATATATGTAATATTACCCTGTATGTGTGCTGCTTGTGCACTGACTATGCACAATGTACTCATAATACTTACCCCCCCACACAAACACACACATGTACTAATAAAGACCAACACAGAAAACACCTGTAAATAAAATACAAACCAAACCTTAAAAACTGGGGCCAAAATGGGGACAGGACATAAGGTAAGTGACACTGCCTAAGTAACTAAGATTAGGATCCAGAAAAAAACCTATTACTATTTTTGTATAAAAATGGGATTGGGATTGATTAGGAAGGGGTGGATGGCAAACAGGTATAAGGCTTGCCAGAGTACTGTGAAGAAAACCAAACAGAAGCTGAACAAATGCCACCAAACTCTTTCTAAGATATAGAGTTTACAAAAGAGTGATAGCAAGGTGAATTTCCTTCTCCCCAAGCACTGAGTGGGTTGGGTGAGATTGTAAGCCCTGAATTGGAAGCTAGAATTGCCAATGAGCCTCCCTCTTCCCTAGCCCTGGTGTTCTCCTTATATGGTGTTGGAATCAATAAATTAAATGCTTTGGTGATAGTATGTCTGGCTTTTTCAGAGAACATTTTGAGCTCCAGATCAACACAAATTGCTACAAATCAGTTTGGATCCACCCAACTCTAGCAATTTGTAGCTGCCTCAACCCAATCCAGATTTGGTACAAATCAGTATGAATCGGCGGAATTCCATTCAGGATTAGGAAAAATCAGTTGCACAGCCTTATTAAATACGTTGTAGCTCTAGATTAAAGCATTTCAGTGATATTTCCAGAAATACAATCTATAAATGTCATTTTTTTTTGCAGTTTCCCTGTTTCTGGACTGGGGTTAATATTTTCAAATTTAATCAAATAAACAGCAGTAAAATTGGGACTTACAAAAGTACATGTTGATCTTTATTTTTTTTTAATATAATTTTTATTAAGATTTTCCAAATTAAAAACAAATTAGATCCAATTCATACACTTTCTTCCAAAACCAAAGCCAGGACTTCCCCTTCCCGCCCCCAATTGCGTTCCAAATCTTCCGAATAAGCAATTAAATTCAACAAGTTTTTATCCCATGACTCACTTAACATCAATAACCCAATTTTTCCAAATTCCCATCCCCTAAGATCGATTTTTTCCCTTCCACGAGTTCCCCCTTTCAAAATTTTATAAAAAAAGAAAAAAAGATATAAAGATAAAAAATAATTTTACAACCTTTGGATTCCAAATTTCCCTCCCCCCTTTCTCTGTTGTGTTCCTTCTATCCCTTCATCCTAATGTCTTCCTGAAGTTCCTACCCGCTTAATCCATATCCCTCTAGTAATTTGCCAGTCATATTTAATTACAAATGTCCAATCTTGGAAGGAGTCTGTCTCAAAAAGGGGCCCATTTTTTCTATCCAGATTTTTATATCCAGGAGTAAAAAACTCCCATTTAATTTCCATAAGCTTGTCAAATCTGGATGTCCCAAATGTTCCCAATTCTGTCCAGTTCATGATGTTTCCATATTCTTGTCATTCTCTCTCCTCCTTCTGTTTCCCTGTTTTCCCGCAAAAATGTTCTTTTTCCATGACCTTCTTATTTTCTGCAGAGGCTTGTTGTTCAGAAGCAAAACATTATGTCATGTCCCTTTCGTTTTCCAACTAAAGAATCCATTGCTTCCTGTAGTTTGTAGCCCTCTGTAGACAAAACAATGTTCCATTTCTGCAGTTCCCAAGAGATTAAGAGTTACAACTGTTCAGGTTTCCTGAGAAAAACACATGCAATGTCACTCAGCTCCTCTAGGTGGATCGCAGTAACTAAGTTCCCTTCCAGATCAAATCCATTAATCCAAATAGTTTGTAAATCCTTATTTGAAACAATTTATATACAATTTAAAACAAATGTAACCGGCAAAGTCCTCAAAGCAAAGTCCCTGCTTTATTCTTCCGTTTTGACAGCCTTTGGCAGCTGTCAAAACTCCCGATGCTCTTCCCCAGGTAGTTTCGCGGATCACTCCCGGGATTCCGGGGGGGGGGGTTGTTTTTTTTAATACAAATTCCACTTTTCTCCTCCAGCACAGTCTTATAATTTTCCCTCGCAAAGTTGCTAATTCATGAAGATAAAGATACGCTCGATCTTAGTCGTTAAGTCCTTTGTTTTGGCTCTTCTACAATTAAGGGGTAGGCTGACTTCCTTTTTTCCACCTCCCCCGTTCGCTCCAGATTTTAAAAATTTATCCCTCTTTTTTAATCCATAATCCAATTACTCACGGGTTCTTCTTTTAGGTCCAGATTTTCAATAGAAGAAGTCAGCGCTCTCCGCCGGATGGCATGCGGCTGCGCTCGGCAGGGATAGCAGAGAACTCAAAGCACCACGCTTCTCCCCGGCGCCCGATCCGTAGCCTTTAAAAAGGCTCCTTCACGAGCCGGGAGGGCGCTAACGGTGCCAGCCGAGTCTCCATGTCCACGGCCTCACTCTGGCCGTGGTTTTTGAGGGTCCCCGCATCGCCGGTGCGGTAGGACCCAGCCCCTGCCGAGCAGGCTCCCTCCGAAGCTCGGAGGGAGCCCGCCATTCGGCGATGGCGCCGACCCGGAAGTCAGTACATGTTGATCTTTAATTCCCCCCCTCCCCTAAAGCACCATTTGTTTCACCTGAGCAACACAAAACAATTAGTGTCGTTTTCTTCTGACAGTGCAGAATGAAAACAGAATTGAAATGGTTGCACCTCCAACTCCTGCTAATTTATCACAACCATATATTCTGTGAGAAGCTAAATAGGGGTGTGGGAGAAGGGTAGGGAGAGATGCTTAGCTGATAGACTGTACCTCCACCTTGCAGAAGATTAATTCCATTGTACATTTTGAAAACTGCTGACAAGAAACTTGCTCACAAGTAATCAGAATCTTCGGAAGACTGATTTTGTTTCTGTGCCGGTGTATGATAAATAAGGTGAGGAAATCCTCTGCTTCATCTCTGAACATAACCATAAGTATTTAGAAATCAGTATTGCAGGATCACAAATAGGTGTGTGTGTGTGTAGCTGGGTAATTGCTTAACACCCTAATCACAAAAAACATTATTTCATTGGAATTTAATTCTGTTTGCCTAATTGAGGTGCATGTTGGAATTCCCTGGATCCTTATTCTGAAACTAGCTACACTGAAGTGCACCTCATACTCATGGCATGCATCTTAACGTCCTTTAGGATGCTGGCATTAATTAGTCCTGCACAGGCAGGTAGCAGCTGCTACAAGATTGGGCCATTATTGTGCTGCAGTAGTAACCTCCACTTCACAGAACATCTAATCCAAAATTCTTGGATTTTAATCAGATCAGCTACTGTGGTTTATGATACAATTAAGCTACATTTCTCAGGGTTGTGGATTGGGCTGTAATTTGCAAATCTGTAAACTGTAAAATAGTATTGGTTTGATTATAATTTACTGACTGATCTCTGTTAATAATAATAAATATTGATTAATTTACAAATAATTTTATAAGCAAATGAGAGTTTTATTAAATCCAACTTATTTTTCCTACTCTACAATGGGGGGGGGGGAATACTTGGAGCCATTTCTGAATAATTCAAACCCAAATGTAGATGTATTCTCTCCTAGTTTTGTGAGAAACCCTTAAAGTTAACTTGTCACAGAGACTAAATTGAATCTATTACCTACAGAGCAGTAGAAAAGAAGATGAAGGGAGGAAAAAAAGAGCAACCACGAGATTTATCTGATGTTTGGTTGATGTATGGGTATATAAAATCTTAAGTAATACAGATAATGTCACACAATATTGCAACATATATTTCCAGTTCAACATTCTAAGACAATAAGGCATAAATGGAAATTAAAGGAAAAATCTGAACGGTTGTCAGGGAGCACTTTTTCATTCAGAGAATCATAAACATATGGAATGGTGTGTCAGGCAAAGTTTCTGAGATAAGACTAGTGGAGTAATTACAAAATGGATTTATATCCTGGGAAATAAAAGTGCAGACAATGGAAAAGAGCTTGAAGTCAAATGATTTCAACCCTCAAAAATGTTCTAATCAAAAAGTAACTTTTCCTAAGCTGTAGCTGGGCTTGTCTTCTCTGCACTTGCCACTGTTTGTCTTTCTCTCTGTGCTGATTAATTTTATTTGAGGAAGTTTGTCCCCAAATGCTTCTACAAACAGGGGTTGGAGCACCCTTTTCTGTGAGAATTTGACTCTTTTCTCCTTCACCCCTCCAATGACACACAAACCTGTTTCTGTATTGGGCTGTCAACATTTCTTTAAAAAAATCTTCGTTTGATATTAATTATTTTTATTATCACATAAGCTGAACATCCAGGAGGTGAGGATGAGTTCAGAAAGGGCCTGTGCTGTGAACTGCCCTCTTGGCTGAAAACACAAAGAATGGGTATTCTAGCAGAAGGCGTGTTGGGTGGTGTTCCTCACCTGGCCATGTCACTGCTACAGACTGGAAGGTACAGTAGATCGGGGGAGAGGGTAAAGTGGTGGTGAGGTTGGTGCCGTTCAAGCACCATGTCAAGAGCACAACATTGACACTGCCCACGAGTTTGCACCATGCTGACCTTGCTGATGGCTCCTCCCTCCCTCTCTACCTTCCACTAAGCAGCAGCAACACAACTGACTGTAGATCAGGTGAGTGGCAGCACCCCATCATGCTGTCAATTGCTGTTGTTTGAGAGAAAGCTGTAAGTGTACACAGCTGTAGAGCTGTGTGCAAACGGCCTATCAAAATTCTCTATCCTATTTGTATGAAACTCATTTCATGAAGATTCTTCAGGGGTGTGGAAATTCTCCAACGATTTGTTGGGGGCAAAGCCCACCATTAGTAGTTGCAGTAGCATAGTTTTCCTTTCTCTTTTACTGACATTGTTTTTGCTTTGGTCTTGTTGCTGATGATACACCGATTCCATGCTGATGACAATGATATCACAAGCTAGGGGAAAAGAGAAACACATTTTAAAAAGAAGGAAACTCTTTTTTCAATGCAACTCGAAATTAACGGAGATGAAAATTACAAATAATATTTTGAAATGACTCCCTTAAACAAGTGTCTCTGTAGCTTTGTTTCTTAGAGGAACATTTTATTGTTTAAGACTCAACAATACCACTAGCTGCAGAGATTCCGTATTTCCCCATAAACATCCAATTTATAAACACATTTCTCTGTCAGATACAATATTGTCAGCAATATGTACGTAAATACTCTGAAGAGCCATGGAAGCCTATGAGTTAGACACAAGAATGTGTGAAAGCCCGCCCGATAATCCAGTTCAAGAGCATACAAAGCCTCATTTGATTCCTCTCAAAGTCTGCCTGATTTAACAGCCACATCCTTGGTCGCCATATTCACTGCTGAAAGTGCTCCAGCAAATCATTACCATCTCTAAAGGCTTGCATCTAAAGATCCACACACACAAAGAAGAAGCATTTCTGCACACACACTGTGTGACTGTGTGTGTGTTAGCTGATTCTTCTTCCCAGTTGCAACCCTCAACCCCCACAAACACTCTCTTCCAATTTCCCAAATGTTGTCTCTCCTGGCAAAAGAGGGTGCAATTTTTCAATCTCATTTGCAGAGTTTTAGAATCTTCAATATCTCTTCATAATGGTTATGTTCTTATTTATTTAATATAAAGCAAGGTTTCGTAGGCCCAGAACATGAGGTTGCTTACTGGTGAATAGGCTAAGGCACAACAACATAGGAAAATAAAGATGATTGTACATAAGGATCCACCTTTTAGTTTGTTCTTATCTCCAAACCATAATAATTGGAGATAATATTTAACTCTATAACTACCAATTACTACAATAATTTTGGCAGTTTCAGGGTTGAGTTTACCTTATCAATGTGAAGTGGCCCAGATGAATGTGTCCAAGGCGTGGAAATCACCCTGCACAAAGTGCTCTAGAAATATGTATTAATAGGAAATAATATGGCATAAATATTCAGAGCAGACACATTTTACAGGATAAAAAGCAATACGAAAAAGTCATTTGTATGGTTTGTCCTTCAGAAGCTACAAGGCCACCTGTGTCTTATTATTATTTGGAGCCATATGTCCTGAACCTCCACAGTGTGATCTGCTTCAGATATCTTTTCATACCTTATTTTCCTCCCATTTTTACTGCCACAGCAAATGCGGTCTTACTCCCCTTCCCCTCTCACTTAATTGTAGAATCTGTGCCCCAAGCAGTACTGTAAGAACTGTGTGCTGTCAATTAATAATATATAATACTGATGTATCTATGGTTCGTAATATAGTAACTCGAGTAAATGTATTAGGATAATTGTAAATCTATATCAATCCAGGAGCACAATTTGCAGCATTGTTCTTAAAATGAGAACGGGGCAATATAGGACCAGCCATTACAAAAGCAGCAAGCCCAGGTTGCAGGTAACTACTGGGTTTGAACCATATAGTGCAGAAGATCAACAGAATTTCTTCACCGGTGGCTTTGTTCATTCATTTGTTCAAGAAGTGATATTTTCCCCCAAAATATGGCAAACCATTTTTGCCCTATTATTATTGCATATTTACTCCTATCCCACCGTTTCCCCTAACCAAGGACTCAAGGCAGCTTACCGATGAAATAGGAACAACTAAAAACATGGGGGGGGACCCCAATCATTAAAAAATATTCAAACATTCAAAGAATCAAAATTATATATAAATGGTCTATTAAAACTTACTCTAATCAATGACCTGTCTTTATGTTGTTACGCTAATGCTGACATGTTATTACTCTCTATGGATAGACCCCCAAAAGTTATTGACTAGCTTCCTTAAGACTACCCTGTAGAGATAGAGGAGAAATTAATTCAAATCATATTGAAATGTGAGCCTACAGAATCTGCATCTTCTAAAACAATTTGTGAACCAAAACACTGTTGTCCTTCATAGAATCATAGAAGGTAGAGTTGGAAGGTATCTTGAGGGTCATCTAATCCAACTCCTTGCAAGGCAAGAATCTCAACTAGATCATATGTGACAGGTGGCCATCCAACCTCTGCTTAAAAAACTCCAAGGAACAAGAGTTCCACCACCTCTCTCGTGTGAGTCTGTTCCACTGTCAAACAGCTCTTAATGTCAGAAAGCTTTTCCTGATGTTTAGTCGGAATCTCCTTTCTTGTAACTTGAATCCATTGGTTTAGGTTCTGCTCTCCAGAGTGGAGAAAACAAGCTTGCTCCATCTTCCATGGGAAAGCCCTTTAGATATTCTCCCAATTTTGCAATGTGGTTCTTCATCCAAGTAATGTGTACAAAAACAGAAACCTGACAGAACAGTATTGAGCCTTCAACTGGGATTGAAATTAAGGGTATGTTCACATTACCCTTTGCTGCGGCTCCAGCAGGCTCTCACCACTGGCTTTTTAAGGGGAGAAATGACCTTGTAGTATTTCAAGCTGCTAATAAGAACATAGCCTTGGCCTTTCTTCCTAGGTTGAATTATGGTGCAAGCAGGGTTGGCCCAAGACATTTTGGCACCTGAGGTGAACCACAAAATGGCTTCCCCTCCAGTTGCCAAGGAAGAAGGGGTGAGTGAAGACCTACATCAGAAACAAGGCGTGTGTGTGAAGATCTACTTTGGGAACAAGGGGGCAGCAACTGTGGGCAATGCATTCCTTGGAGGCCAGATCTGCTGCCCCGGTGGAGTCTGTTGCCTCACCTTGCCTCTTAGTTGGGCTAGCCCTGCATGTGTGCACCAAGTCCAGAGAAGGAGTGGTCTGAAAAAGCAGATGTAGCTCCACTTTTCTTGTGACATTCTCTTTCTTAAAATTAAGAGGTGTGCCTGCCTCCATTGCCTCTCTAGATGGAAGAGCAAAAGGTCACTCTAAGCCTGAGTGGCTGTGGTAGAAGTTCTACATAAGGTTTTTTTTTGCTGCATTTAAAAAGCAGACATGTTTATAGGATACCATTCCCAGACCATCCTCACTCCTTAATATCTGCAGGCTGCAACTCATTCTCTTTTGGCTACCTGGTTGTGCCTTTTCTTTAGATGCCACAGCTACGACTCCTTCTATAAATAGGGAGTAGCACGTTGCTGACATTTCAGTTCCTCAGGATTTTGAATAGATTTTGGCATGACATTGCTTCTTCTTAATATCCCTCGGAATCCTTTTGTAGGCTATAGGAAACACAGACTACACAAATCTGACAAGTAACTCAACTTGCAGTTCTGGGTTGCTTTGGAAGGGAAATATATATATGCTTTGTTTCATCTGTGGTGAGAAAAAAGGAGTTACACAGATTTGTAGTGTAAAATCTAGGGAGGAAGTGCTCAGAATTAATGACAATTGTGGGAAATTGTTTGTTTTCTCCTCAATACAAGAAGGGTCAAGTTGTTGTTTTTACAAAAAAATCTTTTTTAGTTTTAGTTTTTGCTGTTAAATATTGCACACAGGGCATAGAGCTCTGATTACCATATGAATAATCCAGTTTATGAACAGCATCAATTATTTACACCCAAATTATGCCCAAGAGTTCTTCTCTGCATGGAGCACAAAGAGAGCTGTTGACTTTGAAGGTCCTGATAAAACTATAAAGCAGACACCAGTTGTTTATTCTGAAATGCCATATCACTCCAGACTAAATAGTTTTAAACATTAATAATGGAGAATTAGTAGGAAAGGATGGCACTAAGGACTGGGCAGCCTCAAGGACAATAATAATTAGTGAGTGTCGTCCATACATTAGCATGCATTTTCAGAAGTTACAATCACAGCCTTTAAACAACATTGCACCACTGACCTTAATGGGGTTATCCTAGAATGTTGGTTTGAAGGCTGCAGTCCTTAAAGGACTACAGATTGTTATGATTATAGTAACTGGGATCAAACTTAGATCATTAGAGCTCAGATTTTTGTAAACATCTGCCTGTTAACCTCTTCACTTTGTCTCCTAGAGTTCTTCTTTCATGGTGAAAAACCTTGAATGTAGAAAGATCTCCCCATAAAGGATAAAGTTTTGGTCTAAAATGGTAATTCCTGGCTGAATGCAGACAATCATTTACAAGTAGTAAATGATTACAGAGTGCACTTGTAAGCCATCTTGGTAAACCAGCTGGTTGGCTTGTCCTGCTAAGTGATGAAGAGTCATTCAGCATAAATAAATTATGCTTTATTTTCAGGACCAATAAAAAGGCATTTCTTCACCAATTATCACATGGGTTTGCTGCCATTACTGTGGTGATTGCCAGTGGTATGGGCAAAGTCCTGGAGAACAGACCTGTCACAATCCCATACCCTTGCACTGAAAGAGCATGTAAGGGAGTTGTAAGGCCAGGGAGCTAGCCCCATGTTCTCTTGGCAGCAGTGGTATAGTGTGGGGGGCCCAAAGGGGCAGTTGCGCCAGGCGCAAAATTGTTAGGGGTACAAAATTTCAACACCTGGTGCTGCCTCAATACAGCTGTGGGCTTCCATTGCTGGGTTCCATTGAAAGCAGCTTCTCCATGCGAACCAGGAAGTGACCTCTCCAGACAATGGAACGACTCTTCTTATCTCTGTGACTGCAATCTTCTGGGTGACACAGACACCGTCAGGAGTTGAATGTGCCTGCGTACTCCACCATTTTCACTCTCCGCACAGCCCCAGGAGCTGGCAGCCCAGCTTGAGTTGTGTTCAAAGTTGTGCTAAGTCACTGCCCTGTCAGTACAATGATTTTTCCACGCTCAATGGAACGTTCTCCCCTCTCGTCCCTCTGTGTGTCCCATGAATCTGTTCTAGGGGATCCCTGAAACCTCTGGATAAGATCTGCAGAGGGTTCAGGGTGAGAGGACAAAAGGATGAGATTTATAACTCCATTTCTTTATTTTAGGTTAGCAGTGGCCCTTTAGTCACCACCAGGGATATTCCTGTTGTTCTCTGTGTTAAGTTCTCCTGGAAGTAAGACAGGCAGCAGTCACTCTTTGTGGATTACACTCATATCTTCATAGTGGAGCATGGCTGCAGCTTTTTTGCTGGAGCATGGCTATATTTGCCGCCTTCCTTGTGTTTTATGCTATGCCTGATAGCAAGTGTCAAACGACATTTAAAATTATAGTTCATTTACTGTAGTTAAACATAAGGAAGCAAAAGCAATTACCCACATAAAATGATGGAATTAAAGATTCTTCGTCTGACCTAGTTTGCTATTTAGTGTTCAGTGAGTGTTGCAAGAGATAAATACATTCTTTATAGAGGGCTGTATCAATCTCCAATCATGAATGAAAGCCAGTGAACATGATTTAGATATAAAATATATGGTTTGCAAACAAAAATCAATCTTTGACTGTGAGATAAGAGTTAGCTGACAGTATGGTGTCCCTCGCTTGTTTCTAAATAGGAAAAAAACCCCACATTCTTTAGTAGAGAAGCATATATTGCTTTACATAGTAATTTAAAACATTATACGTACACATACACACACAAAGGGACATTCCGTTTTAGAAAGACATCAATGCAGATGTTCTACAGGAGGATGGAGATTCGTTCTAATAAAAGAAAATGTAATACAATGGGAAAATGTTAATTAGTTTAATTTAATTACAGACTTAGTACATGCTAGAAGCTTAAATTTAATGGGCTGATGATTCAGATTTGATTGATCATAAAAACGAGTATATGTATTGTTGTGATGACTACCCTAAACTCTCCTTGGATGCAACTGTAATTTAATCTGCAATCACTCTGCATTAATACGCTGCACATAAGAAAAGGTGACTGAATCCTATTTAAGACAGCAAATAAAATAATATAATAAAATAGAGTAAATTTGGACCTTAAACATTATTGCCAAATGTATGCTGTGTTTGCATAAAAAAAGGGCCAAGGAAAGAAAATTCTCAGTATCTGGACAAACATGGTAGAAATCAGTCTGAGTTCTGATAACCACATTCTTATTATGATTTTCCATCTTGGTACCTTTTTGAGGTTACCTGACAGATGAGTTTTATTTATTTTTATTTAAGAAATCCACAGAGGATTATTTTTTATTTTTGTAGGTGAGAAGGCGAGTGACCTTTTGAATGCTTTGTCACATTGCATGATCACAACCCTACTGCCTCTGTCCTAGCTGTTACCAAGACGTAGCTGTGATTCCTACAGGGGTTTGATTAGATGACCCTTGGGATCTCTTCCAATTTGTACAAATTCTATAGAACAGGATGACATCTAGTCTTTACAACAATAATTTGCATTTCCAAAGCCAAACAACTTCAAGTACATTATCTTGGTGTGCTATTTAAAACAGCCAGCAATATTAATTCCCACATTACTGATGGGCATCGGAGAGCCTGGTGAGGTTCAAAAATCACAGAAACCATGGTGCCCTGCTAAACCATGGTATGACTAAATCCCTTGAGCCGATGTGCTTCCCTTCCCCACTGCATGTGCTAGAGAAGGCCAATGAAAGCTTTCACTTTAAAAACTAAGCAGAGCTCCTCCACATGCAGCTGCTGGGTGACCTTGGGCTAGTCACACTTCTTTGAAGTCTCTCAGCCCCACTCACCTCACAGAGTGTTTGTTGTAGGGGAGGAAGGGAAAGGAGAATGTTAGCCACTTTGAGACTCCTTAGGGTAGTGATAACGCAGGATATCAAATCCAAACTCTTCTTCTCTTCTCTTCTTCCAAACCTGGAGAGCAGTGTTGTTGTTGTTTTTAAAAGAACTCTTGTTAACTTATTAACTCTTCTTAATATGAAGGCTCTTGACTGCAAGTTCTTAAAGAAATGGGAGTGCCTGATCACCTCATTTGTCTCCTGAGAAATCTCTATGTGGGACAAGAATCTACAGTTAGAAATGGATATGGAACAACGGATTGGTTCAAAATAGGGAAAGGAGTACGACAAGGCTGTATATTGTCACCCTGCTTATTTAACTTATATGCAGAATTCATCGTGTGAAAGGCTGGGCTGGATGAATCCCAAGACGGAATTAAGATTGCTGGAAGAAATAGCAACAATCTCAGATATGCAGATGACACAACCTTGATGGCAGAAAGTGAGGAGGAATTAAAGAACCTTTTAATGAGGGTGAAAGAGGAGAGTGCAAAATATGGTCTGAAGCTCAACATCAAAAAAACGAAGATCATGGCCACTGGGCCCATCACATTCTGGCAAATAGAAGGGGAAGAAATGGAGGCAGTGAGAGATTTTACTTTCTTGGGCTCAATGATCACTGCAGATGGTGACAGTAGTCACTAAATTAAAAGACCCCTGCTTCTTGGGAGAAAAGCAATGACAAACCTAGACAGCATCTTAAAAAGCATCACCTTGCCAACAAAGGTCCATATAGTTAAAGCTATGGTTTTCCCAGTAGAGATGTATGGAAGTGAGATCAGTTATGGTGGGACCACAAGGAAGGCTGATCGCCGAAGAATTGATGCTTTTGAATTATGGTGCTGGAGGAGACTCTTGAGAGTCCCATGGACTGCAAGAAGATCAAATGTATCCATTCTTAAGGAATTCAGCCCTGAGTGCTCACTGGAAGGACAGATCCTGAAGCTGAGGCTCCAATACTTTGGCCACCTCACGAGAAGAGAAGACTCCCTGGAAAAGACCCTTATGTTGGGAAAGATGGAGGGGATGACAGAGGACAAGATGGTTGGACAGTGTTCTTGAAGCTACTAACATGTGTTTGACCAAACTGTGGGAAGCAGTGGAAGACAGGAGTGCCTGGCACGCTCTCGTCCATGGGGTCACGAAAAGTCGGACACGACTAAACGACTAAACAACAACAATATGAATTACAAAATTGTTTGCAATATATTGTACATACTATGCAATGTTATTCTCAGAATTTGTACAATGTGCCCATCCAGTGCTATCTATCTTTAAAAAAGTGTTTGGACATACCTTGTCTATATTGTTCCAGGAGAAACTCTGGGCAGTAATCCATTTGCACAATGGGAATTTCCCCTCTCCTATCTCTGCATGTCCTGGGCCCTCCCCAAATCTGCTCCATAGGGTTGGGGAAACCCCCAAACACATCTAGGGGTGCATGGGAGAAGAGAATGAACATTCTATTGTGCACGGATAAATCAGTTTGCTGATGGAACGATCACATAGCATACAACCCTTTGAATAGTATGCCGAAATCACATAATGTATATGTTAAAGGAAATGAAAGCTGAGCATTTAATTTGGTTGTAGAATGTACAAACTCAGCCAAGATATGAACATTCCCCCCAAAAGCTTCTGGAGATTATTATGTATATTGACCGGAGAATCTGCACAATTTCCTCTTCATGGACAAATTGTATGCACATTCTCCATGAGGCCTGAAGAATGTCCACAATGGCTGGTTATTATGCACATTAATGGCTCAACTTAGAGTCCCTTTAACATACCAGTACATATAAACATTTCGTGCTTTTAGTTTGATATTCTACTAATCTAGCTGGTATAATTTCTAATCAGTGGTTTGGATCCAGTGACATCCTTCTGATCATGCCAGATATAGGAGTAGCTGGTATGATGGGACACTTTCATTAGTGCACACCCACACAGTCCAACCTCTGCACCATCCAGGAAACATGCCAGTGATGACCATGCTGGTGTGTGTGTTGGTGTGTGTGTGTGTGTACCTCTGCAGCAAAACTCCAACTGTGTTAGCTTTTCCTGGCCAAAGAGGGTTCCTGGTTTCTGCCAAGTTCCTCTGAAGTAGTAACTTCCTATGACACAGTGAATCCCATTCTGTAAGGTTTTCTAACTTCACTTAGCGGGTAGGTACCAGGGATTGTAGTACAAAGGGGGGAAAGAGTGGAAGTCCACTTTTGGCTCCTAAGAGCCAAGCTGTTATATTCATTTGCTTGCTTACTTCAGATTCCATTTTTCTTCTCCAATTTCCCAAATGTTTTCTGTCATCCTTGCAGAACGGTTCAAAGGTTTTTTGTCCGAAACATATTGAAATCCAGTAAATTACACAGAAAAGCCAGGGCAGAGCAGGTTGGAGAGCTTTCTTTAACTAGCACACAAGGTTGAATATTCACATCTAAACAATGAAACAGACCTTTCACGTTTGGAAAGATTTGCTCTTTATTCTAGCTGTTCCTCTCATTTTCTTTAATGGCAAGTTGGGTGGCAAGCCGGCCTCACAAACTTTTTGAGAGGCAGCAGGGAGATGTTCTGCGCTTTTGCTGTGGGAAGGTGTATACGAGAGACAGGAGACAAATCCAACAGTGCATGAAATGAACTGCTAATCTCAAGGGTTCATGTGCAATTTGGGGTATATTTTCTTCTCCATGCACATGCAATTGTAGATGTAATTGCCACCCTGGAAGAAAAGTAAACCTGAAAAAGATATATATTGTAGCACATAGATGTAGTGCCTGAAATATCTCATAGTCAAATCATTTTTCATTTTCTCCCCCAATGAAAACCTGTTTTTTGGGGGGTGGATGGGGAGCAAAAGAGCTTTTTATGGCTACCTTAACTTTTCTCGTGTATTAACTACTTTTCTCGATTATATATACCGTATTTTTTTGCTCTATAAGACTCACTTTTCCCCTCCTAAAAAGTAAGGGGAAATATGTGTGCGTCTTATGGAGCAAATGTAGGCTGCGCAGCTATCCCAGAAGCCAGAACAGCAAGAGGGATTGCTGCTTTCGCTGCGCAGCGATCCCTCTTGCTGTTCTGGCTTCTGAGATTCAGAATATTTTTTTTCTTGTTTTCCTCCTCCAAAAACTAGGTGCGTCTTGTGGTCTGGTGCGTCTTATAGAGCGAAAAATACGGTATATATCCTTCACTGTGTCTGTTTTCCCCCCAACCCTGCTTTGGAAAGCATCCCCAAGAAGTAGTTTTCACATGCATTTGCAAATTCAGAGCCTCCATTCTGGTGAAAGCATTAAAGCTGTGTGGTTCAGAGGCAAACATTACAGTAAATACTAGGCTCTGGATCCAAAGAACTGCACAAGTAGTTCTGTTGTCCAGGGGCAATTTGTTGCTTATGTTTCTTGAACAACAATCCTATCACATGTGACATAAAATACAGTGATACCTCGGGTTACATACGCTTCAGGTTACAGACTCTGCTAACCCAGAAATAGTACCTCAGCTTAAGAACTTTGCTTCAGGACGAGAACAGAAATCGTGCAGCAGCAGTGCAGCAGCAGCAGGAGGCCCCATTAGCTAAAGTGGTGCCTCAGGTTAAGAACAGTTTCAGGTTAAGAACGGACCTCCAGAATGAATTAAGTACTTAACCCAAGGTACCACTGTACTTATTTTGAGTCTGAGGGGAATTTCAAAAGCAATTAGAAATGAAAAACATAGTTTATTTTTTATTTTTGCTGAGCGCACACAAGCCTTCGGGCTCCTCTCAATACCTTAGCAGGCTGGCTCCCATTTACTTAATGGCCTTAAGCCAATATAAGAAAAAGTGAGCTGCAATGTTATGCGTTCAGTGGTCTGTGTTTGCCTGAGCTTAAGTCTGGACTAAGGATTATGAGCCCCATTGTTCTGATTCAATACATAATATCCAATCACAGAACATTTCAGGATTTGGGCTTCTGCCATTGGCCCTTGAGCTCTGACTTATGATTCGCAGCTTGGATGTTTGGACAGCCAATCATGTTGGGAGTGGGAGTGGCCCAGGCCTTCAGAAATGTATATAAGCAGTTGCTTTGTCCCTGTTGTCCAGCTCTGCTTGTTCAATAAAGGTTCTTCCTGTTATCACTGTGTCTTGCCTTGTGGGAACCCACCGAGACTTCATGCAGCATCTAAATATGACTACATCACATGGTCCCCACTTCTCCAACCAGTGAGGAAATTACAGGGGCAGCATTTACCTGGGTATGGACTAAGAAGAGCCCTGCTCTAGTCCAGCATCCTACAGTGGTCAAGCAGCTGCCTATATGAGAAGCCCACAAGCAGGCCATGAATGCAAGAGCATTTGCCCAATTTGCAGATCTCAGCAACTGGCACATAGCATCAAGTGCCTGCAACAGTGGACCTAATGGCTCCAGCCAAAAAACATTTCTCTATTACCAGGCCTTGGGCTGATTAAACAATCTAGGGCCTTTAAAATGCATTTATGGGAGGGGCAGTGTGTGTGTGTGTGTGTGTGTGTGTGTGTGTGTCTGTGCACTTTGTGTTCTCATTTTGTATTTTTATGTTGTGAGTCACCCTGTGATTTTTGGATGGAGGGCATTTTACAAATTTAATACATTTAATAAATAATAAATACATAATGTACCACCATTGTTAATTGTTGCCATGCATAACCTTATACTCCAAGAATTTATATGGAGTTATCAACTGCAGTTGGAGGAGGAGGAGGAGGAGGAGGAGGAGGAGGAAGAAGAAGAAGAAGAAGAAGAAGACCTTTGTCTGGTTTCTCAAAAGCCATAGCATAGGTGCCAGACAAACGTCTCTGGGGAGCATGTTCTACCATGAAAAAGACCCTCTCCCAAGTAGCCACCCATCTTACCTCATTTGTTGGAGGAACCTTCCTGAAGAAGGACATCTTAAAAAGATCTTAAGGCCCAGGCAGAAATGGCATGCCCCCAAGCCATTTGAGGCTGCCATGGTTAAAATCAGCACTCTGAACTGGGCCCAGAAATGGAATGAAAGGGCAAAGCTGATTTCTCTCCAGTGTTTTGGTGAAAATCAGTGAGAAAGGAAATTTACCACTTCTCAGGCAGGTGATTTCTTACCTGCGGTATTGTTCTTATACTTATGTCTTCCTTAACATGGAACTTAAATGTACCCTGCAGAGTTTAAAGTCATCTCTCCCTGTCCTTTCTGTTGTGTCCCTCAGGGCTGCAATACATATGAAAATGACTTTTGGGCACAGAGCCTGGAAAAATGTAATTGGGCCATGACAAAAGCAGGCTTAGTAGAAAAGCATCAAAATCTCAGGGATTAGCTCCAAACAAGCTAATCAGTAGTCATCCCCTTCACATATATTGCCAGAAAGGTTAGTGCTGGAAATATTGAGGAGCGTTTGATGCCTGTGAGAAGCTGTGTTTAGCCCTGATTTTTCAGGAGGGCTTGGCGTATGGAGAAATGAGAGCCTAGCTCCCTGGAAACCTGACCCATCATGAGTAAAAACAACAACCAGTTAAGCAGAGAGCATAACTCATCGAACCATTTACTACTAGTTCCTGGGAAAATGCCTCTCGTTACCTCTCCAGTGACAAATCTCACACAAAATTCCTTGGATGAGGCCCTACCTCATAAAATGTGGCGATATTTATTTACTGCTTGCTATGTCTTCCTGTAATCTTACAGTTCTTATTTTACAAACAGAGAAAATGGTGGCGGCCGTAGGGGGGGAATATTCCGTAATGTTTATAAAAAAGAGGTGAACGATATTAATCTTATTGCACTGAGAAGGTCAGAGCATGGAAAGCTAGAAAAGAGCCAAGGAGTATATGAAATTGGGTAAAGCGCTTAGCTGGTGTAAATTGGGGTAACTTGGCTTTATCCGGTCGAACTGCTTGAAATGAGAGCGACTGAGCAGCTGGCCCAGTTGTGTCCTGCCTTGTTAATGTGGCCCAGAAAAATGCAGAATTATCTGTCAATTGAGAATAATCAAAGTGGATGGATGACTCAGGACAACACATCAGCCCTGTATAGCTAATGCAGAGCCTCTGTCAGCAGATCATCTTTGAAAAGGTTAGAAACATGGCACTTTCATGTCAAGAGCTCTTCAGAGGAAATGCAAATATGTTGTGAACATTTACTCTACTCTTGTATTGTCAAACCAATGCATTGTTGCATGCCTTCGCCCCATTCCCTGGCATTCCCAGGCATGAAGTGTGCTGCATTGTAACCCTTCAGCTAATTATCTCTTTATTACTGCTTCATATGCATTATACTTGCCAGGTTAGATGTCCCTAGCCACGGAATTGTTTTATCAGCATTCATAGAGAATTATCTGGTCTGGTGGGCAATTTTTCTTCTTCTTCTAAAGAAAAGGAAATGGAAGAAGGAAAAATGCACTGGATTCTGCTGGTATTAGAACTGAAATGCATTTGGAAGAAATGCTCTCTCACATTTTTAGTGCTTAATTGGAATGTGAAGATTTGTGAAGATCGGACAAGACAGAGTTCAGACTCTCCCTCTTGAATTTCTTGGTGGGGGTTGTTTGTGCTAATGCTCAAATTTTCACCATACTTTCCAGCTACTGAAGTACCTCACATAGCTAAATATCTGCTTTCAATGCTACAATTTCCCAGAATGTACGCATAGACTATGATGACTAATTTAGCAAAGGATAGGATGAAAGAGGCCAATTATAATGGATAGTTGCTGCTACAGAGTGAAAACTAACTTATCATACAGTTTATATACTTATTTTGCATCTTTATTTACCTGCCCTTCACCAAAGGTTCCAGGGCAAGTTATATGTATAACATGATGAGAACAATAAACTATAAGAAGAAGAAGACTTTGGATTTGATATCCCGCTTTATCACTACCCGAAGGAGTCTCAAAGCGGCTAACATTTTCCTTTCCCTTCCTCCATCACAACAAACACTCTGTGAGGTGAGTGGGGCTGAGAGACTTCAGAGAAGTGTGACTGGCCCAAGGTCACCCAGCAGCTGCATGTGGAGGAGCAGAGACGCGAACCTGGTTCACCAGATTACGAGACTACTGCTCTTAACCACTACACCACACTGGCTCCCAGACAGTAAGCAATTAAAACAACCAAACAACCAACAAAATCATATGCAGAAAGTAGACACTTATTGCACCTTGTCCTATTCGACAAGCAAAACCAAGTAATGTGCAAAAGAGCCCTTCCAAAAACAGATAAAAGACTTCTATGGGGCAGCATTCTACAGTGGTACCTCGCAAGACGAATGCCTCGCAAGACGAAAAACACGCAAGATGAAAGAGTATTCCGTTTTTTGAGTCATTCCGCAAGATGAATTTCCCTATGGGCTTGCTTCACAAGACGAAACGTTGTTTCCTTTTTCTTAAAGCCGCTAAGCCACTAAGCCGTTAATAGCCGCTAAGCTGCTAAGCCGCTAATAGCCGTGCTTCGCAAGACGAAAAAACCGCAAGACGAAGAGACTCGCGGAACGGAATAATTTTGTCTTGCGAGGTTGCATCAGGGTGATGGGAAAAGCCCTAACCATTTACCCTCTTCAGCTTATTTAAGCCCTGGGTCCACAACACATTCATGGAACTCAGAACTCAGAAGATGATGTTAAAAGATGCCAGCCCAAATTCACAATATTTTAAGTCCCAATAATTTCAGCGGGAGAGTCTTGTGCTTAAGACTTTGCAACTGAAATGAACATGACCTAAAATGTTTGATTTTGACTGAAGTATAACCAAAATCCTGGTGTTTCTGCTTGATCGAATGTTTCAAGTTTTTAGGGAATAGCATCATAAATGTGTTCACTGAAGCAAGTCTCTTGAGGTAATTACCCTGCCTCCGCAGTAATTCTATAGCTACTCCTAAATATAAAATTCTATACAATTTCCTTGAAAGGATTTCACCTCCATAGCAGAGAAGTCCTACAAAGCTCTTGAATTGTTCTTTATAACTATTTTTTATTACTTATCTACACAATAAATGTTTTGTTTTCATAACCATAAACTCCTACCAGTGCCTCTAGAATTTCCCTTAAAATCTGAAAGGAAGCTTCTCCAGCATTCACTAAGCCAATGTTTCTGAGGGAAAGAGAAGGTGCAGGGCTTCATAGGCTGTTCGCAGAGGGAAAAACAATTACAAGTGCTTTTGGGAAGTGAGCAGTCTGAGAGAACTACAATGCTGATATTTGCTTAGTTTTAGCTTGAGAAATATGCGATGCCAAACATATTCCACCCATCTGGAAATAATTAATACGTTTCAAATGATAGATGCATTTATATTGTGAAGAATTATCTATTTGAGGGCATTTATTTCCTAAAAGTATCCACAATTTGGCAGGCACAATGATGGCAATTATAGACAAGAGAAGTGATCAAAAAATGCTGATGGACGCTAGTCCCAAAATATTCTAACTTATTGCTGTCAATATTTATATCACATATTTCATCATCTTGCAATGAAACCAGTTGTTGGCTAATAATAATTGGATCAGAAATATTAATAACTTAAAGAAGGGGTTCTGTCAAACAGTGCTTACCTACATAGTCAAGGATATGTTATTCCTGCCCACTTAGTACTCTTAGGTCCAGTGGCAGCCTGTGGTGCAGATGGGGCAGCTTCTCGCCATCGCTGTTGGGTACTGAAAGGGGGAGGGCAAGGCAGTGTGCACACACTGTGGCAGAAATGATAGATTGCTCTGGCATCATGCCCACACTGCCCTGAGCTCCCTGCGACCTTGCCCCTTCCCCTCTCCGCAAGCAGCGCTGTTCTGTCCTGTTGAGATGTCTGGTCAACAGTGCTGCCCTGCCTGTGCTGCTCTGCCCTTGAACCACTTCTGCATTGGTTCAATGAACCCACTGGAGAAGGCAAAAGTCCAGCAGGGTTCCCTGCTGACTTTCCAGGCCTACAGTCCTTTCTGGGTAGAATTCAAGAGGATTATGAATCCTCTACCAAGTTAAAGGGGGATACAGTGGTACCTCGGGTTACAGACACTTCAGGTTACAGATGCTTCAGGTTACAGACTCTGCTAACCCAGAAATAGTACCTCGGGTTAGGAACTTTGCTTCAGGATGAGAACAGAAATCGTGCAGTTGTGGTGCAGCAGCAGCAGCGGGAGGCCCCATTAGCTAAAGTGGTACCTCAGGTTAAGAACAGTTTCAGGTTAAGAATGGACCTCCAGAATGAATTAAGTGCTTAACCCGAGGTACCACTGTACAGACTGTAAATAATGCTTTGGTTAAAGTCAGAAAGACCAGGCAATAGCCCATTGTGTAGCTATGATGCCTTGCGAGTTTACAGTAGGGATCTTTGGACTGGAGTTTGAGTTGTTATCATTGGGGTGGTATCTAACATAACTTTGGTCACCATGGCGGAATGCAAACTGAGGGATACACATGGAAACCCTTTGCCTTGCTCCGGCAAATTCCTGTGGAGCCCACAGTGAGCACACCCCAGTCCTTTAAATGGAAAAATAATGGAACTTCCATGGACATCACCTTGAATTTTATGATGGAAGGATGGGATACAAAATCCATACCTATATCTATCCCACTTTATTAACATCTGCCTTTGGACTGTGCTCATCCTTGTGCAGGCTGGTGTCTACAGCACACAAGAAGCTGCCTTCTATTGAGTCAGATGATTGGTCCATCTAACTCAGTATTGTCCACAATGACTGACACGGTCTCAGACAGGGAACACTCCCAGCTCTACTTGAAGATGCAGAACCTGGAACCTTCTGCATTCAAAGCAGGTGCTCTGCTGCTGAGCTACAGCCTTTCTTCCATAACTGATGAGAAGAACTGGTTTGCCCAAGTGTTTTCTAGACACTAAATCTGTGCTGTTAATAAACACTGGCTGCTATAGATGTTGTTACACTGTTGTTTTAATACATTCATTTCAGTGTTATTTTTCCCCAGTTATTTTATAGTCTTCCTGTAAGCTGCCATGAAATACTCTGAATAGAAGGTGGCATATAACTGTTTTAAAAGAAATAGGCTAATCAATGAATTGATGGGAAACAAAAGGATTGAGTTTACACTACAGTTAGAACTGGATATGGAATAACTGATTGGTTCAAAATTGTGAAAGGAGTACGACAAGGCTGTATATTGTCTCCCTGCTTATTTAACTTATATGCAGAATTCATCATGCAAAAGGCTGGACTGGATGGATCCCAAGCTGGCATTAAGATCGCCGGAAGAAATATCAACAACCTCAGATATGTAGATGACACAACCTTGATGGCGGAAAGTGAGGAGGAATTAAAGAACTGTTTAATGAGGGTGAAAGAGGAGAGCGCAAAATATGGTCTGAAGTTCAACATCAAAAAGACTAAGATCATGGACACTGGGCCCATCACCTCCTGGCAAATAGAAGGGGAAGAAATGGAGGCAGTGAGAGATTTTACTTTCTTGGGTTCCATGATCACTGCAGATGGCGACAGCAGTCATGAAATTAAAAGACGCCTGCTTCTTGGGAGAAAAGCAATGACAAACCTAGACAGCATCTTAAAAAGCAGAGACATCACCTTGCTGACAAAGGTCCGTATAGGTAAAGCTATGGTTTTCCCAGTAGAGACGTATGGAAGTGAGAGCTGGACCATAAGGAAGGCTGATTGCTGAAGAATTGATGCTTTTGAATTATGGTGCTGGAGGAAACTCTTGAGAGTCTCATGGACTGCAAGAAGATCAAATGTATCCATTCTTAAGGAAATCAGCCCTGAGTGCTCACCGGAAGGACAGATTCTGAAGCTGAGGCTCCAATACTTTGGTCACCTCGTGAGAAGAGAAGACTCCCTGGAAAAGACCCTGATGTTGGGAAAGATTGAGGGCACAAGAAGAAGGGGACGACAGAGGACAAGATGGTTGGACAGTGTTCTTGAAACTACCAACATGAGTCTGACTAAACTGTGGGAGGCAGTGGAAGACAGGAGTGCCTGGCGTGCTCTGGTCCATGGGGTCACGAAGAGTCAGACACGACTAAATGACTAAACAACAACAACTCTTTTGGAATGTAGCAGTGTGATAGTTTTGTTCCTCCGTCTTGACATCATCCCTGAAATGGATTAAGGAAAAGCTGTGGAAACCTATATACAACAATGATTTGCACAGAATTTGATGCAGAATATCCTTGAATGTCCTCTTAATAACAAATAATATAAGCATGAGCATTCTACAACCTTCAAAGCAGATGAGTGCAGAATAATTTAATCTTAACACTGAAGTAACAAGATCACCTAGCTGCACACAGAATATGCACAGCAATGTCAGATGAAAATTATGAATGTATCATCATTACTAGACCTGCCAGGATGTGTTCACTTTGGTGATACCACACTGAGGATCTAGGAGTGTGACAGAGCAATGAATATAACATCGTCAAAGGATGAAATGTAACCTGATTTTCATGCTCAGTCTGATCACTTTGTTGATATCGTGCCCAACAACCTTCCACCAAAATGCATAGGAAAGCATCTAGAATCAGTTTTTGGAATGTGATATATTTTATTTTCTGTGACACGAGTGGTACGCCTGCTTTGCAACACATGTGACTAAGCTATCAATGAAGAGACAAAATAGCTATAAGCAGCATTACAGCATTGCTCCAGAATTGATTAAGAATTATACATTGATTAGCAAATGATAAAGAACCAGAGGCACTGACAATCATTCATGGGTTAAATCTATTTAAACCTTGTAAATAAATGACAAAATGAGAGTCAGGCATAAGCATCATTTTGATCCTTTCAGTTTAAAATTTTGTTTTAATTACATTTCAGCTTTTTAATTAACTTGCTATATCTTCTATTGTTTCATACAGTAGTTTCTTGTTTTTGTTTTGCAAACTATCAAATAACTTCTGTTCTGGGGCAGCTATATAAATGCAGTTAATAAATAAATAATAAATAAAACCAGCAACCACGCAGATAGCATCTAGCAACATTATTCATTGATGGAGATACATTTATCTGCACTGTGTATTTTTATGTCTTTGCGGGAAAGCCACAGTTTCTGTTGCACCTAATTACTTTCCCCTGCAGCTTTAAACAGTGCTGGCTTTTAATATTCCGCTGGAGTACAGAAGAGTCGATCCTTTAGTGTAACTAAGAAATGTCTGTGAAAATGTTAGTACGTCTTGCCTTTTGGCACTTGCTAAATAAGAGCAGTGTCTTCTGAAATAAAAGGGATGGCTATGGGCAGGGGAAGCTGGAAATCTGCAGGGTGCTGATTAAGCCATCCATCGGGTGGCCTGGCTGTGGCATAAAATGTGTTGCATCCCACAGAACAAGACTTGCACAGTGTGGCCCACCAAGCTGAATGCAAACCATCAGTCAAACATTGTGGCCTACTAAGCTGACAATGTCCAGGTTTTTGCAATCCTGTGCTGGTAGCTAAAGCGTTTTTTATGTGTTGTATATGCATCACAACACTGTGGCACCAGATGGCGCTGTGGAGTTACGTTTTTGCCAACACGATTTCTCATACAAAGTTTACAATGCGTTTAACTGAAACACTGCTTTGATGTGTGTAGATCCAGCCCATATATGGCTGGTTATTATTACTGGGCCAGATTCAACTAAGTTGTTCTGCGAGTGGGAGCCAGTGCAAGGGCTCCTGCTAGTGCAACATGGCTTCCCCCTCTCTCCCCCCCTGCACCTCCTAAACCAACTCTTGGGGGGTTGGAAGAATCCCCAGGACAGAAAATGGGGTGAAGAGGGAAGGTATTTACGTCGGGCAAGCAGAAGTTTATGTGCTGATGGAACGCTGTACTACAATGTTGAATTCTTTCCATTGTTATTTATTTATTTCTGCCAAGGCTTGGTGGATTACAAAATTGTACACACCTGGCTTTGGAAGCTAGGGAATCTGCTTTTATTTTTAAAACCCAACAGAGCTGTTTCATGCTGCATCCATGACCGTTCACATTCAGCAGCCCAGAAATAAAATGAGTGAATGGTGTAATAATAATAATAATAATAATAATAATAATTTATTATTTGTACCCCGCCCATCTGGCTGGGTTTCCCCAGCCACTCTGGGCGGCTTCCACAATGCAGAATGCAGTTCAAAGGTACTGGTGGAGTTGTTTTTAATATAATATATGAACAGAAATAATATTCAGGCTCCCTAATAATTCTGCAAGTAGGCCTCTTTTATCTACAGAGAATTTGAGCCAGGATACAGATTCTACAGAGCAGAATCCTCTTTATCTTTAGATTCAGTGATCCTGTGCCATTGCCTGCTAAATAGTGCCAAAACCACTGGCGGAGGAAGGGAGTGCAGGGGGTGCGGTCTGCCCTGTGTGTCATCCCTGAGGGGGGGTGTCATCACTGCCCCACCTCCCTAGGATGCTTGCAGTAGGCAGCGCCCCCCATGGGACACTTGTCCCAGCCCCGGGGGCACAGCATGTGCACCGCTCTGGGTGCCGGAGCAACTATCTCCGCCTCTGGCCAAAACTTGCCACAGTTCTTTAGCTTGACCACTGTGTTGCTATTGGAAGGCCCCTTTGTGCTTCCAGACTATTCCCTTGTACTTGCTTTCTGGTACAGTGGTACCTCGGGATGCAAACGGGATCTGTTCCGGAGCCCCGTTCGCATCCTGAAGCGAACGCAACTCGCGTGCGTGGGTCGCGTTTTGCTGCTTCCGTGCATGACGTCATTTTGACCATCTGCACATACGTGAGTGGCGAAACCCGGAAGTAACGCACTCCGTTATTTCCGGGTTGCCACAGGGCGCAACCCGAAAATACTTAACTTGAAGCACGTTTATCTCAAGCTATGACTGTACTTCCTAGCTCACCCCGTCATGCTCTATCCTGCTTGTGCCTTAGTTTTAACCAGGGCTGGGGAACCTACAGCCCTCCGTACATTGAGGGGCCGCAATTCCCATCATTCCTAACTTTTGACAACGCCGGCTAGGACTGATGAGACTGATGGGAGGGCCTAAAACATACAGGTGTCAGTGCTGGCTTCCCATCATCCTCGGCCATTGGTCATATGTGCTGGGGCTGAGGGGAGTCATCGTTAAACAACATCTGGAGGGCCAGTGGATCCCAACATCTGCTCTCCAACCTGTCAACCCTACAAACAGTCAGGTATTGAAAGTGTGATGGGATGACCCCTTTCCTTGCTGTTCATTTAGCTGAAATATTGCACAGCAAACACAGCAGGCTTTGTTTGTATTTAGAGAAAGCCAGTTCATTTATTTTATTTTTTAACCTAGCTGGTGTGAAGTTGTCGTATGAATGTATATAATGCAGTGGCAAGGTTTTCAGACCCAGTGCAGTTTGTTGCCAGGTTTCTGCCATATTACTATGAACCTGATTAATTACTAGAGGAAGTTTCAGATTGCTACCTCTAGTATGAGGTCATGGTTTAAGAAGACCATAATTTTTATCACGGGCAATGATATCACATTATACTGATGAAATACGCTTGGAAGTTACTTGGATGAGTGTTATTGATATCTTATAGCCAGTGACATGCTGTCCTGTCACAAGGTATGTTATGTTCCCAGTTGGCAGCCTTCTATCTTGTGTTTCATGCAGATAACCAAAAGTATCCAGCAGTTCTTTTTACATCTGTCGCCCCTTTGGGTAACTGCATTGCATCCTTTGTTCTCAGATCTGCTCGCAACTGTATTAAGTGTGGCATGCATATGTTATTAAGGGTGACAATTAACTCTAGAAAAGCTCAGAATAGTGTATTTTAATTCAAAGCATGATGTAAACACTATGTATGTATGCAAGGAAACAAAACAAATCCACACTGTAACTTAATTCTTCTGCATTCTAGAATTCCATGTATCCTTTGAAGTGGAAGTAGAGACACTCAGGCCAGGGAACCAACGTTCCATCATGCTCCAAAAGTGAGCCTGAGACTATTTTGTAATGTTTGTATGTGTTCATATTTTAAGGTGCAAATTGCTTAGATGTCTTTGCAGAAAGGCAATATAAAAAAATTACTAAATAAGCAATGTTAACATTAACATGCATACATACCATTAAAATATAGCAGAAGCAGATGAAAATGTTTGTTAAATCATAGCACCATTAAATTATCCGAAAAAGAAAACCATTTAAAATAACAATTAAAAAGTCTTTGTGGGTGCCCTAAGTAAAGGTAAAGGGTAAAGGGACCCCTGACCATTAGGTCCAGTCGTGGACAACTCTGGGGTTGCAGCGCTCATCTCGCTTTACTGGCCAAGGGAGCCGGCCACATTATGCAGAAAATAATGGGTACAAACTGCCTCTACACATGTCTGAGTGTTTGTGTGAATCACTTGTTGATTTGTACAGCTCAGCTACTGTATGCACTGTAAACATGGCTAAACAAACTGTACACTCATTGGACATTACTTGTGAATAACATATGAGTGTATGGTTCAACTAGAACAGAGATTCCAACTCTGGAGGAACTTTCTGACAGTAAACGCTTTTCAACAGTGGAACAGATTCCCACCAGAGGTGCTGGTGGACTCTCCTTCCTTAGAGGGTTTTAAATGGAGTTTGTATGGCCATCTGTCATGTTCAGATTCCTGTATTGCAGGAGTTTGGACTAGATGATCCTCAGGATCCCCTCCAACTCTACTATTCTGAGAGAAGGGGCTTGGATGTCAATAGATGTAGGCAGTGCTTCAGGTAGCCCATTCCTAAACTCCACAGCTTGATAAAAAAGGTAAAGGACCCCTGACAGTTAAGTTCAGTTGCGAACGACTCTGGGGTTGCGGCACTCATCTCACTTTACTGGCTGAGGGAGCTGATGTTTGTCTAGGCCATGTGGCCAACACGACTAAGCTGCTTCTGGTGAAACCAGAGCAGTGCACAGAAACACCATTTACCTTCCCGCTGGAGTGGTACCTATTTATTTACTTGCACTTTGACATGCTTTCGAACTGCTAGGTTGGCAGGAGCTGGGACTGAGCAACGGGAGTTCACCCCGTCACGGGGATTCAAACCACCGACCTTCCAATCAGCAAGCCCAAGGCTCAGAGTTTTACACCAAAGCGCCACCCGCGTCATGATCATAGCTTGATACCAGCACCTTAAAAGGAAAACAAATAGGTAGCCAGGTAAGTGTTGAGAAACAGGGGTGTTGTGAAATTTTAGTTGCTACATTCTGCATTTTGCACTCTTCAACCATCTTTAAGGGCAGCTTCACGTCGAGGACTTTTAAGCAATCTGAATTAGTTGCCTAGCACTGTTGTAACAGGTGTAGAAGAATGAACGAATTTTAAAAGTCCATGTGGGTGAACCTAACTCTTTTTAGCTTCTACATGGCATTTTAAACAGAGATGAATGTTCCAACCATGAAGCCTTCTTTTTGCAGAAATGCAGCATCTTTTGGTACAAGGCAGGGGGACAGGGAAGGGGGGGGGCGCAACAACTAGATAGCACTTCGTTCTCTAAAGTGATTTTCCTTCATGGCTCTCTGGGTCAAACCCTCTCTTTGTGAAAGTACTATTTTTAGGTAATAATGATTTCCACTCAGGATGACACCAGCCCTGAATCTGGTTGCAATATGCTTGTGATAAAAGAAAGAAAATGACTATCTTTCTATCTATCTATCTATATATATATATCAGAAGCCGCCAAAGATCCCAATCCCAAAATATTACAAAGGATTCATATGTATATGCATATACGAAAATGGGAAATGAACCAAATATTTAGCCATCCGTTTGCCAGATTTTACATAGATAATGCTTTCCATTTAAAGTAAATTATCTGAAGAAGGGTACCACAGTTTCAGTTCCCTCTGTGGTATTGGATATTAGGAGGCGCAGAAATAGAGCTCATAAAATATTTCCATTAATAAGCTCTCCTTTCTGTATCCTTCACCTTTCTGTTATCCTTCACCGGAACAATCAGTTCATGGATATGTGTGTGTGTGTGTGTGTGTGTATGTGTGATTTAAATAGACTAACAGGAATCAAAAGCTATACAACACAGATGCTACTCCAGCGATCTGAATCAGGGCAGTTTTTAACTTCATTAAATTGCTGTCATATGGTGTCTGCTGACATGCCTCAGACTTTGGAGAGTTTTACCCATCAGGTATTCTCTAAGATTGTTAACAAGAACAGCAACTCTCATTAGGGGTTCCCCAAAAGCAGCTAATTAAGGGACAAAGGTTGCTCAGATTGTGACAATTACACCTGTAGGTCTCTGTAGAAATACCAAAATCGCACACAAGCGTATGTTTGGTTGCTTAGAACAAGAAATAAAGACCCAGTCCATTAAAAAAAAACGAGAGGCAGAAAGCTGTCAACCATTTGAAAAGCTTTAGGAAAATGATCATCCAATTAGTGGCTATGATCAAATCAGGCATGAACTCTCTCTGGATGGCTCCATAATTTTCCTTCTTGCATGGTGTAATTTCATATAGCTCAAATGAACTCATGAGAGGTAATTCAGTTCCAAACAGTTTTCTCATCACTGCTAATTATACTAATACATTGAAATGCCTCCTACAAAATGCATGAGCCCTTTAAGCCACCTCATTAATGTGATATAATTTTTGCTAGAATATATATATCAAACCTATTATCACCACAGGTTTTCTTTATCATTTTTTTTTCAAGATGTCTATCAAAATCCCTGAAAAAGTAGACTTCTTGGATTTGGCTTTCTCATAATTGTCCTTTTCTTTGAACTGCACTTGTCTACTGTTGCATTAAAAGAAGAAGAAGAAGAATGCCAGTGCTATTACAAGTATTGGAAAAAGTATCCCTTATACCCGTTGGTTTCCCCTCCCTGAACACTTGATTCCTCAATTTCCCCCCAGTTGTAGCTGATTCTTTAAATGGCAAATGGTGCATGCAGTAATGTGCAAAAATGAGTTATACAAACTGAAAGCAGGGGTGTAAAAAGAAGCATCATCTGAGACTAAAATAAAGACAGATTTTATGGTATTTATGTCAGTTAATTTAACTGCTGGTAGGGGCCTTTGTTGAAACATGAGTTAGTTCCAGTGTTTAACCTTGCAGCATTAATTTATGCTTTATGGCATGAGTACTTCATCACTCCCTCCTTGGAAAAGACAGTTATCTCATTAGCTGGAATTTAATGAAATGCAAGGATACACTTCTTAATTTCAAAGATTACTATAACACAAATCAGGTGTAAATCTCAGGCTGACTCTTCTCTCCCTTTGTCTGTTTTTTTTTTTTTAATACAGCCAAAGAGGTTCATTTTGCAATGATTTCACAAAAAGTTCCTTTGGTGAGATATATGTCACAGCTGCTATCGGAAAGGCAGGTCTCATCTGTAAAAGTTGGTTTAACTTCGCAGTGATACTAATGACAATTAGGAGTTCCATAAAAATATAATAATACGAGGAATGCATGATTACTGCCATGAACAGTGAAGGTTACGAATGAATTGTTGATTTCAAGGCGCCCGGAGGGGGGCAGGATCACATTCTAATAATTTGTTTCAAATTCTTTATGTTTGCAAATTCCACAATTCCAAGGGATAAACATATCAATCTCTGGGCTGTTTGACTAGCATATTGTTGTGCCTGGTGCTGAAAAAGTTAGCTTTGTGTTATCAAATATTGCAGGGGGAACCTCAGGTCCAGTGGCCAAAAGTGCTCTCCACGAGTCTGCCCACACCACAGACCTTCCCCAGCCACAACCTTCTCCAGGTCAACCCTCTCTGACCTTGCATCCCACCCTTTTCCAGGGTTTTTGTCTGCCTAGAATGTATTCTTAAACTCTGCCTCTTACTTGCATGGAGGATAGAGAAGGGTGCATGGATATGTGTAGAAACTAGCCTGTGGTGCAAAGGAAATATTTGCATTGGTTCCTCCACCCAGTTTTGCCTCTGGCCACCACCGACACATTTCTGTGGCTCCCAGAAAGTTGCCTAGATTGGAACATGACCCTCAGGCTGAAAATGGTTGGTCAGCCTGGAGTAGGGACTGGACCGCTTGGCCTCAGTGAGGCAGTCACCTCTGGCGGCAGGCTGGGGGCAGGTGGGAGGGATAGCAGATCCAGACCCCCAAAGGAGCACCCTGCTCACTGCCTCCAGCACTTATCACCCATGGCTGATGCTTGGGAAGAGCAGGGCTGTCACTGCCTACTGCTCTCCAGCCTCCTTTCTCTATCCTCTGCAGTCTTCAGCATGCTGGGACTTCTCTGGGTCACCTCCTGTTGCCTCAGGTGGTGGTGCAGGTGATAGTGATGGGGGACGCACGCCATTTTCTGTTTTGCCTTAAGAGGCCAAATGTCATGGCTTGGACAGGACAAAGGGGAACAATAACCACAGAACTATCTTTGGGCCTTCCTCCTGTGGTGGGATATTTATCATGGCTGGAGAAATACTTTGGGAATCCCCTAATTTGACACCGCTTTCACACAAATGATATGGTTTACATCTCTTAGCAAGAGTGTGACTTCCACAGACTATTTCGTAGTTCTCTTTTGAAGATCATTTTGATTGCTGAAAAGTGCCATTTTACCATTTCTTTCTTTCATCCACAGCTGCCTGCTTTTTTGGTGGAGATTCATAAGACCAAGGTGGATATGTGATGCGACAGAAAATGGGGGTTTTGCAGCTCATTACCCTATTCATACAGAGAATATGAATCAGTTTATCGGCACTGAGAAACTGGGTAGTGATTTTCCCACCTCTGTTCATGTAGTTTAAGGCAAGAGGGAAATCCATTAGTATACACAGAGCTCCCCTACCAGACCACACCTGGTTCTATGAAGCAAATAGTATTGTATTAAAAACCAGGTAAAATACAGGGTGGGGTTCCATATATTAAATAAACAGCCTTGGAATCACTAGTTATAAAACAATAAAACATACCATCAAACCAATTAAAGGCTGCTAAAAGCACCAACAAAATAGCTTAAAAAAATCATAAACTTAAAAAAAAAACCCTGTAGCAATAAGTACAATCTGCCTATAGGTCCATAGCAAAAGGTGCTGAATCTCTGCCAGCATCTGCTGCAGTTTGAGTTGGTTTTGTTGGTTTTCTTCTTTTCATTTTTTTAATTCTATAGTCAGCATGGTCAGTGGTCAAGGAGGATGGGAGCTGGAATCCAACAACACCTGGAGGACCACAGGTTACCCATCTCTGATCTAGTCCACTTGTAACAGCCTTATACTGGTCCACATAGCCCAATATTATCTACTGTGACCAGTAATGGTACTATCTTCCATTTTTCCAGGCATAATTCATAATGCTGCTATCAACCTTTAGAACCGTAAATAGCCTGGGATACTTGAAGGCCTGCCTATTCCAATAGGCCCATGCCTGAGGACTTAGAAATCAGAGGTTCTTCCACATCTGATTTGGGGCAGGTGGTTAGACAAGAAAGTGGTTTCAGTGGTTGCCCACAGGCTCCTGGGCTCTCTTCTCTGGAAGGTCCACCTGTCCTCCTTTTCCATGCTTTTGGCCTTCTGAAGAAAGACAAAGACCCTTTATGTAAGAGGACTTTGGGGTGTTATGAAAATGTATACATCCATCCTATGGTAGCAATGGTGGGTGGGACTCCATAGTGGGTCTACACTACTTCCTGAACTCTGCCAGCTTGCTAAACTCTGCCAAAGCTTCTCTCTGTGTTTTTGTCCCCTTGGAGAATGCATGTGGCCCCTGAGAAGAAATTAATGCAAGCTCCAGGGCCTGTTTTGGGACATGTTGGGGCAATGAAGCATCCCACCCCCACCCCCGCCAGAGTGCCCAGTTTCTCCTGGTGGCAGGACACTGGTGGCAGTATGCCCATGTCCTTTCTGCAGGGGTACATGGGGTGCCCCCCAACCAGGGGCCTCCCTCTCTGCCACCTTCCAGATGCCCTTCAGCCATCCAAACCCTGGCTGTAGGATTGCTCCCCTAATGGTCTGTCATTGACATTTATTTCATTGCTGCTGCTTAATTGTTGTTTTAAATTATTATGTACCCACCATAGTGCTTTTAATTATTTTAAATGTATTAGTATAATTCTAGAACAAATTGTGATTTTTGATTGGTTTTGATTTTGCTAGCAGTATTGGTTATCATAGTATCATTCATATCTATATCTATATCTATGCAAGATAAAAATACTTGAAAATAAACAAACAATCAAATTAATTATTTATAGTAATCATGCACCCATCACTGATGAGAAAAGATGAAAAGTGTGCTGCAGAATACAAGCAACTGATGTTGTCTATTATGGTATGCAGATAGCAGCTTCTGAAAGTATAGAATGTCAAAAAATATTTACGTAGATATTCTTTTATACACCAAGAGTTAACACCAGTCAAATTAGTTTTTTCAGAAATTAAGCATCAGTTTTGCTGTTTCATAAAAGCACTGAAGGCAGAAAGCTACAAGAGTAAAAAAATACCCACAGATGATTCTCATGGATATGATTCAGAACATTAATACCTTAATTTGCATAAAATGAGTTACATATTGCTGCGGTAATTTAATTTGTTTGACCAGGAGTTTGCAATTGTGAAAAAGAGATTCAGAAAGGCCAGTGAATGAGTCTTGCATATTTTCTCCAAATGGCTGATTTCAGTTAATGTGAAATCACAGATTTAATTATAAGGCAGTACCAAATTACAGTGGTGCAGATTTTGGAAGGCGAGAATTATAACAAACGGCTGCTGTGGAAAAACAATGGCATCCTTATGCTCGGCAGGGCTTTTGAAGGAGACCCACGCTGAGAGTTTAATCTTCATTGTCATCCTCCGAGTGGGGAAGAATTTCCACAGAAGGGAATCAGGGAAATATTAAATCAAGGAATGAAATAAATAATGGGGGATATGCTTATTGGGGGGCGGGGGAAGCAAACAGCTAGCAAAATATAATAGGTTATGGGCATGTAAAGGAAAAGAAGAGACATTATCCAGCCCAAGTAGCCAGTTTATGCCACAATCCTATACACACTGACCTGCAAGTAAAAACCATTGAACTCAAAACAAATTACTTCTGAGTCGTCATGAACAGCATCTTAAAAAGCAGAGACATCACCTTGCCAAGAAAGGTCCGTATAGTTAAAGCTATGGTTTTCCCAGTAGTGATGTATGGAAGTGAGAGCTGGACCATAAAGAAGGCTGATCGCCAAAGAATTGATGCTTTTGAATTATGGTGCTGGAGGAGACTCTTGAGAGTCCCATGGACAGCAAGAAGATCAAACCTATCCATTCTTAAGGAAATCAGCCCTGAGTGCTCACTGGAAGGACAGATCCTGAAGCTGAGGCTCCAATACTTTGGCCACCTCATGAGAAGAGAAGACTCCCTGGAAAAGACCCTGATGTTGGGAAAGATGAGGTCACAAGGAGAAGGGGGCGACAGAGGACGAGATGGTTGGATAGTGTTCTCGAAGCTACCAGCATGAGTTTGATCAAACTGCAGGAGGCAGTGGAAGACAGAAGTGCCTGGTGTGCTCTGGTCCATGGGGTCACGAAGAGTTGGACACGACTGAATGACTAAACAACAACAACAAAGTCATGAACTAGATTATGTTGTTAAAGTCCCACCGATTTCTGTGTGAGCACATTTCAGCAAAGGCATCTGGGCAGAAGTGAGATTGTCAGGTCTAGAGAGACAGTGTGGCATAGTGGTTAGAGTGTTGGGCTACGACCTGGGAGACCAGGGTTCAAATGCACAGTCAGCCATGAAGCTCACTGGGTGACCTTGGGCCAGTCCCTGCCTGTCAGCCTAACCTACCTTACAGGGTTGTTGTGAGGATAAAATGAGGGGGATAAATATGTATACACTCTTGAGCTCCTTGGAAGAAATGGACAGAATAAATTGATTAAAAAATAGAATGAAAAAGCCACATTCCCAATGTGGCAAACAAAATCTAGATGGTTTGGGAGGTTCTGAACAAAATACCCTTCCTAGGTTGACTTCCTTTTTGCTACTCCATTTGCTTTTCCCTTTCCTTTGAGTGTAACCTTCCCAGAGGCTGGTGGCTCTTCTTCTTTCCCCCTTAGTTGCCTAGAAGGGACAACCGAACAGGAAGTGGTGGCAATGAAAAGAAGCAGCAGGGTGAAAGGATTTAGTAAAGGGGTGGCAAACCCATGACCAATGGGCCTTATCCAGTCTGCTGAACTCTTTATAATAATATAATAATAATTTATTATTTATACCCCGCCCATCTGGCTGGGTTTCCCCAGCCACTCTGGGCAGCTTCCAACAGAATATTAAAATACAATAATCTATTAAACATTAAAAGCTTCCCTAAACAGGGCTGCCTTCAGATGTCTTCTAAAAGCCTGGTAGTTGTTTTTCTCTTTGACATCTGGTGGGAGGGCGTTCCACAGGGCGGGTGCCACTACCGAGAAGGTCCTTTGCCTGGTTCCCTGTAACTTGGCTTCTCGCAGTGAGGGAACCGCCAAAAGTCCCTTGGCACTGGACCTCAGTGTCCGGGCAGAACAATGGGGGTGAAGATGACTGAGGCCGTTCAAGGCTTTAAAGGTCAGCACCAACACTTTGAACTGTGCTCGGAAATGTACTGGGATCCAGTGTAGGTCTTTCAAGACCTGCTCCCCAACAATTGGGCCTCGGTGCCATCTTCCTTTTTAAAAATAAAATAAAATATCCAGGTATAGCCCCATCCTCACAATGCTAAGCCCCAGCATGATGATGGAGATCTGATCTGCCTCTCCAGCCATACATCAGGCTGATCTGATGAGCAGAGGAAGTGGGCAACATTAAAGTTTATGTATCTACACTGGTCGCCTGACACGTCTCTGTCTGTTTATGTACACAGAGTTTACTCTCTCTCTCCCTCTCTCTCTGTCCCTTCCAAGGTTAGGCATGAGGAGAAGGTGAAAAGGGCTCCCATTCTTGGTACACTGGCTGTTGTCTTAGCAGCATTTATCGTTCCTGCCCTCATGCAAGTTCCTATATGCATGGTGGCGGCATGTGTGTGCACGAGTGTAATTTGGCCACTGCCAATTTTGCATGATTTCCAGGGGGACGGGCAGCGTCAACTGTTGATGCAGCTGCTGGGCTGAAAAAGGCCAACAGCCCCTGCTTTTAAGGGTGACCACTTACATGACACTTAAACAGGGGAAATGTATCATCAAAAAAGAGGACAAATGAAGTTAGAGATTTGCATAAAATATGCACATGCTATTGTTTAGGTACAGATGCAAATTTTGAAATCATGATTCTACTTTAAATACAATACAACACCTGTGTGTCTGCTGAGTCTGCTCCAGATGCTGTCAGGGACAGCCTAGCCCATTTTGCCACCTGAGGAGAAAGGGGAAGGTGCCACGCCCTGCCACTGCAGCCTCCCTTATTTGGGTTGTGTGGCAGCACCCAAGGGGGCTGCCTCAACATGCCTCAGGGGAGGGCAGTCTCTCCTAACTGTTGATGGGCAGCTCCAAAGCACCAGCTGTTCCCTCTTGATATGGTCCTTTATTTTAAACTAGACTTGGGACTCAGGTACGTTAGTCAAAAAACGGTGCTTTGAATGCGTTATAAGCATGCAACACCAGATGGCGCTAGAGAGCAAAACAAAATTCTATGCAATTTTCCATAGCGTTTTTTTCCTTTTGTTATAATGATTTAATTTCTGTCTTATTTATTGCGTTGTTGTCCGTCCCCCCCCCCCTGTTTAGATCCACCCTTGGACTAGGCAATCCTTCTACCGGAGGATGGCCCTCTAAAGTAGGATATCCTATTGACAGTAGGCCTCTTGCTCAGGTGTGGGCCTCCACAGGGGCCCAAATGTGTGGCCCCCCTATGCTATTGTTGTCACATAAAACATTTACATTATGAAGCATAGAAAGGTGCAGAAGATACTAAACAAAAGGGTAGCTGGTTGCGTCACATTGCTTTTGATCCTGACTAGGCTTCTACAAATGGAAGGGCTCCTTCTGTTCACAGACAGAACTGAGAGTCAGCAGAGAATCTCATGCTGCTCCAGTCCTCCAGAGCAGCTGTTTGTTGGGCACAAAGTATATCAGAGGAAAAACGACTCATCAAGTGGATGTTCCCACCAATGGCAGCAAATATTTCACAGCACAGCTTTATTGATAGTAAGGAGTTCACGTGAAAGAACTGCTGCACTTATAGGTACAAAACAGCTGGCCTTGCAGTCACAACAATTAACAAGCATTTCATCAAGTGAATAAGGGGATATATGATTGCAGCTTTTATAAGACTTTATGAATGCTTACCTGGGAGTAACTTTCACTGAATAGTGTGGTACTTGTTTCTAAGGAAGCACGCATAAGTTTGCTCTGTTAAATAAGTTTCCATCCCAGCTTTGACCTTGTTTAGAATTATCCTAGTTTTTGTTAGTTTCTCAGTTTTTTTTCCTTAGAAAGAAACTTTTTAATGCTTTCTTTGAAATATATGAACCTTTTAATGTGTGAATAACTTATTCAGCTCCTAAATTTAAATGCCTTGTGGGCGTAATTTTTCTATTTTAGTTTAATTCTATAGCTGCCTTCACTTTGTCTGAAATATATTATTCATTGTCTCCAAATTATAACTGGGCTGATGTGTTAGCATATAAGTTCTTCAATGCATTTCAATGTTTTAACCATTTATATGGCAACAGCAAGTAGTACACTGTTTTCGCAAAGATGTCAGCAGAAGGGCGGGAGGCAGAACACTGTTAGTAGTATTAACAAATCTTCTAAACCAATCTTCCCCAACCTGGTGCCCTCCAGATGTTTTGGACCACAGCTCACATCAGCACCAGCCAGCCAGCCTGGCTCTGTTGTAGTGCAAAACATCTGGAATCCACCAAGTTGGTGGGAGAGTTTTAAATAGATTACATGACAAAGAAGCTGCTGGTTTTCTAGCAAGTTTGGATACCTGTAGAAATTTGGATACCTGCAGATTTCAAAAAGTAATTATATTTTGAACTGCTTTTTTAAAAAGCATAAGTATCAATTTAAATCATTTATGCTCTGGCCTGATCCTGAGCCCCAGCTTTCAGTAATCCATCTTTCAATGCTTATGTTGGCAAGGAGGGCATTGGTTCTTCCGCAAAGCAAGAGTTTGTAAGCCCAGGTATGACTTCCATGCTGGAGCTAGAGATCTCTCTCCCTCAAATCCAACAAAGCGTGTTCTCCTTCATGGAGAGCACATGTTGCAGTGGGGTCTGCTGAGCCACCCCTCTGTTACCAGGCAGGGTCTCTAAAGATGGCCTGGGGCAGTGATTGGTTCACTGGGTTGCTGGGGTAAAAGTTATGTTGCAATTTTGGTGGGAGGGGTAAAATGTTTAAATACTCTGCACGCAGCCTGGAGCTTTCTCTTTGCTGTGTGCAACGGATCACCCGCCCACCTGCCCTTGAGTAAGGGGTTGTTGCATTGACCTCGCTATGCCTGTCATGGGGTCGTCTGCCGTTGGGGCAGGGGCTTGGTAGGAATTTTGTCCATCTGGCTGATTGGCTGGGCCATTTGGTTTTTGCCTACTGCGTAGCAAATCGTCACAACTTGTAAGGTTGCGGTTAGGCATTGGTTATAAATTGGTGGAGGAGGGGTTAGGATAGGCTGGGCCTGCCCCTCCATGGTTGCTGCGGAAAGGGAATTCCGTTAAAGGAATCCTGGGGCTTGCCATCTTTTCGTCCAATCCCTGGAATGGGACTAGGGCCGGCAAGCCTTCGGGGAGCATGCAGATGAAAATTGATTGTCTGTGACTCAGCTCCATTTCTCCCCGACTTGCTTTCCCCCGCACTGTCTTTCGGTGGTGCCCGGAAGTCAGTTCTGTCCCCAGGCGGGGGGACAGATAGTCTTAACCAATGCCTAAACAATCACTCACGGTTTTGTATTTAAATAAAGTTGTGGCCAAAATTATGCCAAAAACCTTAAACAAAAATTAAGTGTGCGTTGTGAGTTATTTGGGGGGTGGCTTGGGGACCTCGACACGCAACACTCACAGAGACCAACATTCCATCACATATGGGTTTTGTGATGTTCTGTGTTGGAATGCAGGCCTGCCTTATGAGGCAAATATCAGGTTGTGACTGGTGCAGAAATATTCTGACTTCTTCTTTAGTAATTAGTGTGAGTGTGCCACGAGTGTACCAATTTTCTTCTTCTTGGGTGGCCTTTAAAAGCCTTAAACATTTGGAGGACGTTTCCTCCCCCAATTTGAAAGAAGCTTATAAACAACCCTCAGTTACTCTAAAAGGCTATGCAAAAATTTCACCCGATTGCTTGGGCATGCCTTAACTAATTGGGACCGTGCTGATTGTACCCATTTTGTTAGCAACATCAAGGTGTTACTATTAGCATACAAAGCCCTTAACAACTTGGGACCAGTTTACCTATGATTACGATTACAATATCTTTATTGTCATTGTCCCTTGCGGAACAATGAAATTGAAAAACTACCTAAAACTACATAAAAACTACATAAAACTACCACAAAACTACATAAAAACTACATAAAACTACATAAAAACTACATAAAACATTAAAAAACCCCTAAGAACTCTAAAACCCCATTTTAAAATACACTATACTACAGAGACCCCTTATGCTGCCTTTAGAACCAGAATTGCATTAGCGTAAAAACTGTTTCTCAGGCGGCTAGTCCTGGCCTTTATAACCCTATACCTTCTTCCAGAAGGCAGAAGCTGAAAGAGATCATTTCCGGGGTGCGTACTATCATGTGCTATCTCTGATGCTTTCTTATGGCACCTGGCAGCATAGATTTGATCTAAGGTGGGAAGAGTGCACCCACCTATGAGATTGATTTACTCCATGTGTGCCCACTCGATTGCTTCGATCAGCGGAATTGGCACTGCTACAGGTACCACATAATGCCCATCCTGCATTTCTAAGAACTCATTTAGTGAGGCAGTGCCTGCACTTTGGAAATCCCTGCCTATTGAGATCACACATGCATTGCTACCTCTCTTTCCTCTGCTCAGCTAAGCCGGAGGTATGGTCACCACTCCATAAATAACACATTGCATCCAGGCAAAAGCACTTCAGGAGAGCGTGGAGCAAGGCTGTGAGGCTGTGGCCTGGGATGGTCCCAAGGGCCTCAGGTTCCTGGCCAGTGTCTTTGCTCTCTCGTGGTGCACAAGTTGAGGCTGGAAACACAACTTCCTGTTTCCTTGGTTTTGGAGCATGAGGGAATGAGCAGAAGACATGGCTCGTTCTTAAACCAAAGGGAATTTGAACCTAGCATTTCCATTTGTTTCTCTTTATAAAGGAAATGGACTGAATCACAGTCCCCACACCAACCTTCACCAAAGTACTTGTGCTTTGATGATGATGATGATAAATTTTATTTATACCCCGCTTTTCCCAGCCAAGGCCGGGCTCAGGGCAGCTAACACCAGGTATAAAAACAATTGATTAAAATAACAACTTCAAAACAGGATTAAAATACAACATTAAAATGCAGCCTCATTTCAGTAGAAATTCAAATCTGAAACTTTCCTATTCGGAAAAAGTTATTCCCATATTTTGTTTCCTTTGGACCCCTGATATAGGTCTATAGCTCCCATCATCCATGTCTCTTGGCTGAGCTGGCTAAAGGTGATAGGAATTGTAGTCCACCAGCATCTGGAGATTGAGGGTTAATGAATACTTGGCTTGCATTTAACTACTCATCTGGTCCCCAGGCAAGGGCACGGAATCCCAACTAGGCAAGCGAGGAAGAAGGTAAGGGACGGACGTATCACTTGGCTTTCATGTTTGCCATGGAGGAAGGCAAGTCCTTTTCTCCATGGCCACTGGGAAAACACAGCTGATAGGTAAAGGAAGAGAGACCAATCCCTCTACCAGTACATTCAGTAGATGTCTTTAAAAAAACCAACCAACCCACAGTCCATTAATATAACCCACTAAGATAATAGAAGTCTGTTAATAGGCTAGGAAAAATATTCTATTAAAAGTCTAGTAAAATAATCAGGCTAGTCTAAGCAGGACTTGGCACAAAGATGGTAAAAAGCCGTATTGGATCTTAAGGAAAGAGTTGGCAAATTAATCCTAAATCTTTAGGTGATTTCATCTGTTAGATTTTTAGTATGGTTTCCTAATTTTGACTTAATAACTATTAGCCCTTTCAGTTTGACAGTGTGAACTGGCCCCAAGTGCTTAATATATATATGCAGTATGTTGCATATAACATGAGAATATCAAATAAAACTATGTGCATTTACATGATGCCAGTAATTATTTCTTTTGTTTTTTGTTTTCTAAAAGGTAGAAGGATTGGGACCACAGTAAATTACTATGCATTTTTACCATAGTACACAGTGTGGTTTATAATCGGTACCAATGTTTAATGTCCTGTAATGTCTTTTCTACATGCCACATTATATTTGATGTTTTTGATGCTAGCGTGCCCCATTGTCATATTGAAGATCCACAAAAGCTACTGGTTTGATAACCCAGCAGCCAGAGGAAGATCTGCTCTGCATAGCTAACAGGCCCGGGTTCTGTTGAATAATTGTCTGATTTGGCAGTAAGTTAAGCAGAGTGAACAACTGTGCAAATGGTCTTTTGGGTCATTATGTTATTGTGCATCATCTACAACCTATTAATACATTTTGAGCTTGTGTGCATGTCTTGTTAAATTTATTTGTTTTTAACAAATCGCTCCTGAAACCAAGCACACTTTATCAAAGCCACTTTGTAAATCTAGCATTATTTATCATAAGGAATTTTATTTATTGAATTTTATTTGCCATCAAGAGAGACAGACACAAATATAATGTTTAAAAAGATGTCTATTGATGTGAGAAAAATGCAAGCCGTGTGGTAGAAGCTTACTGAGTGGGAGAAATGTAAATGCTCCCTGCATTTTATCTCACATGACAGAATGCATTATGGTCAAAACAGTGTCTTCCTGAAGACACAGGTTTCAAAAATCTGCATAATATACACTTTTATGTATGCTGCTTATGCAGAATGCAAGTCTTTAGTTAAATGCCCAACAGTCTCATTTAGAGGCCCTTTCACTGGTAACATCACCTTGCCCATGTGTAAACAAGATGTATATGGGCACCAGAGCCCATAAACTCATTACAATTAACTGTGGCACAATATAACACCTCCTTATAAATCCCTGAATGCAAAAAAATGATGTGATATAGTGGTGTGGTATATATGAATGTGAAAGCTTGCTATTCCCATCAAACAATTAGTTGCCTTTGACACAGAACCTCCTTTTCCCACCAATTAGTGCAAACTGCAGGGTGCATTTCTAGAATTCTACAAGCTAACAGTCAGTGGCGTAATGAAGAATTTAGGACTCTTCAATAACTTCCGAAGCATGGTTTGGTTTGTCTCAATTTATACAGAGCCTGTTTAGTTTGCAAAATGCATTTTGTCTCTTTGTTCTCCATTTGTACGGTTATAATTCAAACATTTATTTAAAATATATGCCTGTGGCAGCTGATGTCTATTCCTTTTCATCTGTTATACATTCTTATGATTTCTTAATTTTCCTCCCCAGTATTTAAAAAAGACAGAGCCCAACAGATACTGTCCAGACATTTTCCACTCATGGGTTTTGGAAGTGATGGTGAGCAGAGGACGTTTTAGGGTCACGCGACCCGTTCAGTCGTACCAGGCGCAGAGCCTCAGAGATGCCACAAGGGGCAGCACAGCTATGATAGAGAATGGAAGGTGAGAGGCAGAGAGTACTGAATTTTGGTATCCCTCAGGGCGCTGCTGAAATTTAAGACTCCAAGATCAGCCAGTGTGGTAAGGGAAGTAAACAGAGTACAAAGGAGGGTTACAACTGAGGCCCTATCTGCACTGTGCATTTAAAGCAGCATCATGTCACTTTCAACAATCATGGCTCCCTCCCACCAAATCCTGGGAACGATTTGTTAAGGGCGCTGGGAGTTGTTAGGAGACCCCTGTCCCACACAGAGCTACACCTCTCAGAGTTCCCTGGGAAGAGGGATTGACTTTTGTGAAGGCACAAAAGTGAAGGCACTTTCAAGTTCTGTAGCTCTGTGAGGTAAATAGGGGTCTCCGGGTGGCGCTGTGGGTTAAACCACAGAGCCTAGGACTTGCCGATCAGAAGGTCGGCGGTTCGAATCCCCGCGCCACAACCCCAGAGTTGGCCACGACTGGACCTAATGGTCAGGAGTCCCTTTACCCTTTACTGTACCTTTAACAGTCTCAGAACTCTTAACAAACTACAATCCCCAGGATTCTTTGAGGGAAAGTCATGACTGTTTAAAGTGGCATAATACTGCTTTAAATATATAGCACACTTATTTTTGTGTATGTATCCCTAGACTTGTAGCAACGCATCACAACAAAGTCATGATGCCAATCCACCACTGCGCTCATGTTGTGTTGGCCAGTGTTGAGGTCAGTTTACAGCAATGAAAAACTTAATAAGCAAAAACATTTCCCCCCCATAAATGTTTCCTCTTACCTAATTAGTAGCATCAAAACTCGGAAAGGACTAAATATTAACTTGAAAAATTTAAGATGTGGTGCCTCCTTATGTTGTATGGCCAATGGTCAAGGATGATGGGTTGTAGTCCAACAACTTCCAGGAAAATTAGGCTCCTTTGAGCATTCTGCTAAATCTTGGAATCCATCCCTGAGAGGTTTCTTTCTTTGAATGTTGGACTGCATGAATGGTCTTCTGCTCACCCATCCCTAGGCTGAAGTCATTGACTAATATTTCTGACTCCCCCCCCCCCACACCTTATCCAAAGACATAGAATCATAGAACTGTAGACCCTCAAGGATGATCTGGCCCAACCTTCTGCAATGCAGGGATCTCAGCTAAAACATCCATCACAGATGACCATCCAAACACTGCTTAAAAACCTCCAGTTCACAACTTCCCAAGGGAGCCCATTCCCTGGTCGAACAGCTCTTACTGTCAGAAAGTTCTTCCTATTTATTTGTTTGTTTCATAACCATATTACCTCCTGGTCCCTAGCCAACGAAAGTGAACTGATATTAAAGAAGACTTAGGAAAAAAAAAAAGGGCAGATTATTGACTGCAGCTACTGAAAACTCTTTCTAAATGTGCTAATAGCGGCACATAGTAAATATAGCGTGCAGGATTAGTACAACCCAGGCTTTCCTCTTGATGGCTTTGGGATGGTTTGATCACCCTGTTCTTTGCAGCAGTGAGCAATGGGTTTGAGTTGTGCATGCAGCTTTGTATGTCGCAGCAATGGGCAGCTACAAAGGACAATCCAGCAAGCATCATTGCTTCTACAGGATCATCCTCATAAGTCAATCCAAGCCTTTCCCATAATCATGGAAAGCAGTGGGGGGTGGGAATCCAAAGTTTTGCAAAACTGTTAATTGATTTTATCTATTTATTTTAAAAGCTGCACCTAGCAGTCAGACAAAGCAATGTAGGAGACCCCTTAGAGCAGGGAGAGAAAACCTATGGCCCTCTAAATGTTATTGGATTAAAACTCCCATCATCCCTGGCCAATGTCCATGCTAGTTGGGTTTGATGGAGTGCACAGGTTTCCCATCCATGCTCTAGAAAGTGAGCATGATACCATAGCAACTTGGTCTGCCGGGCTGCTCATTTCTGGGCTGAGGTCAGTCTGAACTGGCAAATAACACTTTTCCTTAACACTTGATTGGATTACTAAAAACTGCATTTGCACTCGGGTACAAATAGCTATTTTGGGATGACTTCAGCATATGCAGCAACAGCAGCTTCAGACTGCATTACGATCCCAAAACAGTTTCCCTGGGGTGATAAAATAAAAGTGTGGCTCAGAAATCTGTGTGAATGACCAATGAACTTCTAAAATCAAAAACAATAAATCAGATCGCAAAGACTGCAGGCGTGTGCTATCACCAGGTCTCCCCTCAACGTCCAATTATCCTTTTTCTTGCTTAACAACAAGCCACGAGTTGGGTACGCTTTAACTTATTTACATCAATGGACAAACATGACTGTTCTATGTTGGATCATGGCCCCTCTGTTTCACTATTGAATATTGAATATTCTTGTGTTTTCTTTGCTCATGATAGTCTCACGCTATGGCAGTACAGATCATTCTACATTAACATTGCCCTATAGCAATTATTTTTAATGACTGGTCATTTAAAACAGGTTTTGTGTTCAGTGCATAAACACAATATCTAATCAATTGGCACAGTGACATTGCATGAAAATGCTACATATGTTCACCCACAAGATATTCAATTCATCCACAGCATTTTCAAAAACAATGGGTCGGGGAGACAATTTAGACCAAACACACACATGCAAGTGCCTATTCTTTCCTTTATTATACAATCAGAGGCAATTGAGATTTTAGAAATAAGAGAATTGCAATTCTTTGAACGCTTGTACATTAGGAATATTGTGATTGGATTATGAATGATAAGGTAAGTTTGTGTGTGCGTGTGTGTGTGTAAGTGCATGTGTGTGAAGACAAAGGCCCAAGGCAATTTATGTTCGGGTTTTGCAGTGGTTTTGCTGCAAGCATGCAGAACTAACTGGGTTTAGATTAAGGGAGTCTAATTAGTGTCATGTCAAACTGGCAGTGATCATAAGACAAGAGAGGGGTCATTCTTGTCATCTTCTTGGTCTTTTGCCCTTAAATATAGAGCTGCATAAAGCACAATCTCCATCTTGTTAATGGAAGCAGAATATGTATAATCTGCACATGAAATGAAAAGAAAATGTGTAAGGAAATTTCTTTTTCCCATTTCCTCGTCAGAAGCTGTGAATTTTAGTGAGAATTAAAGTAAGGCTAATTCTGCAGTCATCTTCTGACCTGTCAGGTTAGCTGTCACCCTCACGTCTCTCAGTGCAGGTCTTTAGCTTCTTCTTGCTGAGTGCAGCCTTTGCCAACTGACAGAAAAATACAGACCATGACAAGAAAAAAAGAACATAATGTCCTTTTCACCCATCACTACTCAAAATTGCTCAATCTTTACTGACATATTATTATACATTGTTTCTCTGGGAGGGGGAAAAAAGAAGAAGAAGCATTTGCTTTCTTTTCTATAAGAAGTGTGAAACTTTCAGGAGACAAGCAACCATTCCCCGAAAAATATTAAAGCCTGTAATTATTTTAAATTGTCTATTAATATGCAATATGCTGCCCTTTAATAGGAATAAGTTGCAGCCTATCTGAAGTTATTATGATGGCGCCCACTAGTGTCATGTTGGGTAAGGGGGTCTATCAGCAATTCCATTATTTCCCAAGTGGCCATGATGGGGTGCACTGCAGGAGACTTTTTATTTTTAAAGGAATAAAACACAGCTAAATCTCTGCTGTACCATTATGGCAATTTATTTTTTTTATTAAAAAAAACTTTCAGAAGCACTATATCAAGCCGTCAGAGGAGAGTTCATTTAGAAATGTTTATCTTTCCTTTTTTAAAAATATTAAAAAACCCACAAATCTATTGTCTTTTTACTTCCAAATTGTGTCCCAAATTAAGAAGCCTGTTTACGCTACACTTCATTGGAAAGATCATGTTATTAATTAATTAATCTTTAAAAAATATATTCAGCGTGGCAGAACAGGCCTCTCTTCATTTATGTAACTGTGACAAACGGTTTTGAAAAGGGCGTGTGGCCTCGTGTCCTATTGATCAAAAAATATCAATGCGTCACATGAATTGATCAGAAGGAATCCAGCAGCTTTCATGAGCGCTCTGAGCTCTAATATAAACACGAATGTCTGTGCGAATTCAGGGGCTGCACTATTCAGCTTGGCATCAGGGGATATTCCGTGTATACATGGCCATGCAGCTTTGGATCACTGAGAAAGTTACTAGATATGTCTCACTGGGACTTGCTGCTGAGTAAACACTATCGGGTTGGGCTGCCAAGCTGCAAGCCTAGGCACACTTAATTGAGCCTAAATCCCATTGAATTGAGTGTGGTTTCCTTCCAGGTAAACATGCATACAGGTATGCGCCCTAACCCAGGAGCCTAGAGGTGTTTAAAAGTGTGAAAATTACCACCCATGAATAAAAGGACAATTTAAATATAAATTACTAAAATACTTTGTTGCATTAAAAGTATCAGTTACCTGCTTCATTCCAGCAAGCCAGCCCAAACAAGAAGAGGTTACTAATTGGAATGTGAAGGTTTCTCAGAGAATATCACAGGTCCACGGAATGTAAGGGACTACCTATTTTCAGAGCACGTTGCATTGTCTAAAGCACAATGCCCCTTAAGTCCTTGATGTCACTTCAGTCTTAGGTGTCTATTTCTTTTTTATATATAAACACACACACACACACACACACACACACACACACACACACACAGGCGATGTAATAGGAGAATCTAAGCTACTGACATTACACTAAAACAGAAAGATTTTTTAAAAATTGCTTCTCGTAATACCCTGCAGTACAAATCCAAGTAACAAAATGCATTATTTTCTTCCCTCCCACTTCTAAAATTCCCTGGAATTCCCCCCCCCCCCTTATCAGGGCTCGTGCTACTACATCACATGACATTGCTTTGAAAAATCTTTCCTGTCTCAGATGTGGACCTTAATGCATTATGCAAAACCCAGGGATTTAGATTTTTGACACTGCATATACTCAAAATATATTCTAAAGGGAGACATTATATGCTAACTTGTGGAATCTTAAAGCAGCTGCTTGGTTAATATAATATGATGAAAAATATTTATGTAGTTTGTTTTCTTTTCTGTCAAGCCTAGTATCTTATGAAATTTTTTCAAATGGCCAGTAGCTGAAGTAGTGACTTTAGTTTGACTTAATATTATGCCACATTGACAGATGAAAACTCCTTCTAAAAATGTCATTTGAGTGCTCTACTAATTTGCATTTCGCTCGAAAGCTTTTAGTGCTTTGCACATTCACATTATAAACATTTGGGTGAACATTAATACCCCAGCTAAACAAAAATGCTATTCACTTCAACCATTTCTTCCACTACATAAAAACTATAAATGATTCTTCTACAAAAAGAAAAAAAAATGAATGCAACCCGAAAATCAATTATAGTAACTATTTAGAAATGTAAAGGAAAGGCAGTAAAAATGTGACAAAAAATCTTTAATTGTAGGGAAATTGTGCATCTTTTTTCCCAACATGTGAATAAAATGCATTTCCTTCTTTAACAATCACAGTTACAATAGATCTATGCATCTCACAGGAAAAAATTGACAATTTGATTATGACTTGTACTTTTTGCCGGGGCCATGAAAGTGGTTTATGTTTGAAATGTATCAGCTGGAAGGTACTTATTACTCATAAATGCTGTGCTATTTCACTTTCTGCAAAGTGAGCTGTTAACAGATACAATTTGAGCAGAATAGCCAGAGGAGGCCTTTTGATATGCAGAAGAGCTGACCCTCGTGCTGAGCCTTTAATTGGGTTTTTAATTTTCCAGGCCATCTGACAATATCAAACATGATCCCAGTGCTTGAAATGTTGATTGGAGGCTAAGCAGGATCTACTCCAACATGGCATTAAGAAGAAAAAGAGGAAAGAACCCAGGCAGAAAGGAAGACATGGAGAGACTTTAAAGAAGAATCTAGCTTTTCATGTTTGCTGTTTGGGAGCATCCGTCTTCAGCCGTTTGAATATTTCTTTTGGCAATATTTGCACTAATGCTCACCATCAGCTTTTCTGACAGTATCTGTTAAAAAGAGCCAAAACAACTTTTTGCGAAAACAAAAAGCAAACATACCCAAATAACTCTAAATCTGCAAATTTACATATATAAAAAACAACATCCTGGAAACGTTGGTAGCAGAAATAAAATAAACGAATTGCTGTTTTTAACATCATCACTTTGGCTGTTATTTCATATGTTATTGCAGATTCTGTAATGTTGTTTAAATAGTACATTGTTAAACCACAGTATGATTATACATTGCAATGTGTTTTCCTGTCTTGCTGCTGTGAAACGGATTGAAGATCCATCATGTTTCGGTTATGCAATCTTTCAGCAAAACCGTGAAGCAAAGAATCAAATCTCTGTTCTCATTTAATTAGGGTCACACATCTTAAGTTGTAGACTTAAGAGATCTGTATATCCCTTCCGCACAAAGCTTGAGGAATGGTTTGTTTGGACGCCATAAAATGCCAAACAGATTTCCATAAGAAATCCACATGCTCACTAAATAAATTGAGTCATAGAAATCTCCCAGACTGAATGGTAAAAATGCAGAACGTGAGATGTCAAGACCCTATCTAAAACACACTTACCTGGAAGTAAGTTCCATTGATTTCAAGAAAACACGACACAATTAGTGAGCTGAGAATCTTGCAGCCTTACAGTACAGTCCAGAACCCACTTATATAACATTATTTGAATTTTATTTTAAAGTTGCATTGATATCAATGGTGTTAAATCAGCCCAGTCTTAACACTGCAGTTTGGCTGGGTTTCTGGATGAGACTGCATGGAAGGAACTGTCAACCTTCATGTCTGTAGAATCTATAGCTGCACAAAAAGCTAAGAAACAGGAGACTATTATACACACCTATTATGCATACATAAGGCAGCCCCAGCATGCTTTTTACAAAGAAACGGTGTTATTTGTGAGGTAACAACAGAAGAAAATAATTTCATCTTGATTGTGCTCAATGGCAGACCTTGGGGTTTCAAATTTCAGTGGAGCCCTGTGCAATGGCAAAATTTATTGCCCCTATCCCTCTCCACTTCTCTCACCTTCCATTCTACAGCATAGTTGCAGTGCGCCCAAGGCTCCGCCTCCAGTGCAACTGAACCAGTCGTGCTCCCCTAAATCCGCCTCTGTTCTCCTTAGGCAATGAATGAATAATAACAGCACCCACTGCTCAATGGAACAATAACATATTTGGTTAGCTTATAGGGCTATATAATTAATAGTTATTCTGTTTTTAGCAATCACATTGTACAATCTTATGCAAAGTTAGAGTGCATTCAGATGTGAGGATTATTGCATTTTCCTGGTTATAAAGCTAGCACACCTGTCCTGGTTTCTGCTGTCCCTTTTGCACTGCAACACCAGTTGCATTGTGAAACTGTGGCATTTTGATTGAGATACAGGACCACTAAGTTTCATTCACACTAGTGGGTGCGGTGTGACATGGCAATGAACGTCATCAGGCATGTTGCTACTCCACTTAGTTTGCATGCACACTTCTGTTCACCCATGAAAACAGCAGGAAAGGCCTGTTTGCAGGGACACCACCCTTAATTTCATCCCACAATTTTCCAGTTTAACAGGGCTGCAAATGGATCCCCCCCCCCGGAAGAATTTACACAGAAATGAGCACTAAATTTCCATTAGATTCTGCAAGATTTCTAGAAGTGGCTTCTATGACATTTGAAACATTACACAAAACATAAAAAATCAGGTAAGGCAATGTCAGGAAAATGGAACAAAAGTACTCCCTGCTCACAGCCTTAGAGCTGGGGAAGATATTATTGCAACTGGTTGTAATGTAGTGTAGTGAACTCCCATGTTCAGCATCGGTGGAATCTACACACATATGTAAAACACTGTGAAAATGCTCTTATAAAAAGTTTTGAAAAATACATTGAATTTTGCATAGCTCACTGTCACCATCTAGTGTCACATGTGTAAATTGCACTGCACAACACATTTAAAAATTTTATTTGCAGGTGCTGTGGGTTAAACCACAGAGCCTAGAACTTGCCAATCAGACGGTCGGCAGTTCGAATCCCTGCGATGGGGTGAGCTCCCGTTGCTCGGTCCCTGCTCCTGCCAACCTAGCAGTTCGAAAGCACGTCAAAGTGCAAGTAGATAAATAGGTACCGCTCTGGCGGGAAGGTAAACGGCGTTTCCATGCGCTGCTCTGGTTCACCAGAAGCGGCTTAGTCATGCTGGCCACATGACCCGGAAGCTGTATACCAGCTCCCTTGGCCATTAAAGCAAGATGAGCGCCGCAACCCCAGTCAGCCACGACTGGACCTAATGGTCAGGGGTCCCTTTACCTTTATCTTAGCTGAGTCCATTATGTCAGGAAAGGGGATTCATGAATCCTCTGTGATTAGAATGATACAGCACCTCCAATATTTTGTATGAGTTGTGCAGGTAGACACTTCCTGGCCACTTATTTCAAAGAATAGCTGAGATCTAGTGACAACTGCACCAGTGCAAATGAAATTTAAATGTTTAAAAATGTCAGTGGATCAGAACCAGTCATCTTCTGATGCATCACACTCACTGTGATATACTGCTTCTGTTATTAGCATTATGGTTTATGATTTAATTGGAATAAGATCATTCAATCAGTTTGTGAATTGATTTGAGCCTTAATTTTGACATGAAGAAGGCCTGCCATTAAGACTCTTATACTGTACTGGAATGTAGAAAATTATTTCCAGGCCATATTATGTTCAGACCACCAAATGGCAAAGGTGGTCTCAATTTTCAGTTAAATCTGAAATAACTGCCTTAATCCAAGCCTTAATCTAAAATAACTAGTAATATTTCACCAAATCGCAGCTTTGGCAAACTTATCTAAACAAGCATGCTTGCTGAATTTCTTTTCTCTGTGAGTAGACATATCTGGGATTGGACTGTAAATGTCTCATATATATTTATTTACAGTGCAACCCTAGTTACGTCTACTTATAAATAAAGCCCACCAAGTTCAATAGATAACTGCCAGGTAAGTGTGCACAGGACTGCAACCTTAATAGTATTATTTGCCATCTTACCAAGCCTTTTGAGCTATTCTGCAACATCAGGGAAAATATTAGCATACTCTCTGGAGAGCTGAATACATTTCAAATGCTGTAAAAAGTAGGAACACGGGTTAGACTTTCTGCATGTGTTTTCAGTGTTCGTTAAAAATATATGCTCAAAATGTTTTGAAGCTGGAAATATAACACAGAATATCTCTGCTGATCATGTTCAACACATAATTGTCCTCCTACATCCCCCAAGCAAAAATTTACTGCTTTCTCTCACATAGGAAGATAAAGTTTCCTACTGTTTCTTGATGATGCCACGGTGCATGTATGTGGTGATTGTGATGCATCTGAAGATCCATCTGTGAAGGACATTATGATATTAAGGCAGTGACAAAATTTTCTTTTCAAGTCTGTAGAGACCATATTACTATGTCAAGACGATGGCAAAATTATGCCAATGTAAGCCTATAGAGACCACTTTCTATGTCGAGAAAGTGGAAAAACAATGTTATAGGAAATGATTGAGAATACGTTGCAAAGTTAAATTATGATGCCAAAACCTTGTCACTTCGTTGATATCTGGTTCTGGCTTCTAGATAATGGCAAGGCACCGAGAAATGGCAACAGAACAAATAAGGTCCAATCATCAACTCATGTAAGATGAAGCTTTATGTATTCTTCTATGAAGCTCTGTAGTGCTGATCACACAACCCTTACACCTTCTGCAAGCTTTTAATAGCCACCCGTGATAACACGACTATGAAAACAAACCATTATCACATGTGGGATTGTGATTACACTCTACCATTATTTAGGCTGGTTTCTTGTCAGGTCTCAAATATGTAGCCTGAACTTATTACTCAGAGGTAAGCATTCCAAAGCAGTTTACTCCCTAGTAAATATGGCCCTGAAGGGCCTAGGCCCAAATATATGAGGGAATGCCTTATTTTCCACATTATCCTTCCCATTAAATCAGCGAAAGAGGCTCTTCTGGTAAATAAGAAATGTTATGTGGAGATCAAGAACATTAATGGTAGTTTTATGGTACACTTCATTGGGGAACACATCCATGAAATGACCTCCCCACAGAAGTGTGTCTCACCCCAACTTTTAATTTTTTTAAAACACCACATTAAAAGCCCACCTTTTCATTAGGCTTTTGGGGGCTGATGGGGTGAAGTCGTTTTTATGATGCTGTTCATTGTGTTACTTATTATTTTTTTAAAAAAATACTTGCTTATTGTGTTTTATATTAATTTGTGTTTTTGTGTGTATGTGTGTAAACTGCATTATGACCATTTTCAGTGAAACGATGTATAGAAATATCTTAATAAAAATGAATGAATAAGAAAGTATGCAGAGTTAGGCTGACATACTTGATTAATTATTTCAGCTTCTGAAATCACAAAACTCCCTTACTTGGGAGTAAGCCCCACTAAATTTAGTAGGACTTATATCTACGTAGACATGATTAGGGTTGCACTGTTAGTATTTTCACCTGAGGTCCACAGCAATACCTGAGTTTCAATTTAATGCTGTGCTCCTGATTGACAGGCACCTCATCATGCTTATTCAGAAGGCATCACTCCCTGTAAATTAGATGATGCTGTATGGATATTTTGCCCAGCATTCAATTTGACAACAGTGTTGAAGTATAATCATGCCACAATTATCCACTAATGAAAGGAATACTTTCAAAATTTCATCCATTGGATTCAAAACTTTTATTAGAAGGGAAGATGAGCAGCACCCAACCTGTAAAAGAAATGTTGCAGTACAAAAGCAACTGCAACAGGAAGGTCCAATCCTTTTGTTCAACATTCACTATTGCATCTGTAAGAGATCTTGTACATGGTTCTGAAGCTGTATGTGCACAATAGATGGATCTACTGTACCTTGACTGGAATCACTGGCAGAGGAAGAGGGGTGGGGTGGGGGAGCGCACTGCCCCCGGCAGCGCAATCCCGGTGGGGTGCCATCATGGCTGCCCCCGCCCGCGCTAGGCACCACGCCCCCAGGATGCATGCCCCCCGCCTGCTCTCTGCCCCCTGGATGCATGAAGCTCCGTCACTGCCTGGAATGTGACCTTCAAGCTACTGTGTTACATTAACTTTGAGAGCCAGTGTGGTGTAGTGGTTAAGAGCGGCAGTCACGTAATCTGCGGAACCGGGTTCGCTTCCCCGCTCCTCCACATGCAGCTGCTGGGTGACCTTGAGCTAGTCATACATCTTGAAGTCTCTCAGCCCCACTCACCTCACAGAGTGTTTGTTGTGGGGGAGAAAGGGAAAGGAGATTGTTAGCCGCTTTGAGACTCCTGAAGGGGAGTGAAAGGCGGGATATCAAATCCAAACTCTTCTTCTTCTTCTTAACTGAACTAGAGTGTTATTTTCTATCCTTGTTTGTTTAAGAGAAAAGACCCATCGGGACTTAATCCAAGCAGGCGTGTATAAGTGCAATGCCATTTGTAGAATTCCAAATTCTTTTTTTACCTGCCCCTGTTCTGTAGCAGCATGGTCAGAAGATAGCATGTGGCAATAGCTGTGAAAAGTGTCTCCAGCTGACTCTTGTACAGATTACCCTGAAGGAACTTGCCATTCAAAAGAGACAGTGTTTACTTAGACGAGACCAACAGAAAAAGGAAGGTTGTGAATATTCACTATGTCTATTACTTACTCTTTGGAACACACTAAATTGGTCTCCTATCAAAATCTCTTTGTGTTGCATAACTTAAACTATTCTTCATATCATACTGCTATGCTCCACAATCATCAAAATAATTGCAGTGTATGATATCAAATATCATAAAACAATTTTACAGTATCTTTCTACACAAAGTTCAAAGTGGCATACCATGAGAAATATGAAACTTTTGAAAGTAGCCTCATTCCATTTTCTGTGACACCATAAAGACGTCTTATTAGACTATGGACTAACAGCCTCCCCAGGTTGTTGAAATTATTGTAAAAGTCATAGGGTATTATAAGTGCTGCATAAACTGTTTGAGATGTTTAATTATGCACATATTCAGTTCATGTATCAGTTTCAAAATGACCACTGTACATTCTGGGTACTTAGAAAATTATAGGTTCATACATTAAACCATTTTAGTACAGCAAGGAGACTTGGTTTAAAGTCAAGCTGGTAGCCTGAATGTTTGTTCATATTTAAACTTTTTTTAAAAAAAACCCTAATAAAGCATATACTGTAAGACGAAATAACTCAAGATCAGTAAAATTTAATCACTTATTAAAACTTTAAATTTGTAATAAATATTTTAGGGATAATGTTTTAAATGCAGATAGAAAATGTATCCCGCTCCGCCCCCCCTTTTACAACTGAAGCCTTTCAATGCAGTTTTGCAATTTCAAGTTCCACAGAGTTTCAAGTATAGACAAAGGAAGGAAAAGGAAGGGATTGTGGTGAGGTGGAAGAGAGGGAGGGTACATATAACATTCATGCATGGGCTGCATAGAAGCACAGCACTTCACTGTAATTAAGAAATGAGTTATGTCAATGTCTTGTACCCTGAGCAGTTTGGGTATGGTTGAGGGACTAAAATAAAACTGTTTGCCAGGACTGATGATGCTGAGCAAATTCAACCTCCCTTGATTAAGACAGCTTTGTAGCTTTGTAGTGTATTTGGTTTTACCCATGGGTTAGAAACTTTTTACAAATTCAGTCTGGGGAGCAAGCTGTAATGTGTTAAGGTAGTGTTCTACTTTATGCAGGGGCGGAGGAAGGGGTGTGTGGTGAGTGTGGCAGGTGCAGGCTGCCCCTGGTGTCACCACTGAGGGGGGTGACAAAATGCCAGGCAGCACTAACCGCGGGGCCTACAGCGCGCCCAAGGCACACCTCTCTCCTGGGACTACCCAAATGGTCCGTCCACTGCCTCCCCCTCCAGCTGTAGGACAGCTGAGTGGGAAGAGGCAGGCAGACTCTGGAATGTTTTATTCCGTCTACCATTTATTGTTATGCACACTGCTTAGAACTGCTAGTGGTTGAGCTGTAAATAAGTGAAATATAATAAATCAGCCCACTATGATTTGGATCTGGCAACCATCATGCATGGCAGAGAGCAAAATTTAATTCATTATTTGTGGTGGTAACTTGGATGATGTCTCCAAGACTGAAGCTGGTTCATGAGCAGTTCCTCAGTTCTCGATAACAATAAGCTGCTGAGATTGTATGAAGCCAGTGCTCCAGAGTCCACCTTGACTTTTCTAAGCATCTTCTCTCTGAAGAAGATACACTGAACTCAGTGGTGCTTACTTCTGAATAGACATGTATAAGATTACATTGTCATTGTCACAAGATAAGGTGGTCATCTTGGGGAATTCGTTTTCTTCAGATTCATCATACATATCTGATGGCTCTGATAACATATGAGTCCTATTTTCACCTATTTGCGTGTCAAGGTCCCCAGGTCCACCCCAATAACACACACATCACACAGAATTTTTGTTTAAGGCTTTTGGCATAATTTTTGGCCACAACTTTATTAAAATACAAATCTGTGAGTGGTTGCTTAGGCATTGGTTGCGACTATCTGCCCCCACCATGGGGGACAGACTGACATTCCGCACGATGCGAAAGTCAGAATGGGGGAATACACTTGGGGGTTACGCGGAGCAGGAAACCTGCCCTCACCCCAAATGCAACCAGGAGCTCATTGCTATGGCCCGAGCCCCCTTGACAGAGTAGACAAGCAATAATTAGCCCCCAATTCCTTTAATGGAATCCCTTGCAGCAGCAGCATTAGAGGGGCAGGCACAGCCAATCCATGCCCCTCAACCAACCAAACCATAAACCAATGCCTAACCGCAACCTTACAAGTTGTGACGATTTGCTACGCAGTAGGCAAAAACCAAATGGCCCCAGCCAATCAGCCAGATGGACAAAATTCCTACCAGGCCCCTGCTCCAAAGCAGACGACCCCATGACAGGCATAGCAAGGTCAAAGCGAGCAACCGTATTCTAGGGAGGGAGGGACGGGCAATCCGCTGCACGGGCGAAAAGAGGAAGCCCTAGCCTCGTGCAAGGAGTTTTAGCATTTCTGGCTGTCAATCAATAAATGGCAACATTAATTTCTTCCCAACAACAAGGGAAGCCCCAATCGCATCAGTGGTCAACGATCAGTTAGCCCGCCCCCAACTTTGGAGTGTCCTGGCGGCCCCCACCGCAGCACGTGCTCTCCATGAAGGAGAACACGCTTTCTCTTTTTTATTCTGTCATAATTTCTACAATCACCACACAAGAACCCTCTCCACTGGTTATCCTGTTGCATGAAGTTAATTGAACATTGGTGTATAGTGATGCCTGTTCCACAATTCTGCACCTTTGCAAGCCTTAAAATTCAGTCTAATAATTTTTTTGTGGTTTTGTGGTTAGAATTAAACTTCAGGGAGGATGTGTGTACTCATCATAATGTTTTAGGTATTTATTTTCTACATCACTTCCAATTCAATTGTTATCAACTCCATGTCTTTGTCACTGGCCTGAGATGAATCCTAACAAGTGACTAGAAAATGCATACAAACCCCTAAATTTGTTTAAGAGGGAATACTGAAAAAAAGCTGCATGTTATCTAATGCTTCATGAAGGATTATGAGATAAATAGGGGAGTTAAGTGTAGAAGCTTCCCAAATGTTAATTTCTCCTTTCTATCCTGAGGAAATTGGCTTCTGCAAAAGAAGCATTTCCTCTTTGTTTGAAAACATTTTTCCATGCTGGAGTGCTTAGCTTTGTAGATTTATTCTTTTTCATCTCTTGTTTCCATAAATCATTAACCAGAAAGGAAACAAAATGTCTAACATGAATCAAGATGGCTGTCTCTTAGTGTTTCTGTTTGAGATGGCAATGCCTAACATGCTCTGGAGTACAGTACATCCACTCTTTTAGAATCATAACCAGCTTTCTTTTTTACAGCAAAGTCCCACACAAGATGAACAAATCTGTTCATTTCGCTTTCTCTCGGTTGGTCATTTTTCTGCTCTTAAATTCAGTACTCCACATTTTATCCAGATGAAAATTCAGCAACATTTTAGTGTGTATTTCTTCTAATATACACATATTTTTATGCCACGTTGCCTAATATGTACATTTCTTGTTCAAAGCAATTTCCCCATATATAATGAATGCATTTTGGTATGCTGGTTTCATTAATGTATGAATATTTATTTATTTAGGACACATACTGTTCGACTTGCCATTGAACCACATTGCAAAAATTGTACGAGGTCACTGCTTTATTTTGCATATTGTTTTAGAAACAGCATATTAGGGAGGTTGACTTATAAATCTGAATGGAATCACATTTCTCCCCATCTGTCTGGTGACTGCATAGCCCAAAATTTCTCCTCCATTTACATGGAATTGCCAGATTTTCTTCTTCTGTGGACAGGCCTTCTGTTTATTTCCTTCACCTAGGCTTTCTGAGAGATATTCATTCCCATTCCTGTCTTAATTTAAAATCCAGCAATACACTGAGATGAAACACGCTTTACATCCTAGCACCAAATTTATCTGTCAGTGATAGGTGCTGTTTTTTAATTACCCTTTAAGCAGTTGAAAGTTCCCCATTTCAGACCACAACTTCTTATAATTGTTACTGTAGGAAAACATTGCTCTATGTTATAGGAGTTTTAAAATTCAAACTTTAAAATATTCATTTTGCCCAGATGCATAGATGCTCCCAATGCAGTAGCAAACCATAATCTCATCTTGGCTGTTCCTGCTTGCCAGATATTTCACTGTATACTTCTGTGAAAAAGCTAGGAAACAAGAGACCTTCCTTATTCACTGAGTCTTGGGGGGGGGGAGAAGTATGAAAGCTGCCAATATTTCTACATTTGCTTATTTTATCTGAGGAAGGCCAGTGTAGAGGCACAGCGAAATAAGACTTAGTGAGCCCAGAGGAAAAATATACACTTGAAGCATTTAATGGATTTCCTCTTAAAGATTTTTTCATTTAGCTACAGAAACTATTTGCAGTAAATGACTTAATGTTGATAAATGATGCCTTTTCTTTCTAGTTTCACATCAGTTCCTAATATTTTTTTGGGGAGGGGGAGTGGTGAGGTGGTTTCTGTATTTCAGATAAGCATTTTTTGAATTCAATTTTTATGTATTTCAACTTTCCCCACATTATCTAAAATGACTAGAACAGTGAGTTAATGTGGAAGGACCAGGTACAGTTCCTGTTCCACCACAAAGCTCAATGGCTGCATTCAGACATAACACTAAACCATAGTTTAGTGCCATGTGAATGAGCCTCGGACTCATGCACTCTCCCTTCCCCTCTTCTCTTGCTTGGCTGTGAGGAGACAGAAAGATTCACTTCCATTTGCAATGAATCACGGTTGGTCATTTCATCCAAACAAGGACAAACTATGGTTAGATTGAACTATGGTTTGTCCAAACAACCCAAACCATGACTTATGATCCTGGGATGTTCAGAAAAGTCACAGTTAAAACTAACTGAAGCTCCCTGTTCAGGTGAGATGAGAAACTGTGGTTAGTTTCTGTTTCTGATCTGTTCCTCACAGTTGTGCCAGAAGAGGAGATGGTAGCGGGAGCAGAATTGGGCATGTGGCACTAAGCAATGATTCAGCATTGTATTTAGACCAAGCCAAGTGTTGCCATGGGCAGCTACTACTATATACTTGATCAATCTAGAGTAGCCTTTGGAATATGTGTGATGCTCATACACAGTCATGCCTTAAAGGACAATTAGGCAGAAGATAATATATCAGATAATATATCACTAAAGAAAGTGATGTCAATAACTGCTAGGGCAGGAGCCAGGAACCCACAGGTGTGTGTAATGCTGTGTGTGTATTACTGTGTGACTGACCTGGGCGGTGAAGTATTCATAGATTCTAGAGCAGTTTTTCCCAACCTTGGGTCCCCATCATCCCTGATAACTGATCCCGCCAGGTTGGGAATGTTGGGAGTTGTAGTCCAACATCTGGGGATCCAAGGTTGAGAAAGGCTGCTCTCGGGTGACTCCATTCACTCAGGCTGGCTATGGACATCCCCTTATCTGGAACAACTGTTATTAAGACAAGCAAAATTAAGTCGTAGATTTGGTCATCAGGGAGAAGCTCTAAAATTGCCTAGCTCAACTCTATGAATTACACCAGCACTGATTACACAAGTTTCTGAAAATGTGTGGCTTATAGCTGTCTGTTAATGTTTCCAGCTTAGTACCAATGTTTTTCCCCGCCTCCCCCTTGTTGCACAAAGTAGAGGGGGGTGGGCAGGAGGCCTCATAAGAACACTGCTTTTGAGATTAAGACAAAATACAGATTCATTTCAGATGAGGCCACAAATGTATCTGCCTTCCCTGCACCCTGAGAGAAGGACACATGTCCAGTGTCAAAGCACAGCTGCCACATCATTGCTGTTCATGAAAATAGTTTTGCCATTGGTGAAAAAGGTAATGTCAAAGGAGGCTCACAGTAGGGATTGGGGTCCAGGGTTTTAAGCATTTTAGGACCACAGCCTTAGATTAAACTGAAACGAGGGCGGAAAATCCCACACTTTTTTGGCCAAGAATAGCCATGGAACAGAGATCTATTTTCACCCGTCAAATAAATCAATAAAATGTACAGTACTGATATCGTAAATGTTTCACACTTAGTACCACCATCTGATCCCTCTGGGCCAATATATCATAAAACAGAAATCTCAGTTTTACATGGAAAAATTAAGTGTTTTAGAATGATAGGTGGAAGCTGGCATTACTTCCCCCCACTATTTTCCATGGCTAAAGAGATTTTAAATTTTCAGAAGCATTTTGTGTGAGGAGGCGCATTTTGAAATTTTGGGAGGGCTGCTTTCATAGCAGTTTTTATATTCTCCCCTTTTATTATGTCAGTGTTTCTTAGAGGTGTGCACTGGCTCTGGGTAGAGGTGAAACAAAGAGGAGAGCTGGGGTGATTCTGGGATCTTCCTCACCTTGAGTTGAAGTGCAATGTTAACAAAGCCTCTGAGTTGCTGTTCTGTACTGTATTTACAAAATATCTCTTAGTGCATGAGTTTTACAATAAGCAAGGCTGTCCAAAATGTTGCCAGTGAAACACTGAAGCACTATATCTTGCTTTTTGCTAAAGCACAGCAGCAAAGGATATATTTTTTGAAAAAATGTTAAAACATTCATTCATATTTTTTAAAAAACACCTATGCTGCTCTGCTTTAACAACCCGGAGCTCTTCAGAACTCTGCAAGGAACATTCTTGACAGCCTCACACTATAAGCCCTATCAGAAACCTGTAAAGGCCTATTGCAACATTTTTTAAACATAGAAGCAAAAATACACACCACTCACCAACTTCTTAATTATTGAGTAAATATATTATGTAAATGGGCCCATAACTGGAAGAATGCTTGTGCAGTTGTACTTTGGCTTTCAAACAGCTTAGTTCTTGAACTTTTTGGTTCCCGAAGGCTGCAAACCCAGAAGTGACTGTTCTGGTTTGTGCACTATTTTTGGAAGCCAAGCGTCCAATGGTGCTTCTACTGCTTCTGATTGGCTGCAAGAGCTTCCTGCAGCAAATCGGAAGCAGCGCTTTGGTTTCTGAACATTTTGGAAGTCGAACAGACTTCCGGAACGGATTCCGTTCAACTTCCAAGGTACGACTGTAAGGGAATCTGTTTCATTGAGTTTGAGGCAAATAGATAAGGAATTCAGTATATGTCAAGGGCTCATTCTCAAGGGTTTATCAGGTCTCAAAACAACAACATTAAAAAGCATTGTAAACCAACAATTTGTAATAGGTCTGCTTGCACTATTCCGGAAACGCAATGCTGAGCCATGGATTTGGCTTTTGCTAGTCACCTTGGAACGTGAAGTAGATGGATTGGAGTACATGACCCATTGGTCTTTCTAGTCCTGTACTTTTGTGATTCATCAAGATTTGTATTTAGTAAGGCAAAATCAAGGGCAGGACCCAGCAGGAGTGCTCACAGCACAGTGGGACTCCAGTTCTTACTGCTATGAAAGAAGTGTGACAGAAGAACTCCAAAGCATCTGTTCAGCAGGGGATCCATGGTGAATGAAGAGGAGGCAGAGTTGAGAGACAAGGAGAAATGGCCAACCTGCTCAGTTTCAATCAAATGTCAGCACACCTGATCTTCCTGCTTCCAGTCCGCTAAATAGTCTGCAAAAAAAATTCTACGAAACATTGACTGCCCCCATGAAGCTGAGACCATACAGTCCTGAGAGCTGACTGTATTTAAATTTACAGTTGCAAATGCTTGTCTACTATTCTTTATTTTACTCAATGGGAAATTCAGCTTTTATTTCAGATGAATGAACTAATTTGAGGGACGGCAGTCTGATAGAGTCCTCTGATTCAATCATTGACAGCACAGGTCTCTTGGCCTCAGATAGCTGCTCCTATTTTGAGTTGTTTTTTACACTGGTCTGACTTCCACTGGGTTGAAGAGGACCAGGCCATGTCCCCAATGCAGGCTAGTTTTCACAAGGGACATAGCACAATCCAGCAGGGTTGTTTTTTTTTTAATTATCTTATTCAGCAGCACATTAGCAGCCCACCAAAAATGAGAGATGGGGGCTGGGCTTTTTTGCTGCCATTGAATTATTCCTATTCAGTGGACCTATTTTTTCTGTACCTTATTATTGGGTGATAAATGTTTGAGTGTTCATTGTAGTTTCTTGAAGTGAGAACTGAGTGAATAGCTAAATATTCTGGGTGCAAGGAGATAGTGCCATTATTGAATGGTTGTGTATGTGGCAGTTGTGCGTTCAGATTAATTTTGTGTAGTGTGAGTGTGTAGGCAAATTATTTTAGAAATTGTGCTATTGCATGTGATGGCTTTTTTGGAAATATTTTTGAGATTATCTAGATATACACTATAACTATTTCACATCTTGATGTTGTATCTTGATGTGTTTTGATGTTTTGAATATAATTTTGCTTTAGTCAATTTTATTTTATTTATGTACATTGGTTTGAGATCAATTGTTGCCAAATTATACTACTTAAAACATGGGATTTTTTATTATTGTTAAGTATCCAATCTGGAATTGTCATCGCTGCCAATCCGTCACTTCCACTCTGTATTGATTTGTGTTTTTCTTAAAGATTTTTGTTGGGATACATAAACTGAGAGATTTCTTCTGAAATAGAAAGTGTTATAAGAAAGAAAGAAAGAAAGAAGGAAGGAAGGAAGGAAGGAAGGAAGGAAGGAAGGAAGGAAGGAAGGAAGGAAGGAAGGAAGGAAGGAAGGAAGGAAGGAAGGAAGGAAAGAGATGTAGCTCAGGATCTTTTCCTTCTTTCAATTGGCAATACATAAGCTCTCCTGCTTTTTTTGCTCATATTTCATTACACCAAGTAGATATGAGATGATTCATCTTTAAATGCGGAACTTGTATAATGAGGAAAGTTTAAGTATTAATTACAGTGAGACCAAAGTGCTTTCTGAGAGGTATGTGGCATAAATGGTTCCTGGATGGTCATGCCATAAAACTCTTAGTCTGACTCTGACTTGGAGAGCTCCTTACATCCTAGAAAGGCATCGTTGAGATCTGAGAGGTATTCAGTTTTAAAGTTCTCATCATATCCACAAGCAGTTCACTCAGGAGGAAATATTTTCAAAAACCAGATAAAGTTGAAAGACCTTTCATTCCTATCTCCCGAAGTGACTGTAATTGATAATGAAGCCCTTGAAACCTTTCCCTCCCCACTGTAGACAAAGAATGAAATGTAGCCTCTATGGGTTGCTTGACTATCACCACAATATGCATTCAGAAAGACGGATGAAATGGCCACTAAGAATCATATTCCTTTGATATGACTCATTTTGTTTTTGTGAGATTCCCCCCCTCCCAAACCTATGGGCTCCTCTTCTTGTCTTCTTGTATCAATTGAGCAAATGTTTCTTAAGCTGTAGAAGTTATTCCTTTCTTTCTTTACAGACTTTATAGCTCAACTTTCCTCCCAAGGAGCTTGAGGTGGAGATGTACATGGTTCTTCCCCTCCTCATTTAATCCCCACAAGCTTCATGACGGAGTAGGGATCAAACTCTGCCCCCTCCAGGTCCAAGTATAGTACTCTATGCATTAACAGGTCCCACCTGAGTAAAATTTAGCTGGAGACAACTGTAGAGTATTAATAACACCTGACATGTATTTAGCAGCCTTAGGTGGGGGAGGAATTTTGTGTTGCATTCTCAAACACAAGCTATTGGAGAGAAGCAAGAGAGCTGAAAATACAGGCAGGGGGTGCTCTTAATATATGGACTTTATTGGGCAAGCTGGGTTTAAATTCATTGTACCTAGGATTTTTCTCTAAATGTCAAATAAATAATTTTCTCTTATGTGTGTAAAAGCTCTTGCTTACTATATGTTATGAAGGGTTTAGGGTATATTGTCAGGTTTCAGGGAATCTGATCCCTCCCATGGTGGGCAGCCAAGGACTAGATAAACAAGAAGAATTCTTACCAAGTTTTTTATTCAGTGTTGAGAGAGAGAGAGAGAGAGAGAGAGAGAGAGAGAGAGAGAGAGAGAGAGAGAGATGAAGTCTCTCTCGGATAATGGTGTTGCTCCAAATAAAGTCCCCTCTCCTCCATCTCTCCTATTCTATGTCATTCCTTCATCGGCTGATCTGTGCTTTCTGCCTCTGAGCTTTCTGTTCTCCTACTCTCAGTGCCCGCCAAGTCCTGGGAGGTGGGTGGGTCAGGAATGCTTTCTAAAGACATTGAGTCCGTCAGCTGTCTCTCCCCTGGTGCCTTTTCTTCCTGCTGCCCCTCTCCCAATATTTCCCAGCTTCTACCCTCTGCAGCCTCTGAACCTTCTGCAAACCACTGTCCTCCTTTTCTCGAGACGGTTCAGGAGTGGGGGGGGGGGCAGTTTCCACCATTCCTCCTCAGTCCAGTCCCTGACATATATTTATTTCAGATATGACCCTAATAACAATGTTCTGAATATACAAGGCCAGATGATAATTTGTCTGCCACCATTAACATGTGAACTTAAAACACATTTGTATTTATAGTCAGCCCATACCCAAGGCCCTCCCCATTTCAGGACCTACACCAGCTACTGCCAGTATTAAACACCACCGGGGATTAGGACTGTCTCTGCCATGGTTTTTCCAGCTGCAGTGGAGACCTCCATGATGGCAAAGTCTTGCTGCTCTGGCCCCACATTGACAAAGGCCAGTGGGTGGGAATGCCTGCTGGGTATTAACATGCACACCCACTTAGGGTTTAGGAATTCACATTTATCTATTTCCCCAGACATTTTAATATATCTTAGGTTTAGAAAGTTTTTTTTTTTTTAAATTTTCTGCAACTAGTGCTCTTATGCTGCATTGGACTTTTATTGCGATTTGTTTTATTGTTATTGAAATGTGCGTTTTTTTATTTCTTGTGAGTATTCTTAGACAGGGCAGCTAATAAAGATGGCTTACAAACAAACGCAGCAATGATAATGATGATGATGATTCTCAGCTACAACAAAATGGCAGACAGTGAACAGAAGGACAACATTCTGAAATTGCAAAGAAATTATTCTTTTTAGTGCAAAGATAAAGACTCCAGCAGGACTGAAGCAGGATATATCCCCAAACATCTCTAAGCTGTGAGATAATGGAGCAAATTTATAATGTTTGCAGTTCATCTTCTATTTGAGTGTGTGCCAGGCAATATAAACACGCACAGGGAACAACACACTTGGGTTTATTATTGAAAGGATCCACCTGGCCAAAGCTTAGCTGTATAAGAATGCTGAATGAACCAGTGATTTGAGAGCCTCTGATCTACATGGTTTTGCCAGAGGAAAACATTACAAGCGCATTTAAACAGTATGTAGTAAAAATTAAGTCCGTGTAATTTCCTACTTTCACTACTGAGGATATCATTAAGGAACATCTAAGGACTAAATTTATTCCAATAATCATTACAATGATGAAAAAAATTCCTCTGCTTCAATAATTGATTTATGCTTCATTTAAATGTACAGGGTAGTTCCAACATCATTCCTTATTAGCTCTAATGACGAATTTTAAAATAGCATGACTCTGAAATAAAGATGAAAATTCCTCCTAAAAGTTATTACATTTAAATGGATTTAATATTTAATATTTAAAAATCATTTGATGCAAATAGCCATCATGAATCATGGCAAATATACTTAGATGTAATTAAATGTTCTTCTTGGGCCATATCAAGTTCTTTCATGAAAAATATTTTCTTCCCTCCTGTTTCAGGCTTGGAGGTTATGTTTAACATTTTAAAATGAATGGAACAATATTAGTTTTTTTCACAAACATCAGTTGCACTAATTCAAATGTTCAAAATTGTTTTCTCTAGAAAGTCAGCCTTAGGGTAAAATTTAATCATTTGCCACATTACTGAAATAGAAGAAGCTAATGCCCTCTTTGGTCAGATTACAGATTCAGCTGAGCAAGATGCATGAAGTGAAAGAAATGTGCTGTGTAATTACAAAATATCCGTCCCAACAACTAGAAGGACCCCTCTGTCCTCTTACCCCACATGGCAATCACTGGTAGAATGGGGAAAGTGTGGGTATGGGAAGCTTGTGGGCTTCACATAGGTATCTACTTGGCTGCTGTAGAAACAGGGTGCTACACTGGCCTGATCCAGAAGGCTCTTCTTATGTTCCTATGGCAGTTATGTCTTCTTATGTTCCTATGGCAGTTGCTGGGATCTCTGAACATTGTATGTGCTATGCAGAGCCTCTGAGTTGCAGTCCCCAATATCTCATTTGAACTCTGACAAGAAGAAAGCACTGGGTCTATATAAGGCCAGAAGAAGGGGCAGGCAAGGAGCAAAACTGAGGAACCCACTTATGTTGTACTGACTAGACATCACAATCTCTTTTGGTCAGTCATTATTTGGGTTGGGAAGCAATTATTCATGATGGAAGCTAGTTGGAAATGATTCCCCTGCCCCTTCTTTGTGGCAGTGTCAGGCGTCAAGAGGATCCAACCCTCCAGGGTAGGTTGCCAGGAACAGATAAGACAAGGAAAGTTCTTACCAATGCTATTTGTTCAATATTCACACAGAGAGGCTTAGAAACGCAGCCTCTGGGCGTAATGGCGTTGCTCCAAGTGAAACCCCACTCCCTCCGTCCCTCCCACTTCTCATGAGTCATTGCTACGGCTGTTGAAAAGTACCTTTTGCCTTTGAGCTCTCTGCTCTCCTACTTTCAAGGCATGCTGTGTTCTGGAAGAGGGGAGTCTGGAATGCTTTCTAAAGACACTGAGTTCGCCAACTGTCTCTTCCTGGTGCTTCTTCTTCCTCCTCTCCCATTATTTTCCAGCTTTCCCCCTCATCTTCCTCTGAGCTGCAACCTCCCTCAAACGCCTGTTGTAATTCTGAACTGTCTTCTTCTTCTCTGGAAGGTTCAGGCTGGGGAGGCAGTATCCACCATTCCTCCTCTGCCCAGTCCCTGCTAGGTATCCTTCTTTGTGGTAATTTGTTTGGTGTAATTCAGTTACAGGTTTATGCAATGTCGGCCAAGTCATGCCATGCTTTCAGGAAACACACAAGATGTAACCGGCTATGCATTCACATAAACAATACTCTTCTATGTATTCTTATCACAATATCAAATGTTTATCTTGCACACAAACAACACATAAAGTGCAATAATATAGACGGAAGTCCCAATAAATCAGTTCATTCATAAAGACCAAATGTCTGCTAGTTAAAATATGTTATGTTGAGGTATTAGAACCTTGGTATCACAGAGCTAAACTAAGATCATAGCCACTGGTCCCATCACCTCCTGGCAAATAGAAGGGAAAGAAATGGAGGCAGTGAGAGATTTTACTTTCTTGGGCTCCATGATCACTGCAGATGGTGACAGCAGTCACGAAATTAAAAGACGCCTGCTTCTTGGGAGAAAAGCAATGACAAACCTAGGCAGCATCTTAAAAAGCAGAGACATCACCTTGCTGACAAAGGCCCATATAGTTAAAGCTATGGTTTCCCCAGTGTGTATGGAAGTGAGAGCTGGACCATAAAGAAGGCTGCTCGCCGAAGAATTGATGCCTTTGAATTATGGTGCTGGAGGAGACTCTTGAGAATCCCATGGACCGCAAGAAGATCAAACTTATCCATTTTTAAGGAAATCAGCCCTGAGTGTTCACTGGAAGGACAGATCCTGAAGCTCCAATACTTTGCCCACCTCATGAGAAGAGAAGAGAAGACTCCCTAGAAAAGACCCTGCTGTTGGGAAAGATTGAGGGTACAAGGAGAAGGGGACAACAGAGGATGATATGGTTGGACAGTGTTCTCGAAGCTACTAATATGAGTTTGACCAAAATGCAGGAGGCAGTGGAAGACAGGAGTGCTCTGGTCCATGGAGTCATGAAGAGTCAGACACGACTAAACGACAAAACAACAACATCGCAGGGCTAGAAAAGATAAGAATATTTTTTACCAGTCCGCTCCAGTAAGACACACTTTTGCCACGGGTCTTTAAAAAAGCAAATAACAAGAATTAGGAGTGTGATCACAAATCTCAAGCCAGAGCGGAGTGTGTTGGAAGAATTCTGAGTATGACCAAGATGAAGCAGGGTTTGTCCAGGGTTTGTATAGGGACTCCACAAAATGCCTCAAGGAGCCTTACCAAGTCAAACACCAAAAAAATCTACAGACAAGTACCTGTAGAAGTAAACTGACGCATCTAACCAGCTTGTAATTAGAGAGAATTATGTTACCCAGATGCTTTAATGCAAGTGCTTTGGAGGAGGAAAGTAAATCCTTTTAGTTCTCCGACCAACAAAACTTTAAATACATGAAAACCACTCATCTAATTTGTCTGATGTTTGGCATGTTTCTCACTTAGGGACAACCAGTGGCGTAGCGTGGGTTGTCAGCACCCGGGGCAAGGCAAGTAATTTGCGCCCCCTAACCCGTGGATTTGCGCCCTCTAATCCGTGGATTTGTGCCCCCTAACCCTAACCGCCAGATGTTGCGCCCAGTGCGGCCGGCCCCCCCTGCACCCCCCACGCTACGCCACTGGGGACAACTCTCTCATGTATGCTGTTTTCAAACTAATTGCCCACACTAGGGGAGTGATTCCCTTTTTATTCACTCCAAAACTGCATAGGCTGCCTCTGTGTGAAAACCACTACAGCTATCTTTCTGAAATTTGCCTGGATTCATCTCCTCAGAAGAGTCGAACACACCAGCAAATTTCATCCAGTCCTGCCAGAAAATACAAAAGTTACAGTTTCATTATTTTTTTTTAAAACAAACAAACTTTAAAGGTACACAGCACACACAGCTCAGGAGTTATTTTCCTGTAATTTGGCAGATTAATCCACTTTGGAGAGAGTACTCTACCTGCAGATTTAAACTATTTTTGTTAAAAGAGACCCCCCCTTCTTATTTCTCAGTAGTGAATTGGGTGGTTCTTATTTTTCCTGATGCAGCTTTGGCCTTGACCCCGGGGCCAAATCAGGCAGTCTGAGGATGGAAGTTTGGACTGAGGTTAGCTTTTTAAAAAATAAGTTCTGAACCAAATATTGTGGTTAGTGCACACTCCTAGCAATTTCAATTATGTATAAAATTGTGGAGGAAATCACAGTGGGATGTATCCAGCTCATGAGCAGAACAGAATTCCACTCATGCAACAGAACTTCCTCTCCTTCCACCAGCAGCGCTCCCATGTGCCCTGAGAATATGTTCTGTTGGGTTAGGAAGCCCCATTATATTACTTGTACAAAATTATTCATTTCTTCTAAGCAGTGTGAAACAAAGCAAAACCCCCCCCCCATAATTATTAAATTGTAATAAACACACAAACAAACATGCTTGAATACAAGGAGACACAGAGAGAAGATCCAAGGTCATATCATTGTTATTTGTTCTTATGGGCACGGACAAAGTTTAATTTTAATAGTTTTGCTGTCATGTGTAAGTAATCTGGCTGTTTTCAGCCATTCCCACATTAAACTACGTACCCACAGCAGTACATTAGGCTTATCTCTATCAATAACAGCAGCAGGATTTTTTGTCAGGTGTCAAGTGACATTACGACTGAAAGATGGTGTAATGTTCAATAACTTGAACATGCATGAATGACACTGATTAGTAGAGATGCTGTAACTAGTTGTTTCCAATGGTTTTATTCGGAAAGTCTGCATTACACTTTGAATCAATCCTGCCTGTCAGGTTTATATTTCATTCTAACATCGTAAGAGATGGGTGAACGCCCGCCTTTTCGATTTGGAATGGGCCTTATATTTCTTAGCTTTTACAAAGAGAAACCCCATTCAAGTCAGAGAAGAAAATGAAACCAGTATCAATTAGGATTTAATGTTTTCTGCAATGGATAATTCCTTTTGCACATGTTTTGTGCATCCAAGTCACCTCCTCGCTGTCTTGCTTCCTCTCTACCCAGATCTTTTTCGTACCTTCTCAGGAATTTTTCTGCTTCATGTGTGTCCTAATAAATAATAATAAATGATAAGGACTAGGAATGTCAGAGGATTTCTCTCTGTTCCATGAATTCCTATCCCTCACCAGTCCTGTTGAACCAGTTCTTGGAATGGAATGGAATCCTACCATTTACTTCTGACATGTATGCACCTTTATGAGGGCTAGTTTGGCCATTGCATTTGCAAGGTGTACTGAGGGATGTTCTGCCTCCCCCCCCTTACTTTTCAATGCTTAAATCTGCTTGAAGTTTTACCTCTAATGCACCAGGCAAAAACATTAAAGGAAGTGACTGTGTGTTACTTCCTGTGTAATTCTATATGCAAAGGGTAATTGTATGTACAAAAATATGGCTGCCTCCATGTTGTACTACCAGTCATTTTGTGTGTGCAAATAGTGGTCATTTCAGCATAGAATTACAGAGAAGTGACTCCCAGTATCATTTTAAAAAGCATTTTTACTTGGAGTGGTGGAGATGCTGAGATTTAAAGCTGCTCCAAGCAGCTGTTAAAAGCGGGAAAAGGCAAACAGCTCTCAGTACACCTCTTACGAACTCCTCCATTTTCGGGTGCAATTTCTCTGTGGGGATTTTTAAAGATTTCCTCAGAACTATCCAAAAGTCCACACAGAAATCCGACACGACATACTTTAAGATGGCTGCATATGGAAACAGAGTGGAATAGACTTGGGCAGATCTGTCCACTCCTAGCAGAGGAATTCCTTTACTTCATCTTCATCATTATTATTTAGCCACTCAAAACAACTTACAAAAGCATTTTTTAAGTGTAAAAAGAAGACTTAAAGAAACAAAAATGCAAATACCTCTATGAATGCCAAACCACAACTGGTTACAGCTCTTAACAAATTTATTATAGCATTAGCTTTTGTGGCCTAGAGTCAACTTCTCTTGATGGAGTGTTACATCTAATGAAATGAATTCTAGTCCATGAAAGCTTGTGGCTTGTACCACTAGACTCTTCACTGTATTAACAAGACAGTGCCCTGTTGCTATTATCTGGAAGAGACAAAAACTCTGTGTTCGCCCCACCCCCACCCCAAGAGGTGCAGAGGATGACATCCTGAAAATAGGCCTTCTCAGTGATGTCACAAGGTGTAATTTGGTTTGCTTTATTTTTATTTTTATCATTTAAAATGCTTTAGTAAGTTGCTTTTAGTTATTCTTTTGTGGAAAAAGTGACTAGATGATGATGATATACCGTATTTTTCACCCTATAGGACACACTTTTTCCCCTCCAAAAATGAAGGGGAAATCTGTGTGCGTCCTATGGGGCGAATGCAGGCTTTCGCTGAAGCTTGGAGAGTGAGAGGGGTCGGTGTGCACTGACCCCTCTCGCTCTCCAGGCTTCAGGAAGCTATCAGCAAGCCTGGGGAGCCCGTGGGCGTTCCCGCAGGGCTCCCTAGGCTGCGGATAGCAGCCTGCTGCCCGAAGCGTGGGGCTCGCTGAAGGGGGGAGTAGGTGCGTCCTATGGGCTGGTGCGTCCTATAGGGCAAAAAATATGGTAAATGCCTTCCCCTACTAACGATGGAAAAATCTTTGAAGGATAAGGTGAAATAGTGAAACCAGTAGAACTGAAATAAACCTCATAATGTGAAATATAAAGAAAATGCACAATGTGATTAATGTAACCAATGGTAATTGTAAACGAATATAAACCGACAATAAGAATTGTATATACAGGAGCATTTATTTGACTATAGACACTCTATGGACAAATATGAAAGAAGAACAATAATATACAAAACGGATGAAGACAATGCGAAAAAGTTTGATGTGATATAAAAGGCCAGAAGAGGGAAGGAGGGAAGTCGCAGGTGTAAATGTGAAATGTAATACAATATATGTATGTGGAGTGTGCAAATGAAAACCGATAAAGAATATTCTGGAAAAAACAACAACGATGGACAAATCTTCCCAAGTCAGTGGGGAGTCACCTGCATCACCACAACTGGACCCCTTGGATTGCCTTCCACAGCTGCTGCAATTATGCTTTCTGAACCATAATTAGCAAGTCATGCATCTGGGGTCAGGGCTGCTACTGGCACAGAGAATCTCAGCCGCGACACCCCACCAGTGTGGTGTAGTGGTTAAAAGCGGTAGTCTTGTAATCTGGGGAACCAGGTTCGTGTCTCCGCTCCTCCACATGCAGCTGCTGGGTGACCTTGGGCCAGTCACACTTCTCTGAAGTCTCTCAGCCCCACTCACCTCACAGAGTGTTTGTTGTGGGGGAGGAAGGGAAAGGAGAATGTTAGCCGATTTGAGACTCCTTAAAGGGAGTGAAAGGCGGGATATCAAATCCAAACTCCTCCTCCTCCTCTTGGTGAGAAAGTGAGAAAGGGAGAAGGACTGGAGCTTCAAACAGTGGCCTTGAGCACAAGGAGGGAGCTTGGGGTTGGGGTCTGCACTATTCCACTGAGGGAGGATGGGGAATGCAATGCTGGAGGGAGAGTCTGCAGGTCCCATATGCTTGGGGGGGGAACACCCTCAAAAAATAAATTAGGTATTTTTAATATGTTTTAGTATTTTAACTTTTGTGTGTTTTAAAGTATTGATGGTTGTGAATTTTTCTTGATTTTACTGTGTTTTTTTATTTGTAAACAACTTTGAGGGTGTTTTTTTTTTTTTTTTTTGCAATCAAGCAGTGTACCAGATTTTAGGAAATAAATATATAACTTTCTTTTTCCAATATCTTTCTATTTTCCATTTCGCTCAATAGGACGCCAAGGCAGTCTTCTGATGCCTGCAACTTCTGTGTTTCCTAGCTAACCAGCATGTCTTCTACAGACATCCTCTTTCTCCTTCAAGGCATCAGGCCTGACAAATTTCAGAATGGAAAAAGGACAGTTAAAACAGCCACAAGCACACAGCTTAATTGCCACCTAAATTAGAACTGTAAAATTCTATGGTTTGTATGGGCTGTTCTAGCCTATTTCCATCTTTATTCCCAAAAAAGAAAAAGAAAAAAGAAGGGAAGAAGAATAAGAATTAAATGGGTAAAAAAATAAACGGACTATGCATTTGGAATCCATTCATTTTTTTAAATTACAACCTGTTTTTATAATTCAAACAAGCCTCATTCATTTCATTTTTCATTTGTTATAGAAGTGAATGCACATCCCTACTCACAACCCAGTCCTTTCCTTAACCACCCCTGGATTATATCTGACTCTTTTAAAGAACACAGGTGACAGTCCATTATCCAATCATTGCATGGAATTCCATAAGAAAGCGAGAGCTTTTTAAAAAGCCACACATTCTGGCATATAAATTAGGTTTCTTCCTTTTTTATTAGTTTGTTAAGATGAGCATAAAAAAAAAGTTTAGCAGTACACTGTGAATCATTTTGGGTCTTAAATGACACAATATTTAAATCATATTTCAGCTGTGGTCTATATTTTTGAGCTGATAAAAATAATTTGAAAGGCGTCAACTTGAATCATATAATGGTGATTATTTACTAGAATAAGGTGGAGGCAATCTGATTGTGTAAGAAGAAAATGCCTGGACTGATGTCGCACCTTCTTGTGCTTCTAACAGTGTTCTCATTTTATCATATTTTAAAAATCCACACCTCATATCTTCTGCTTCCTTGTATGGAGGGTGCTAATGACACACATAGTAAACCTTCTATTAGCTTTGTACTTCAATAGGATTTGTTTAGTTTCAGCTGTCAAACAATGTCAAGGGGGGGAATCATTTTCTTCTAACCCCAGGAATTTAAAAACACACTAGCAACAGGAAAGCAAATAGTTTGTGAAAAAGATCTTTCCTGGCCACATTAATTCTAAAGAAGACAAAATGCACGGATATCTGAATACCAAAATATTTAAGCTGAGGTAGTTTGGTTATGAGAAAACCACAATCATTCCTGGGAGCTAACTAGAAGTTAGTTAAGGTACATTGACATTGTTATGTTATATATTACCTGCTTCCAGTTCCATTAGTGGCTTGCCCCCCAAAATTTGGGTTAGGTACAAGAAACAACCTTCCTATCAAGCCAGTCCTATCACACCATCCCTCCAGGTCCACCTACTGTTTTAAAGCAGAGGTTGGATGACCATCTGTCATGGATGCTTTAGCAACAACAAAGAACACAAAGTGAAGATGGCAGCCATCTAACATCTAACCCATTATCCCAAAAGCTATCCCTTACGATCATATGGAAGGTAGAAAGAGAAAACAAATGTGTGTGATTAATTACAGTTTGGGACACATTTGTACAACCTGTTCAGTATTCTACAATGGGTTGGTTGGGAGAATTAGATTTGCATTGAAGCTGTCATCTGGTCACTTTGCCGTATTATAAAATACCTCACCAGGAAGACAAAAATTACGAATGCAGATTTGCTGTGGTAGAATGGCACAAAGGCAAAAACTGTCCCCCACCCCCCTATCTTCCATGCTTCAGTTTGTTTCTCTCTTTTTATTTCCACTTTGAGGTTATGTGTTGAACTATTAAAATACTATATAATCTGCCTGCATCATTTCCTTCTGATCTGAAGGCAAGCGATTAGTGTGGATCTTTATGTAGTCATCCTTTTACAAATATTTAGTGGGTTATAAATGCTTTTAAATCAATCTATCATTCAAGCCACTCTGAAACATCTTGTTTCCAGGCTCAATCTAGCGCACCATGGTATATGATAGAATACTGGTAACTACCAGTATGTATAGCCACATGCAAAAAAGATTTTACACTTACAAATCTACAAGTATGTAGTGGAGGTGTTTGCTACATTCTATAAACAGTAAAGGCCTATCTATAAATTACTCTGAGACAGAGCTTTCCAAACTTTTCACGTTGGTGACACACTTTTTTCCTGCATCATTTTGCAACACAGTCATTCAGCTTTATTAGCAAACTGGAGGTTAAACAAACCCCTTTCCAACCCCGGGAGGAGTGCTGGGTGTGTCCACATGACACACCCACACATTGCAGTCGACACACTAACGTGTCACAACACACAGTTTGGAAAGCTCTGCTCTAGGGCAAAGTTTATGATTATGCAGGAATCTTTTGTCCAATGTGGGGATCAAACTCACAACTGTGAGACTGAAAGTCTCATGCTCTACCAACTGAGCTATGTGACAACCATTTTTTTGAACATGAAGAAGAAGAAGAAGAAGAAGAAGAAGAAGAAGAAGAAGAAGAAGAAGAAGAAGAAGAATAGTAGTAGTAGTAGTAGTTTGGATTTGATATCCCGCCTTTCACTCCCCTTCAGGAGTCTCAAAGCGGCTAACATTCTCCTTTCCTCTCCTCCCCCACAACAAACACTCTGTGAGGTGAGTGGGGCTGAGAGACTTCAAAGAAGTGTGACTGGCCCAAGGTCACCCAGCAGCTGCATGTGGAGGAGCGGGGAAGCGAACCCGGTTCACCAGATTACGAGTCCACCGCTCTTAACCACTCCATCACACTGGCTCTCTTTAATAGAATGAAATAGACTGGGAGACTTTGGCAGTGTTTGATTGGCTCCATTGGTGCATTTGATCCATGTTGACATCTCTGCCACCTCGTTCACACCCACCACCCACCCCACTCCTGGTCAGCTGCAGCTAAGGGATCTTCATTTGCATTAGGAACATAGGAAGCCTCCTCCTATCAGTTCAGGCCATTGGTCCATCCAGCTCAGTATTGTTTACACTGACTGGCACCAGCTCTCCAGGGGTTCAGAGAAGCAGCATTTCCAGTCCCCCCTGAAGATGCTGGGGATTGAACTTGGGACCTTTGACATGCACACAGCCCATCCTAGAAGAAAAAAACATCACAGAATATATTTTCCTAGAAGATAACAGTCACTGAATATGCAAAGCAAAAAGCAATTGGTTTTTGAAATACGAAAACCAAACAGCAATTATTAGAGATATCATGATTCCAATTAGAATGAAATATTCAAGGAAGGTCTTTTCTGTGTAGCTTTTAAAAATATACGCCTACACTTCAGAAATTAAATTATTGATTCTAAATGCACTTTCTTCCAGAAAAATAGACTGCATACTTAAATATGAAGTCTATACCTGATTTCAGCTTAGACGTTTGGTAGGGTAGCAAAATGCTTTTATTTCAGATTCCTCCGCACTCCTACAATTAAACTTTTGTCATTTTTTCAGAGACTTTTATGACTTTTTTTTTGTAATTTCTCAAAATAGACCTGCCATGTGCTGCCTATTTGGTGAACCTAAGGAGACAACATCTAAAATTCAGATGATTCCAGTGTCTATTTTTCTTTTCAATGAGGCCTTTGTGCTTCATTCATTCTGTACATGTAGCACAGAACATTCGTTTGGTTTTCAACTGCTAGCATACAACTGCATCCCTTGATACTTGGAAAACTAGGAGTTTCAAGACATGTCTTTTGTTCCTGACCTTCAGGTTGCTAGAACACAGCGTGAAGTATTACACCTTAGTTTCATGGTGTAATCTTTATTGTTAGAATAATAAATGAGATCTTGCATACTTCTTATCAGTTGCAAATGTTCTTGTAGCTCATTGTACAATATGTCAGATGAAATGAATTTCATGATCTTTTGTATAATGCATATGTTCCAACAGTCATTTCAAATTTAATTTATTTCCTAGCAATTCCTTCATCTTGGGGGTACCATTTTTAACCATTGGTTTTTAAACTAGGCAAGCCTAGTGCCTAAATTCTATGTTCCAGCTCTCATATCCAAATTGTATCGAGTCTACTTGGATTTCTGAAGGTGTATTTTCATAGCAATTCATTTCTAATTAGGTTTTCTCACTGCTATGTTGCATTAAACACTATGGTTTAACTAGAAAGTACTTGCTATCTGTCGCTCTGTTAATAGAAGACCGTTGTTGCAGCTTAGCTGTAAAGGTTTGTTTACATTACATCCTGTTCAGCTAATTTATCTAGCCTTCTGCAGGGATGTTCCAGAATACAAATGTAGGGTTTTTGTTTTGTTTTTTGTAATGAAGCATGCCACTTCAGTCATTCTTACTGAGTATTATCTTTTAAATTCTCCTTTCTATTTCTGTCATGGTTGTTATTACAATGAATTGGAAGGGATGGGAATATGGCATAAAAACCCCCCAGCAACAACAACTCCCAGACCATTGTTCCTGTTCTGGAAATAACAAGCAAATAGAGGATTTTGCTAGCCAAAATAGCTTTCTGAAAAACATATTTCACTGCTATGAGTGCCATTCTGGCAAAAAGGAAAACTGATTAAGCTGCATGTAATAGTATTTCGGAACATGTTGCACAGCATTACAATGCCTTGGAAGGTTGTTGTTTTTTTTAAAGAAAGAATGGGGGAAAATATAATTATCAGGATGTAACAGATTATAAATTCTTTATATTCATTTGTTTGGGGGCAGCAGTTGGGCAATATTTCAGCATCAGGATTTTGGCTGTGCACACAAAATGGCCACAACCCAACACAGGAAAAAAGGTGCACTTAAGCCCATTGATTTCAAGAGATTAATGCTTGCCTGACTGGGTTAGATTGTGGCCAAATAGCTTTTCAGAGGTTTGGAGGTGCTGCTGTAGAGCCCATTTCTCCGCCCCCTGGTCTTTGATATGGCAAGTTTCTGAAATGTACCCAGAAAAAGCTGAAAGTAACCACCTGAAGCCCAGCCAGTGTCACTGCACTTTGCCTATTGCAAATGCATACTCTTCTGCTTCAAGCCTAGAGGATGTTTGGGACTTCTGTTAAGGTGTTTGTTTTAAAAATGCACTTCTTTAAATAGTTGTGCATCTGGTTGGCCACTGTGAGAACAAGATGCTGGATTACATGGGCCATTGGCCTGATCCAGCACGTTCTTCTTATTTTCTTATTTTATTCTCACTCCCTTACATCAATGCCCACCAATCTAACAACATTTTCTATTTTAAAAAAATATTTTTAAAAATCTGCCCTAGTAGTAGCGTGTGGCACTAGAGCAGACTCCTTCGCATGCCCAGCAGCAAGACTGCCACTTCCCAAAGCAGGATATACAAACAGACACAAGTGCACATGCACACAAACACACACACAAAGAAACACTTTCATTACATTACTAATGCAGGGCTCCATCTCCCAAAGCTGTAAGTGGGAAGCCCCTTCCATTGCTCTGCGTTAATAGTTACCCAAAGAGCATTTAAATAAACCCTTTCATTGAGATCTTAGAATATTCTTATTATTTAAGTAACCTAAGATGTATACTGTATAGGCACAGTGGCATCACAATGGTGGGCGGGCGGTACGCTCCAGGTTCCAAGCCTGCGGGGGTGACAATACGTCACCCCGCGGGGGCTCATGGTGGCACGAGCAGCCATCGCGCAGCTGCCTTTGGAGGATCCTTCGTTTGTGGCTGCAGCTGCAAACAGAGGATCCCAGCACCGACAGCAAACCGCTAAGTATAGCGCATGTGCAGCGTCACTCCAACGCCGAATGGACAGTGCTGGAATCCTCTGCTGGCACCGGTGGCAAACCGCTATACAGCGCACATGTGGTGTCGCTACATGCGTTGTACGTAGCGCCGCCGCACATGTGCCCTACGTCCTGACGCCCGCCCCGGGTGTCACGACGCCTTCCTTCGCCCCTGTATAGGCATATTGCCCTCTGATAAACATCTGAACCAGGTCTGAGATTAAGTTCCCACAATCGTAGAGCTCTTATTCAAGCTAAGAAGTTAGGAGCAACATAGATAACTTTAAAAATAATGGTAAGTGGCCACTGAGCGTGCTAAGTCCTCATCTGGCTGTCTTGGATTATGTTCTAATAATTTTTCTTCGTATTTTTGAAAATCTTCGGTATGCTGACAATTCACTCTTGGGCACTGACCAGTGTTGTTTTGGCTACATAAAACCAGGTTCTTGAATATTGATGATGAATTGACTATTACAGATTACAACAGCAGCAACAAGGAATGGAGCATGGTTGCCCGTGGTTCCATGCCTTCTCCCAATATCTTTCATTTCATTCTATGCCCACTGAGTGTACACAGTCTTGTTTGGGGCATTTCCCCTGTTTTCTTCTTATTATTATTTTTTATGATGGTGATGGAAAATTGGAAAACAACCATTCTGCTGCAGATCAGACGGAACCAGCATGAGATTTGAATGCAAGACTTTTCAGAAACAGAATTCTAATATTTACATCAACTGTCTGCTCACACTAGGAATCCTAACCAATAGGTTAGGCATTTGAACATTTCAGAATTTTGTTTCCGATTCTTCAGAAAAGACAAGGGTAAACTTTCATTTTGTACAACCAGGCAAGTGATTTATTTAAAGCACACTAGGTAGGGAGTCAGTATAATTTCAGCTGAAGTGCCTAGCTGTTAGGCACCTTCAGTGTTAAATCCTCTGGGGAGAATGCTCTGTGCTTTCTGTTTGCTCTGGGGTTAGATGACACATTTGAATCCAGCTTTCTTCTTCATGCTGTCAGGTTCTCTTCTCGGTTGTTAGCTACAATACGCAACAAAACAGGCAGAGAAGTGTTGAAGTTCTTTAACTTGTTAATTTCCCAAATGTATTGTGTATACATTGTGAAAATACATCTGTCTCTTATCATGCACATATGGCCTTAGCCAGTTAACCTGTAGGTTTATGGTGAACTGTACTATAATCATGCCAATGCTGTGATCATTGCTTTCATTTCTGTGCTTCCTAAGCTGCAGAGACCTCATTTTGCTCCTGTACACGAAACTGAATGCCACGCAGAAGGAACTGGCCTATTGCAGGCAGCATATGTTGAACACTTCCTTTAGCAGTCTTTTCCTCCATAACTGTACGGGCTTCCTATATGATCTGATTTCCTCTCGAAAGAAGCCACAGCTAGAGGCAGCCCTCAAAACATTTTGTCCCAAAGGGAGTACAAAAGTGCATCAAACATAGGTTGTCCAAATCGAGATCACACATTTATGTTAGAAAAGGCAGGAAGGAAAAACAACTTATGTGATTCTGGATGAGTTGAATGTTGTGATTTGCTGATCTGTCGTTGGAGCGTTTCCCAGCCGTTGGCTAAACTTTCTAGCTATCCTGATTCTAACATAAAAGGAAACACATTTCAAACTTTTCATGCCTATATTATTAAAGATGCTGTTGCAGTTGTTAAAATGAGTTATTATTTCTCAGTGCAAGCACCATATGCATTCTGAATCTTAACTATTAAGCCCCAGATTTCTTTTCTTGCATATATAGCATTGCAATCTTTCTCTGCTCTTCTGAATAGCATAAGACTTGCATCCTTGGATCAGATCAGTGGTTCATTTTGGCAGGGATCCTATACAGAAGAAGAAGAGTTTGGATTTGATATCCCGCTTTATCATTACCCGAAGGAGTCTCAAAGCGGCTAACATTCTCCTTTCCTTTCCTCCCCCACAACAAACACTCTGTGAGGTGAGTGGGGCTGAGAGACTTCAAAGAAGTATGACTGGCCCAAGGTCACCCGGCCGCTGCATGTGGAGGAGCGGAGACGCGAACCCAGTTCCACAGATTGCAAATCTACCACCCTTAAACACTATACCACACTGGCTCCAGGGGAGTAAGCCCCATCAAGTGTAGTGGGACACACTTCTGAGACTTCTGAGTAAGCATGCATAGATTTGCACTGTTGGTTTAGCCTTGATGTTGCCATCTTTATACTGGATATCCACAAAAATGCCTTTTCAGTGGCCTGTAGGAACTCCACTGCCTAGGAATTTAACAGGCTGAGCATCTAAACCTGAGCATCTTTAGGAACTAGTATAGGGCTTTGATATCAGGGTTGCTTGGGGTAGGGTTGTTGGTGTTATTATCTATTGTGTCTTGACATGTATCTTAATGGGCCAAATTACATGAAACCTTTTAATGTTATTTTCTCTTTTCTTAAGGTGTAGCAGGAGAATACAAATGCAAAGAAAGAACAAATATTCTGTGGTCCTTCAATATTCCAGTGATTGTTCACCTCTTACCAAACTATTCATTTTTATTCATTTTAATTATTGCATTTTGTAACCAGTCTAGATAATAGTTTTAATGGGCGACCAAAATAAAGCAATACAGCAGCTTCAGTGCCTCCAAACTTCATGTTCTTATGTGAAAAAAATAAAAAAGTAATGTTTGCTCAGATTATAAAACATTTCAAAATTTAAAGGTGGCTAGCACGTAACGTCCTAGAGATGCTCACCTGAAATTTGGCAGGATTAATTCCCTCTATAGCAGTTACATTGTCTCCAAATCTTGTGCCCCACTGCGAAAAAACAAGTCTGTTATAACCATTTTGGCTTCAAATGCAAGTTATTGGGATTCCCAGAGATTTGTAATTTCCAGATCACAATCTGGATTCAGATCTGGGGTAGGTCAAAATGGGTTCAGATCACACCAGATCAGGTCTGATCCAGATTTACAGATCAATCCACAAATTGGATCAGGAGGTCCATGCCTATCCCTAGTATGAATGTGGTGGGATGTAGCAATCTTTGATATATGTATTTTGTAAAAGTCTAATTAATTGCAAGTATCTTGAGAAACTGGAGTGCCTTATATTACTAGCTTGTGCAATGAGACTATATAGTGACTTATTTGTGCAAACTGTACAGAGGAGCACCTATTCCATAATTTTGAAGGAGCAGTGTGAATCTACTGAATTGTATGGAAGTTCTTTTAAAAAATAAATAAAATAAACCACCCTGCATAAACACTAAAGATATTGCGGGGGGGGGGCGCTGGGTAGGATTTGGGGTCATTGCTTAGGGACAAAACAGACAAATACTTGGACAGGTGCAGCTTGTCAAAGACAACCATGACATGTATAAAGGGGAGGCCATGCTTGACAAATGTTATTAACTTGTTTGAGGAGGTGACAATGAAACCTGACAGGGGTGAAGAAACAAACATAATCTACTTGGACATCAGGATAGCTTTTTATGCTTGTACACTGAAGACTGGACACAGGGTTAGTAAGTAACCAAAGGGGAAGTTCTAAACTACTTGGAAAGCGGCAGGATTAAGGTCAGAGAAGCAGAAGTAAATGAGCATATCACATATCATGAAGAAATTATCAATGGGGACTCCCTGGGAATCACCAGGAAGTTCACTCTTACCGACTGTCCTTAACATGCAGTGATAAGTTCAATCTGTAGATAATACGCATGGAATATGTGGTGAAAAAGTAGGAGGGAGAACCATAAATCTGGGAAATGTAAAGGCCAGTAGACAGTTTGTGCCAGCATCCAGACATGGTCAGATTTAGAATACATCTTGTAATGAGCAACTTTTTCAAAAACAAGCTACTTTAAAATAAACCTGGCCATGTAAGTGCAATTTCACTTTTTTTATTAAAAAAAAGCACAGAGCAAACCATGGATTAATAGCAAAAGGATCTGATCATTTGGTGTGTTACCTATCAAAAAAAGACTGTGCAAACGCAAGGTTGACCTTGAACGTGGTGGACTCTCCTTCATTGGAGGTTTTTTAATTCAGGTTGGATAGCCATCTGTCAGGAATTCTTTAGCTGTGATTCCTGCATTTCAGAGAGTTGGACTAGATGGCTTTGTGGGTCTCTTCCAACTCTACAATACTATGATTCTATCACCCACAGCCATGGTGTAATGTCTGCTTTCAGTGCTGTTAGAGTCATCTTAATACAGTAGGAAGTGCTATGCAAGGCACATTGTTCTGGTATGATGGGGGCAAGACAGTGGCAAGTATGGTTCCTCCCCCTTCCTGTGGACCTTCCCCCCCCCCATGGGAACTATACTGTTAAGCCTTGATCCCATTGCATTGGGTAGGATATGGAAGCAAAGGTGAGGGGTGTTTTAGAATCCCTCATTCAAGGACTAAGGACTCACCAGGAGGGCTGTCTTTACCTGGGGGTGCAAGGGGTGCAGGGCACCCGGGCATCGATTTCTGTGGGGCACCCACCGCCTGCTGCTGACGCCACCTAAGCCCTTAACTGTCTACCTGTTATGAAATAATAAATAATTTTGATCAAGCTATAAAAACAAAATACATATATACCTAGGTATTACCGAAATATATACCTACTGTTTCACTAAAGGATTTTTGGCTTTGTGCGTTCATTTACCAAAGATGCGCCGTGCCAGCAGCGGTGCTTGTCATTTACAACGGAGGCGCTGGGCGGATCTTTGCACCCCGGCGGCACATATGTTAAAGACTCCCCTGCTCACTAGTTCTTCCCATAAATACTGGAGGTAGTCTTGGGGCTCTGGAGGTTTTCTAAAGGCTGCTGTCTCTAGGTCCTCCTCCACATACTTGGTGTGCAAGTGAGGTCTGGCTTGTGCATGTTTTTGGGAGGACCAGGCCCATGGAGTGCAGAGACTAATTCCTTAGCTCAAATCTCCCTGAATCCATTAGGTCTAGAAAACACTAGTCCCTGAGGCTAAGAGTAAAAGCCCAACGATTAAGCGTTCCACACAACAGTTTAACGTTGTGACCTGTTGACCTACAAGGCCTGCATGTGTGAAAAGGAAAACATGCTGCTTGGAGGGAGATAGAAAGAGACAGAGGACACAAACCATGCTAAAGCAGCACATGTACCTTTTAAAGAAAGAAAAGAGAAACATTATTTTTCTTTTGTGTGCTAATGAACAAACTTCTGACCCAGGAGGAATTCAGGGAGAACAGCCTCCAGTTACAGGAATGATCTACCAGGAAGGTGAAATGATTTTGGAACTCAGTGTTGCTTGGCGTACTTGCAGAGAAAAAAAAAGCTCTTTTGCCCTGCTCCACTCCATCCTGACACGCACTCTTTAAGAAATTCTTTTCATTCTCTCTCTGTATTTCTGCTTCTTGTATCTCTCCCCTTTGATGCCTTAATTCTTGGTCACTGCTTGCCTCCGACCAATGCCCCTTTAGGGAAGCCCACCTCAAATCTCAGGAACCATGATTTTCAGATGACAGTAGCCCAAGGCCTTTTTTTACAGCTTGCTCGTTGCAGAGTGGGGGGAAATCCCTGCCTGGCAGCAGAGCAATGAAAGTTCAAAAGTCCTCTTTCAAGTTAAAATTTGCACTCATGAAAGTTTGATATGGACAGGAAGCCAGTGCAGAAACATATAGAAGTGACATGCGAATCATAGTGATGGGGCAGAAAGGGGTGATTTTTAACAAAGGTTTGCTGAACTGGCTCAATATGAGAGTAGGGGCACTCAACGGAAGCAATGGAGAACTGAAAGGGTGTTTTACTAGTCAATGCAAAAGAAAAGAAAAGAAAAGAAAAGAAAAGAAAAGAAAAGAAAAGAAAAGAAAAGAAAAGTAGGTTTACAAACCAGACTTTGGTGACGATGTGGAGAAGAGGTTTTTAGCATTTGCCTTGATGAAGGAAGGAAAGACAGGATTGCCCCTTAGGCTATATGCTTCAGTGATATATAAGAAAGATTTCTTATAAGATTTCTTTGTAATAAATATTTGTGGTAAGTGATTACTTACCTCGGTGAGCATATAACCACTTGGTGCTACTGTAGTCTGTCTCTGAAAATACATACAACCAAGCCAGCTCCAGACCCCAGGGGCCACACACTTCTGGAAATTCCAGTGTCCTCATGATCTTGGCTGCAGAAAACAGCTGTGGTGCTGGAACAAGTAGTTGGCCTGGTAACATGACACTCCGACCTGCAAGATCCTGCCAAGCAAAGGGAAGAATTTCCCTAGTCATTTGCTTCCTCAGTCATGCAGATGACTGGCATACCAGCTGTTTAAATGGCACTTTAGCACTTGATAAATAGAGTTCCCCAGGGGAGGTAACAGTAACTCCAACAACAAGAGCAATTCGGGAAGGTGATGGTGGCATTACCCAATCACAAAGTAGAAGAGTTCCAGTGGATTATTTTGTTGACCCCAGGTCCAATCCTAAAGCAGATGTTGTACCTAAATTAGTGGTGGGCAACCTGTGGTCTTCCAGATGTTATTGGGCTCCAACTCCTATCAACCCCAGCCAGCATGGCCAATGGTCAAGGATGCCGGGAGTTGTGATCCAATAACAACTGGAGGGCTCCAGATCCATCTCCTGTGAACTGAAGGATCCCTGCCTAGTTCAAGTGCAATCTAACTGCAAAAACCACCATGTAGGATTTTCCATTCACTCTACCTGCCTTTACGAAAAAAAGACATAGGATCAAAAGTCATAGTGTCAGATCTCATAACTGAAATCAACTGTTGGAATGTTTTATGTAGTCTGATTTTGTGGGATACTCTTAAAAACATATAACTTACATCCTGTCGATTACACTCAAGGCAACGATGTGGTACCAAGTCTGATACTTTCATTATAGCATATTCTTTCACTCAGCAGTAAACATCACTGGGAATCCTGGAAAACAAAATAAAAATTAGAACAACATAACTTTGAGGTTTTTTGCAAGCGTATTTGGTTCAAGAGAGTGCTGTTCTTTTGGATTAAAAGCCCTTCTGGCAGGAACATGTCATCCTATGCTTTGTACATTCTATACCTTGAAAGAATAGCAGCAGCAGCAACATAAAGAGAACGTGTTTGAGAATTCTTCCTTGAATGCTGGTTTTGCTCATATTCAGATAACAAGCACATATGAATTGGACAGAGGTGACTATTCACTAAGGGGCGACTTGAGTGGTATGGACCTGGAGTTATCCAATGAATCTTCATGGTAGGATAGTCAGGGCAGACTAATGGAAGAACATACACATGATTATAATACGGAATACACACTACACTAAGATGCTGTGATAGTCACCAACTTGGACTGCTTTGTTTAGTCAAATTATTGGCAGATTAGGCTATCAGTGACTGCTAGCTGTGATGGCTATATTATCTCCAGTATCAGAGGTGGGTTGGTTTCCTAGGAAAACCAGTTGCCCAGGAACACGAACAGAAGAGAGTTCCTGTGTTCTTGTCCTGCTTATGTAGGCTTCTCATTGGCATCTGGTTGGCCGCTTGAGAGAAAGATGCTGCACTCAATACCTTTGGTCTGATCCAGCAGGGCCGTTCCTATGTTCATGTAATCACTTGCTTAGCTGGCCATATGTTGCCATGTACTGAGAAGGATGTGACATTCCTCTGCTTCCCTGAATTTCTGTGTGGTCATCTTCTCTCCACTACTTGACAGAGTGCTGCAGATGACTTGGCTTACCAGGTGGTTTGAAACACCAAGTTACCATTTGGTTTGCATTTATCCAGAGTTGGTGACTGTAGGGAACTGCCGGCTTTTTGACGGCCAACCCTGAACCCTGGTGGATCCAGATGTCAGGAGCAAACTTGAAAGAGCATAACACTCTATTTGTACCCTGAACTAATGTAAAATATCTGGGAAAGCATCCAAAATTGGTTACTTTTATGGGTTAGCCAGACTACTGATCTGATAACATAAGGCAGTTCCTATGAATTCTAACCCCAGATGGCCAAGGCAATGTTGCTGAATTTTAAAATAATTTCTTCCCCAGGACCAGTTTAGCTTAATGTTGATATTGCCACTTCCATTGTGAGATCCTAAATTTTATTATTAGATAAAAAGGCATGGGCTAAAGATAATAACATGTAAGTCTGAATTTATATCTTTACATCTACTTATGTGGTTAAAAAGGAGCCTTTGGCAACAGTGAAACATTTTTGTTGGTTAATATGTGCCATGTGAAATAGCTCAAGCCTAATTACCATGCGGAATTAGGCATAAAATAGTATCTTTTTATCAGAGAATGGAAACTAATGCTTGTGTTGGAACAAAACAGGAATACAAGATAAGGTAAACTGTTATAATGTGGTGCATTGTACATTTACTCATTTAAATGCAATCTCTTCTTAACAAAGTGAATATTTTAAAAGCTACTTTTGTCTTTGGATGCAGGAAAAGAGACAAGGAAATTAATATTTTCATAATATATATGTCATCTTATATTTCATGCCTGAATCATTTGAAAATGCAGATTAATTTGCAAACAGTTTAGAGAGCTGAACTATTGAATGGGGTCCTCTAAGATTTAGGATTTGTCATCTCTTAAAATTGACACCCAGTGAGAGCTTGTCAATTACAAAGGAGTGAAATGAAGTGAAAATAAGTCTCATCTTCATCTTCTCGTTTTATGCTTGGCTGGTTATGGAGAGACATCATTTACAAGCTGAGAATAATTACTTGCAAAGTTATGTTTTACCCTAAACCCAAATTATTTATTATTTTATTCCACTGTGATGAGGCAGTCATCGTAATTTAATAATAATCTTATCGCCCAAATTACTCTACAAGGAATCATTTGGCCATCCAAAATGTGGTTTTAGGAGTTTTAGAAAAGGTTTTTTTTGTGTGTGTTTTATTATCAGTCAGGAAGTGTATCCTTTCCTGTAAAGCCTGCTTCTTTTATGATGAGTTATTTAGATTTAGATTTTATAAATATGTAGCAGCATATAATTTAGCAAATATATTAAAGTATGAATATGCTATAGAGGGAAATAACACAACAAAACCTCTACCTGTTTACATAAATACATATCATAATATTCTTTTAGCATCTTTGTGTGCTACATTAGCAATATTCCTGTTTGTTTATGCCATTTTGCTAATAGTGATCATTTTATAGCCTGGGCACAATTTAGCAAATGCATTTGTTAGGCAGCCATTATTCATTGCAAAGGGCATGTGCAGCAATTCTGTGCATTTTCCTTTGGAATTAATGAAATGCACCAGCAATGCCAGCTAGATTGCAACCTTGTCATTTCCTATGCTCCTGCTATTGCATTGTAGGCATAATATTGCCAGAACCTCTATCTAAATGATTGTGCTTTGATCTCAAACAGATTTCTGTGCACTGGTTGGCTTTGTGGGTGTGGTCAATGTCAGCAAAATGCTTGTGCATGGAGGAATAAAAGAAATTTCAGTGGCATTAATAATGTCGTTATACAAATCTGTGCTGCAGCTCAGTGGCGTAGCGTGGGGGGTGCAGGGGGCCCGGCCGCACCGGGCGCAACATCTGGGGGTTAGGGTTAGGGGGCGCAAATCCACGGGTTAGGGGGCGCAAATCCATGGGTTAGGGGGCGCAAATTACTTGCCTTGCCCCGGGTGCTGACAACCCACGCTACGCCACTGCTGCAGCTGCAACCACCTGGCAGCGTCATGTCACTATAAACAGCTATGACTTCCCCAAGAGAATCCTGGGAACTGTAGTTTGTTACTAATGCTGGGGTTTGGTAGGAGGCCCCTATTCCTCTCATCAAGCTGCAATTCTCAGAGTGGCTTAACAGTCTACCCCTCTTTCCAGGATTAGGCAAATTCAGGAAATATAAGGCTAGGGAATACAAGGTCGGAGACAGTGTGCTTCTGACTACAGTTGCTGGAAACCACAGGAAAGGTAAGTGCTATTGCGCTTGCTTCCTCTTTGTGGTCTTTCCATGGCATCTGGTTGGCCACTGTAAGATTGAGAAGATGGACTCGATGGGCCACTGTCTTGATCCAGCGTCTTGTTTCTAAATCCAGACAGGGTAAATGCAAAAGGAGAGGGCAAGACTGATAAAGGAACCAAGGTTCTTTTGACAGACAAAGGGGATGCTAATTGGAATCAGTGAGCAACGAACAGAGGAATCTATGGTGGTCCTGGAAAGGCTTTTGTTTTATGGAAGCCCTTGGTCTAAAACACACTTACTTGCAAGCCAGATGTGCTGAGAGCAGCAGGATGCACTGACCAAGAAAAGCCTCCAATCCAATTAGGAGCTACATGTGCTTGGAAATAGACTTCAGCATTTTCTGCGGCAACCCTCAAGCTGTGGCATTCCCTCTCCAGAGAGGTGCATCTGGTACCTTCATTGTATAGCTTTCACTGTATGCTGAAGATGCACCTCTTTACCTGAGATATATGATTTTAGTACACCCTCTATCCTTTTGATTTTGAATGGTGAACTGATTTTTACACTGCATTTTCCCCCCCATTCTTGTAAATGTCCTGGGACCTTACAGTAAAGAGCAAGTAAGAATTGTTGTTGTTGTTGTTGTTGTTGTTGTTTACCCACCATAACTGGATAGGAAATCACCCACACAAATGTGTGCTACAGGCATGATCTCTAATCTGATCCAACTGATAAGGCAGTGCTTACTAGCCTTGAAATTCCAGCAATCTTGGTTCAATAAGGACAACAAAGGATGGATTCACTCCCGCATTCCCTATCTGTTCCCATTTAAAAATAAAAATAAAATGTGGGATTCCGTATTTGAAGGGTGTGTGTGTAATGGCCATACTTAAGCAAGATAACAGTTATATAGGAATTGGTGCACATGAGTGCTCAAATTATATGGGAAGGAGGGGAGGCAGCCCCTTAGCTTTTGCAAAAGCTCCTTTGACTACTGTTTTTAGAAAGCAATGGGTACCATGCTTTGGCCCAAATAAGGGTGGGGCAAATGAGGAGGTGGGGTTTGTGGATTTAATTAAAGGCCCCCATACCTCCCTCCCACAAACAATTTGAACACTGTCATCCTTGGTCAGGTATGCTCTCTGTATGCTCTCTGCTGGTCTAGGGCAAAAGAATGTAGAAGCAGAGCATTATTCACCTTAGCATATATTTTGGTTCTGCAATTCAGCTATGCAGGGAAGCATTTCCTTTGCTATAAAGGAAAAGATGCTTTGATCACATAAAAGCTTCTTACATATTATGGAATGATTCCTCTTTGCTATTAGGTATATGTATGAAAAATGCCATTCATTTTTAGAAAGTTCCTTTCTCACCTACAATGCCTGTAAAACAGAGTGCACATTCCAGCACTATGCACATAAACATCTGATCTAAATATCCATCCACAAAGCATTTTGTTAATCTCTCTCTCTCTCTCTCTCTCTCTCTCTCTCTCTCTCTCTCTCTCTCTCTCTCTCTCTAATTTCTTTAACATATGATGACTGCAAGAAATGTGAGAACAATCCAAAGCACTGCAAGGAACTCAGAAGGGTGTGCATTAGGCGTGAGGCATCCCAAGCCCACAAACCTCTGGGTCTCTCTAATCAGCCTTTGGAATTCTTCCCAGGTCACACACCTTCTCCAGGTCACTCCCTCATTGGCCTTGCTTTGTCCCTGCCTTGGGTGCTTTTTCCTTGCTGACATGTATCCTTGAACTGTGATATTGCCTCTTCCTTGGATGGAGGAGCATTTGTGTGTGTGTGTTGCTGATGTTTGCAGGACTGGAATGTCAGACCCTCTGAGTGCCCCTATTTTCCAGGGACAGTCCCAGATTTACAAAAGCCAACCTGGTTTCTGATTTGACCCCAGAATGTCCCACTTTTCCTTAGGACGTCCCTGTTTTCATCAGAGAAATGTTGTAGGGCATGGAATGTGGAGAACTGTGCAGAGGTTAGAGTTGTAACTGTTGCTCTGCTCAAAGTCACCGCAGAAAATCTCAAATGATACACCAGCAGAACATTTCAATTCATTGAGTGCAATTCCATCATCAGGCCACTGCCTCTTGAACACCCTCAATAAAAGGTGCCATGGAATTCTTAAAACAAAACAAAACAAAACAAAAATCACCTTTCTAGAGCTAGTTTAAATGTTAGCAAGGAGAAGGCTGATCCTATCTCTTGTTTGCAGGGAATTCCATGAGAGTGGGGCCACCTTGAAGAAGGCCCCATTCTTCATGACTGTCAGCCCAACCTTTCCCCCTGACAGGCATGCGAGAAGGAGCTTTATCAATGACCTTAAAACTCTGGCAGGTGTGCATGGGCACAGGTGGTCCTCCAGATAACTTGGTCCCAAACCATTAAGGGCTTTAAAGGTCATGACCAGCACTTTGAACTGGGTGTGGAAGCAAAGAAGCAGCCAGTGCAGCTGACACAGAATTGGTGTAATAACGTCCAAGCGTTTAACTCCTGTCAACACTTGGGCTGCTGCATTCCACACCAGCCGATGCCCCTGGAGCTTCAAAGGGAGCTCAACCTGTTAAGTTGCTTAACAAATATGCTAGACCTCTCCAATAAGGCTGCAAGAGCTTCATTTTATATCTGCACTCATTAAGATTTAATCACAATCACCAAACAACACAAAGGTGAGATGAAATGAAGCAAAAGCAATGTTGCCAATCAATGGAGGGGGTCGTCATGCAGGAAACTCTTCTTGACCATCTTTTCTACTTGGTAAGGTAACTTTATCTCAAATTCAACGCCACTGCCACCACCCGCCACCTCAAAATGCAGGGGGTGTTTTTCCTGGAAACGCTTTCAAAGAAAGTCCAGCTGTCAACAAGCTGACAAGAACAGAGGTGGCTGTAGTGAAAAACAAAATGTCCAAACAGATGAAATTAACAAAGCAAGAATGAAACTAACATGCCGTGTGGCAAGGTGAAGAGCCCACAGGTTAATTGTCAGTTCACTACAAACTGACCCAAGGAACGCTTAAAAGACAAGAAGGAATTTGAAAAGAGTCCACGTGTTGTGTAAACAATGAGAACAGGGAGCAGGCATCTGGAGAAATTAAATTGCAACTAGAAATGAAGTGCTTTGAAGTCCAACAGATCTCAAATGAAAAAGGTCCAAGCCTGTGTTGAGTTTCATGGAAATGAAAGGGATTTATATCCCAACTCAATCACGAAGGTCATCTGTAGGAGTGTCTTTGGTTCTCCCTCAATTTGGTGAGACTCAGGGCTTTTTCCAGCCAGAACTTGGTTCCAGCACCTTTCAGGTGAGTGCCATTGCCATTATAAGAGAACAAGGGAGGCACTCGTGGTAAGTTCCAGCACCTCTTTTTCGAGAGAAAAAATGGTAAAACTTATCTGAAGCCATGAAACTGATCTTTCAGGGTGATCAGCCTGGTCTTGTGCAAGACTCTTCCAATCAACATTCATGAGGCATCCTCAGTATTAATTTGTTGATCACTTTTTATGCCCATAGACTTTTGCAACCAATTAAAGGGAGGGAACATATTCTGTTAAAGTTACTTGATATTTCTATATACCACTTTGATCTTTTAAAAAAATATGAAATTGTGGTATAGAAAGATAGATGATAGATAGATAGAGATGATAGATGATAGATAGATAGATAGATAGATAGATAGATGATAGATAGATAGATGATAGATTAGATAGATAGATGATATAGATGATTGATAGATAGATAGATGATGATAGATAGATAGATAGATAGATAGATAGATAGATAGATAGATAGATGATAGATAGATAGATAGATGAGAGATAGATAGATGAGAGATAGATAGATAGATAGATAGATAGATGATAGATAGATAGATAGATAGATAGATAGATAGATAGATAGATAGATAGATGATAGATAGATAGATAGATGATAGATAGATAGATAGATAGATAGATAGATAGATAGATAGATAGATAGAGATAGATAGAGAGATAGATAGATAGATAGATAGATAGATAGATAGATAGATAGATAGATGATAGATAGGTGATAGATAAAATTTTAAGTGCTCAGTTTTGGGTTGAATTTTGCCCCAAGTAACATAGGAATAACATCTCCTCACAGAGACTATATCCTCAGATTGACAAGAGCTGAAACATATATGACAAAAAGCTGAGTTTAGTTGAGAAAATACTGCAAGTGGCTTGTATCCAATGTAGTGCTAAGGCTGAGGGTTTTCCTTGTGCAATAAATACTTCTCCCCTTCCGTTCCCTTCCGTTCCCTTCCCCTCCCCTCCTCCTAAATAAAGATACAAAGCAGATTTGGAGATGGCACAGGGCATGTGTTGGGTGAGGAGAGGTGGTGGATTATGCTAGCAGTAATCCTTGTGCTGACTTCTACTAGCAGAATGGGTTAGCTGAATATAGCCCAGTGATTTTTAATAATGGCTTCTTATATGCCCCCCCCCCAAAATGTAACACGTTTAATTTTAGAAATATAACAAAAAGAAAAAGGTGGGTGGATGGGTTGCTCAAGCATGCTCTGTGATTCAGACAGATGCCCATTGGCATTAACTTAACAGCAACTTTTCCATGGTTATTCACCATATGGGAGGACATGCAAGAAGGAGTAACCGAGGGGATTTTAGTTTCTCACAACTTACTGTAAAATGTATAAGCTCCACTCAGTGTGGAACATTGGGCCTCGTTGTGATATGTAATGATTTGATTTGGGGTTCAAATGTGAGCATCGTTTCAGAATGTTGGGACTGAAGCAAGTTCTTAACTGTGCAGTTCTCTGTATGTTTACTTTTTGTCCAGGGTGGGGGTCAAGTAGCATTTAGTTTATGATTGCACCCTTAAGCACCATGGCCCCATTCCCAAGACAAGGACTGATATTTCAGTGATGCTATCAGCAATCTGCTAGGGTTTTTTTGTGCTAAAGGTGCTATTTGAAGAGTGTGCACATTTGGGATCTCATGTTATGCCCAGAAGTGAAATGAGGTGACAAAGACATTCAGGATTCGGTATACAGCAAATAACCACTGACAAACCTCATTGCTTTGATGGCTTCTCGGCTTTGCAAGTGAGACTATATTTTCATCTCTCTGTATTAATGCCAGTGGTGGCACATCCTACAGATGAGCCAGAATTCTACAACAAGATTTCATTTGGCTTAGAAGAATGTGCAAATCATGTGGCAGTAGAAAAACTAGTGTATGACACAAACAAATCAATGCCAATGTAAACAGGGATGGAGTGCTGTAGAAGCTTGCAGGGGAAGAATTCATGCAGTTCTCTTGAGAGGTTTAATTGTTTTTAATGAAAGTATGTTGTGTGTTGAGGACCCCAAGCCACCCCTCAAATAACTCACAACTCACACATAATTTTTGTTTAAGGTTTTTGGCATAATTTTGGCCACAACTTTATTAACATACAGTGGTACCTCGGGTTACATATGCTTCAGGTTACATACGCTACAGGTTACAGACTCCGCTAACCCAGAAATAGTGCTTCAGGTTAAGAACTTTGCTTCAGGATAAGAACAGAAATCGTGCTCTGGCAGCACGGCGGCAGCAGGAGAGGCCCCATTAGCTAAAGTGGTGCTTCAGGTTAAGAACAGTTTCACATTAAGTACGAACCTCCAAAACGAATTAAGTATTTAACCTGAGGTACCACTGTACATGATTGTTAGTGGTTGCTTAGGCATTGGTTAAGACTATCTGTCCTCCCACCTGGGGACAGAACTGACTTCCGGATTCCACCGAAAGCCAGTAAGGGAAAATAATATTGGGGAGCAATGGAGCTGAGCCACAGGCCCTCACTTCTCCCCACATGCTCTCCGGGACTTGCTGGCCCTAGCCCCATTCCAGGGATTCGGACGAAAGCATGGCAAGCCCCTGGATTCCTTTAACAGAATTCCCTTTCCGCAGCAGCATTGGCGGGGCATGCCCCGCCAATCCTTGCCCCTCCTCCAACCAAGTGATAACCAATGCCTAACTGCAACGTACAAGTTGTGACAATTTGCTATGCAGGAGGCAAAAACCAAATGGCCCAGCCAATCAGCCAGATGGACAAAATTCCTACCAGGTGCCTACCCCAATGGCAGACGACCCCATGACAGGCATAGCAAGGTCAACGCAAAAACCCTTAAATTCAGGGTGGGAGGGTGGGTGTTCCGATGCATGCAGCAAAAGAGAAAGTTCCAAGGCTGCGTGCACAGAATATAAAGCATTCGATCCCTCCCAACAAATTGCAACACATAAATTACCCCAGCAACTCAACCATCCAATCACTGCCACAGGCCATCCTTCCCTCCCTGCCTGGCAACAGAGGGGCGGCCTGGCAGACCCCACCGCAACCCTGTGTTCTCTATGAGGGAGAACACTCTTTTTTTCTTGCATGGGGCCCAAGCTTGGGGTGCCTGGGGTTCCCAGGTAATCTCTCATTCAGACCTTGATAGAAGAAGAAGAAGAAGAAGAAGAAGAAGAAGAAGAAGAAGAAGAAGAAGAAGAGGAAGAGTAGTAGTTTGGATTTGATATCCCGCCTTTCACTCCCTTTAAGGAGTCTCAAAGTGGCTAACATTCTCCTTTCCCTTCCTCCCCCACAACAAACACTCTGTGAGGTGAGTGGGGCTGAGAGACTTCAGAGAAGTGTGACTGGCCCAAGGTCACCCAGCAGCTGCATGTGGAGGAGCGGAGACGCGAACCCGGTTCCCCAGATTAGGAGACTACCGCTCTTAACTAATTAACCTACTAATTGTTCCTGAATTTATTTCCCTGAAAGAGCACTATGTGAGGGTTATATACATGTCCTCTGAAGCAGAAACTGTGGATTTGTGTGGTGCATCAATGAGCATAGTGTCTAAATGCTCAAAAGTGGGATAGAGTAGGCATGTGAATCAGTCCTAACTCATAGTACTTTGAGTTCAGATACACCAATACTGAGTTTCAGCTTTACTTCATACCGATCTATGATGGTGTGTATGCCACTTCATGAACTAACATCTGCATGTAGGAATCATCTGTGGATGTAACATGGTTGATCCATATGTCCAGTTCTATCTTCCTGGGTGTTGGGCGCTTGTATGGAAGAAACCACTCATTGCCCCATTTACTGTGTGTTGTTTTTCCATTCTGAAGCTCCCTAGAAGGACCACACAGAAAGAACTCTGATGATGTTGCTGAGTGCACGAAAAGGTGTTCAGATAAGGTCCAGTATTTGGAGATGTCTAAGCAGATGGTGAAGCTCATTATTGCATGTGCCAAGCAGGGATGGCTTCTCCTGAATTTTGTACTTAATCCTTTGCTGTGCATATGAATGTTGTGCATTTACATTTTCTCTCTGGCTTTCTCTCTCTACATTCAATTTCAAAACTCCAGATAAAAGCTTCTCAAGTGCTTATACCTTCATGCAAGCATTATTGACTTCTTGATTGAAAAGCAAGTCTTTTCTGTTTATGAACATTTTTGTGTAATGCAACCTGGCATTTCTCATCACTATTCCCGGCAGTCTTCTCTTATAAAACTTAATGGATGTCAAAAATGAGTCAAATGAATCAAGTATGAAAAATAAATAGACAAAAGGGAGAACCTGTGTTTGTTAACAAATGTCACACACACCCCAAAAAAGAAGAGGAAGGGGGGACCTCTGTAAATTAAAAACTCCAGGCAGGGAGAAGCACCTCCTTAAAATATATGCAAGCTGTTATCAGAGAAGTTTTGCTACTTGCTGAGAGTAGTTTGTATATTGTGTGGTTTTCCCAAATAGTTTTCGGTTTATGAAGGGGCTGAGATGTGGGAAGAGGGGGGATCTTTCCTTTCCACTGATTTAGGCAGATTAACTGGCCTAATTGGGCCTAAGCTGCTGTGAAGAGAGAAAGAAAAAGGTGAAAGCACAGGCTCTCCAAGTCCTCAAGTCACATCCTCCTGGTTGACTGGTCTGCTTAGCCAAGCTGAAACTGGTCTTATTGTCATGTTGGGTGCATTAATTGGAGTGCAGACTAATTTGCAAGAATGCTTTAGTGCCCTTTAAAAGGTGATTTAAAATTCAAAGTGATGGAAATTGTATAAAAGCATGCTGATCTGATCATTACCCAGAATTCAGCTTGACATTTCTTCTGTTTATCTGTTTTTATTATTTAGGTTTTAAGTACACCATGGAAGACTTGCGCAATTCTGCAACAATACACTAGGTTCCCTGGAATGCCTGATAATGCCTCGTTTAAAAAAATAATCAAAGAATACAGAGTGCAGGGATTTCTACTTCTGGTTAAACAAATGAAGATATTTTATTGGTGGTATTATCAGAGAAGCTATTTTCTTATATTTCATTTTCATTTTATTTCATGGCAGTACGGAAGGATAAGCTTATTAGGATACCAGATGGAGCAATAGCACAAATGTTCTAATAAAACAGTCTTAAATACAGTGATAATGGTGAACCTGACGTACAGTTTCCATTAGAAAGGGTATAAATTTATTGTTTAATGCATTTGGATTGTAAGCTCCTCGAGCACGGAAAAAGGATTTGCTTCATAACTTGCTTTGGATAGCAGGTCACTTCGCCTTGGACAGCTTCAGATAAGCCCTTTTCTGCCTTAGGTCCAAAGCAGAATTGATGTAGGACTAACATAATATGGTCTGAAAAGTGCAAACCAGAAAGCATTCTGGCTGCTGGATTTGACAGTTGATGAAGGCTCTTCAAGGGTATCCCCACATATGGGGTGTTGAATGGCCCATAATAATAATAATTTATTCTTTATACCCCAACCATCTGGCTGGGTTTCCCCAGCCACTCTGGGCGGCTTCCAACAGAATATTAAAAATATAACAAACATTAAACATTAAAAACTTCCCTAAACAGGGCTGCCTTCAGATGTCTTCTAAAAGTCAGATAGTTTATTTCATTGACATCTGATGGGAGGGTGTTCCACAGGGTGGGCACCGCTACTGAGAAGGCCCTCTGTAACCCCACTTCTCGCAGTGAGGGAACTGCCAGAAGGCCCTCAGTGCTGGACCTCAGTGTCCGGGCTGAACAATGGGGGTGGAGATGCTCCTTCAGGTATACTGGGCCAAGGCTGTTTAGGGCTTTAAAGGTCAGCACCAACACTTTGAATTGTGCTCGGAAATGTACTGGGAGCCAATGTAGGTATTTCAGGACTGGTGTTATGTGGTCTTGGTGGCCACTCCCAGTCACCAGTGTAGCTGCCACATTCTGGATTAGTTGCAATTTTGGGGTCACCTTCAAAGTTAGCCTCATGTTAGCCTTCAAAGTTAGCGCATTGCAGTAGTGAATCTACCAGCAAGGATGCTAAATATATGGTACAGTAAGCCAGTTACTGTGTTAGACAAATTGGACACAAGCTGATGATATCACCACCGCCCAGAGGAGCAGGGAAGGCCTACCCCATTTACCCATCTTCTTAAGTAAGCATATCCAGCTAATAGCTTCTGCGGCAACCAATCCCCTGAACTCTCTAAAAATACTGAAAAGACTTGGCAAGAGCCATAAATAAAGAGACTGGTCTTACCTTATTAGCAGTCTCTTTTTCTATATACAGTGGTACCTCGGGTTAAGAACTTAATTCGTTCTGAAGGTCTGTTCTTAACCTGAAACACCACTTTAGCTAATGGGACCTCCTGCTGTCGCTGCACCACCCCTGCACGATTTCTGTTCTCATCCTGAAGCAAAGTTCTTAACCCGAGGAACTATTTCTGGGTTAGCGGAGTCTGTAACCTAAAGTGTGTGTAACCTGAAGTGTATGTAACCCGAGGTACCACTGTACCCACATCTTACAGATGTAAAACCACAAGCTTGGAAGGGACTCCAAAGATGGCAGCCAGACTCACCACTCAGTTTCTGTAACAGTGCTTCCACATCACAGGTAAAACCTGGTTGTCAAAATGTCAGATGGATGGTTTTCTAAAAGAACTGGAAATCCTCAGAGCCCCACACCAACCTCTTACTTCAGAAGAGGCATGATGAGTCCCTTACTCCTGACTAGAAGGTGTTGGTGCTCTGATCATCACAAACATATGATTTCCCTACACGTTCTTCACTTGAAAACCTTTCCCAACTTTCTTCTTAGGACTCCCCTAATAAGTTTTGGCTCGCCACTGGGTATTTAGACCCAGAGAGCCCCCAGTCCAGGCTGCCTTAGATTGGCAGCTGTTTTTTCCTCTTGTTCTTCATTTTAGGAAAGGCTTCCAAGCTTTGGTTCTTCTTCACTTCCCTCATTGACCACTGGCGGCTGATGATACGAAAACAAACATTTTTATATTATTATTACTGTATATGTCCTTTTTCATATTTCTGTTGCACACCACTTTTGAAGCTTTTTTTGGTAAAGTGATTTATAAATCCTTTAAAAAATCAAATAAAATTGGCATGATGTATTGTTTATGTTAAGTCACTGTTGTAGCCTCTGCAATATTTGCAGCTTTCTTGATATTATTCCTATTAATCGATAGCTGGCAACTGTCTGTATTATGGCATGTTTCAAAAAAAATGCTTAGCATGGCAACGTTGTCTACATAAAACATATTTAATTTGTGTGCAAAAACTATAGTGGTATATGATTTCACGTCTCCCCCCGCACTGTTTGTCTCTTACCATTGCGTGGCAAGGTCCCAAACCCTCCTGAGATGAAGCAAAAGGGGGCGGGTCCTCGACTGCAGGCAATTTAAATAGTCCAAGCCACGCCCCCAGACCAACCGGATTGGTCGGCCCCAAGGGATAACACGGCAGAGGACTCCAATGGCACCAGAGCTATCCCACCCCATGCGTGTGGGTCGGACTTGTGCCCAGCCCACAATGTCATCTCCTCGGGAACGGGAAATAGCTTTCTTATTGGCGATTTTTTTGGTCACACAACTTGCATGCACGAACAGATAAATTTGTCAATTTTCATTTCACATCAGTTTGCATTATTTATTTGTTTTTTTTTAATTCTCCTGATGAAAATTCATTAGCATTTTAGCACAATTTCCCCTCAATATACAGGCAGCGACCGATTTATGCACATCCAATTGACACGTGACTGTGCACTCACACATCGCAGCTGTTAGGATATAGTTCCATTCCACCTTAAAAGGGTATAGGCATGACGTTTGTGTATCACATGCCTGTTTACTCCCAGCACTGTCTGCTGGGAACTTCTGTTGTATATTGCTTTTGTATATATGCCTGTTTCACTGGACACAAAGGCAAGCAGTCATGTTTTCCTTTGTTCCTGAAGTACATTGAATAAAGCTGTAAATATGCTCTCTCTGTCTGCATCTTCCATTTTGGATGATTTATACAGTCTGCTGACAGAGTTTGCATGGGTCTTGGAACGTACCTGATAATAATAATAATAATAATAATAATAATAATAATAATAATAATAATAATAATAATATATTTATACCCCACCCATCTGGCTGGGCCTCCCCAGCCACTCTGGGCGGCTTCCATAGAAACCAAAAATACAGTAAAATATCACACGTTAAAAACTTCCCTGAACAGGGCTGCCTTAAGATGTCTTTTGAATGTCAGGTAGTTGTTTATCACTTTGACATCTGCTGGAAGGGCGTTCCACAGGGCAGGCGCCACTACCGAGAAGGCCCTCTGCCTGGTTCCCTGTAGCTTTGCTTCTCGCAATGAGGGAACTGCCAGAAGGCCCTCGGCGCTGGACCTGAGGCTCGTGTCGCTAATTGACTGATGCTGTTCCACGGGAGACGGGTGATCGTCTGGAGCCAGCTGGGGGCCTGCCTGATGCTCCCGTCTCCCTGGCAGTATCCCAACAGCAGCAACCCAGAAGTGGCTGGAAAAGGGGGCAGTACAGGAGGTGGAATGGGGTCAGGGCGGAGCAGGATGACCTGAAACACAACCCCCACACAAATCAGGGCTGAAAGGAAAGCCCTGCCTGTACCCATTTTGTATGCAGTTTTGCTGAATATGCACATTTCTCCAAAGGAATTTCTGTGTGTGTGTGTGTGTGTGAGAGAGAGAGAGAGAGAGAGAGAGAGAGAGAGAATGAATGGGTCCTGCATGCAGGTTTTTCACAGGCACCTGGTTGGCCACTGTGAGAAGAAAGTGCTGGACTAGGTGGCTCATTTGCCTATCCAGCTCTTCTTATATTCTTAAGGCCAGAAAAGACTGTGACCTTGGAGAAATAGACATTCTAGATATGGCACCTTCATTGGCTTCACAACCCCCATGAACCTAACTTGTCTCCTTCTCTCCATTTCTCTCTCTTCTTTACAAGAGGAAAGATAGGAAGGAGAGCAATATCATTTTATTTATTTATTTATTTTTAAAAAACTATTTAAATTGATGTGAAATGTTACCAGGTGCTAGCGTAAAGAACACCAGCAACAATATTAATCCAACAGGTTGACATATTTTACTGATACAGTCATATCTTATATAAATCCATAGCCACTGTATCAGTGATGGAATGAATTATCTCTACACGTTCCTTGCTAAAAAAAAACAACAACCCACAACACAACACTTTTGCAAATGTTTGACATATTTTGTGGGGCAGAACCACGTGTGTCTTGTCAAGTGACATAACTCTACAAGACAAATGCCATATGCCAAAAATTAGAAAGCTCTGTGTTCATCTCCAAGCGATGTGCCTTCTACATTAGCATTTATAAAGCACTAGATTTATCTTTCTGCCTTTATGCAATAAAAAGTATGCAAAGCGAGTGAAACAAGACAACATCAGCAAGATGGTCTGGCTCTCGATGTGTCATTTTTATTCAAAAGTCCAAAATGTTAGCATTCTGTCAGAATACTGCAAACAAACAAACACAAGCAAAAGAAAGCCTGTTCAAACCAGCATCATTTACCTGCACATGTGTACATGGCCTTTTAGAAAGGTGCATAGATAGGCTCCCATCATTTAACGTGTGAGGAGGGCTGCCAACTTCATAATTTGAAGAACCATGGGGTGAAAAGGAATTGGTCTCAAAAGCTATATGCTCCTTGGTGTGTGTTCTCCAAACCCATCATCCCCCGAGAATTGGTCTCAGGACAAATTGACTACATATTCAAATCTGCATTTCAGAGTGAATGAATGGTCTACCTTTTCTTGTGTGGAAAAGGATTGGCTGGGAAAGAAGCCAATCCATTACCAGCTGGGGTGCTGGGTTACAAGAATGGTCTGCTGTGGCAGCCTCCTCACAGCTCTGCCATAGGAGGAAAAGCATGGTCTGGGAGAATAACCCTGAGGTGAAGACCCCTGTGGAGGCACACTTGTGCCAGAGCTACATATTTCATTGTAGGGTGCAAAAGTCTGTCCCTCTACCCCGCCTCCCTAATTGTGAACACCGAGCTGTAAACCTGCATGCAACCCCAAAGTAAACAGGGGGAAGAATCTACTGATCCTGAAAGATTCCTACAGAAAGCCTTTTATAGTGCTTGTTGCTTAGATGCACCTTAACAAGTCTGATCATGATCATGGTGGGTTTTTCCTCACTGTTTTAATCAAGTTAAGCCAATGGTGTTAGAGAAGCTTTCTTGTGGGTACCTGTGCCCAAGTTATCTGGATTCCAGATAGTTTGGGCACAGCAACTCACAAGAAGACCACAAGGTTAAACCACAGAGCCTAGGACTTGCTGATCAGAAGGTCGGCGGTTCGAATCCCCGCAACGGGGTGAGCTCCCGTTGCTCGGTCCCTGCTTCTGCCAACCTAGCAGTTTAAAAGCACATCAAAGTGCAAGTAGATAAATAGGTATCACTCCAGCAGGAAGGTAAACGGCGTTTCCGTGTGCTGCTCTGGTTCGCCTGAAGGAGCTTAGTCATGCTGGCCACATGACCCGGAAGCTGTACGCCGGCTCCCTCAGCCAATAAAGCAATATGAGCGCCGCAACCCCAGAGTCGGTCACGACTGGACCTAATGGTCAGGGGTCCCTTTACCTTTTTTACTCACAAGAAAGCGTCTCCTCTAACACCACTGGCTTAACTTGATTAAAACAGTGAGGATCATATTTGTATTGTATACCATAGTCAGGGATAGGAAAGCTCACAAAGGCTCTTAAGAGACAGCTATAATCATCACTCATAATCTAAAATATAGCCAACAAGGATGGTGGGGGCTGGCGGCAGTGGTATCATAGGAAGACAGAAAAAAGAAGTGAGTTGGTTCACTATTGTTGTTTCTCTAAAAGTAAGTTGGGGACAGGAAGTGGGCTGTAGCAACTTCCTTTAAAAGTTACACATACAAATATCACACTAAGTAATTATAACTGGAAGGACTCACTGGAAGGACAGGTCGTGAAGCTGAGGCTCCAATACTTTGGCCACCTCATGAGAAGAGAAGACTCCCTGGAAAAGACCCTGATGTTGGGAAAGATGGAGGAAAAGGGGATGACAGAGGATGAGATGGCTGGACAGTGTTCTCGAAGGGACTAACAAGAGTTTGACCAAACTGCGGGAGGCAGTGGAAGACAGGAGTGCCTGGCGTGCTCTGGTCCATGGGGTTACGAAGAGTCGGACATGACTAAACGACTAAACAACAACAAATTATAACTGTTAACTGCTCAGTAGACTAAGCAGAAAATGTGGTGCTCACAATTAAGCAATTGCCACCTTGAAAAGGAGTTTTATTGTCAATTACTAAAATACTGAAGAGTGCTGGCTATTAGTGGTGTGCTAACATTTCCCCTGTTCTAACCCAGCTTTCATTTCAGCGGAGGGCAAATGCCTAGGTGCTTTACTCGGATCGTCAAAGTGATACAAGAAAGATGAAGCAGCTATTAGAATTTAATCATGGTAATTTCAAATGATTTTTTGTATTTCTAAGCCTTTTAAATATTAAGGTTTGTTTTTACTACAAGAAGCAATTTAACAATGTCTTTCTCCAGTATTCGAGACAGGAGAAGATTATTAATTAAAATAAATTATTCTCACTTTTCGCTTCTGAATTTTGTATTTTGGCCTGAAGTAAAAGGTAAGTTCTGAGCTCCTTGATAATGTATGGAAGCAATTAGGCAGCTTTCTTTTTTTACTATAAGGCTTGCAGATAAGGCTTTTGGTTAAATATATAACAGAAAGATATATACACAATATACACACAGAGCTAAGATGAAAATGACTAAATCATTGTAATGAGTGCCACAGAAAATGAATGAGAGGGAAAGTCAATATGTTGTTAATGTCTTCTCTTTCAGTCCTGTTGGAGCCTAATTAATCTGGTTCAAACTTATGAACTTTCTCTGCTCTGTTGCAAGTATGGCGCAGAACGTTGACAATACGTCTTACATCGCTTGATGTAGGCAAGTTTCATAGAGCTGCATTTCTGGGCCTGGCATCTGTAGGCTAAATTAGAAGTGTGGGGTGCAAACATATGAGGATTTGGGGAAAGTGGTTAACTTTTTTAAAGGTTCTTAGAAGATTTCATTTTCTCTGCTGGTCTTGTTATCTCTAATTCCTGTGTGTGTGTGTGTGTGTGTGTGTGTGTGTGTAGCAGGGGAGACCAGTAGCACCCAGGGGAGCAGCACTGGTAGGGCTCCATGCTATCCCAGGGATGCATAGAAACCTCAACAACTCTGTACAACTCCCCACCTGCAATGATTTGCCTTCCACTTTCACATGCATGGACGCATGATAACAAACACATAGAAACTGACAGAAGATGGTGTTACTGTTCTTGTGGCATCAAGCCATAACCCTTTACCTTCAATGCCAATGATAAATCAGCTCAGCATAACCAAATGGTGGGAAACTGCTGTGCTAGCCTCATGAAATTCTTACTCCTGGGAACATGCCTTTTCTAGTGGAAAGAAATATGAACTTGGCAAACAGAAATGTTAAATGGTAATGTCATGCTTCCATCACAGTTGCGCGGTTCATATTAGTGATTATGTTTACACCAGTTAGCCTGAATTTTGCCCTCAGCCCAAACAGTTTAGGCATTTGATCCACATGAATTATTACTTTAAAGATGGAGACTCTTAAGGCACTCTTGGTTTTGGTACAATGCTGAAGCAGTAAAGTGGACCACTTGTTTTTAGCTTTTCACAATGAGCCAGATATCCGCAACCTTACTGTACTGTAGATGAAAGAATGAGTAAAAAATGGATGCTGTGGGATGCTATGGGAAAGGGATATAACACATATGCAAGTGCTTGGATGGCCTGTGACTTTTTCTCCAAGATGGGCATAAATTCTGAGATACTGCAACCAACTTATAAACCAACTAGTTTGCATATGATGCGTTTATGCATTATGAATTATTTGGAAAAAAAATATTCAAACCCCTGGAATATTCATCTGGAATCACCTAAAATAACAATTCCAAATACCTACTCATTAATGAGACTTACATATCTTGTTACTATAGAAACAGAAGGGAAGCAAATAGAAGTGGGGTAGTTCCTCATTTCTAAAAATGGCACATATTAATATCATTAGAATAGCAATGTTATTATTACTCAGTATATATTGGTATAAGTAACACCATGCCCTATGAGGAAATATACACACTGACAAGGTGGATAGTTAATTATCAGATAGCTTGATGAAACCTAAAGAAAGGTCAGTGAAGAAAATATATAACAAAAGCACTATGGGTTATTAAATTAACACTAAAAATAAAACTACAGTCACTTTCCTGATGTTTACATGGCATAAAGAACATGTTGTCATGTGGGGAAGGACACATGTATACATCCCCCTATCTAGCACGTTCATAATACAACGCATGACATTGCCAATCCATGCAACCATCCATAGGCCTGAAATCTGCAACTCATACTTTTCAAATGTGAAGGGCAAGAAGTCCATATGATTTGACCCTCTGTAACCCTGGAGCATCCATGTTCCATGTTGCATTACAAGTGTTATAGAGAAGGGGATGTCTGCTGTTCATCAGAGGGACAGGCCCTTCTGACATTGGAAAAGGAATAAATGTATTACCAGATAATTAGCAGACAGAATAGTCAGACACCATCAGATAATTGGTAGATGAAACACTCTGGAAAAAATGGTGTATAGATGTAAATGTAACATGTAGACATAGGTGTGTGTGCATCTATCTAATTTCTATTTTACTTCCTTTGCGCTAATTATGTCAACTGCGACATAGAGTAGGGTGCTTTCCAACTCTACAGTTCTATGATTTTATAAGAGAAAAACAGAAAATAAGTTGATCTGGTAAAAAAAAATCCAGTTTGGAAAGTCATATCTTATAAAGCAGAATACGATAGAATGTTATTTATTCTCAACTGGGAAATTAAACTGCTATTTTGAGAATTTGCCATTTTTTCTACAGCGCACCATCACTATTTAAAGCAGTGACACTTAAGGAATTTGAATGTTGTGAGTTCGGAATGTACAGATCAGAACTGAGCAATTTTGCACTTCTCAAATGTTGCAATACAGTTCTCGGCAAATATAAATGTATCCAAAATGCATTTAAATATGAATTTTGCAAAAAAAAACCCCATAAACACAACAACACCAAAACCCATTAGCATATGTACATTGAGATTGCATTTTAAAAAATGCAGATTGATGTAGATACGAATGGAACGTAACGATGGGTAAAAACAACAAGAAAGTGGCACCGATCAGAAGTAAGCTGACTTGTCCATTTCTGATTTAAAATATGAAAACTATGTAACTTGGGTTCTGTGAGCATGACTTGGCTCACAGCATTGTAATTACCTAAATCTAGCTAACATTATCATCTAGCTTGCTGAACATAAGGGGTTCTTGTGGGGATTATTTGACCTCACCTTCCAGTGAGCAATTCGGCCATCTTGAAGGTTGTAGTATGTGTTTTTTTGGTTTGTAGCTGATCAATCAGGGGAGTGGGTTAAGTGTCCTTGAGGAAAATTTGCATAGAAATACATTTCTGTTATGTGAAAATAATAATATATTACATAAAACATTTGTGTAATTGATAAGCTCCAGAGACCAACAGAGAGTGCTTCAATACATTGCACAAGGCATCAGTTGCTCTGTCAGCACATAGTAATACACAACAAGATATAGCCTTGTTCCTCTTCCAGTTACCTCCAAAGATCAAGGACACATAGAAAGGCATTTGTGGTGAATGTTCCTCTTTTCCCCAGAGTCCACCAAAGTCTGAGACTGTGCTTTCCTGACACACTGTAAGTCAGAGCTAGGCAGTTGTGGAGTAGTTCTCCATTTGTGCAACAGGGGTTCCTCTTCTTTCCTCCTTCCTTTGTTCCTTTCTACTTTGTGACTTCCTGTGTCTCCCACAGATTTGCTCTGGAAGGTGTCTGAACACTTCAGAACATATTTTGGGGACATGAGGTGGCTGCAAGGGGCAGGGGAATACATTCCACCAATGGTGTCCATTCCACTGGTGGACGTACATTGATGGATTTCATCCACTGCTTTTACTTTGCTTTTTTAATATTCTTTTTAACTGCACTGAGTGTTTGAAAGAGTGGGATTGGCTCAATCCAATCAGTTCATATATTGCTGCAGAAACAAAGCTACTTGTTGCAAATAAAAACATTTCTACTGAGATGTTTTCTTGAAACTGACGTTCAAGTGCAGCCTGGGCAACAATGCATAGAATGTGTTACATTCCTTTAAGTCAGGGGTGGCTAACTCAGAATCCATGGTCATTGGTCCTGCTTACTGAGACTGATGGGAGTTGTACTTCAGCAACATCTGGGGTGCCACAGGTTAGTCACCCCTGCTTTAATTGAAAGAAAGAAAGAAAGAAAGAAAGAAAGAAAGAAAGAGAGGGAGGGAGGAAGGAGGGAAGGAAGGAAGGCACCTTGAGAATGCTATAGTTATGAATGGTAGTCCTTTATATTTGAGCATTGTTCTGGAAGCTTTGTAAAGGCCATCTTGGTAGTCAAGAAAGCACCACAATTAACTGGTAGTTGTGGTAACAGTAAGCTTATATATATTTATATTCACTTGCTCCAATATAAGCTAATTGGCTTGCTTTGATGTTATCGTTATCCCTGGGCTTGGGCTGCTGGGTTCTGAGCCCAGAAACAGGAACTATTTGTAAGACTTGGGTATTTGCCACCTATGCAGTGGTGTAGCATGGGTTGCTGATGCACAGGGTGGGGCAAGTGCTGTGTCCCCCAGGAGGACTGGGCAGCTGGGGTAGGGGGGGCGTGCAGAGCCGACACAGAGGGTGAACAAAGCCTGCCTCCAACAAGCTCCTTGCCCATCCATCCACTTGCCCACTAGACCAACCAGCCTGCTGCCAGGGCTCTGTGCCCATTCTGGGGGCGTCTGATTGTACCTCCTCAAAAATATGTGCCTGGGGCCATGGCCCCCTGCTCCCCCTACTACACCTCTGAATCTATTCCCTCATCTGGTCAGGTGAAGCAATGGGAAATGCTAGACAAAGTGTCATATGCTACCTACAAGCAATCTCCTTGCTGCGGTGTCAACCCATGTCTACAATAGCTAGCAGACCTGGCAGACTGCTTTGCTGTAAGTCTACACCCTTCTTTAATAAAGCACTAGAACAGATTACTCTGGTGTTTTTGACATCCTTCTTTGGTATCCCTGCACCCAACCACTCCCATGAGCCCTCTTTTGGGCCTGCGGTTCAGAACAAGCATACATTACCCATTTTAACACTTCTCTGTGTTTTCTATGACTTGTAGCGATATTGATCTGTAAGCCAGCTGAAGAATGTGACAATGTCTCTTTGCTATAGTGGTTAGCTCACAATTGATGCACTCTTGCAAGATGGCTTATTTCTTCCGGTAATAAGTGTATCTATCGCGCGCACATGCTCTGTTACTGAGATGGAGAACAGTCTCAGAGCACTAGCTCTGACCCTGAAAGGCAAGAGCATAGTGATTCAGGGGGATGGGGAGAAATGTTGAAACCAACAGCTCAGGCCCTGAACAAGCAATCAACATTTAGAAGTCATTGTGCACCATCAAGTTGTGAAAATGAGAGGGAGCATGATGTGTGCACAGCCCTGAACAGAGCTTGGAAAAGAGCCCTAATGACTTGACAGAGAGCATTACTTTAATGAAACCACTGCAGCTCTGAAGAATGCTTCACGAAGACATGTTCATGCTGTATTCTTCTGTCACCACTGTTGGCCAGAGTGCCAAGTTGATAATTAATGAAGCAGCAACTCTTGCCTAATGGCATAAACACTTGGTTACTCTTTTGAATAAAATGTGAGTTTGATTGACTCAGATCCACTATTTGCAATCTCATAAAACCATAGCCATGGACAATAATTGATTTACTCTCCTCTCCAGTTGGCATTGCTGTACATTGAGAAACAGTTCAGCACATAAGTGCCTTGGATCGGATATGCCGTATTCATTCACTATGAATTACTAACAAGACGCAGAAGTCCCTCTTTAGAGCTTTGGTGTGAAATGCTGTGTTCTTCTACATTTCCTTTTGCTTGTTTAAACACAGCTAGGATCGCCAGTATGAAGTGTTTCCATAATTCAGCTTTGACATCCAAAATCATGGCCAATTCCAATTCTGGAGCTCACACCTCAATGAAAAAAATAGCCTTCAATTCAGCAAACAGAATTTCACATGCATAGATTGCTTGAAAAGTTTCTTCAAAATCTTTGAAACCCTTTGTTATTTAAATCAGAATTATCATGGGATAAACATATCAATTTGGTGCAACATGTCTTTGAAACTGTACTAATATGAGCATTTCCATCACACAGAATATGGAAATAATCTAAGACACGCTTTCCTTTACACATGCTCTCTAAAATGTGCATTCATTTTTACCCAAGTGCCCACTGACAGAATGTATGGTCAGCCACTGCTAAATTGTTCAGAACCAGCCTAGTCCCATGCAGATCCAAGGACGAGGAATAAAATAGTGGAGGGTCCATGTTAGTTAGTTTAAAATAGAATCTAATAATGGTCGACTTTTCAAGTGTTATAAACAGCCAAATGTTTGGAAGATGATTAGTTTATAGTCCAGAATTGCTGATGACTCAGCAGTTGTTTGGAGATTCTTTCCTGATTGACTGTGAATCTCTGTGTTTGAGTGGCATCTGCACCAGAACCTGAAGATGGTGACAGACCTCCCTCCTGAAGGAACGATCTGAATAAACAACAGTTTTGCGGTGAAAGAGAAAGCAAAATCCCCCTCAGTCCTTGCAGTCTTTGGTGCAATAGGAAATCTTGCTGGCAACTTAAACTAACCAAACAACACCTTCTCCATTCTATTATAAAGAGTCTCACAATGACAAACTAGTTCCCCACTAGGCCCTGTGAGACCTCAGACGTGACCTCCAAGGCCCCATGAGGCTCCAGAAGAAGTTGGGTGTGACCCCTGAGGCCCTGCCAGGCCTCCAACACAACTTTCAGTTATTCGTGAGGACCTGGAAGTTATATTGGAGGCCTTGTGCTGCGGGTGCCAAGCACCCACACAAAAAATTGTGGGTGCCTGAGCCCCCAGGGCCCTCTGGAGTTGGTGCCAGTATATCCACAAAGCTATACTCAGAGTAGATCCATTGAATTCAATGGACTTAAGTTCATGGAATTCCATTGGTTTACTGAGTATGACTCAAATTCAATAACAGCCAAGACCGTGGATATACCTTTGTATCTATCAAGACTGGCATGCTGCATTTGGAAAAGACAATGTAAGTTTTAGGAATCAAGACTATTTGGAAAGCAAGGCCAAAGTTCTCGCTATGCAAAACTATGTAAAGTTTCTGAGAGCTTTCTCCAAGCTCTGAGACTGAAGCGGTTTTTATAAACAAACTTGAAGGAAACATAACAGAATTATGCCTGCAAATCCGGAACAATTTATTTATGATCTTTCAAACTTCAATATATTAACTTCTTTTCAAAGCACAGAATAAACCTATCTAAATGTCTTCTTTACTTTTGCGTTAAGGACTAAAGAGATGTGACTTTGTCATCAAAGAAGCGTGTGATGTTGAAGTGAAATTAAATTTATACTTTCAAATGCCAAGACAATAGGAAAGAGTTTCAAAAACAACTTCAACATTGCTCATTCTCCCCCCACCCCCACCTCTTTCCGAAGCCCTGGTGATGGCATCTTCTTAGAAACATGATAAAATGAAAAGTAGATATCCTGTGCCCCAAATGCCTTAACTTTTCATCATTATGACAATACATGTACTGACTTTCTTATTTTGTTTTCTTTATGTCAAGGATGCACACTGACTTCTTGCCAGCACAAAGATACCACAATATATTAATAATAAATACAATAAAAATCCACACCTGTTTAAATTAAACAAAAATGTGAAAAGAATCCTAATATTCTTTTATGTCTTATGATTTATAGCACCCTTATACACCTTTTAGAGGGGACACGGGTGGCGCTGTGGTCTAAACCACTGAGCCTAGGGCTTGCCGATCGGAAGGTCGATGGTTTGAATCCCTGTGCCTGAGTGAGCTCCTGCCAACCTAGCAGTTCGAAAGCACATCAAAGTGCAGGTAGATAAATAGGTACCGCTCCGGTGAGAAGGTAAATGATGTTTCCATGCACTGCTCTGGTTTCTCCAGAAGCGGCTTAGTCATGCTGGTCACATGACCCAGAAAAACCTGTCTGCGGACAAATGCCTGCTCCCTCGGCCAGTAAAGCGAGATGAGCGCTGCAACCCCAGAGTCGTTCGCGACTGGACTTACTGTCAGGGGTCCTTTAACTTCACCTTTTATACACCTTTTAAGGGTCTAAAGAAGCATCCCTTGGAGTCAGTGTAAAAATTGCCATGGCCTCACTTCAGATCCACTTGATCCACTTGTGATTCAGTGAAACACTGAATCCCCAGGTCACAAACTGAACTGAAGGCAAGGCATCCAAGCAGGGGCATAGGAAGCGGGGCGCGGGGTGTGTGGTCCGCCCCGGGTGTCATCCCTGAGGGGGTAACAAAATGGCTTACTGCGGGGGACGCCACTTACCGCCTGGCCTGCAGCATGCCCAAGCCATGCAACTCTTTTCGGAGTGACACGGTGGCTCGGGGTCCCACGGTACCCAAAAAGGAAGCGTGGGGCTTGTGTCCATGGGCAGCTTGCTGCAGCGCCCCCCTGTGCAGATCGCCCTGCTCCCACCACTCCGTGTGCTGGAGCAGCTAGCTACGCCCCTACATCTAAGCACTCCTTTGATGCACATTTGTTGCTGCAACACACACATTTCATGTTAGCAAGGCTAGGTACGTTTCATATGGAGAACTGGGGGTGGATCAATCTATTGGTTTAGTTTATCTTTCCCATCTTAAATTCAACCCCCCCCCCACCACAAACATTCCCACAGCAAAGGTGGATCAAAGGTAGGCAGAAGGCAGATTACTGGATGACCTGCAGAAGATCTCCAAGCATTTCTGGATTCCAGTGTTTCAACAATCACAACAAAATGCCCCCCCCTTCTAAAGCAGATTGCTAAAGATAAGAAATATAGGGGACAGAGACAACCAAGAATGGAATCATGAGCTCAGTTCTGGTATTAAAAACAAACAAAACAAAACACCCTAGCATGTAATGAGCATAGCTGTCAACATTTCCCTTTTTTAAAAAGGGAAATTCCCTTATTGTGAATAGGATTCCTCGCAAGAAAAGGGAAAAGTTGACAGCTATGGTAAAGTGGGGCTTAGAAAGACCTCTGTCAGCTGTTTGCAGTCAGTGTGAACAATATTGAACTAAATGGTGGTCTGACTGTTCTGAAACTAATTCCCTAGTGAAATATAAGCAATGGTAAAATGAATACATGTACATTGGTGGGTTGTTGTTTTAAATCACTATTTACACATTCAGTAAATATCCATGACCATACATAGGGGGGGAAAGTCCATGTAGCAGTATTTGTAATCAGTGTGAAGGAAACATGCACAAGAAAGTTATTCTGCAGTTGATACACACTGTGTGCTTTGGGGACGGTATGCCTTAAATCTAATTTACAGTAGGCCCCTTCCAAGCTGCAACAGAATGGGGACACTGTTAAAAATAATCAATAGCACATCTATAGCAGCGTTATTATTTTTTCATGTGAAAACTGTAAATTGTTTCTACTTAACAAGCAAATATATACCCCATCACTGGTCTCCAGGTCACAAAAGAGGGTTATCCTGTCACCATCACTGATTTTTGAAAAGTGTGACATGTATTTAGTTGTCAGCTCCTATCAGCAGTCTTCACGAATCAACATTGCATCCGCAGCAAAGCACACCATTTTGTGCTCTTTTTGAAGATAATTAGAGTTCCCTTTTGTTGCAGATAAGATGTAAAACAGCTATAACTGCTAGTGAATGTGATTAAAGTAACCTCTATAGAACCCCATTATTCTAGACAGATTCCTTCAGATGCATAATTTCCCCATTTTAAGAAAACATAATGCATGCATATAAAATTCAAATTGTCGAGACACCTCGAACAAAAATTAGTTTCTCTATTAAGGCATTCTTAGTAGCTGGTTAACATGTAAAACTCTTAAAGTGTATTTTAAAATAATCATGAAATAATAGTGCATGTCACTGAAGGTAAACATTTTATCGTGAGAGGTTTACTCAGGCAAGAGTTTGATATGAAAGTTTTACTTGCAGAACTTCTAGGGGGGAATTTATGAGGGTACGCCACAGGCAAACAGGACTTTGGTGGAACTCCTCCAACAGATTATGTAGAGTAATTCCATAAAGCCCTATGGGGCAACTCTTGTATTGATGTATGGGAAACATTTAGCAATAACATACACTAGTCTTAGTCCCATTGCCGTTCTTTGAATCGCATAATACGACTAGGTAATTTTAGACTTTGAGCTAATGGTCTTACAGGGCTCCTCTGTAGATAGCCACATTAACATTTCTCTAACTGCTTCTACATATCTGATATGTTAAAGCAACAGTTTGCTACCCTTGAGGTTTTTAAAAAAGAAATACTCTGAGCCGATGCAGTTTTGCATTCTAAATTCACTGAAATTGAGGCAAATAGTACCTCTGCCTCATGCAATGAAGCATTAATCTCTCCCTGGATCCACCTAGTCAATCCCTCATGGCTAACTTTAAGAAGTCAAGGTAGGCAGGGGTCCAGGGAGCACATGATCGGCTGCACTTGCCACAACTTCAGCCCACAATAATTGAAACTAATCCAGTACAGAGGGGACAGACAGTTCTCTGGAAACCTGCTCCGGACTTGCTCTAACTGTAGCACCCAGCTGTGTTGGAAAGGTTATCAAATCGCTGAAAATAGAGAGATTCTATACTTTACTATTACACCTCTCTTTTCACACCCACATCCAGAATTGTAAAGCCCTTACTGCAGGATAGCAGCATATTAATATGAAGGCTGATTCCAAGAGCCATCACTCCGAGGAGAGCTAGCCAGGTTTTTTGCCCTGGGTGAAGCCTCCAGAGGGATGCCATTGAGGCTCCCAACCTGTGTGTGTGTGTGTGTGTGTGTATACTGGACCCCATTGCGTTTGTTTAAAAAAGGGCTATCTGAGGTATCTAACTGAGATGCAATAGGGATAATTCTTCTCTAAAACATATATTTTTTCATTTTGTTTTGGAAAAATAAAAATGTGGCTCCCTTCTATGATTGGATTGAAGACTTATACAAACAAACAACGTATGAACAACTTGCATATAAATGCAGACTTGCCATGGACAAATTCAGTGATATTTGGAATCCATTCTTACAAATACTGTAATGGGTTAAGAACTGGTGAAGTACAATAACAACTTTGTAAAGTATACAATTTGGGGTTTCTTCCCCTCCCCCCTTTATTTTCCCTTCTACACGGGTGTGCCCTCTCTCTCTCTCTCTCTCTCATTCTCTTATTTACACCTCACCATGTTTAGTGCACATATAATTATGTACTTTTCTGAACTTTCAGTAAACATATTGGAGGGGTGAAGCCCAGTTTTGCCCCTGTGATCACCCATGAAGGTGTTTGGTGGTGTAGGAAAAGACACTGTCAGCCCCTGAATCATTGCCTGAGAACAGAACAGAGAACAGAACAGAGAACAGTGGTCCTCAGGAAGGCCAAAGCTTGCCAGCTCAGTTGGTCCAGCACGATGCCGCTAACCCAGAAATAGTACCTCGGGTTAAGAACTTTGCTTCAGGATGAGAACAGAAATTGTGCTCCGGTGGCGTGGTGGCAGTGGGAGGCCCCATTAGCTAAAGTAGTGCTTCAGGTTAAGAACAGTTTCAGGTTAAGAACGGACCTCCAGAGCGAATTAAGTACTTAACCTGAGGTATCACTGCATGTTCAAAATGTGACCAGCATGAGCTGAAAACAAGAAAGAAAGGTCCTCTACCTTTTATACAAACAAAATGCAAATGAAAAGAACCTCACCTATTTCGCATTATTTTAGAGACTAATGCGGAGTGATTGATAAATTAGGAAACAATTGCTCCTAGAGTGACCGCTACTGTTGTTGCATAGTTCTCAAATCAAATCCTTAGCCTGCTCTGTGGGGGCTCTCTATATCGACAGGAAATGTTATTAAAGAAGCTAACAAATGAATAATCATTCCCAACAACTCACAGCAGTGCTCTCAGTGGGAAAGTGTAAGAAAGGGGGAAAGTTTTGAAGCAGTGGACTGATTAGGGTGAGGATGATTCTCTGTCAGGCGAATGCATTGTGTAAGTGTCCCTCAGGAGACAGAATTTTCACCTGAAAAGAAACAGCATTATGAACAGTACAGACTGTCGCTTGCAGGACACTGATCTTATTAAGAATGAATGCTAATTTTCACACTATCTCCCGCTGAACTGGAATCCAGTTTACCACTGGGTTTGTTAATTTACACGGGACACCATTATCTTCGGTTGGTCTTAATGTTTCCAAGTGGAGGTCATTAACTGCTGGGCTCATGATCATCCAGCATGAATTACAGACAGTATCATAGAAATACATTTTTTTTCATACCTTTCATTTCTCCATGTGCTATTCTTTAAAGATGGTGTTTAATTTTTGTCACTTCTATTCACACAGAATCCATTCTGGGATATCGTCTTTTCCCCTCAAAAAGGAAGAAATGCAATTATAAAGAAAGGGTAACGATTTTGAACTCCATGTACAGTAATTGGAATATCTGATCAAATTAACATGCTGCCTTTGAAAATAAAGGTAAATTAATAAGGCTGCAACTCTCAAGTTTCTGCTTCATAGGCATCCCACACTCATTTGTGAGAGCTTTTTTTCTCTAGGCTTGCAAGCATAAAATTTCCTGTACCCAAGTTGCGTAAGAGACAGGGAGAAAATATTCCAGAGCTGGGCTTCGATTAGGGGGAGGTACAGATTTGTGACAAGGGTTAGCGAAAGGAATTTATTATAGCATATTGTTCTGATTCAATGGATCCTTGTACAAATAAGCATTCTGAATAGCACATGGAATTCCTTCACTGAGAAGGTTTTCACTTTAGTTGAGTTAGTGGGACATTTTATACAGCCAGTAGTTGTGGTTCGAGGACCCGACCCCCGCAACGTGAAATGAATACGCAAGGACACGTGATATAAGGTTAATGGGCAAGAAAAGGCCACAACTTTATTGAATACAGCAGTGAAAAGTTATTGGCTTAGGCATTGGATGTCTAAAACAAGGGGGTTTATTCACCAGTAGGAGGAGGAGCCTGTTGATGCTCGGGCTCCCGCCCACAACCACTCCCCTCTCTTCCAGGGAGGAGAGTCTTTACCATGACTTTGAAAGCCCTAAACTACTTGGGTCCTGATAATTTCAACACCTTCTCACATTAGTCCCCCCAGTATCACATTTATCTTCTGATTACAGGTAGGTAGCCATGTTGATCGGCCGTAGTCGAAACAAAATAAAAAAATTCCTTCCAGTAGCACCTTAGAGACCAACTAAGTTTGTTATTGGTATGAGCTTTTGTGTGCAGGCACACTTCTTCAGATATCTTCTTCAGGTATCTGAAGAAGTGTGCATGCACACTAAGGTGCTGCTGGAAGGAATTTATTTACCGTATTTTTCGCTCTATAACACGCACCCAACCATAACACGCACGTAGTTTTTAGAGGAGGAAAATCCGTAGGCATGCCACCCGTAGGCATTTCCTCCATAACACGCACAGACATTTCCCCTTACTTTCTAGGAGGAAAAAAGTGAGTGTTATGGTGCAAAAAATACGGTATCTTCTGAGACAGTCCTGCCCCACCTTCCACTTCTTCTAGAAGCTAGATTGACCTGCATTAGAAGCAGGTCCTCCTCTGTGGCAGCCCCAATACTCTGGAGGTCTCTCTCAAGTGAGATTGACAAAACTTTTCACACCCCAGTTGTCTTTCTTTCTCTATTCTCATTGAACTGGGCTAATAAAGCACAGTCTTGTTTCACCCATCTGAACTAGGTCACTATTTCCTACCTTCACTGCTAAGGTAGGAGTCACCCAGAGTAAAAGGGAATAATTTTTACTAAAGGGGCTAATTGATTCTATGAAAACAGAATAAGGAAATTTCCAATAGGACATCCCACCCAAAAGAGATCCTCAGAGATGGAAAGGAACAAATGAACAATATTTGGCCAGTTGCACCAAAACAGGATTGTTTTGCTTCTAACTTCTTCTTGGAACTCTTATAATTTTTAAACTTCTGTGTGAGGACAGATTCAGGCTCCAATCCAACAGGAAATGAGCACAGCATTGGGAGCCATAAAGGTAAAAGTAAAGGGACCCCTGACCATTAGGTCCAGCAGTGGCTGATTCTGGGGTTGCGGCGCTCATCTCGCTTTATTGGCCGAGGGAGCCGGTGTACAGCTTCCGGGTCATGTGGCCAGCAGGACTAAGCCACTTCTGGCGAACCAGAGCAGCGCACGAAAACGCCGTTTGCCTTCCCGCCAGAGCGTTACCTATTTATCTACTTGCACTTTGACGTGCTTTCAAACTGCTAGGTTAGCAGGAGCAGGGACCGAACAACGGAAGCTCACCCCGTCGCGGGGATTCGAATTGCCGACCTTCTGATCGGCAAGTCCTAGGCTCTGTGGTTTAGACCACAGCGCCACCCACATCCCTTTTATTGGGAGCCATAGAGGAGCCTATAATCAGATTGACCAAACTTTGACAAGGTGATAGAATGAGACATTGAATTCAGACTCGGTCAGCGGCTATTGGAATACTACCTTCCTCCAGCTGCTGGATGGCAATCAGAAATCACTAACAGCATCTGTTTTCTTGTCCTTTCCCTATGCAGCTGGGGAGATTTTTATAGAAGCCCCTGCATTTGTAGCATCAGTGGTTAATTTGTGGCTCATTTTTTGGCAACAGGATTACCATAACATAGCTTTTCCCACTTATCCGATTCATGCTTATGTCCTTAACAAATTCTTGTGTAAAAAAAAAAAAAAAAATCCCATTAGCAATCTTACTTGAGATTTAACACAGCTCAAAAAGGCCCACATCCATAAAAATCCTGGAATTAGGAGCCAAACTGGAAAGCATATTTAATGGAAATATTTGTGGTTTATGGTTAAATAAGCCCATTTTCATAAAGATGCATGCTCAGTCTATTTTACTTAAATTGAGCCAACCAACTAAAAATTCATTTACTATTTTTATAGCAGTACAAGCATATTTATAATAGCAGGGAACACTTTTGTGTCTCTGCATGATATCTTAGAAAGAGGTGAATTTTCATTTATTTAATGCAAATATTCACACAAGGTAAACTGCTTAGGCTTATACGGAGCATGTTTTCATTGAAGCATTGTGGAAATAGGAAAATAATATAACATAATTGTACAATAAATGGAATGCAGCAGTTTCAAAATTACTTACACTAGAGTGTGGTGAAAAAGATTGAGATATTATTTGCAAGTTCAGGGTTGCTTTGCGTTACAATTGACTTCATTCTAGTATTATGTATATTTTAAGGAATATCTCTTCTTTTTGAACAAGAGAAATATCAACAGGGAAGGTATATCTGATCTCCTCTAAATACCTTAAAAGCTCTGATTTTGAATTTCTCTCTGTTTACAGAGAAGTCACAGGCATTATAAAACTGATGCATATTATGTCAAGCATGTTAGCTTGTGTTTGGACCAATAAGGTGGCCAAAACACAGGCCGTAAACATTCTGAGCTGGTTGCTGCTCTGCTATAAGCTTTTGTGATACAACGATAGTTGATTTCAGCTTTTTGGAACTGTTCAGATTACTATTTAATTGCGAGGAAGAGGGCTTTACCTCTAGAATCAACTGCCTGAAATGAGTTATTCAGTCCACTGGCCTAATACGGTTGCTCTTTATATCACATGAAGGATTATAAGCAGAAATGGCATACCCACAAAATGAATCAAATAGAAATGCTGAGAGACAATACAGCCTCTCATTGCTTCCTTTTCTGCTGCACATCTGTGTGTGCTGCTCCATGTATTGGATTCCTCCTGTGGTTGTGCCAGTTACCCCCTTCCCATCCACCGAGAGCTATCTGGTTTGCAAGTACTCTGTGCCATGTTATATTGATTTGGCTGCAGATGGCATCAAAGTTCTTTAGCTCCTCTCTTTTGTGGCATTGGCAGGCATTCAGAAATGAACATGCAGTAGCTAAAAAAAAATTAAAAGACAGTGTGAGATGGGAAGGACGGGAGGGAGCCTAAGGGATTGTACTGTTCTGTTGTTATAATGAGAAAACCCTAATAAAAATGGGTTTAAAAACCCACAACCCTGGAATTGTAGGGCTGGATGAAGGAGATGTCTTAGTAGAAAGTTATATCTGAGCTTTATTTTTGCCTGGAGATACAAGGCGTGGAACCTGGCACTATAGTGGTTAAGAACGGTGGACTCGTAATCTGGTGAACCGGGTTCGATTCTCCGCTCCTCCACATGCAGCTGCTGGGTGACCTTGGGCCAGTCACACTTCTCTGAAGTCTCTCAGCCTCCCTCACCTCACAGTTTGTTGTGGGGGAGGAAGGGAAAGGAGAATGTTAGCCGCTTTGAGACTCCTTAGGCTAGTGATAAAGCGGGGTATCAAATCCAAACTACTACTCCTCCTCCTCTTCTACTTCTTCTTCTTCTTCTTTGGGCTTCCTAATGATACAGGCTCCAAAGTCTCTCTTTGCCATTGGGAAATGGAGGAGGGATGAACGGTTTTGGATTTAGGCCCTCGTCTATCACAAACAGGGATTGGCACTGGTGCTGCTTACTACTGCATGGGTCTTATCAACATCTATCCTCCATACAAATAGGTTACATTAAGATTGCCAGGAAAGATAGATTGACTTGGTGTTGTGCTTTTAAATAAGAACGGGGAACAAAAATCAGTTGGAAAGGTATATAAACACTCCAGGAGATCATTTGTGGCATTAAACATGATATCTGTTATCCAAGAGGGACTATAACCCTTAACATAACCCTATAACATAACTGTGCAACAGGTAAAATGCAGTGGTTTTAAAATTCACATCAGATGTGACAGAAATGTTATTGTCCATGAGTATAAAAATATCTGACCCAAGTCAATTGGCAAGCATGTGGAGAATGACATCACTTTATTATATGCAGAAGAATACCTATGAAGGAAATACTGACAGGATGTTGATAGAAGATGAAAGTCAAATACTATTCAGAGGTTTTGGGAGCTGGAAACTATTCTTTTACATCCCTCTCCTTTCTTCTCTATTTTTAATGCAGTGGTTACTTTTGTACATGCAGGTCCTCAATCACTGGGAAAGAAACCCTTCACTATGCAAAAATGCATAGAAGATTTAACAAGCAAATTGGCTCTCCCACCATCTAGATTTGTCCAAACGTCAGCCTCCTTGACCCCTTCCAGTATTTATGTTTAGTAGGCAAATGTAAGCTTAATTTCCAATGTCCTGTGGCTCTGCTGACATCTAAGCAAATGACAATAAAAGTTCACCACATCCCTAATTGGTAGACAACTTAAAAGAGGGGAAAAGAGAGAGAGAGAATAAAGATCAGACATATAATAAACACAACTGCTAAATGACTGGAGCTATGCTGAGAATAAATTTTAAACTCAAACCATGTTCAAATGTGATGCTTACTGACATATTGCCCTCAAGTCGTTACAGTATATAATAAAATATGCAAATCTAATGATAGCTTTGTTATAAATGATGAGTTAAAGGGAAAGGGATAATTGTAATACCTATAATGAAACCATAATGTTAGTTTCCCCCCATTTAAGTTTATAAATGTATTTATTTTAAACATAGCACTGGAATTGTTGACAGCACTTGCTGAATTCTAATGAAGACCCTATTCTGGATTTTTAAAAATAGACAGTCGTGTAGCAGGGGGGGAATAACCTGTGTTTTCTGGTGAGGGAGTTTAACACAGGTTATAAAATGGAGCTATTGTGCGCAAAATAGATTACTCTGTGGGCCTCAACCATGTAAAGGCCACTTGTTGGTATTGCTGGTCCTGTTAAAAAATATAGTCTGATGGGGAATATTGCAGCTGCTTTGCACATTGAGTGGCATCTAATAAAATATTTACCATCCAACTTTTTCTGATGGAAAAGTGGGATGTGAGTCTTCCAGGATGTGCTCCTGGGCAAGTCACGTGACCCTCACTGCAGTCTCACAATAGTAAGCTCAGCACAAGAGTGCGCAAGATTGCAGCACCCAAAATGGCTGCCACAACCTCACGCAAAAAAGAAAAAAAGAAAAAAGGACGTCCCATTTTTTCCAGGGCACATCCAATCACAGATGATATCAGAACACTCCATAGGAAAAGCCCTGCTGAATCAGATCAAAGGCCTATCTAGAGACCCTCATCTTGTTCTCACAGTGGCTCACCAGATTCCTATGGGAAGCCAATACACGAACAAAATGATTTGGCTATGTGATAACATCAGTAACAGAAGAGTTTGTGTGAGATCAAGGACCTTGCAATGGCCTTTAAATACCTCTTAAAACTTTATATATTTGCTCAAGCTTGCCTAGAGTCTTGGTTCTTAATCTTGCACACTGCTCAGTTTTATTTGTGATATACAGTTGAGTTTCATTGTTATCTCATTTTTATCCAGTTTGCAGCAGGTTTTAGCGATAGCTACTGTTGTCTTTTTGCTGTCAATCGCTTAGACATTTTTATTATATTACGGGGTATAATTTCTGAGTGCCTAATAAAATAAATAAATAAATGCAATAAGAATAATAAAGATACATAAGAAGTGCAGAAGAATAATCAAAAGGGGAAAGTATCTTTGATGAAAATACTGTATTCTCTTTTAAATTTATAGTTTTAAATGCCCCAGGCATTCAAGATAAAGTAGACAACATAACATTCAACAATTAAAATAATTTACACTGTTTATGAATGTGCTGCAAGCAATTTTTTTTAAAAAAAAAATGCATATGTGATCCAATTACATGAAATATTTATTGGTGCTCTAGTACATTCATGGATTTCCATGCACCCACAAGGATTTCCCAGTTCACTTCAATGTTAAGAACTCTACACATGCAAAGGAAATGTATACTGAACTGACATTGCACGCTGACGTGAAATCAGATGGGGGAATTGCTGTCTAAATATTACTTACACATTGGAACTTGACTGAACCACCGGAGTATCTGACTCAGTTGGCTTCTACTATATTCTACTACAGAGACTGATTAAAAAATATTCCAGTCCTTGAAAAAGCCATAGCAGGGGGTTTAGAAACTTTGAGAGGATGCAGAGTCCAAATGCACAGCCAAGAATGCCTATGCATGAATGGCGGCCATTATATTTCTGACTGCGGTTGTTGCACTCTGTAGAAGAATCAGTTAAGAGGGTTCATAACATTCTGGAGTATGTTTGGGAGGACTGTGGTGAGAAAGATGGTCTCTAGGGCACGAAGAAAAGCACTGAGACAGCATTTGGGATCCTACCCCATGAGACTTGAAATACAGTGGCACCTCGGGTTAAGAACTTAATTCGTTCCGGAGGTCCGTTCTTAACCTGAAACTGTTCTTAACCTGAGGTACCACTTTAGCTAATGGGGCCTCCCGCTGCCGCCATGCAATTTCTGTTCTTATCCTGAAGCAAAGTTCTTAACCCGAGGTACTATTTCTGGGTTAGTGGAGTCTGTAACCCGAAGCGTCTGTAAACTGAAGCGTCTGTAACTCGAGGTACCACTGTACTACAATTCTGACAAATAAATCCTCAGGTGGAAGTTCTTTAGTAAATCCTAATAGTCTGACTTAGCATTAAGTGTGAGCTGAGCCTGTGTGTTCCTCTCTTATGGAGAAAAATATATCATTCCTAGGTGCAGATAGAACAATTGACCATTGGCTTAAAAGAAAGGGAGGCTAAAAACCATCTATCAGAAAGGTTTCTAACTATCTTGGTCTCACCAGTCAGTTTTCTCATAAAAATACAGTACACAATTAAAGGGATAGATGCCGGCAGCTTTTAATTTCTTTTTTAATACAAGATCCTGTTGATGTAAATAGTCCTGATCCAACATCACACTTATGCCAATGCCAGGTCTACATGCACACAGCACTATTTAGATACATGTGATTCATTACTCTCTCTCTTTCTCTCTCTCTGCCTTACATCCAAAATGAATCCAAGGTGGCTAACTTTTTGTTTTTGTTTTAAGTTTAAAACCAATGTAAAAACCACATATTCATACAGCAGCAACAAGCAATGCAGTAATTAAAAATGAATTAGGAAAGGTAAATATCTGCCCAAAGACTTTTTTTTGAAGAACCAATATTTTACTAGTCTCCTAAAACGGTAAAGAGGTGGAACAGCAGCACAAATAAGCTGTTTGGAGGTCATACACCCAGCCCTTGCTTCCACTGGGAACAGCTGAATGTGGGGCTATATGCATGAACTCCCAACTTGTGATTCAATAGGGGAATCCTATCCATACCTCTTCGCCCTCATAATTCCTAATCCACCTAGGGATATGCAGAAGTCTGTTTAGATGCAGGTTTGGCCCCTAGTTGGAACATGGTGTGCACACTTGTTTTATATGAAAAGTTACATAATGTATGATGGATCTATATTATAAATATTTGTTTCTGTAACACAAGCTAAATTGAATTTAACGTCCTGTACAATATTAGCAAGCCAGGAAACTCCTATTCAGTCAGCCAAAATGAGTACAACTGTCCATAATATTTTAAATAAATTTCCGTGCGTATGGACTTATTTCAGTGCGTACAAACTGTCACAAGTGGTGGACAGGATGTATGTAAAACAATTCCAAGGTTTTATACAAAACAAGTGTGGTCTAAATGAAGAAATTGGTATACATGCATACCGCCCCCCTCCAAGTACTAATTTCCCACTATGCTCAATGGAAAATTAATCCATTTTAGAAAGCAAATGATAGGGGTGATGTTTATTCTTTGCCACACCAGGATTCACAAGAAAAGAAAGGCTAAATCGTTTTATCAAAAAGTATTTAACGTGTATTTAAAGACTGGACACTTCCTCCCTTCCGAGTGAATAACACAAAGATCCTGTGAGGCATTCTAGTTGACAACACCTGTGATGAATTATTTGTAAATGTAATGAATTACATTACTAGGGGCATGTCAAATTATACGTCGATAATGAATTTTTGGATGCATCTGCTATGTAATTGTTCCCAGCGGACATGTATTCATCTTCACCTGGCATTATTTTCCTGATTTTTGTGGGTTTTTTAAATTATGCATTTTCATTCCTATCATAATTGTTACCGTGATCCCTGTTCCTTTGTTCTAATCAGGTCCCTTTAATGCGTTGCATATTCTGAACAAAAGAGGAGGGGGAAAACACACACACACAAGGATATTGGCTAAACAAAACACTGGCCTTTATGTGTTACTGTGTAACTGCCTGCTTGGCTTCAGAAGGTTGGGTGGTGTTGACAGGGGGGATCAGTTGTTTTCCTGCCTGTATCTGCCAGCTGCTGCAAGCAGTGTATTCTGAAGCCCTACAAAAAGAATAAATGTTAAAAGCTGGGCTGATGACAGATATGCTTCCACTGCCCTTACTTGGTCTATCTTTGATTTTTAATAAGGCAAATAAAGCAAATTGAGAGTGTAAACCAGCCTGTGACTCACCCTGACTTTTGTTATGGAAACAATCTGAAAGACGGAGGGAGGGAGGGAGAAATCTTTCATCGGTTTATGGCTACAGAGAGAAGCAGCCTTGTCTTAATGGTGCACCAACAAACCTTTCAAATAAGGCTATGTTTGCTATCCAGAGTTGATGTCCACTTCACAAATTCATTTCACATAGGCAAGTCTGGTCATTCATGCTGGAGCCAACAGATAAAATAATCAAGGCCTTGTGTGAAAAACAACAATGGTGTATGGATGGATGGATGGATTTACTTACTGGTACTTACTTACTACACACACACACACAAAAAAAACCCATACAAACAAACAAACAAGGAAATCCCCTTTGGAAACTGCTCCTCTTGTCATAATCAGACAGGCACTGTCTTTATTGTCATTCCAGTGCCTCCCTTTGAAGGCCCAGTTTGTACCTGTACAGTATTGAAAATGTGTTGATTTTTCTTTTATAAATTGTACATTGTTCTGGATGTTTTTAATTGCAGCTTTACTAGGATACGGACTGTGTTGCCTGCCATATCCCCAGCCGTCAATAGTCAAATAGACTTTGAGGACGGTAGCCATGTGACCACATGGGAGCTTATGCCATACATTTCTCTGAAAACATGCCCAATGTGTATGTGTGTGCTGAGGAGGGGGCGGGGACAGGTAAAACCACATTGAGGGTGTTTTATTCCTACCAACAAGCTGTGGTGTTGAATGTTTCAAATGTAACAGCTCAAATGAAGAAGATGTGTTCGTTTACATCATCCATTCCACAGGTAATTATTTCTGCCATTTGTAACATGGTCGTGAAAAATCAACAGATCTTCCTAACAATCTGGTGCTGCTCCACACAGAAGTGGCATGAGGTCCTCGTGCAATTATTTGAAAGTGGTCACCAAACTTTACTTTGTTTATCCCAGCTGAGCCTGAGATGCTTAGTGTCTACCTTTGTATCCATCCTGAATATCTTGATTGGGCTCCAAGCCTTACCCCCAGGCAGGAGCACAAATGAGTTCCATGTATGCACAGTTTTCTTCTGAGGACAGCTCCCTATGCTTCATGAGGTGCCACTCTGAATGTTTTTCCTTTTTCTGGGGTTGGGGAAGATCTCAGAGACTGGTGCTGGAAGGAAGAGCTCCACATGAATGAATGGATGCTGTCTGCAGCACAGCATATCCCATCCTTTAAAAATTCAGGACTGCTTGCATCCAGAATTTGGGTCTACAGTAATATTTTTCATAAAAACATCAGGCAATTAAAGAATGTCACTTCATTTTCCTAGCATGTATCCAGTGCTATCCCGTGAAAATAGGTTTGTCGCTCAAGTGGTGGAGAATACTTTATCTCTTTTGTTCAAAGCTACGTCGGATGGCTTTGATTTCCTTACATTCGTGTATTCTTTATAATATTCATAGTTGCTTGAAGAGCTATAACGGCATTATATCAGACTGAGATGTTTTGGCCAGCAATTGCGCTGGGCCCTTTATATTTTGTAATCTGTCAGACCCTGCTCCTGTCCATTAACCTTTTATTTCAAGGAAAACTTATGAAGAAGTGGTGCTTGGTAGGCAGTGCATCTAGAGTCAACTTCCTCTGCCTCTGGACGTGTGAAAAATTAATCTATCAGGAGTGATTTGGGAGTAATGATGACCCTACCCAAGTTTCTGAATACTCCTCATAGTCCAAAAAGGCTTTCAATGTTGACTGTAAATACATTTTTAAAACCCTCCTCCATTTGATCCAATCCCAGCCGTATCACAGACTGGAATGTCCAGGTCTGATATAGTGATACCTATGCAGATGTTTAGAACAGGGGTTGGAAACCTGCCCTCTTCCAGATGATAGATTCCCAAGTCCTAAAACTCCCAACCAACATGGTTGATGGTTAGCAATGCTGGGAGCTGGAGTCCATCACATCTGGAGGGCCTCTTGCTTCCCACCCATGGCCTATAATGCAGTAAAGGTAAAGGTAAAGGGACCCCTGACTGTTAGGTCTAGTCACAGATGACTCTGGGGTTGCGACGCTCATCTCTCTTTATTGGCCGAGGGAGCCGGCGTACAGCTTCCGGGTCATGGGGCCAGCATGACTAAGCCGCTTCTGGCGAACCAGAGCAGTGCATGGAAACACTGTTTACCTTCCCGCCAGAGCGGTACCTCTTTATCTACTTGCACTTCATGCTTTCAAACTGCTAGGTTGGCAGGAGCAGGGACCGAGCAACGGGAGCTCACCCCGTCACAGGGATTCGAACCGCCAACCTTCTGATCGGCAAGCCCTAGGCTCTGTGGTTTAACCCACAGTGCCACCCGCGTCCCACCTATAATGCATTACGCAACGGCATATGTTGCAAAAGGTATTAGTAAAAGCTGAAATGCAGAAAAGAGAAAAAAGAGCAAATAATAATTTGAAAATCTATTTCAGGAAAGCGAACTGAAAGAAGCCTGCTCAGTCTGTGTTTTGGGTCAAAAAAATTCTGTTTTCCACACGTAAACGACTTTAACCACCACAAAGATGTAGATTTCACTGGTACAAACAATATATTTATAATACTCATCTTGAACTAAATTTAGATGTTTCCATTCCCCCCCGCCACAAATATATTTTGAACATATTTATTTTTAATGTTTGATATTCTACTATGTTTTATATATGCTGTAAGCCACCCAGAGTGGCTGGGGAAACCCAGCCAGATGGGCGGGGTATAAATAACAAAGATTATTTGTTTGTTTGTTTGTTTTTACAGCATTACAAATGTCTGTCGAGCCTGAAGGCAAGTAGATGCTCTGACCAAGATAAAATAAAATATTGTATTGTCTCTACACAATTTCTTTTCACACCCAATGAAAACATTCTTCCCTTTTCACAGTTTTGCCAACACAGTGTATATTTAGGGTTATTGAATTGTAAGACCATCTTGGCTGTGAGTCCTGGAAGACCTACTCCCTGCCTTGCAGGCCTTTCCCCATGTGGCCTGAGAGGGCAGGGCCCTGGCTGACTCAGTTACACAAGCTAAGGCTGCTGAACAGACACTTGGGCTGGGGTGTTGTTTGGGGTTTTGTTGTCGCTGTTTTTGTACATTTATTTTAGATTTGGTTATTTCATGTCTTTATTTTAGATCTGGAAATTGTTCAGTTTGGTTGTGTATTTTTTTATGTTTCATTTATTGTTTATGACTACTTTTGTTATGTTGTAGTTTGGCATTTTTTTCATGTTGCAAGCTGCCTCGAGCATGGTTTGAACTGTGGAAAGGTGGCATAGAAATAAAATTGTGTATGTAAGAGGAAGAAAATTACAAACATTTAAAAATGTCCCTACTGAGTGAAAGATTCACTAGGTGGGAAAGTTCTTAAATTTCATTTTAGTCTGTTTCCTATCTATTGTTACCTTCAACAACAAAATAATTTTCTGATTTGTGGGCTCCATAATTTTGTGTATGGTTAGTATATCCATCAGAGGCTGATAGTATCACAATTTTGGAATCAGCAATTGAGACGGCTTATCCCTTTTGAATGAGAAAACAATCCACATTTTAACTCATTTGGGAATTCTTCAATACCAAGAGGATGTTGCCTGATTGTGTCTAAAACCAATAAAAGAAAAATCAAGTGGCTCGGTTGACAAAAGCTGTAATGAAATAAATGCCACTTTCTTGATTATGATAAACCAATTAAATCTAATTTCTGTTCTGTTTCCATACATAAGCAACAGCTGTACACGCTATCCATGGGTAATTAATTGCTTCCAACTGCCTGCCAGTGAAAATGATAGTTCTTTACATTGATGACACAACACAACATGTGCCCCTAAACACATTAGGGTATATCATATGATTACACAATATGCCATAGGGATTTACAGAGCAGGCAACAGATTTAGATCAAAACAGGCAAAATATGCAAGCTTCGCTCAACATGACTGGCAAAGAAGGAATGTAGCACATCCTGGAGATGTCAAAAGCTTCTTCAGTTCAGAAGGAATGGGCAGCCAAGGAAAGGTACCTTGAACACCGTTAGGGAATGCCTCTACCTTTTGGTGTAATTATTTCAACATGTCAAGAAGGAGGTGAAAGGTTAGAGGGTGCCCCCCAAACAGAAACTGTGTGGCACAGGATAGCCCTATCAGTGGCGTAGCGTGGGTTGTCAGCAGCCGGGGCAAGGCAAGTAATTTGCGCCCCCTAACCCATGGACTTTAACACTCGAGTCTCTTCCGGCCCCTCCCCCAGATGTTGCGCCCGGTGCGGCCGGCCCCCCCTGCACCCCCACGCTACGCCACTGAGCCCTATGCCCAACCCCATATACAACCTGGAAATACAACCCCACTGCCTGTTGTGTTTATTACACAGCACTAGCAGAGGGACAGAATTGGCCCAACTCCCAGGAACATGCTTTTTTTATTTCTAAAGCAGGGGTAGGGAACATTGTTGCTGTTGCTGTTGATTAAATTTTCACAGGGTGGCTCACAACATAAAAATACAAAATGAGAACACAAAATACACAATAAAGCAAAAGCAAACAAAAAACCCCTCTCTCACACACATTTAAAAAGCCATAGAACATTAATCAGCCAAAGGTCTGGTTATAAAGAAATGTTTCCGCCTGACGCCAAAGACATATAATGAAGGCACCAGGCAAGAATCGCTGGGGAAAGCATTCCACAAGCGAGGAGCCACTGCAGAAAAGGCCCATTCTAGTTATCTATCTATCTATATGATCCAACCAATTCTTACTTTGTTTTTTGTTTATTTGTTCTTGTTCATTTGTTTAGGGAAGCTTTTAATGTTTAACAGACCACTGTATTTTAATATTTTGTTGGAAGCCACCCAGAGTGGCTGGGGAAACCCAGCAAGATGGGTGGGGTATAATAAACAAACAAACAAACATACAAATAAATTTAGTATTATTATTAGTTCTTGTTTATTCTTACTTTGTTTTTTGTTATTCTTAATTTGTTTTTTAATGTTGTACGGTATTTTAAATTGTGGCCTATCTTGGGCGAAGGCTGGGTAATAAATGAAGATACTACTGCTACTACTGCTACTACTACTGCTACTACTGCTACTACTACTGCCTCTGTGTCCTGGGTGGGATGATACCATTGTGGCATTCCAGCTGTCGCCACATAATGACTGGCTAATGTGGGGACATCGTTGGCAAGCAAGATGGTGATTGGCAGCAGCTTCATTGTCAGGGATCCTGTTGCAGCTGCAGTTTGCAGAGGTGCATGAGCTTTTCTTTCTACTGTTTGTGCTTCTCCTGTGTTGACCTGGCTGCATGCCGCTGTGGCTCGAGCATCGTGGGGACGTGGGACCAGCCTGCGTGTGCTTAAAATGGTTTTGTCTCATTTTGAAAAAGGTGTGATAACTGTTTTCACTTACCGCAGCTGCTTGGAGGCACTCTAGGAGCAAAATTATTGCCATTGGAAAAGAAAAAAAAGCTAGCCTAAAGACCAACAGGATACATTCTTACACATTCATTTGCACTGCAGCCTGGGTTTGTGTGAGATCTAAACAGAGGCTTCTCTGAGATCTCTTTGGTAAATCACATTGGATGTGTGCTTTCTGTAATTTATCTGTGAATTATTGCTTTTTTCCATGTTGTGGGTACTGTTTATTATTAACCTTGGCCATTAACCCTGTATGATGTAGATAAGTCCTCGACTTGTCAGTTTACATTTACAGAGCATTCACTGTCATGCAAGCACCACTGATTAAATATACTGTGACAGGACAAAAAATTATGCAAGGCTAGGCCAGAGCAAATGTCAGATGTATTCTCTTTTGTTTAGGAGTTCTAAATAGCATTACCTCTTGTGTGCGTGCAAGAGCAATCTGGTCATGTGATATGAGATGCTAAGATACAAAGGTTGCAGCATACTAGAACACAACCAGTTGATCCCAATTTTGTCCTTACTTCTCTAGAGTAACTGGGGTAGAAACATGAGCGACTATACAAATAAAACTTACAAAAGCTTTGTTCTATCATCTAATCATGCTCCTGATCACATTCTGGTATCCTTGCAGTACCAATAGCCAGGTTAGTCTGGTTTCAGGTAGAAAGTTGATGCCTGCCTGGCTCGCCTCATTTCCAAAGAGACTATTTAAGGAGTACGGTGAAGACGGTCACATTCTCTCTTTCCAGATGATCTAGATTACACATGATTATTCCTTAAGAGCCCCTTCACAGTGGCGTAGCGTGGGGGGTGCAGGGGGGGCCGGCCGCACCGGGCGCAACATCTGGGGGTTAGGGTTAGGGGGCGCATATCCACAGGTTAGGGGGGCGCAAATCCACGGGTTAGGGAGCGCAGATTACTTGCCTTGCCCCGGATGCTGACAATCCATGCTACGCCACTGCCCCTTCATATCTGGTTATCATGTAGTACAAGAAGTAACTACAGCAATTGCTCTTAAATACATTATTCCATTTCTCACTTTTAGATAACTTCAAAAGCAGGCCCAGCAGCAATAGCCCCCTTTAAGAAGGTAAAGTTATCCTTGGTGCTGCAGAAAAGCCTTCTTATCCTTTAAGCAAGCACACCAACACACACAAACAGGAAAATTAAAGTAAATGCTCCATTTCTGAGGATGAAAGGGGAAGGCACTTAGTAGGAAGCTGCCTTAGACTGGGACAGGCTGCTTGGACATCAAACCCAGTGTTGTCTATGGGCGATAGATCTCCAAAATCTCAGCAACCGGCCTTTCTCATTATCCGCTGCCTGATCCTTTCAACTGGACACTAAACCAGGGACCATCTGCAGGCAGAGCACATGTTCTGCCACTAAGCTACTCACCCTCCCCAAATCTTTCATAGAAAGAGAATGGAGAAGAGTACATTCTGAATTGGTGAGGTGTTCCTATATGAAAAGTATAACCTTGCTGAAATACTCAGTCTTGCTTAGATATCCTGTGGGAGACACCACATGGGATCACCCCTCTGGTGTTCCCCCTTCTGGGATGCCATTGTGGACCGAAGACTACACCCACAGGAAAGTGGCAGGTAAGTTGTGGAAGGACTCTGAATTAAAGAGCTCCCAGGGTAAGAGACTGAGACAGAAAAGGTAAACTCCCAGCTGATGGCTGGGAAAGTCTGCCATTTTCTATGGGTGGCTAGGATTAAGAGCTACATTTCGTGAAGTTTCTGTGTTTGTGCATCATTCTAGTATTTTAGATACCTTGCTGCTGATTTTCTCTCCCTTATTTTCTATGTTTCTGCAATTTTACCACTTAATTCTTATTGTATTGATATAATTGTTGTAAAGACATTTTATCTAGTGACATTTGTGTTTGTTGAAGACTGCTCTGAGGCCTTCTGATCAAGGTCTACTGATTAATATTTAATTTAATATTAATTTAAATATAATATAATTATATTTTGAAGGGCTTCTACAAGTGTTTGTGTATAGGCAGTGCTTTTTTCTGGGGGTACGCAGGGGTACACATACCCCTAAACATTTTGTGAATCTTTTGTCCATTTACTGTATTTATATTTTCTGATTTGAACTATAAAATGGTGATTTTCCTGAGTCAAAATGAGAGTACCCCTAAACTTTTTTTTTTTAAGAAAAAAGCACTGCGTATAGGAAAGACAGAAAGAAAAGCAAATTAGACCCTTGACTTTTAAAAAAAAATTAAAGGCCAAACAGTACTGAGACATGTTGAGAGGGGGGACTATGTCCCTTCTGACAACAGATGCCCATGGGCAGCATCCAATGGCAAGCAGACTACCACATAACACACAGAACTCCATAGCAGTGCTAGTGAAGGAAAGACTCATGGTTCGGCTGTGATCTTCAGCTGACGTGTGAGGACTGGAGCACTAAGCCATGCATGCAACCTGGAGCTTTGCTCTAAACATGAATTGTGAGTGTGACATCATCTCCACCCACCTGCGCCCCCTCCCGCCAATTTAAACACCTGCATGAGCCCATTGCTAAAACCAAAGGTTATATTTCTGTGCACAGTTAGTGTAATTAAATCCAGTCTCCATCAATGAGATGTTAGCTGCCCGGTTGCACCTAGGATGGTGGCTAACATGTGCCATAATCACTCTGTTAGTTCATAGTACATGCTGCTCTTTGTGTGTATTATGAAAATGCCTCTGCCCATTCATATATACATTTTCTCCTTTGCTCTCTATAAATTACCCTCTGTGTTCACATATAAGCCACTGTAATTTAGTTATTTACTGTGCGCCACAAACTCCATAAAATGCCACTTTCCAAGAATACAACTGAGGCTTAAGTCAGCATTTTTATGATATCATCTGTACTGGCAAAACATTAAAGGCTCAATATTTAATAAACATAATAAACATCCCTATGAAACAAATTGTTCATAAACTACCTGTTTAATTTTTCAGGGTTCCTGAACCACATATTTTCTTATTAGTAGCGAGCCTGCTGGGTTGCAGGATAGATAGGGCCTGTCAGGGATAGAATATAATGTAGCGGTTTTATGAATTATTTCTGTGAGGAAAAGCCTATTACAGCTGACAAGAGGATGATATTAGCCCATCATCATTCCGATGGCACCACCCTTCCCCCTTTCATCCATCAGGCCTCTTGTATGAGCGCTGAAAGCCAGGCAGTCTTTGCATAGCCAACACAAAGACAAATACTTCTCTCTTTTCGGAGTCCATGAAACATTTAGTATTTCATTTCGAATCATGGCAGATGACAGTAACAAATGGCCTAATGAATCTCCCTCATTGTCCCCGGTGAATCTGAAGATGAGAGAAAAGTAAAATCTCTTTCATGGGGTTGGATTTGTTTGTTTGTTTATATATTTGGCCTGCACGGAAAGGGTTTCTGCCAGCCTCTAAAATGAATTTCTGGGTTGCTAGCAATTAGCAGCCGGCAAGCAAACAAAGCAAAGATCAGGTACTTTGCTGTGACCCTCCCCATTTTTCGACTGTACCAGAGAGCACAATTATATGAGAATGGATTTCAGTCAGCTTTACAGATGAATTTTAAAGGTTTCTCTTTTTGTAAAGTAACTTCAAAGGTGGAGAGAGAGAAAACCCAACCTGCAAAAACAATAATAAAGCAATGTAATGAAGTTGCATATTAGATAACGCTAGTAATATGTAAGGGGTGTATCATGAATTATAAACTTCTTTTTATTGCCTTTTTGTTTTATTTAAAGGGAAACTGCATTAATGGTGTTTGAATTTTTCAGCACGGATGTAGCCGAGCCATACAAGTTTTATGTAAGATTGTTTTCTAAATGTGGCTTTCAAAGGCAGAAGTCCCTAGCAGATGTGTGGAGGAAGGAATTATTCCCCTAGTAAGATTGTACTGAGAGAAGGAGATTCTTTCTTCTGCAGGGCTGGGCCAAGGCATTTTCCCACTTCAAGCTGATGTGCTGCATCAGCATTCGCCAACCTGGTGCCCTCTAAGACTACAACTCCCATCAGCCCAGCCAACGAGGTAGTGCTGGGGAAGGCTGATGGGAGCTGCACTCCAAAACAAATGGCAGTTACCAGATTGGCAAAGGCTTCCCTGCATGATTGAAGAAGTGCCAAGACACTGCCTCCATCAGCATCTGTGGCCAATAGTGCGGGTGGGAAATTTTGGACACTGAAGTCAATGGCCTTCCATCGGGTCCATCGTCAAATATAAAAATATGCTAAACCAGCCCTTTTGCATTTAGGGGGCTTTTCATTCATTCTGCTGAATGGGGTCTTGTGCTTCTTTTTTGCTTTAAACTTATTATCATTATGTATTAAATTTATATACTGCACTTCTTCAAAACATCTCAGGGTGGTTCACATAATAAAACACAAGTAAACATAGAGCATAGACAAGAGAAGTTCGGCTATCCCTTTCCAGATAGAGGCACAGCTTGGCCACCAGCTGAAGCTGATGGAAGGCACTCAGCGCCACTGAGGCCACCTGAGCCTCGTGCGACAGCAGAGGATCCAGGAGTAGCCCCAAGTTATGTACCTGCTCCTTCAGAAGGAATGTAACCCCATCAAGAGCAGGCGACCTCCCAGCCATCTGGGAGAATTGGTTTATTCATTTTGTTAAGAAGTGCAAACAAAACAAAAATATGTCTGGGCTTCTGTCCCAAAGTTCTGCCCTGATGGTGTCATATAAGAGACATACCACAAAGGATTCTGGGCTACTGCTTTTACATCATCTATAAGTAAGAAAAGTGGGGGCAGTCAAACAGAAGAGGAAAGACCTAACTGTGTGCTTGATTTATTTTTTCCTGAAGCTTTCATAGAGCTGCTCAAAGCGACAAATATTTAGTGTGGCCTCCTGCTGTTAGAACCCCTTGTGCTATAGTAAGGCATTGCATAAAAGGTCATTTTTGGCATGTGACCAACAACAAACAAGCTCTAACACTTCAGCATGCAATGTCTGCTGTATTGGCCAGTTTCGACCTGGATTACAAACAGGTGTGATCTCAGTTCTAGCTTGGCACTCTGTTTCTTCCTCACCTGAATGGCAGGCAAGTGTGATAAGAGTAAGAACATTAATTTATTTAGTTTGTAGAGTGCTCAAGGCAATTCATATTACTTTATTAATTCCCACAGGTATCCTGTACACTAGAATTATTAATCCCACCTTGTGTGTTGGGAGCAATGAAGAGTGAGATGGGTGCTTGTGTCTGGGCTGGTTAACCAACATCAGGTTGGCTGCCCCTGGTTTCCACTGACTTCTAGCTTATTATCTTTTCCATATTGTTCTCACCTCTTTCAATGCTTTATCCCCTTTTCTTTATTACCACAAACGATAGTTGTAAGGTATAAATGATTGTTAATTTTGAATTAAAATATTATGAATGGCCAAGAAGTTTCTGATGAAACCATGATGACTGGTTGGTTTACGTCTCACAGATTTTTGAAGAGCTCCTTTTGTACCTACATAACATTTCCTTTTTTTACATGACAGATCACAATGGCTCACTCAGGGCCATTAAAGTTGCCAAGTAAATCCTTCTTAGTTTAAGTGAGTGTAAGTGGTTCCTATAATAGCTATATATATAAAATATCAAGACAATACCTTTGCTGAACATGAAACAGTGGTAACACTAACACATGATTACAGTAAATTTTTATTGCCGTGGCACTAAAAAGTGATACAGTGGCAACAATGTGGCTTTTATCATTTTCTGACTTGAGACACAAAATAGAATGATGTATTTTATGGTGTTGTTATTGCTGCATGTTCTGTGGGAAGACGGCTGGTCCACATGCTGCAGAGACAGTCGGGTAGCCTTTTACATGTTACAGCAGTGATAGTGAAGCTCTTTCTCCATGGGTTCATTCTACAAGGCAGCTGCAACGTATAAAGGCTTGCCACCACAACAGGGCCAGGGCCAATCTAACTATCCATCATCACTCTTGGTCCTGGCTTTTTCCATGGCTGCGTGGAAAGAATGCACAGAAACTGCGCTAGCCACATGATGAGTAGAGCCTTTAAATGTTAGAACGCTACTGAGAGATGAGACCGCCTGTTTTTAAACTCTTGTGCTATAATGTAATGTGTAAAACTACCTTAGAGCTGATGTGTACATTACTCTCACCACAGGGATGCTCATCTCCATTGTGAGTTTTATGTATGGATGTGTATGTATATTTATACACACAGAGGGAGATCATAGAGTTTAGTTAGCAGATCTCATCATAGGTTTTCTATGTACAACAAGATCCACAGACAATCCAGAAATCATTGTTCTCTCAACACATGGCCTTGAGAATTATCTATATGATTTACCAGTCTGTTCATTAGGAAAGCAGTTCTGGCTTTCCAGACTATGCTCTCATAATATTTGGAGGGACGCTATAGGGAAATTCTCATAGAATAGCATCTTTGTATATGTGGTACCCAAGCAGTAGAAGGTCTATATCACAATGTACTATATTGTTCTCTGTACTTTGAACTGAGAGCTAAGCTTATTCTTGATTTGTTATGTAAGATACCAGATGTGGATATTCAAGTGAAAATCACATATTTGCTGTCTGGTTTTGACAAATTTATGACAGAAAGAGTTGCGAGATTTGCAGTTACCGCCCAAATATTGAAGATAACATTCATTGAGGATAACATGGTGGACTGTAAAGATTTAATTGGGAATGACATATTGAATTAGTTTGTATTTTAATATGTACATATATTTTGTGCTGGTAGCTTTGAGAACACTATCCAAGCATTTCGTCCTCTGTCGTCCCCTTCTCCTTGTGCCCTCCATCTTTCCCAACATCAGGGTCTTGGAGCTACCAGCATGAGTTTGACCAAACTGTGGCAGGCAGTGGAAGACAGAAGTGCCTGGTGTGCTCTGGTCCTTGGGGTCACGAAGAGTCGGACATGACTAAACGACTAAACAACAGCAGCAATATTTTGTGCTTTAATGTTGTATCTATATATATATATTGTATTGGATTATATTATTTCTTCTGTGTTAGATGTGTCCATAATGGTCGAAGCAATAGCTCAGTTGATTAGAGTGTGGTGCTGATAATGCCAAGGCTGAAGGTTCAATACCCATAAGGAACAGATGCATATTCCTGCATTGCAGAGGGTTGGACTAAATGACCCCCCTGGGTCCTTCCAACTCTTTGATTCTACAATTCTATGAATAAACAGTAAATAAACAATAGGACTTATTATGTGTATGGAACAGGAGGCTGGAGGAGATGGATCAGTCTGGGACAGTGGGATCTTTCTTATATTCTTAAGTAGTCATCATGCTATGAGTCTCCCCGAGCCCAGCCAGTGAAACCACTGTCCTGTATCTCAGGTGAAGCAGCTCATGATATTATGGTCTTGAATTATGTGGTAGTGAGTTTTGCTATATGTTACAGGTGAGTTGGAGAGGCTCACATAGGAAGCAGCCTTATATTGGTCAGTATAACTCAGTTCTGAACTCTGACAGTGGCTCTCCAGAATTTCAGATAGGGTTACCTTGCAGCCCTAGCTAGAAATGCCAGAGACTGAACCTGGAACCTTCTACGATTAGTATTAATATTTTTACATTTATTTATATCCCACTTTCCCCCCAGTCTGGGATTCAAGGCAGCTTACACAGATAAAATAGAACAGACCTTCCTGATTTGTTACTATGGGAAATAAAGCAGTTCTAAATATTCTCTGTCAGGTGAGATCACACACAAAGTCTGGACAGCAAAACTGGAACTAAATTTGTGAACATCCCCCCCCCATTCTGTAAAGTTAGGATTATAGATTCATGTGAAACAAAATCTTTAAAGGGTGCCGAAGAGCTCCTGATGTTGCCTGCTGTGTGAGTACTGTTGTAACTTCTGCCCTTCCTAGTACATGTGACCATCACTCTTCTCCCCTAGAAAATGCTGGTTCTCTTGCAGAGACAGCAATGCAACATGTAGCAGAACAAGCATCAACGTATATCACATGAGCTGGGGAAACACATCTGTGATGTCTTCTGGCATTTGTAGACAAGGCTGGCTGGCTGGCTACAGAGCTTCTTGCTCAGCCAGGGACCTTTCCAACAATGCTTTATGTGATGTATTGAGAGAAGGCATCTAGTGAAATTCCATAGGAGCTTAAAGCTCCCAGGTTAAGATAGGATCTTGGACCATTCATAGGGAATGCTGCAGACTGATGCATTCTCCTTCTGAGGCAGTTACAGAAGATGTAATCAACTAGAGGCTTAAGGAGACTGACTAGAGTTCATTAGGCTCTGTCTGAGTGGTTAAAGGGTCCTTGCCTTATTTTGCAGTCCTTGGCTTCTATGTTGCTGGAGAGACTGTTGTACTTTGAGTGAATCATCTACTCAACCAGAAAATTGCTGCAAGGCTGTGCCCTTCAGGCAGGAGGGCCTTGACTATGGTGTTGTCTGTTCTACCCCACCATCACTGAAGGTTCTTGAGCTGTGTTCTCATCACAGCACTGTGCCACACATTTGGCCATGGGTCAAAACTAGAGATGGAGGGGGGAATTAAAATCAGTTTTCATTTAAAGGTGAACCTGTCCAATTAACAATTTCTGAAACACTGCATGAACCAAAACATAGCTATCTTTTTAATTTTGTAACACAGTTCTCCAGCCAAATGAATTTTTACAAAAATGCATATAAAAGGGTAATGTGTGCATCAAAATGCAGATATTAGTAAAAACAACAACATTAAAATGTATTATATTTTTGGAAATTGTTTTGTGAGATGTGAATGTTAGGCAAAATTGCATGTAAATTGGGAGAAAATCGCTGGTGGATTTTCATGAGGAATTTTGCTTGCTAGTTTGTTTGTTTTAAATGAGAAAATGCAAATGCTTTAAGTGACAAATGTTTTAAATGATGTGGAAATATGAAAAACTGAATTCAAGATCGGAAAAACGATAAACTGAAAGAAACCAAAATTGACAGATCCAGCCATCCCTAGTGTTGACAGCCAGCCAGGCCAAACCAAGCTAAGCCAAGCCAGCGGCGAGTAAGCAAGCAAGCATTTCCATCACATGGAGGAGGGGGGAGAAGAAAGACTGCTCAGGGCCACATTCACTTCTCCCCACCCCTGTGTCCACATTGCTTGCCAACCCCAGCCTCACATTGGCCATATAGTGGACCAAGTCTAGATCAGCTGGCGAGGAGAGCCCTTGCCCCTCCAGAAGGTCTTGCTTTTGGAGATATTCCCCCAGTGCATGGAAAGCATGAGGATAGTTAATGCAGGGAACATAACATTATGGATTGGGCTAATGGGTGCAGCCTCTCTCTCTGTCTGTCTATCTATCTGTCTCTCTCTTGTGATTCATGTGGAAACAACTGACCGAGAGGGCTAATATTTTTCGTCAAATGTTACATTGTAGTGTCACTTCAATAAGTTGTGAAATTTGTGTAAAGAGCTGCACTGTTCTTTTTAAAAAAACAAACGCATCAACTGAAGATGTTTTTAATGCTCTTACATATACAAATTTGTGGATTTTGGGTTTTTGTCTCTTAAGGATTTATATTATTTCAGTAACAGATGCTGTGGATTTCTGTGATGCTAGCGTAGACTCAGTAAACACTCCTGAGACATCTTAAAGATTGCCCAGAATCCCTGTGTGTTAATAATGGCTTTGAATCTCAAATCCAACTTAAAAAGTACAGCTGAGCAGAAAGCTTTTGTTAAAAGTAGCATTTTGAAATGCTGTCAGTAACTATCATAAATATTTGAGAAGTTAATATTTTAATCTTCAGCAATCACACTGAAAACATTTTTAGTGACAGATAGTGCTTCATTAATAGAGTTCTGTATGTCTAATTGCTTTAGGCAATGAGAGTTGCATTATTTTGACACATGACATGCAATTAGTACATGGTCACACGGCTAAAGGGAGATTTTACACCTTTTTTCCTTCTACATTCAGAGTGAATAATTAGCATATTTTTTCTGCTGAGAATAATCATCAGAGCCTTAGATCAGAAATTGTCTAATGAGGTAAAACTCCAGTTGTTGACATTAATACTTGTGACTTTCCCCCCTTTTTTGCTGTTGTAAAAAGTAAATCTACTGCTCCACTTCATTTACCCTTTCCAAGGTGTTCAGAAAAATTCAGAAGCATTTTCTTCCTGTGGAAGAATTGCATACCTTCAGAAAAGAAGAAAGGAAACATTTCTTGGAGATTTGCTGTAGCATTCGCTAAGTTAGCGATACTTCAAAAAAGACTAACTTTGGCTATGACCCAAATTCATGCCAGAGATTATTTCAGTTGTTGTAACACAAATCTCATATGGGGATCATAATATTAATGCACTACCTACCTAGGCATACAGTAATATTAATGTGCTATCTAGGTGTGGGATTTATTTGTCACGATATACAGTAGTGTTGTTTCCAGTGAAAGTATGGTTTGATTGCATTCTGTTTGTTGAATAAGGCAGATTTGATTAGGTGTAATCTGACCTCACTGGATTGTTTGCAGATTCTTTGCCCCAGAGTAATGTAACTGCATTCAAATCAGTAAAGCACATGCAACCACACCATTGTTAATTCAGAGTAGTGCTTGCACAGTGTGGGTCAGTGTCTTGGCATGGGGAGGGACATAGGGGCAGTTGCCCTGAATGCAAAATTGTTCGGGACACAAAGGTTCAGCACCTGGTGCGGCCTCAATGAAGCCGTGCAGTTCTGTTGCTGGGCTCTGTTGAAAACAACCTCTCCATATGAACCAGGAAGTGACCTTTCCAGACAACACAGAACTACTCTTTTCTTATCTCTGGGTGATGCGGGCACTGCTAGGCAGCTGAATATACATGTGTATTTCGTCTGTTTCCCTCCGAACAACCTCCATTGTGGGGCCCTGGGCACTGGCAACCCACGAAGGGCCGTCTTAAACCTATCCGGCCTTTTTTTAGGGCTGGAGAAGGCAGGCAGCAGCTGGAGGGCGGCTCCTCTGGCAGGAAAGAAGCGAAGGCTGGATGCGGCGCCTCCCAGCTCAGCTGGCCGCTTTTTGCCACAGTGGCCACAGCAGGCAGTACACCGAGAGGGCCTGCGCCGAGCAAGGGCGCGTGTGCCGCCCCCACCAAGCATTGGCTCGGTTGTTTCCCTTTTAGCCTTCTGGCGCCGCGCAGAATTCGGCACCTGCAGACTAAAATGAAAAAACCGAGCTGACACACGGCAGGAGCGACGCAAGCGCCCTCGCTCACTCAGCGCGCTCGTTCAGTGTTCCCCAGATTATTGCCTGGCACCCTCCAGAACTTGCCGCCCCAGTGCCCTGCACCACTAGCCTCTATGGGTAAGACGGGCCTGAACCCACGCTACGCCAGTGGTGTGGATACACTTTTTAAATCACCAGTCTTTTATTAAATTATTTTTATTTTTAAAAGCCTTTTGTTAGTCCTTTGCCCCTGAAAGCCCGCACAAAGTGCTGGTATTCAAATACCTAGGAAAAATAAACTCGTTGAATTTTATGTGCAGTCGTGTTACACAACTCCTGTTTTAAGCAGATCTTCTTTCGCCATTACAGTGATGAGGAGGCCAGAGCAAAGGAAGGGAAACCATAGGAACATAAGAAGTAGCCGTATAATGAGTCAGACCAATTGCCCATCTGTCTCAGTATTGCCTACACAGACTGGCAGCAGCTCTCCATGGTTTCAGACCCTCCTAACCCTACTTGGAGTTGCCAAGAATTGAACCTGCAACCTTTTGCAGGCTAAGTATGCGCTGTGCCCCTAAGTCATGGCGCTTCTCCTGCCTTTGCATACAGTGTCATCCTGTGGTGATATAACCGACAAAAGGCTTGCACAGCCCAACAGAGATACTACTGCTTGGTGCTGTAACCAGACCTCTTCCTTTTCACTCTTAAATGTTCATGCAGTCCCACCTCTAGGTCAGACAGTCATATTCTCCTCCCTAGAGGGGAAGGGCCCCCAAATTATAAAATATAATTTTATATTTTGCAGTATAAAATAGCAATTACTAACTGTCATCTTTATAAAACTAATGGAAGAGTCAGAAATACAGATTTCACAAATTGATGCACCTGGTGTGGAACAAAACAAAAATTCCACAGTACAGTACTTTAGGACTAGAGGAATAATTTAGGCCTTATATACCTTCAGATTGCTTTCATCTCATTTGGGTGGGGAAATGGGCTTATTTGGTCCATTGACTTGAATGTTAAACATGCATTTTTAAAACAGAGCAAAAATGCAAAAAATTTAAAAAAGTCTGAAAAGACCACATTGTGCGCATCTGTGGTGAAAAAGACACTCAAATTTGTAGTCTAAATTCATAGTGATCTTCTAGTCTGTGGGAGACTCTTTCAAGAAATACATCAAACATTTAGTGTCCTTTGTAACAAAGGGCTGGCTTAAGCTTGAACATAGTAAAATACATTTTTATTAATATTCAATATCTTTCTGTTCATCTGCATTCATGTGAATGAATTTCATTTGTGAGTGCAGGTAAGTCCTATTCTTGATGCATACTGGACGTTTACCAAGATTTGTATAGAACAAAATACTGTTTGCACAACCTAGTTTTAAATCAGATAGCTACAGCTATCTCACAATCACTTGATTGTATGTAGTGCTTTTTTCCTGGGGAAATGCAAACCCCTAAACATTTTGTGAATCTAAGTTTGGCCTCATTGAAGGGCAGTATTTCAATATGAGTAGGAAAATGAGAGTACATTTTTTTAAAGAAAAAAAGCACTGGTTGTATGAGACAAATTATAAATCAGGTGAGCAGATTTGTTATCATGCAAATTCCGTTCTTGTTGGTGGCATTTTTTGTACTTAAGAGTTTGCTAATTTTTAAAGCTCAGCAGCATTAGCCACAAAGCAGATCATTAGGCATTGCAGCCAGGATGATATAAACTTGTGAATTAACCCTAACTGTTCCACACTTCCTTGCTTCAGAGTTGCATTTCAGAAAGTGCATGGACCTTCTCTACAGATGACTTCCCCACTCACCTTTAAATTTACAGGGTAATAGCCAGCTAAATCCACCACTCTTTAAGATAATGACCTCTGAAATTTGGACAGGTGGCGCTCTCTGGTCCATGGACACAAATGACCCTGCCCCAATACTTCCAAAGTAGTGTGTGGCATTTTTCTCCAAACCTGGTTGCTCAGGTGGGGGCAGGGGGCGGGGGGGGGGGCGTTGACTGGGCTCAGTCCCTGCACTAGCTCTAGGTAGTGCTCAGATCCAGAATTAGTCCCATGTATTTTTGTTTCACAATTCCAGGGAAAGATTCATTGCAATAATGCATTGTCCATGCCAATTTCTATTTTACTATTGACATTTATGAGCATTCTCAGAAACATAAAAGCTTTACTAGCAAAAATTCCCAGCTTCTTCTTCTTTTTTTTACTTCTGTATATTGCATTTTGAGAAGTGGTTCCGCAAGCCATTGATAGGTGAAATAAAGCATTTATCTTTTCAGCTACACTGAATTATTGCCCCTTTGCTCATATTTGTTTGCTGATTAAGCTGTTTAGCATGGAAATACAGAATGTACAGTTAATGCCCTTCCTTCTAACATAAATTGCAGGCGACAAAAACTCGGGAGGAACTGTAAATATTTTAGAAGATACGTTAAGAAGCCACCGTGATCTTAAAAAAATAGAGTAGGGTTCAGCTGGTATCAATAAAATGAAATCCAAAAAGGACAAATATAAGATGTGACCAAGAGCACAAATACAACAAACTAGGCTCTGTAAAATTGGGATGTCCTGCTTAAATTGAGGAGTATGATATATAAATATACTTTTATTTATTTATTTATTTACTTACTTACTTACTTACTTAGTTACTTACTATACTCAGTGCTATATTTTTAGAAAAAGAGGTGCTGGAACTCACCATGAACGCCTCCCCTTTTTTTCTCTTTTTGTCAGCTGGAACACTCTGGAAACTATGTGGTACGTGGTGCGTGTGTTCAATGGCTCCCTAAAAAACAACTTTGGCACTCTCTAAAAAAAGCCCAACAACTTTGGTGTCATCCTGAAAGAAGCTCAATGACTTAGGGTTGTCCTTAAAAAAAAAGGTGGGAGTTCCTGCACCTCTTTTTCTGCTTACAATGGCAGTGGCGCCCACCTGAGTTCCAGTGAGTTCTGGGTGAAAAAAGCCCTGAGTCTACTGCCCTTCATCTAGAGATCACAGGGCACTTTACAGTATAAAACACAAAAATATATATCATAATAACAAACAAAGCAGGGACGCGGGTGGCGCTGTGGGTTAAAGCCTCAGCGCCTAGGGCTTGCCGATCGAAAGGTCGGCGGTTCGAATCCCCGTGGCGGGGTGCGCTCCCGTTGTTCGGTCCCAGCGCCTGCCAACCTAGCAGTTCGAAAGCACCCTCGGGTGCAAGTAGATAAATAGGGACCGCTTCCTAGCGGGAAGGTAAACGGCGTTTCCGTGTGCAGCTCTGGCTCGCCAGAGCAGCGATGTCACGCTGGCCACGTGACCCGGAAGTGTCTTCGGACAGCGCTGGCCCCTGGCCTCTTGAGAGAGATGGGCGCACAACCCCAGAGTCTGGCAAGACTGGCCCGTACGGGCAGGGGTACCTTTACCTTTACCTTTTAACAAACAAAGCAATAACCCACCACCACACATAGTATAAACGACCATAGATTGCTTAATTAGCCAAAGGTCTGAGAGAAAAGGAATGTGTTTTTTTCTGGTACATAAAGACATGCCAGCCTCTCTGGGGAGAGCATTTGGCAAACAAGGAGCAATGGCATAAAAGGGCCATTCTGGTGTTGCCACCCTCAAGCCTCTCATAGAGAAAGCACATGAAGAAGGGTCTAAGATGTTCATCGCAGGGTCCGGGTTGGTTCATATGGGGAGAAGCAGTCCTTGAAGTATTGCGGGCCTGAGCGGTTTCAGGCTTTATAGGTAAAAACCAGCACTCTGAATTGGGCCTGGAAACTAATTTTCAGCCAGTGATGTTGGGCCAGGATTGGCGTTATATACTCCAATTGTCCTGCCCTGGTGAGAAACCTGGCTGCTGAATTCTGCACCAGTTGAAGATTCTGAGCTGTCTTCGGAGGTGGCCCCACATATAACACGTTGCAGCAATCTAACCTAGGGTAAAAGTAAAGGGACCCCTGACCGTTAGGTCCAGTCACGGACGACTCTGGGATTGTGGCGCTCATCTTTCTCTAAAGGCCGAGGGAGCCAGCATTTTACCGCAGACAGCTTCTGGGTCATGTGGCCAGCATGACTAAGCCGCTTCTGGCGAACCAGAGCAGTGCACGGAAACACCGTTTACCTTTCCGCCGGAGCAGTACCTATTTATCTACTTGCATTTTGACTTGCTTTAGAACTGCTAGGTTGGCAGGAGCTGGGACCGAACAACAGGAGCTCACCCCGTCGTGGGAAATCGAACCACGGACCTTCTGATGGGCAGATAAAATCCTTTTGGTATCATGGTGTGGGGGATCTTTGGGAACACTTAGTAAAACAATTTAGGGGGCACAAAAAATGTTCAGCATCATGGCTTCACAGAGGAGATTACACAGTAGTAGTCAAATACAACATATATAGCTCAGAGATTAGCCATCCCTGCATTAGGCTGAATGTTAAATTAGATATAAAATAGACTAGCAGGAAGCCCTGACTATATCTCTCCCACCTCGCAATCCAGGCCAAAGAGTCTTCCAACTACTTCTCAGGAGGTGCAGTTTTCTGAAGGTGCAACACCTGAGGATAAGGGAAACCAGAGATCCTCTTACCCCAACCTACTTGCCATACGAGCAAAATTACAGTGGAAGCTCAGGTTGCAAACGTGATCCATGCGGGATGCATGTCCGCAACCTGCAGCGTCCACAATCCACAGCGGCGTGTCTGCGCACGCGCGGGTTGCTATTCAGCGCTTCTGTGTATGCGCAAAGCGTGACCGCCGAAACCCGGAAGTAACCTGTTCCGGTACTTCTGGGTTTCGGCGGTCCACAACCCAAAAAATCGCAACCTGAAGTGTCTGTAACCCGACGTATGACTGTATACAGTTAAAGATCTCCATATTATCTAGTGTACATGCTGAGCACTCCTGCCAGCCTACTCATTTGAATGGAAACAACGGATTTTCTCATAGACCATGGAAATAAACAAAGACGCCTTTTGTGCTGTGGAGGTCATATGCTTGTATAAAAACAACTGGATTCAAGTGACAATCTAAAGAACTCGAGTAGCTCATATTGGAGCCATACAATTGGATAAAGGATGCCATTTTAATAGGAATGTATCTCTACATTAAATGATGGTTTATCTAAAGGTAAATTTTCAGCCAAAAGCTTCTTTACATTTTTCAGTATTTGCTGTTCTCGGTTTTGATTTCTATCTGCCACAATCGCTAACAGAAATTAGGTTGCAGCTAGCTGAGCCAGAAACTCAAAAAGGATGTGACTTTTTCTTTCAAAAGTCGCAATTTATAGCTACAGGGTCTATTCTTCTTTCAAAGAGCACATATTACATTAATTAAGGGTAACGGGAATGACAGGTCTGTACGGAAGAAGCTTAAGGTTTCATAGAAATAATCTTTAGCAACAAAAATAGCAGGGAAGGAAAAGAATGTGGCCTCAGAAGTCTAAGACACTTAAACATATATGTAATTCCACTGGTGTAAAGGGCATTATTCAAACATGTAAAGATAAACACATGAGTAAGTACTTCATTGAACTGGAAGCTGACTGCAAAATATGGGTAAATCATTCTTAGTAAAGATAACAATTTTAAAAAGCTTTACCTTATTGGACAATATTTTTTCCTCTATTTTAGGGCACACCCAGGATGTAATTATTTTGTGGAAGGGATTCCACAAGCACATACAGGCAAATTTAGGTTTCCACAATTAAACTGGATTAAATTGCTCTGTCACCCTAGCGCAAAAAACCCACTTTGAAATAGAACTGATTGTTTGCAGTTAGGAAAGTGTTGGGGAAGTACACGAAACACCAAGGGATGAATGAATGAATAATGGAAAGATGTACAAACACCCACAAGTGAATCAGGAAGAATGTAGGAAAAATGCTCACTGCTGCGTAACTTACCTGCAAACCAAGAAGAGCAAATGCTCCGTAAAGCCCAGATATAGTCTAACCTCTGTAGAAGCTTTGTGCAAGTGAGAAACAGGACGAATGCTCGATAAACAGATCATTGGGAGGCGCCCCTAATTTGATCACAATGTGATACGATTCTGGTTTTAGTGTTCATCTTTTAGTGCAGTGGGTCATATACATTTATTATTCCTACACATTTGATTCTGTATTTTGGATTTTGAACGTTTGATAACTTTTTCTGTATTTTAATATTTTGTTAGTCACTTTGAGATGGGGGGAACCCTATGAACAAATGTAGGAAGAAGAAGAAGAAGAAGAAGAAGAAGAAGAAGAAGAAGAAGAAGAAGAAGAAGAAGAGTAGTAGTTTGGATTTGATATCCCGCTTTATCACTACCTGAAGGAGTCTCAAAGCAGCTAACAATCTCCTTTCCCTTCCTCCCCCACAACAAACACTCTGTGAGGTGAGTGGGGCTGAGAGACTTCAAAGAAGTGTGACTGGCCCAAGGTCACCCAGCAGCTGCATGTGGAGGAGCAGAGACGCGAACCCGGTTCCCCAGATTACAAGTCCATCGCTCTTAACCACTACACCACACTGGCTCTCATAATAAGATCATACAGTGGTAGTTTTCCACAACAGTGGGCCAATATCACTAAAGAAAGGCTTAGTTTCTAGTTGTCAAATGAACCTCACCAACTCAGGAAATGACCAGTGATACTCCTGCAGATGATATCGGCAATCAAACTGGGATACTGTATAAGGATTCAGACAGTCCCTAAGGCAGTGTTTCCCAACCTTGTGCCTCCAGCTGTTTTTGAACTACAACTCCCATCATCCCTGACTAGCAAGACCAGTGGCAAGGGATGATGGGAATTGTAGTCCAAAAACAGCTGGAGGCACAAGGTTGGGAAACACTGCCCTAAGGTATATTGGACCTAAGTTGTTCTGGGCTCTATAAAGTAATACAAGGACCTTGAAGCTGGCTGAGTAGTAGATGGGTAGCCAGTGCAGATATTTAAGCGATGGTGTTATATGTTCTCAACTTGAAGCTCCCATCAGCCATCTGGTTGCTATATTCTGCACCAGCTGGAGCTTCTGAACCAGACCCAAGGGAAGCCCTGCATAGAGCAAATTACAGTAGCCCATCTTTTACCGCTCTCAATGTGTGCAAAGTATGGAAGTCTCAGGCTGCTTAATACAATGGGATTTCTGAGCAAACATGCCTAGGATTGCACTTGGCGTACTTTTGCTGATGACCTCCACTGTTGCTGTGTTGCTACTTCTGCACCAAAGTTTTATTTCATACAGTCTTGTGAGCGTTAAAACTTTTTTTTAAAAAAATCCTTGCATAAATTATTTAATGTGCTCATTTTGGAAACTAGTGGTAATTACGATGACTAGTTAATTATAGCTTCTTCAGAACTTGACAACAATTCTAATAATGCAATTGAAGAGGTGTGTGCGGTTGATCTTAATTGGAGGAGATGACATTATTTACCAGAATAAGTGATGGTACATAATCTCACATTCCTAATTATCAGTGACGAACCAACATCAAAAGAAGTGGAGGCTTCACTCTTTCAGCTGAAGGCCCCAAATATTATTTATCTTCTGCATGTCTGAGTTATTCAGATTTTGTGTTAAGTACAGCAGACAGGTCAACATTCTGTCTATCTAGTGAACATTTCTTAGCTTGTTACAATAATCTAATTGTAATTCACACTCAACAGACAGATTTAAATGACCCAAGAAATGACCCAATAAATGCTCGGCTGTTTTACTGACCCAGGAACTGCCTTCAAGGCTTCGTACTCCAGACCCCTTAAGCATAATGCACCAGAGCAGAATTGGCCAACCTGCAGCACCGCGCCAGATGTTGTCAAACTCTCATCATTCCCCCAAACATGGCCTGTTTATTTAATTGCATATATTCATATATTAAATTTCTATACCATCTTTCATCAGAAGATAACAGGGCAGTTCACAACATAAAAATACAAAAGGAGAACACAAAATACAAGTCTTTGGCTTGGAATCAACTTGATCCCCTCCCCCTCTTTCCTTTTCCCTTTCTTCTTCTGTGATGGAACTCCTATTTGGGGACTTCCCTGGCTTTTTTCTGGCCCACATAGGACCAGTCTGGATAGTTGGCCTTGGTGAAGATTTGACGTTGTCATCCCCCAAAAGTTTTTGATTTGAGTTTCTACTGAAATGAGGCTGCATTTTAATGTTGTACTTTAATATTGTTTTTATGTTGTATTTTAATAAATTGTTTTTATACCTGGTTTTAGCCGCCCTGAGCCTGGTCTTGGCTGGGGAGGGTGGGGTATAAATAAAATTATTATTATAAATAAAATACTGTACTGCATAAATACTGTACGGGGTATAAATAAAATTATTTATTAATAAAGCAAAAATACAAACACACCAATAACCCCTATCCCTCAAACACATTTCAAAGGCCATAGAATGTTAATCAGCCAAAGGCTAGTTTGCTCTGGGGCTAGTTACTGCCTCTCAGCCTCACAGAGTTCTTGTGAGGTTAAAATGGATGGAGGAACCATATACGTCATCTTGAGCTCCTTGCAGGAAAGGTGGGATATAAATGTGATAAATATTTGGCCATGTTGGCTTATGGACTAAGAGGAACAGGTAGCATGGCGGGCAAACATGATAAGTAAATGAGTACTGTACATTTATGGCCTCCGTGAGGCATCAGGATGGACTCTCAGCAAATAAAAACACTGGATCTGAAAGCCTACTGACATAATCCAGCTCAAGTTACACCATTTTAAATTCAAGTGGTTTGATTGCACTGGAGGAAATGTAAGTACGTACTTAAGACTTCCACTGAAATCAATGTGGCTTTACAATGTTTACTTTTGGATGAATCATGCCCTATAGTTCCACTACATTATTCAAATAGGAGGTTTAAAACAAGTGTTCTCTTTCACTGTAGGAGGATATGATAGCTTGTGGACAATAGTCATGTCCCTGATTATGAAATTGCCGCATCTGATCTACATAAAGGCTGGTACAGCTCCCACCCAGTATTGTAGCTCTTTATGGAATGTTATTACTGTGATTTAGAAACATTTCAAACATCTTTAGTACTGCTGTAATTTTCTCTCTCCAAAAAGCCATAGATTAAAGACGGATCAATGAGACAGTGAATGGGGGCACTTTTCCAGGTCCGATTACATTTTCAGGAGGGTATTGTATTTAATTATCTTGCAGCAATTATGCTTTCCTTTTTGTTTAATGCTCCCATGAATGTAAGGTCCATGTCCGGAACTCACACAAGTGTCCTTCATGACTAATGGGCTAAATTAAAGACCCAGTGATGAGTTTCAGCATGTTTTGAATCCATTCCAAGAGAGTATCTATATTTTAGTAGGTGATAGCAGCCGACATAATCCTTGTCATTGATTTTACAGGTTGAGTTTGTATCATAATATATTGACACCATACTTTATTCAAGACTTGCTTCGGGGTGTAGCTGCATTCAGCATTGAATAACAGGCTAATAAAAACGGTAGTAGAAAGAGCTTTATGACCCTCCATTGACTTGTGTTTTACATCATATTATCTTATTGCTGACATCTGAATTAAAGGTTAACAAACACTATTTAATGGGTTGTCTGTAAGAACATACACCACATGAACATACATTACCTAGCAATGCCTAACAGATATTGTACTGTACATGCATTGGCGATGGCAAGAATTGCCCCTGATTGGCTCTGTTTTTTAAGGTGCATAAAATGTTACATTCCATCGGAAAAGGCATAACGAAATGTATCTCTCCCGTTAAATCAGTCTATCATCATTTTAACGGTGTCATTAACTTCGACAGTGTCTCACAGAGGTTTTGTGTGCCTTTCAAAATTAGCAACACATACAGTTATGCAAAAGCTAACCAGTGCAAATGATGGGAAAGAAGTGCAGAAAGTCGGCATCTTTCAGATATGTAAATCACAAAAGGGTACTTACTGGGGGATAAATTAGACCACTATGAAAAGCAAGCTAAATAAATAAATAAAAGAATGTGGGTGGGGAGAAAAAAGAATTAAAATATTTGCTCTGCCAAAAAAAAAAAAAAAGTTCAGTGATAAAAATGTACTAACCTTATAAAAATATAAATTATTTCTCTCTCTCTTTCTCTCTGGTAATTATCAGGAAATATGGTTTATCATACTATAAAAAGCACTGACCCTATAAAAATATACTAAAATATTTCACTGTCTATAGTAATTATCAGGAAATATGTTTCACAATTGAATAAAATGTACTAACCCTATTAAAAATACACTAAATTCTGCTTATATCTGTAGCACACACACACACACATATTTAAAAATGCAATAAATTTGGCTAAGGAGCGAAAACTTTTGAAAATACAACTTCTGTGTTCAAAGTGCCTGAAGTTACTTTTATCCCCCCCCCCAAAAAAACCAACACACAACAGCAATGGGAGAACAGCTATGAAATGCTCTGCTCTGCGGTAAATAGGGGGTGTTAACTTTGGATGATATGCAAAAGAGCCAATAAATTTGAAATGGCATTATTTATTATTTTCTTCTTCAATTTAATGTTAGCTTATCATTCTGAAGGAGTATTAGCTTTGTTAAAAGAGGACTCTTTTTTAAAACAACAACATTTGCTTAATTCACTCTCCTTTTAAATCAGATTTCAAAATATATAAATCATCAACTCGGTACCCTCTAGATGCTCTGGACTAGAACTCTCATTGGCCACAGTCACCATGGGGCTAATGGGAACTGGGGATGATAGGAACTGTACCCCAAAGTGCCTGGAGAGCCCCAGGCTGGGGAAGACCAATGCCAAGCAAGCAAAAAAATTTTGTTGCAAACCAAATGACAATTATAACCTTTTGATTGTTTTCTACCAAAATGGAAAACATGCAGTAGGGGGTACATTCAAAACACATTTAAAAAGCTCTGGGTGGCACGTTCTGTGTGCTTCTGTGTAAAACTGACCAATTTGGAATAGCACACTTTCTGCCTCTCATATGTGAAGGTTAAGTGATATCAACTTCCGGCAACCTGATCAGGTAGTTGACACAGGAAAAAAATATAGCATTCCCACTTTAGCTTTTATTTCCTTATTATGCTCTCTGCTTACTAGTCCCATGCCATTATTTCCACCATGCAAAAAGAAATTGCCTGAAGAAGGGAGGTCAGTCTGAGAAATTTGAGTAAATTTTCTTGCTCCCCTCTTAAAATCTTTCTGAGATGGCCACGTGGCGTCTATTTTTGCTGTTAAAATACTGTTGTTTGATGCATTCCCCACCCCCCTCAAACCAGCTTCAATTCAACTAGAAATCTGAATGTGGATTAAGCGGTAAAGTGATCATTTGAGGCAGTCATTGTGAAAGCACAGATGAGTGTGCATACATGGGATAACAGATTCACGAATAAGAGTTGCAGGGGCAGGAAAACCAAAAAATCATGCGTGTCAGCTGAAAACATTACCATCCCATTTGATGTGAAAAACGTGATACAAATGTAGCTTGAAATGCATTGTGAGGTAAATGACCTCGCTGTGTTTTAAGCTGCTGATGTGAGCATACCTTCAGATTGTACCTTCAGATACTGTAGGAGAAGATGCCCACAGTGCTTATACATTATTTTGCCAAAGAACGAACCAAAAATGTCCCTCATCATCAACTCATGCATCCTTGTCCCAGCAGCAATATATTATAAAGGGAGCGGAATTGTCTTCCCAACCCCTGTTCCAAGGGAAGGCATGAGCCTCCCTCCATGGCCTATTTATTCTGAGGATTCAAGTTAGCATTCCAGAGGAGATGAGCCATAGGTAGAGCATCCTGTTTGCATGTAGAAGGTCCCAGGTACTTCCCCCAGGATCTCCATGTAGTGCTTAGACATACAAGCATCTGAAAAACCTGGAGAGCAGCTGTTGGTCAGTGTAGATCAGGGGTCAGCAAACTTTTTCAGCAGGAGGCCGGTCCACTGTCCCTCAGACCTTGTGGGGGGCCAGACTATATTTTGAAATTAAAAAATGAACGAATTCCTATGTCCCACAAATAACCCAGAGATGAATTTTTAAATAAAAGGGCACGTTCTACTCATGTAAAAACACGCTGATTCCTGGACCATCTGTGGGCTGGATTTAGAAGGCGATTGGGCTGGATCCGGCCCCCAGGCCTTAGTTTGCCTACCCATGGTGTAGATGGACCTGACTCATACAGAGATCCTTATACTAATTCAGTATAAGGCAGTTTCCTATATTCATGGTTGCTGGAGACCTGAGGGAGATTCTGTGGCTCCATATGGGAGCAATCCTTTACCCAGGATATTTTAGGAATAGGCCGCATTGCTAATCCTGTGAACAGAGACAGCCTCAGTTGCATACTCCCATTGTACCATAAAATCTTTGTGTAGTCCATTGCCCTTGGCCAAACAGCAAGCACATTTCTGCTAGGCTATTGACTGGACTTACATATGGCTATACTTATGGCTATTGAAAAAGTAATCATTTTGTCGAATGCCATGCAAGCATGTAAAATGGCAGTGACAACAAAATATATGGAGATAAATTATGTTTTTATTTTTATTATCATGTGTTATTATTCAATTCATCATATGTAGATAGCCCCATAAAGAAGCATGTATATCTTCCCTTTCCTTGCCAGCTATCTGACGTCAGCTGTAATGCAGTGCTCTGTTGAGGATTTGGCAACACAATCAATACTTAAGTAATTTATGATCAGCTTCAAATAATCATATCCTATTGATTGACGTGCCAAATGCTTGGCAGCTTAAGAAATTATGGGTCATGCAAATTGCTAGCTTCCCACAAGTTCAATTAAGAATCTTTATGCTGATGTAATTAAAACAGCAGTGGCATCTAAAATTTATCAAACAAATGATAGACCGAGGAAGATAGCCTACTAAAGTGGTAAAGAGAACTTTATGAATACAAATTGTAAGCATTTATCCTCAATCCATTACCGAACTGGGAAAAACATAAATGTACTTGATAATTCTATTTTCTTATTTCCCATAAGAGCTGAATATTTTTAATTCATCGATTCTGACTTGTCAGATACAACTGATTCAAGTATTGCCTGTAAATAGGTTCAAACCAGATGCAAGCTACCAAGTCACAGTGCAATGAACACTCCATTCACTTCAATAAGTCTTGTAGACACTGATGATGCTACTGAATTAAGTAGAGCAGCCATGATTTATGGCAGTGAACCATGTCTGATAACTGAAAAGCAACAATTTTCTTTAAAAGGTCCTGGGATATGTGTTTAAAAATCCCGAACATGGTGCCAAGCATAGATAGAACATGCCCTGCACTTACCAGTACAGAACACGGCGTACTGGAAACCTTAGACAGCAAAATCAACAAGTTCTATAAATAAAGGTTCTCTCTTTCTAAAAAGCAGGGTATCAATATATTAAATAAATATTACCTCTCTGGAAAGTGACAAAAGGACAAGCCTGAATATTCTCATTTTCACATCAACTAGGACTTAGCCTTCTGATAGAAGTGGGCAGGAGGATAGAATGAATGGGAGATTTGGCATTGATATAAATGAGTAAAGGATTGGACTCTTTGTAAGGTGGAAAATGCACAGATTTAAAGATGATGGATCATCATGTTTTTCATGTTTAAAAATGAAGCTGAAATGTAAAGCTACTTTAACTCAGAAAATCCCTTTAAAAGATGCGGGGAGAGCAGATGCGCCCATGGAGTTGCCATGTTAATTTCAGCGGAGATGCATGCTCCATTTGCAAAGGTGGAACTTAATTTCATGTTTCATCTGCTATGGAGAGTCAGATACAGTAGCTATGTTTATGCAGATGGTGATTTTGATGAATCTGCCAAAGTTTCGAAAAAGGAAGGAAGAAAGAAAAAACAGCAATTACATTCTTTTAATGACTCTTAAACAGGTTGGCTGGTCTTTCATTTTATAGCGTTTAGTGAATGCTAGGAAGCCAAACATAGCCTTAAAACCTTCATTATAACAAAAGAAAGGGGGGGGGGAATTATCATCAACTTATAAAGGCTGGTTATTCAAACGTCATATAAGGATATCATTAGCACACAGTGCATTTCAAACAGATGCGGAAATATTTTATCATTGCATTTTATTAGTTTAGCCTTCCTTGTGGGCAAAGTTCTTAGTGAATGTAGCATAAAAAGAACTCAACAAGGCCCCTGAACTCAGTTGGTGAGAGTGGAGCAGGGCTCTGCTTATTAGGCCCTACTGCATTTGTATACCCTCCAACATTTCTCCGATGCATTTGTATACTCTCCAACATCAACATTTCTCCGATGAAAATAGAGAAGTCCAAAGGAAAAGCACCATGATCACTGCAGATGGTGACAGCAGTCACGAAATTAAAAGACACTTGCTTCTTGGGAGAAAAGCAATGACCAACCTAGACAGCACCTTAAAAAGTAGAGACATCACCTTGCCAACAAAGGCCCGTATTGTTAAAGCTATGGTTTTCCCAGTAGTGATGTATGGAAGTGAGAGCTGGACCATAAAGAAGGCTGATCGCCGAAGAATTGATGCTTTTGAATTATGGTGCTGGAAGAGACTCTTGAGTGTCCCATGGACTGCAAGAAGATCAAACCTATCCATTCTTAAGCCCTGAGTGCTCATTGGATGGACAGATCCTGAAGCTGAGGCTCCAATACTTTGGCCACCTCATGAGAAGAGAAGACTCCCTGGAAAAGACCCTGATGTTGGGAAAGATGGAGGGCACAAGGAGAAGGGGATGACAGAGGACAAGATTGTTGGACAGTGTTCTCGAAGCTACCAGCATGAGTTTGACCAAACTGCAAGAGGCAGTGGAAGACAGGAGTGCCTGGTGTGCTCTGGTCCATGGGGTCACGAAGAGTCGGACACAACTAAACAACTAAACAACAACAACAAAGGAAAAGCAGGAGATTCTGGGATCAGACCAGAATCTGGGACGGCTTCTGTAAATCTGGGACTGTCCCTGGAAAATAGGGGCACTTGGAGAGTCTGCTTTATACCGCTGACTTCATACCCACCAATTTTGGAGGATTCTGACATTTCAAGGGTAGGGTGAAAACTCCCCTGCTCCGAGACTGGCTTAATCTTGGGTGGGAGGGAAATCCCAGGACGTTTGACTGGAGGAAGGTGTGTGCTTATATTTAAATACCAGGTAACCAAGGCCTTTTCCTGTTCCTTTATTTATACAGAAACTACCTTCAACAGCCCAGCAACAGTGCAATGCGCTCTGCGTGGGGCTACCTTGAAGGTGACCAGGAAACAACAACTAATCCAGAATGCAGCAGCTAGATTGGTGACTGGGAGCGGCCGCCACCGAGACCATATAACACCAGTCTTGAAAGACCTACACTGGCTCCCAGTACGTTTCCGAGTGGCCTCGGTCCAGTGTACCTGAAGGAGCGTCTCCACCCCCATCATTCTGCCCAGACACTAAGATCCAATGCCGAGGGCCTTCTGGCAGCTGCGAGAAGCCAAGTTACAGGGAACCAGGCAGAGGGCCTTCTTGGTAGTGGCATCTCCCTGCGGAATGCCCTCCCACCAGATGTCAAAGAGAAAAACAATGTCTAGACTTTTAGAAGTCATCTGAAGGCAGCCCTGTTTAGGGGAGCTTTTAATGTTTAATAGACTATTGTATTTTAATATTCTGTTGGAAGCTGCCCAGAGTGGCTGGGGAAACCCAGCCAGATGGGCAGGGGTATAAATAATAAATTGTTGTTGTTGTTGTTGTTGTTACTACTAATACTACATAGGAACACAAGAAAAGTTTGCTGAATCAGGCCAATGACCCATCTAGTCCAGCATCCAGTTCTGACAATGACCTACCAAATGACGATGGGAAGCCCATAAGCAGGCTATGTGCCTAGGCACTCACTTGCCTCTCATAGCACTTTTCAATTAGCAATAATCACACGTCGGATTAACCTCATTGGTTACGGAATGGCCAATGTGCAATTGTTGTGGTTCTGCTTGATAGTAAGAATAAAGGTGACAGGATCAGGCTGCAGCTGCTTCATGTCAAAGACATATTGCCAGCAATGTATTTTTATTCTGACATCATTGCTGCTCACAGGGCACATCTGTTAAGTCATCAGCCTCACCTTTCAGTTTCCCAGATTTGTGGAGCTTGAGCCAATATGACTAAACGCTGATCTTAAAACATTGCTTTTTAATCACTGAATTTCCCCAGTTTTTGAAAAGAAAATGTATCCACATGATCAAGGTCTGCTAAACGTGGAAGTACTTGCTCTGCGACTATTAATTGTGGAAGATAATCAGAATTCACACTCTCAAATCCACCTCACTGCAACCTGTTGTGAAGGTTACAGCAGACTGAAATGCAATTTGTGATGTTATAGCATGAAACTGAATAAAATTTGGTCTAGAGCCTAACAATAAGGTTTATTGTAAACTGCTAAACCAGTTTAAAAGTAAAATAGAGAAGGCATACTAGCAAAGACAAATCTGATTTGGATATGAAAGCCACCTCCGAAAGCTAGGAGATAGGCCCAATAAGTGAAGGAGGTATGCTGCTCTCAAGATCACTAATCTTAGAATTGATTAAAAAGATTAGTCTCTCATGCTACTAGTTAGTGCTCAATATCTTTACAAATAGGTAAAGGTCTGGCACAGAACTGATACAATGGACTCTGCTATACAGCTACAAATTGTGTTTTAATTGCAATATACAATGTGATAAAAGATGGCATGGTGAGCCTTATGAAAAATTCAATGCATGTTTTAAAAACGCTTTCAGAAGCGTTTTTATATGTGTGTCAATTCCACCAATATTGCTACAGTATTTGCAGCTTATGGAATGATGATGCAATGGCACATATAATTCCCTGTATAAATATGAGTAAATAAATAGATATGGCCATCAGTATTCAGAAATGCTTGCCTCTGTTTTGGAACGTTTCGGCTTCTGAACGCCAAAAACCTGGAAGTAACTGATCTGGTTTTCAAACGATTTTTGGAAGCCAAACGTGCTACGCGGCTTCCGTTTTGAGTTTCCCTATTGTATTGAGGCTTCTGCTTTCAGTTTTCAGTTGTTGAACATTTCAGAAGTCGAACGGTCTTCTGGAACGGATTACGCTCGACAACCGACGTTTGACTGTAGCTGCAACTTCTGGGCCGGCCTTAAGAGCCGCCTCACACAGAATGCATTAGACATAGAATGTCCAGTCTTGAGGTGACAAGTGCATGAATCACAGTGGCAAAGCTATTGCTGTCCAGGATTGGTCTTGCTGGCCTTTTGGTCTGCTGGCCTTTTGTCTATATATAGAAGGGCCTGTTTTATTAAAAGTTTATGTTTTGTTTTGTTTTAACCAGCGGGGATAATAATAGCAAGGGCAATATCTTCTGCTCATGGACAATTTAATGTTGCCCCATCTTCCATTTCCCATGCCTCTCATTTAGAAATAGTTACAAAGGTTTACATTGACTCTACCACCTAAGGTGACATGTGGAGGGGGGTGGAATCACCCCCAGCTGATGAGGAGATGATAGCAAGTCCCACTTTCTCAAATGCCATGTTGTTGCTTAAGCTCCAGTGACAGTGACTGAAACTGGTGGATTGCCTTCTGGGAATATCTTTCACTGGACAACATGACAAGTTGAATTACAGCTGTATAACAAATTCTACATAGTACAACAGCATTTAGAAAATTGTTTTTGTCAGCTAAAAGTTATTGATTGAAGTAAAACTGTATTTAAAGGCTGCAGTGAGGAGAAGTAAAATGAGCACATAGGAGAGAACTTCTCGAGCAGGCATAACATTACTTGCTATTTTTGCTGCAGCAATTACTGCTGAGGAAGCAAGCCATTTCATAGACCCCGTGGTGGTGTGCCTCTTCAGTGCTTGAAACAGCTGCAGAGAGGGGTGGGGTGGGAAGGGCAGTTCCAGCTCATGGGGCCGACTCACTCTTGCTGTGTGCTTAATAAAAAAACCAAAAGCACCTATCTGGACTGCTCTGTGGCAAAAAAAGCAAGTATACCTACTAAAGACTTAGGAATTGGGTTCATAAAGAAAAATATCAGCTTGAATTCCGTAACAAGAAACTTTAAAGTTGATGAACTTTTCCTTGAAATCCCAGTTAGTAATATCAGAGTACTTGAAAAAAATTGGACAAAAAGCCTGCACTGAAATCTCTCAATAAGCCAAAATAGCTGAGTGTGCCCTGCTAATTTAGAAGATTGCTAATCAATTTAAAGCTAACACAGAAATCAGGTTTTATGAAGAGGGCCAGTTGATATCGTTAAAGCAAAATGGTGTATTTTAGAGTCCTACTAGCAGTAGTAAATGTCAGTCTGTTGCAGAGATACAATATCTTTTTCAAACACCCAGGGCAGTACTCGCATGAAAACCCAGCGCAAACGCAAAACGAAGACATGTTCCTTAAGCACAGCCAAGGGATTGTATTAAACACCATAAATAATGCAGGCACGAGAGGTTTAAAGCTACTGAGCAACTGCTTGACAAGAAAGGCATGGTAGGACTTCAGATTTACTAGCACCTTTTAATTTGTAATGTGAAGATCAACAAAAAAAGGGGGGAAATATATAAAGAAAGCACTGGTGTTGATGGCTGAGCAGGAAATGATGCAAATACCTCTTTAAGGAAGAAAAGCTACAATCCTTAGGACACCAACACTGAAATTCTATGCATGCCAACCCAGAAGTAAGCCATGTTGAGTTATATTGAGCTTATTCCCAAGAAAGTGGATAGGATTTCAGCCTTAACAGAAAAGTAACTCTAGCTGAACACAAGAAGACATATTTCTGGCTAAAGATATTTCAGATTAGGGTAAAGATACATTGAAATCCAAATATGGCATGAGCTTTTAGCAACTGTGAAAATTCAGTCCTTGAAAGACTTTCCCCCTACATATATTTAGCTATTTTTCATTAATTGCATGTCAAGGTCAAAAATCTCCATTAAGGTTGGGAAAAGGCAAGGAAATGTAAAAACTACAAAACCTTTGCCCCCCCATGATGTTTAATATGGGCAATATGAGAGAGTAAACAGGACAAGAGGTCTGTGTTGCTGGTACTACAAACCACTAATTTGTTGATAGGCACCATTTTTACATTCACAAACTGTTACATGAAATCATTATTTATACAAAAGCAAACAAACCTGCCCCTCTTCCCAGTATTAATTGCATGGTAATAGTTATCTCAGTTAAGTATGGCTAAACTATTTTTTGTATTTTTATTTTTCTCCTGATGTTAGGGGGAAATCTCTTAATTTTGAAGAGGTGCTAAAGAAAGGAGGGGAGAACAGGATATTGTTATTACTGTTTTTAAAAAATGAAAATGGCATTGCATTGCCCTGCCTTAATATAGCTGCATATGTGCAGGTCCTCTTTGACGATGCTCTCAATGTGTGGGCATTTCAGGGTATGGGCTACAGATATCAGGGGCGGGAATGGCTCTGGTCTCTCCTTCACATGTTGAGGATACACATGGAAGGTGGGGTTCTGAAGAATCCTACTATTTGGTTCCAGTTTTGCCTTTTGGAAAGATGTTGGGAGAATGCTATTTTAAAATGTGGCAAGTGGGCGTGGTGACCAAAGAGAGTTCTTCAGGTTTTAGACCTTTCCCAAATGCCTCTAAATGTGAAATGTCTGGGTAATCTGAGAAGTATGGCCTGACAAGTAATCTGGAAAATATGAAATGATAAAGCCTTGTTATATACTAGCAGTTACAACATAGGCAAAGATTTTTTTTGGAAAAAGGAATCCTGTATTTTGTTGAATTTTTTCGAGGCATAGAGTCATGGGAACAGAGCTATTGGAAAGGTACACCAATGCCATCTCTTCTGTGAGCTGTCCATGGTTGTAATGTCGATGACAGATCTAGCTCTCAGCCCAGACCAGAATTCCAGAATTCTCCGGCCTAAGCATAGACTATTCCACCCCAAGACTTACAGAGAATTCCAGAAGGAAAAACAGCAGTCTGCTTGTAACTGTGAAGGGAAGAACTCTAAAATATATCTCTTAATATAACAACCATACTATCAGTCCATATTTTGAGTTTTAAGAGTCCCTGACCAAGGTATTCAATGCATGGAATCCTTCACTGTGTAGATCATCTTGTCCTCTACAGACTGATGTGTGTGCATGGGGTCTATCTGTCTTTCTTTGATGCATCCACAAAAGGTACTAGGCCTCAAGCCTGCATAGAAATCTTACTCCTTAACCAGTAAGCTCGGCTCCCAGAAGTGTAGGGGCTGATTAAATATATTTAGCTGGGGAGGAAATGCACTCTTTATGTGCTCAGAGGCAGATTATTATTTCATCGCATGTCCCAGACATTGAAAATGGACCCCTAAATAATCTCAAAGAGTCCAGAACTGAGAAGTCCTGAGAAGCTCAAATTAAGCCATGTCCACACAATTCTTTTCTGTGCTTTCTGAAGCCGCTCAGCTATTCACAAAGTCTGCTGCTGCATCGTGTGGGTGACATCTCTTGCTGCCTATTTTATTTGTTCCTATCAGGAAGAAATGTATTTAGCTGCATATTGTATTGCCAGGTTTTTCTGTTTTTAACAACATGCTAATATCAGGATATCAGTATAAATACACATGCAATTGTCAGTTAATATTATGGTATGATTTTCACAGTGCCTGAGGCAACGGATCAGTATTGTCAGAAGGGGGGGGGATAATGTGTGTGTGGGGGGGAATAATGCAGAGAGAGAGAGGCACATTTCCACATTCCTTCACCAAGAGCCCCATGACTTAGAAAAGGCTCATTATCAACACGTGGTTCTGTACAATTCAATATGAATAATCTACATGCTGTATATCTGTGCAGCACCATATGTTGTGCATATGTAGTTGTGAAGAAACTGTGCAATGCCAAAGGGGACTTGCATTTTAAAGCAAACAAATTAACACTCTGAGTGCTACTAGAGATAGAAGGAAGGGTATGTGATACAGCGTGTCTCAGATTCTGCAAATCGTGTTGTATAGTACAGATCAGCCTGAAACACCAAGAGATTGCATGGGCCAACCAGGCCATCTCAGAGGACTGAAGAAGCTGGGCCACTTCCAACATTTGAGGCCTCAAGCCAAAATGTAACAGTCCCTGCTTTACAACATGCACTTGATGTTAGTAGTAGTAGTAGTAGTAGTGGTTTGTTTACATAGTCAGCTTGTCTGAAAGGACATGTTCATCACGGTCTAATCTCATGGCATCAGAACCAGTATTTTTAAATTAATGTTTACGAACATCTTTAACTTGTAATATAACCAAAATCTATACCAGTTTTTTTTTAAAGTCTTTTACCAAATCACATCCTTTATTTGTTTAAATTTGCAATCCTCCAAAACTGGTGGGTAGTATGAAGTCAGCGGTATAAAGCAGACTCTGGGACTTCCAGGGACAGTCCCAGATTTACAGAAGCCGTCCCAGATTCTGATCTGATCCCAGAATGTCCTGCTTTTCCTTTGTTGTTGTTGTTTAGTTGTGTCTGACTCTTCGTGACCCCATGGACCAGGGCACACCAGGCACTCCTGTCTTCCACTGCCTCCTGCAGTTTGGTCAAACTCATGCTGGTAGCTTCGAGAATACTATCCAACCATCTCGTCCTCTGTCATCCCCTTCTCCTTGTGCCCTCCATCTTTCCCAACATCAGGGTCTTTTCCAGGGAGTCTTCTCTTCTCATGTGGTGGCCAAAGTATTGGAGCCTCAGCTTCAGGATCTGTCCTTCCAGTGAGCATTCAGGGCTGATTTCCTTAAGAATGGAGAGGTTTGTTCTTCTTGCAGTCCATGGGACTCTCAAGAGTCTCCTCCAGCAATACACACACACACACACACAAATAAATGTGCACTTGAACTTTGCTGCACGTAAGTGAGTCAGGACCATATGATTTGCTGCATTTTTCCACTGCAGCAAATTTACATGCATGAAGGATCAGTATCAAACACGATGATGCAGGATGGCGAAGGATGCAGATTCCTACGCAGAAGTGACTAACTTGAGTGTTGGAATGTCGTCATGTGTGAAGCTACCCTTACAAAGGCAACTGACTCTTGTAAGCATGCTCTGTTGTGAAAAGAATTACCTGGCTGTCAGTCATGTTACTTTAAAATACCTAGGTTGCAAAAGCCATATGTGTCATTATAGATATAGCGGTACTAGCAACATCCTCTTTTGTTAAACAAGGAGGCAATAAGACTAATTAACACTCACTAGGGAACCTGAAATAATGATCCCTCTCTCTTTGGAGAGCCAATTACCCCAAATATTCACATTAGCTACTTAGTGCTTCTTTGAAAGAAATGTCTTGATTTCTTCTTTTCTTTTTAATTTAAAGCATTATATAACATGTACCATCGCATTATAAAATGTTATGTCACATCCTGACAGGATACAGCTAAGGGTATGCTGAATACACTGGGAGCTAAAAATCTGTTGAAATTAATAAGGAACCTAACTTTGCCTGGCAAGGAAAGCTTGGGTGATATCTCTCCAGCGCCTTTGTCATGGGGGAGAAAACACAAGGACTGTCACTATTGCCTCTTACAGAAACGCAGGACAGAGCATCTCTTTTCTGTGGGGAAAACAGATTGACAAAACAACCATTCACTTATTCATTCAAGTATGCAATGCATAATTTAATTATCTTTGAGGGACTTTCACCTAAAAGAACTTACCTAGTTCCTCAAAATGGATCTCTTTAATTGTTTACTATCATTTTAGACAGAGCAAAGAGAGAAAGTGTCCCTCTCTTCTTCCTTCCTTCCTTCCTTCCTTCCTTCCTTCCTTCCTTCCTTCCTTCCTCCCTCCCTCCCTCCCTCCCTCCCTCCCTCCCTCCCTCCCTCCCTCCCTTCCTTTCTCTTTCTCTTTCTCTCTTTTGGGAGCAGGAGGCAACACCTCACAACTGAACATGTTTGCTCACACCTTGCATAACAATTACTCAAATATGTATTGATGACTGACGGACTGAATGAATGAATAAATAAAATTATGTAATTCTTATTAAGCTCTTCACGTAATCAAATGACAGTAATTTTGTGCTGTACGATATTGGTTGCTAGCCAAATTTTGATTGAGGCCATTGTTAAGGTGCTGTTTATAAAGAAACATGGCAAAAACATGAGCTTCCCTCTCTCTCTTTTTGCACTTAGCATCTTAACAACAATCCAAACCTAGGCCAATTATTAAGGTTAATTTGAGTCGTGAATGGTTTCTTTTGTCATACATTAGAGAGTGATTGTCAATTATCTGTACAACGTTTTGACCATTTTTAAACGCTCCCCTCCACACCCATCACAGAATGGGTGCTTAAGCATCAGGGTTACAATTTTAAAGAAAAAGCCATGTCCCAATATTGCACCACAACAAATTTGCCAGGGAAACCACAAGTTTCAGCAGTTTGCCCTGCACTGTTACTTTCATAGTACACTGGTACCTTGGGTTAAGTACTTAATTCGTACCAGAGGTCCGTTCTTAACCTGAAACTGTTCTTAACCTGAAGCACCACTTTAGCTAATGGGGCCTCCCACTGCTGCCGCGCCGCTGGAGCCTGATTTCTGGTCTTATCCTGAAGCAAAGTTCTTAACCTGAAGCACTATTTCTGGGTTAGCGGGGTGTGTAACCTGAAGCATATGTAACCTGAAAAGTATGTAACCCAAGGTACCACTGTACTTTATGCCCCCTCCTCAGAGACGCCCAGACAAGGCTATAGGCTCCATGGAGTTGATAGTGTCTCAGACTCTACAGAGCAAAACAGAAACACCTTCCTATATTTAATATGGGGAAAACAAAAAAGAGTGAACTGGTTAAGCTTACTCTTGTCCCAGGCACACAGTCAGGTGAATCAGAGGAAAAAGTACCATTACATGGGCCTATGACAGTGGATTTCAACCTTTTTGAGTCCACGGCTCCCTTGACCAACCACATTCTTTCTGCGGCTCCCCTGTGGGAGCCACTGACACTGGGGTTTCGTTACAGGACACATGCAAGTGGGGATTCCCATTCTAAGTGCACCAGAAATGGAGAACGGGGGGAGTCTAGGAATCTGGGGTATGACTGGGAGGCGGCGATGAGGAGGGGACCCAAGGAAGGGTAGCTGCCAGGGAGAGAGAGATGCAGGAAGATAATGGGCTGCAAGTTAAAACTGCTGGCTCCCCAGAATGTTCCTGAAGTATACTCAGAGTCGAGTGTGGATTTCATGCCCTTTATTCAGCTCATAGTAGTGAGGTAGAATAGAAGTTCCCCCGAAATGTCTGCTTTATATACATTACTTACACAATGGGCCACAATTGGCTAATTCTGGGATTCTCCTGTAGGCCAATCAGATTGTGGATTCACTTCCACCTGGAGTTGGATTGGGTGGCTCCTGCGGACCAATCAGACTGCTGCATTCTGGATCATATTGTTCTAGGACCAATCAGACTGCTGCATTCTGAATCCTATTGTTCTAGGACCAATCAGACTGCTGCATTTTGGAGCCTCTTCAGCTCAGTACATAACAGTTCCTCAGAGAGAAAGAGAGAAAGAACATGCAGAAAGATATAGGCTGCAGGTTAATGAAATGACAGCCCCCCAGAGTCCCCCTGAATGTTCCTCAAGTCTCCTCAGGGTGCCTTGGTGCACTGGTTAACAACCAATGGCCTATGGCATAAGTTAAGTTCCAGAAATGAGGGGCCATAGGAAGCTTCTTTGCAGAGTCGGGCCAATGGTCCATTCGCTTAGTGCTGTCTGCACAGACTGGCAGCAGCTCTCAGGGTTTCAAACAGGGAACATTCCCAGTGCAACCTGGAGGTGCTGGGGGCAGGGGCGAACTTTGGCAATATGGTGCCCTGAATGAGGACAAAATTTGGCACCCCGCCTAAATATATGTTTGCATGCCATCCTCCCTCTCACCATCCCTTCTGCACGTGCTCTAAAGTGCACCACATCTGAAAAGAACCAGGTCAGGAACTACCGCCCTATATCTTTACTGAATGTGGATTACAAAATTTTTGCAGACATTCTGGCAAAAAGATTTAAGAGAGTGCTGTTAGGGGAGATTCACAAGGACCAGACAGGCTTTCTCCCAGGGAGACAGATGTCAGACAATGTGAGGAACATTATAGACATTTTGGAGTTATTAGAGGTGGACATTAACAGGAAAGCTGTTTTGATTTTTGTGGATGCGGAGAAAGCCTTCGACAACATTTGCTGGAGTTTTATGAAGAAGAATCTCCAAGGGATGGGGGTAGGCCAAGGTTTTGAAAACGGTATAGGTGCAATATATTTTAAACAAAAAGCAAAACTAATTGTAAACAATGTGGTAACGGAGGAAATACCAATAGAAAAAGGTACACGACAGGGATGCCCAATATCCCCTTTGCTTTTTATATCAGCCCTGGAGGTTTTGTTAAATATGATTAGAAGGGACCAGTTGGTTAAAGGCATTCAGGTCGGAGTCAAAAATTACAAGTTAAGGGCATTCGCAGATGATTTAGTGCTAACTTTGCAACAGCCAGACACTAGTACCAAAAGAGTATTAGAATTAATTGAGACATTTGGTCAAATAGCAGGATTTAAACTGAACAAACAGAAAATGAAAGTGTTGGAAAAAAATTTAACAATGGAAGAAAGAGAGAGATTTCAGAGTGAAACAGGGTTGGAAATAACAAAAAAAGTGAAATACCTGGGGGTGAACTTAACATCTAAGAATGTGAACTTATTTAAAGACAATTATGAAAAGTGTTGGACAGAAGTGAAGAAAGATTTAGAAATATGGTCTAGACTGAGACTTTCCTTGTTAGGCCGAATTGCTGTTATTAAGATGAATATATTGCCTAGAATGTTATTTTTGTTTCAGACGCTACAGATTTTGGACAAGATGGACTGCTTCAAGAAGTGGCAAAAAGACATATCCAAATTTGTCTGGCAGGGCAAAAAGCCCAGAATAAAATTTAAGATTTTAACTGATGCAAAAGATAGAGGGGGCTTTGCCCTGCCGGACTTAAGACTTTATTATGAATCAGCAGCTTTTTGCTGGTTGAAACACTGGCTACTTCTTGAAGACACAGACATTTTGGATTTGGAAGGGTATGATAATAACTTCGGTTGGCATGCATATTTATGGTATGACAAGGTAAAGGTGTATAAAAGTTTCAAAAACCATATTGTCAGGAAAGCATTATACAATGTTTGGATTCGATATAAAGACTTGTTGGAAAGTAAAACTCCCAGGTGGTTGTCACCAATGGAAGCTAAGGCGGTGAAAAAACTTAATATGGATTCTAATTGGCCAAAATACTGTGAAATCCTAGAACAAGATGGTGAGAAGCTTAAACTTCAGAGTTACGAGAAACTAAAGTTCAAAGTTCGAGACTGGTTACATTACCATCAGATAAATGAGACATTTAAGCAGGACAGGAAAATAGGATTTCAGAAGGAGAGGTCAAAGTTAGAAACAGAACTGTTAGAACCCAATACTAAGAATTTGTCTAGAATGTATAACTTGCTGTTGAAATGGAATGCACAGGATGAAACGGTGAAATCAGCTATGATTAAATGGGCACAGGATATCGGTCATGACATTATGTTTGCTGACTGGGAACAGTTATGGACCACTGGCGTTAAGTTCACGGCATGTAATGCCTTAAAAGAGAACATAATGAAAATGATTTACAGGTGGTACATGACCCCAGTCAAGCTTGCAAAAATTTACCATTTGCCCAATAACAAATGCTGGGAATGTAATGAGACTGAAGGTACCTTTTACCACCTTTGGTGGACCTGCCCAAAGATTAAAGCCTTTTGGGAAATGATCTATAACGAAATTAAGAAGGTCCTTAAGTGGACTTTTCCTAAGAAACCTGAGGCTTTTCTCCTGGGCATGGTTGGCCAACTGGTGCCAAAGAAGGATAGGACTTTTTTCATGTATGCTACTACAGCAGCAAGAATTCTTCTGGCAAAGTATTGGAAGATGCAAGAACTACCTACTCTGGAAGAATGGCAGACAAAGGTGACAGACTTCATGGGACTAGCAGAGATGACCGGCAGAATCCGAGACCAGGGGAAAGAGACAGTGGAAGAGGACTGGAAGAAATTTAAAACATATCTTAAAAACTGTTGTAAAATTGAGGAGTGTTAAGATGTCAAGGGGTAAGAAGTAGAGAATTACAGCTGTAACTAATAAGTTTAAGGAAATTTAATGAAAGGGAACTAATAGATAAACTGACTAAAGGGTTGCTAAAGAATTTTGGAATAAGGATGCAGCGAAAGGGAGGTATGGGGAAGTCGGTATATGTTTAATGTTGTGTATGTTTTTGTTTTGTGTTGTGTTTGTCTTTTACTATGTGTTTGAAAAATGAATAAAAATTTAAAAAAAAAAAATTAAGTGCACCACATCGTAGTTGTGGCATGTTTTGCACTCCTTCGGCTCAGCACCCTGTGGGGGGGAACTGCCCATATCACCCTAAATCCAACACCGCTGGGGGATTGAACCTAGCACCTTCTGAATGCTCTACCACTGAGCTACAGCCCTAGCCCAGACGAAATTCTACAAAATGCAGAAAAATTGCTTAGTTCTTTGACCTCAGAGCCCTATGAATCAATTTAAGTGAGGAATCAGGTGGCAGTGTTACATTGACTGTGACATGGCATAAATAGGACAGATCCATATGATTATGGGGGTCGTGCCTTCCCTGCCAATTTCTTGTTCCTCCACTGGGAGACTTGCTCCATGTCTTGAGAACCTTGGGTCTAGCCCTATTGAATTTAAGATGGATAATATTGCTTTCTGCTTTGCCAAAGGTCCACCAGCAGAAACACACACCACGGTCTCCATTTTTCCTTTGCTCATGCAGTTTCCGTGCATATGGGTGACTTTTTGCACGGTTGAGATCTTGAATTATTCATAGGAAATGTGGCATCACTGTTTTCCATGTGCATGTTTGCCTGGAAACCTATTTCTTTTGATTTTTGCAGCCTAAGATGACATTTTCGGGCTATGGCAGCTATTGGTAGCCCACTTGTTGTTCTCTTGCTATTTTATCCATTTTATCTATATAATATTAAATTGTTTTTATTCTGAGGGCCCTGCTTTGCTGCTTACTTTTTATCAACATGCCACCATTCCTGCAGCTGCTGATTTCCTACAGCAAAATGCTTGAATCACATGATTTGTAGACAAATTCATCTATTGGTATTAGAAGTCACATTGGGTTTGATGCAAGAGGTGCGCACCTCCTTAAATTACTCCCAACTGAAATCAACAGTGGTGTAAGTCAAAGGGGAGCATGGAGGGGGAGAAGGAGGTCTCCAGACATTTTTCAGAACCAGAGCAATGGCATCATCTGTCAGAACGGTACTTGTTTGCAGTCATTTGCATCAGGTCCAGTTTATAATAATTCAATTGTTCCGAGTACGCAAAGAACAATCGGACTGACTTTTTCCTTTCCTAGAAGCACAGCAAGCCACCCATCAAACAATCTGTAAACTCCTAACTGAAGCGGAGTGTGATAGTGCTGCAAAAAAATAGGAACAAATAGCCACAGACTACACACACACACAAGACACACACAAGAAAGAATCCTACCTTTGTAACTCCTATATTTGCAGTTCAGAATGAACTATATTTACTCGGAATTAAGTCCCCGACGAACATATTTAGACCAGCAGCTTTGGTCTGATTCTTGGGATGTGCTTTTGTAGTGGCATGGCTAGGGTGGGCTGTCATGACAAGCCCCTTCATTTCAAACTTTGCCACTAAATCACTGGGAATCAATGATATGTTGACCTCGCTGCAAGTATTGTTAATAATGATCCGGTAAAATGGTTTCTATGGACATTATCTGAAAAGGCTACTGACTACGATATGAGTGTAAAAAGTGGCACAGGAAAGTATCCTGAACAAAAAGAAGTGAAGCTGAAAATATGAATGGCCTGCAAAAAATAGCTGCTTAGTTCCAGGCTTTAAGATGACACTTCAGGATGATTTTTCTTTCAAATCTTCATCTCTCTGCAGCTGAGAAAAACTGACGGAGATTGACAGACAGAGGAAGTGGCACTAGGATGACATGAAGCTGTCAAGGGGGGAAATATCAGCTTCAAACAAAAGAGAATGGGCAAATATTAGGAATGTTCAACTTATGGATGGTGCTTCCAGCCTCTAATGAAAGAGCCACAAGGCTTTTTCCTCTCCCCAACTGCTGGTAATGGAGAATACATCTGCAATGAGAGGGACTATATATTTCCAGCCAGCCATGGGCAACACAGCATTTGTATAAGTGATGTGCATTTCTTGGTCTTTTGCTGCCTCTCACCAACCTTTTTCATGTGGAGAAGCATTTAAACATGTGGTCCTTCACCTGCAATTTGAATTTGGAACTGTACAATCCAGCAAGAGCCGCACTGTGTGGTTCTGCTGATCGCATAGCTTGGTTGCAACCCCTGTTTCTCAAACTTCACTTTTCCAGCATCTTTTAAAAAAAGAAGTTTTCAAAACCTACCCTGAATTATCACATGAATAACTGATTGTGAGTACATATGGATAAAGTCATACAGTGTGTGTGTGTAGAATCACACCCTGGGCATGTCCTTACAAGCAGAATATACTGAATGGACAGAGGCCATCATCTCCATAAGGCTTATCAGCTGGTCATCAGGGATTGCAAAGCACTGTGCCTTTGCTCACACAGTTTGGTTTCAAACTGCACAGGCAAAAGGGGGGGGGTCACCTGATATCATTGTGAGAGCCTTGCCCACCTGTCAAACCTGGTCTGCAAGGAGTAGGGAAGATTAAGTATCTAACCCATTGGCCAGATCCCGTTTACCCTCCTGCCATAAGTAGATCATCCTTATGCATAAGATCCATGCAAGTGCAATTTGTACACTCAAATATTCTCTTTGCATGACACAGGACACTGCAATGAATTTTGTGATTTGTGCAAGGAGGTCTGGATCAGACTACTCCACGGGCAGGATTCAACAAATGAGTCTCATCCTCAAAAGCCCATGCAAGGACTTCCTCTTATCCTCCCCATGTGCTCCCTGAAATTGGCACAGGGCCATAGGAGCCAACTCCTAGGGGCTGAGCTCCCTTCACCCCCCCCTAAAATTTGCGAGGGAGCCCAAAGTTGATGGGCACTGCCATTTATTATTATTGTTATTGTATACCACCCTACAACCCAATATCCCCCTCTTCCACAACACATTTTAAAAGGGCATTGGATGTGTATCAGCCAAAGGCCTGATTAAAGAGGAACGTTTTTGTCTGGTGCCTAAAGGTCTGTAATGAAGTCTCCAGTCGAACCTCCCTGGGGAGAGCATTCCAATGGTGTTCATATACCACATCTTGTGATCGATTATGGGGGTGGGGCTTACCTCCCCCCAATATTTTGTCACCCCTGCTTGGGGGTCACGTCAAAATAACCCACGGAAAAGCATGGGGTGGGGAGGAGAGGGAAAGGATATGGGATTGTTCCCTCTTGCAAGCTTGCATGCTTGTGCTGTCGGCGCAATCTCCTTAATGCAATGCTGAATTCCTCCCCGCATGTTCTGTGTGACTCCAGCCATTTGTAGAGAGCTTACATCTGATTGTCTTGCTTTTTTCCAGCTCTCAATATGCGCTTCATGTGACATACCAGTGCACATTAGTTCAATCAAATGCATTACCTGACCACTGCAAGCAGGGCCCCTAACACTTGGTGAGGTTCAGTGGGGTTCCTATAGCTACCCTTTCTTCCAGTTGTATCTGCATTATGTTACACTCTGGTTTCCTTTGCCAGCACCCTGCCATACATACACATTTGCACGAACTTTAAACTCTCAGCCCACCACAAGAGTAAATCCAACTGAATTCAGTGAGTCTGACTTGCAAGGAAGCCTGCATAGGATTGGGCTGCAAAACCCATGTTCTCTTCCTCCAACAAGCACCAAAATAACAACACTTCTTTTGCAACTGTTTTGAGCTGAAATGATGGGCAATTCAAACACCAGTTAGCTTTAGATTACTATGAAATTGTTGCGAAGCCAATTCAGTAAGTTAATAGTAAAGTTAATGGATACAGTGCTTTGCTCTTTGCAATAGACCGGCATAGTTGATGATGTGGCACCTGCAGACTGTTAGAATTACAGGTTAGTTGTTGTGCAAGAGGATAACATGTTCCCACGGCAGGCTTTTGTTCATGGGATGTAAAGAAAGAAAAGCAAGAAGATTCAGTACTGATTACAGCTATTGCTGAACTCAGTCTCGGTCTCTGTCTTTACTGCTGCTGCTATTGCTGTACTTGGCCTTGCAACCTTTTCTACTCAACTCTGTTACCTCTAAACCTTTCTTGGGCAGACTTTTCCTATCAACATATATGCCCCCCAAGTGCTATACTGCATTCTCGGTACCTGTTCGGTTTTGCTAGGTTTTCACACAATAACAAACATCGTGAGCACACTGGTACCTCGTGCAATTTCATGCAATGAGTTCAATAAGCCAAATTATATAAATCACTAAAATCTTTGCCGGCATGCCTTTAAAGAAGATCCAATAAACCATAACTAAATCTATCCCCCAAAACCACATCAAATAAACACAATTAGCTGACTCAAATACAGTGGTACCTCGGGTTAAGCACTTAATTCATTCTGGAGCTCCGTTCTTAACCTGAAACTGTTCTTAACCTGAGGTACCACTTTAGGTAATGGGGCCTCCCGCTGCTGCTGTGCCGCCGGAGCACAATATCTGTTCTCATCCTGAAGCAAAGTTCTTAACCAGTGTGGTGTAGTGGTTAAGAGCGATAGACTCGTAATCTGGTGAACCGTGTTCGCTTCCCCGCTCCTCCACATGCAGCTGCTGGGCGACCTTGGGCTAGTCACACTTCTTTGAAGTCTCTCAGAGACTTCTCACCTCACAGAGTGTTTGTTGTGGGGGAGGAAGGAAAAGGAGATTGTTAGCCGCTTTGAGACTCCTTAGGGTAGTGATAAAGCAGGATATCAAATCCAACAAAGAGTGCCCTTAACTCAATAATGCCTCAGCCATTGACCACACCAGATCTTAACTTCTCTTTCCTGCCTGGACTGAAAGCCAATTAAACCATGCAAAAACACCACTCCAAGAACAGGACTTCCTGCAGTGTGGGCAGGCAAAAATTAGAGTCCCAAGGCCAATCAGGGACTCCCCTAAAAATTGCTACTCAGTGGCCAAAATAGGAACCTAGCTGACCCTGTACCGCAGAGGGAAGAAGGCGACTGCAAAGAAAATGATGGACTGTTTGAGGTGGAGCCAGTTTCTAAAGCCTGGCTTCTTCCCCATGCTGATTGACCTGATGGCTTACATGACCCTTCCCCAAATCCTCTGCATAGCAAAGCCATTTTGAGTCTTCTTTCCAGAGGTTGGCTCCAGAGTGCTCACCTCCAGCATTGTGCATGCAACGAACACTGACATTCCCCACCACCTCCAATCTTGGGGTCAACCTGTCACCTCTGTATTGGCTCTATTTGTACTACCATACATAAAGCAGTACAGTAGTACCTTGGTTCTCAAATGCCCTGGTTCCCAAATGCCGAAAACCCGGAAGTAAGTGTTCCGGTTTTCGAACATTTTTCAGAAGCCAAATGTCTGATGCGGCTGTCAGCAATTGTTATGGTGAGTCTGCACCAATCAGAAGCCATGCCTTGGTTTTCAAACATTTCGGAAGTCAAATGGACTTCCAGAATGGATTAAGTTTGGTGCTTTTGTTTTTGCTATTTGTTTTGCTATTTGTTTTTGAGGCTTTTACAGTTAATTTATTTTTGTGACTTTGTGGAACCCAGTTCAGCTACTGATTGTTTGACTGTGGAAATGGAGGATAAAAAAACCCCATCCAAACAATGACTATCATCAGTTCAGGTAAGATTTTTTTTTTTTTGTCATCTACAATACTGTCTTATTTATTTTATAGTATAGTACATTGATTATTGCTTTCATTGTATGAATCAATGGTCTCGTTAGACAGTACAATTCACGTTAAATTCCTGTAAGTCTGGAATGGATTAATCAGTTTTGCAATACTTTCTATGGGAAAGCGCACCTTGGTTTTGGTACGCTTTGGTTTTGGAACAGACTTCCGGAACAGATTAAGTTTGAGAACCAAGGTACCACTGTATCATACTACTTTGAGCACTTCCCTTAAAGAAGCCTGGGAACATTAGTGTGTAAAGGGTGCTGAACGTTGTTAGAAACCCCTATCCCCCCCCCCAAACAAAGCTACAGTTTGAAGAGTTTCCTGGGAAGAGGAACGGATTGTTTAAATCACTCTGGGCAGAATGCAGGAGGCAAGACTAGAACTAGATGGTTCTGCCTGTAAAAATCCGAGGTGGAAGGTGACAGTTCAGGGGATAATTTCCATGTTTCAGGTTGTGCTCTAGAGTGTAAAATGGAGAACATGAGCAGCTACTATGCAAATATACCCCACGAAGCTCAAACACCTGGTATTGTCATCGTCACCTTTTAATTAAAAACACGTATTGATCCCCAGCATTTCAATGAAAGAACAATTAAAGGAATACCGCACCCTCAAAGCACTCGAGAGAGCAACAACCGAAGCTCCAGCATGCTTTTCAAATGTTAAGCAATTTATCTTGCTAAAGGCTACATATTTAGAGCAGGAAAGCACTCCAACTAGATTGATACAGTTGTTGTTTCAGCGCTTGTCCAAATAGCCTTTTATGTTGCAATCAAGTAATAGATACAAGATTGACAAGTTACAAAGAAAAGGAGCTTTCAGTCAACAAACAGACTAAAACCCATTATTGCAGTGTGTGCACTGTGCCCTAGACTTGTAAACACATCTTCATTGATCCCATAGAAAGATAGTAATATCTCCCCTAGTATGGCTCAATCAAGATGCTTTTCACAAAGAAAAAGTGCAAACAGTATTGAAAAAACAGAAAGAGACTGATGTTACAGTCAAACAGTAAATAATGGCTGGTGTCGGGAAACCTATCTATAACCTCTCAAACTCCTGTCAACTGGAATGAAAGTTATAACCTCTCTATTACGCATACAAAAGATCAAAACACAAGTAACGTGTATAAGTCCTCATTTTGTTGTTCATGTTTTACCAGCTGAGCAGATCGATGTGAAAAAGAATCTCATTTTCTAGTTTGGCAGAATTTGTATAAGTGCTGTGGGGAATGGATCTTAGAAAAATGTTTTATCATTCAGAATTTTCTTTTAAAATACATATAAGAAGGACAATGAACATGTTGCACAAACTGGAGCATTAGGCGTGGGTGTGGAAAGAAATGCTGTTCAAATGGATGCTTCGCTTGAATCCAAAGCTCTAGCCGTTCTCGAAGAAATTTATTCTAAACACACTGCGCAAATGCAGAAGTTGGTGGTTGAAATGGATTTGGGGAGACTGCAATTGGCACAGTTCGTCAACTTTATTTTCTTGACAGAGCTTTGTGGCTTTAACACCTACACAGCAAGGCAGAAATTCAGCAAACGAATCTCTTCCCCACCGTGGATACAAACGTTGGCAAACCTACACAGCTAGAAGCACCACCATTTGTTACCAGGTTAATCCAGAAACATATTAACGGCAAGGCTGCTTCACACTTCCTTGTATGTTATTTGATTTCTCTACACTTTTACGAAAAGCTGAATTAATAGATTCCATTGTGGGGTGTGTGGAAACAGTATGCTTAAGTGATGAAAGGTTGCTATAAAAGTTGTGTCTCTGGTGATGTGCCCTTCATACATCACTGGAAGTTGCACTTAAAGCATCATAGGGTGTACACCTCAGATGGACGGGTGCAATGTGATCCTCACTCTACGTATCAATTGAGTTAAAATATTGTTTTGGCCAGGGCAAATCTGCTCCCGTGTTCAGAAATGGACAGTTTGCTTTCCATTTTATTTCAGTGATTTAAACTCCATAATGGGAATATGGCCAGACATCCACTTTCTTATCATTTTTGGGATGGGAAGGGATTATGTTAGCATCTTGGAGTCTTCTCAAACAGTTTGTGGGGATGGGAACTTCAACTGTTTCTCTTGATCTGTGCAAGTATTTTGCAATGCAATGGAAGAACACTAACTGCTCTGCCCCTAATAAATAATATCACAGAGAAAAGCTTATTTTTCCTCATTTAGCTCTTTAGCCATTTCTCATTTAGCTCACTTGTCTGTTGCTGTTTTTTTAAAAAAATGTATGGGAATTTCCCCACAAAGTGTCTGATCCTAAGAAATATGTTCATCTATAGAAGGGTAAAGGTATAATTTAAATTCACAGTGTGCTTCAATTTATGACACGTTGCGATATATATATATATATATATATATATATATATCCATATTAGCCTGTGTGCAAATGATTCACATTGTCATGATTAAAATAGCCATGCCGCATCTTTTGACACATGGATTTTATTCCCCAAATTAGACAGAAACTACACAATGTGACATGCATTAAAATTGCATCTTTAAAGTTTGCCAAAGTCAGGCTAGAACGCTGATGAGGATTAGATTCCAGTCTGCTGCGATTAAGTTTCATTTGAACTTTATATTCACTCTTAGAAGAAGAAGAAAAGCATGCATACCTGAAACTTGAAGAGTTTATTTTATGCATTAGTTCTTCTGCATTGAGAATGGGATAAATGCCAAAATAACTCAGGTCATTTGAATGTAAATCCAAAATCATTCACACTGAAAAAACCACCCCAAAAACCTTAAATGCTGGACATGTTCACCTTAGCTCTTCAGAAACAGCCAGTCAGTTGCATTATTTAGATTTTTCTTTGACACTTGGTAAAAGACAAACCACATTTTGGAACTAAGTAAAAATCCTTCATTAAAATATCTTGCGGGCTATGAAAAACAAAAACTCTCTTCTAATTTTACAATCCATTCATCACAATTCAGTTTCATAGCTTAGGCTTTCAAGAGATCATCTGCAGACGATATTGAAATATTCACAAGGAATTCAGTGTTTAGAAATAAAACAAAATTAGATACAAAAATGGCACTTCCCTCCAGCAAGCGAAACTGTTAAGAGTCTTGCTCTAAGAGAGTTTTATGACCACCTAGATCCCTTAATTTACAGCTAAATTTAGCACATAATCTATATGTGCATATGCAATGAGTTTACTGTTTTCAGCCCTTGCAGGCAGTAATCTACTGCAAAGAGTCATCAAATATAATTTCCCTAAATTGTCAGCCCTTTTTCTAAAGTGTCTTGCTAAGAACAGATCAACAGAAGGATGGCATTTGAATTACCTTCATCCTAGTTCTGCAAAAGGTTCGGTCCATCTCAATTGACATTCTGTGTTCTATACTGAAACCTAGTAATGTTCTTCTATAAATGGACAAGTGGAGAGACACATAAATTCATAGGGGCGTGAGAGTGGTGTGTGTGTGTGTGTGTGTGTGAGAGAGAGAGAGAGAGAGAGAGAGAGAGAGAGAGAGAGAGAGAGAGAGAGATGCTTTTGCCCATTCTCACATACACCTCCTGTGAACAGTGTTCATACCAAATAATCATACACACACTAGGAAAACACATCATTCGCTTGTTACCCTCACAAATCCACAGCAATCACATAACCAGTCCAACAACTGACAAACACTTTAATAGTTATGCCTGCTTCCCTTTCCACCAACAGCACATAGCTCCACCATCTGCCCCTTGGCTTTCTGTACTGACATTAGGTGGTTGTTGTTTTGAGGTTTTAAAAAACAAACAAACCAACTTCTGAATTATTGGAATATTTATGGCATTTCCATAACAACTCAGTGGCTGCTAGTGTGGCTCATTTCAAACAACCGAAACCAATAGCGACAGAAACTGTAAAGACTGTAGCCTCAGTTTACTGCAGATTTTTGTTTGTTTTCCTTTTATCAAGTGTATCTGGTGGGGTGTTAATTGACAAAATGACTAGTTTGATCTAAATCTTTGTGTTCTGTGCTTTCATTTGATACTTCAAGCAATTATCTAAAGCAATTGTGTGCATCATAAGAGATTGTCTAAATTTGACAATGACTTTGCAAATAAATAATATACAAACAAATAGAGACCGGGGGGGGGGAATCAGTTTGTCATTTTTATATATATACATCATTCCTCTTTTTACTATATATAAGATATAACATTGTTTGTTTTTATGTATTAGACATGCACATATATATATTTACCATGCTAGCAGGGATAGATGGAAGTTGAAATCCAAAACATCTGGCTAATACACACTATAATACATAGTGTGTATTATACTAACCATTCACTAGAGACATAAACAAATTCTGATTTATTAAAAAATGCTTTGATCACACACACACCCTGGTTTGTGTTTAATCTCATTTTAATACTTCCAGAGCATACTATCAGTTTAATGTATAGAATTGTAATATTTGGTATATTTGTGAAGTATAAATGCCTTCACTTTATTCAAATGATAACTGCAAATCTACCAAGTGTTGGAGACAGGTGTTCATACTGCTGTGCCCTAACTCTGCAATCCTAAACCCACTAACTCTGAACCCATGAACTCTGTGAGACATATTTCTGGGTAAACAGGCAGAGGATCTATTAATTTATTTATCTATTTCATAAAGGTAAAAGGTCAAGGAGCCCTGGACAGTTAAGTCCAGTCAAAGGTGAGTATGGGGTTGTGGCGCTCATCTTGCTTTTCAGGCCAAGGGAGCCGGCGTTTGTCCGCAGACAGCTTTCCGGGTCATGTGGCCAGCATGATTAAACCGCTTCTGGTGCAACGGGACACCGTGATGGAAACCAGAGTGCACTGAAATGCCGTTTACCTTCCAGCCACAGCAGTACCTCTTTATCTACTTGCACTGGCCTGCTTTCGAACTGCTAGGTTGGCAGGAGGTGGGACAGAGCAATGGGAACTCACCCCATCACATGGATTCAAACTGCCGACCTTCTGATCGGCAAGCCCAAGAGGCTCAGTGGTTTAGCCCACAGCGCCACCCACTTGATGACAGCTTCTAGCAGCCACAGGTAAGACCTGAATGCAGGGTGAGGACTAAAGGTGGACAAACTAACATAGGAAGGAGCACATTATTTCCCCAACCAGAGGTACTACTCGTCCCCTAACACCCCAGGCTACCCCTACTGTATCATATTCTGTACACTGTGTCTCCTGTAAGCAACATTGTATTTGTAGCTCAGCTGTGTGCCCACAAATTGCTAGTGTCTTGTGGTAGCCTATCAAAAAATGTTGGTAGGGGCTGATTATCATCCACCATCTTATAACCATGTTAAATAATAAGCTTGGGGCACCACTACCATCAACCTATGCAACGTTCTCAGCAACTCTTTCTCTACAAAGGAAACGTTCTTTAATCTTAAGTATGCCAGTTGGGGACATGGATGCCACCACTGTCATTGTAACACGGATGTCACAATTTGCAAAAATAGAAACACCATCAGAAAAAAAGTGATCTAAAGTACAATTATGGAACTGAACCTACAAATTGAAGTTCCAGAATTGTGAGTTAAATTAATAAAGTAAGGAATAACACATTAATTCCTGCAGGACAGGAGTAGGTAGCCTTTAAAAGCATTCAACACCACCAGATATGTACACCGTTCATTTTCACAAATGGAGTCTGTTTCAATTCTCAGCTGTTGTATGATGATTTGACTTGGAGCAAAGGCAGCATAATTGGATAGCAGCTGAAATGAGCTTCATTTGAGAAAGGCTGAAAGATCCATTGCTGGATTTCCAGGAGTGTGAATTAGAATTCCAAGAATATATAATGCAAATAATTCTATTCTTTAGAAGTGAAGGCATAAAAGAATTTTAGGTTTTCTTATTTCAGGCTTTAATTGAGGCCTAGGTTGTAACTCATTTTCATCCTTGAATGGGTGGTAAAAACATACACAGCAGGTAATTCACACTACCTGAAAAACTGTTGGTGCTGTAAGAAGACTAATCAGGATAAGCTTCCAGTAGCAAATTATCAGCTACAAATTAAAATCTTGGCTTATGTCTGCTAAAAGCAACCTTTTATTTCCCACCAATACACATATGCCAATATTAGTAACAGTTGGATTACTCCAGAATATGGAAACGGAGGGGGGAGGGGATGTTCTGTTCTGTTTCTATATTATAGATAACACCAAAGGAATTTTAAATGAACACTTCAAAATCAATGTTTGATTCAGGAGCAAGAAAGCAGAACTGAGTTCTCTTTTTGTTAATGTTCAGCAGTAGGTGTTAGGGTTTTTATTTACCTGATGTATGTATTGTGCCCTAATCTCAGAGAGATTAATGGAAAACTCCTCTGATTTGTTTGGTAGTTGCATAGATAGATGATAGATAAGATAGATGACAGATAGATAGATGATAGATAGATGATAGATAGATAGATAGATAGATAGATAGATAGATAGATAGATAGATGATAGATAGATAGATGATAGATAGATGATAGATAGATAGATAGATGATAGATAGATGATAGATAGATAGATAGATAGATAGATAGATAGATAGATAGATAGATGATAGATATATAAGCCAGGATGCTCATAACATCATTGATCCTGTTTGAATGTTTTATTTCCTGAGGTAAATACTTCTTTTTGCATTCACACAGCTTTCCTTTACTGTTGGTTCTCTGCCTCAACTCACCTTCATTTAAGTGTTGCTGTTCTGTTGGCATTCGTCTTTCTCGGGAGACAATGGAAGAGTGCTCCATTGGGGTGGGGCAAAGTCAAAGTCAAGCTGTTGGAGAGTTACAGTGCCTGCTGTGTCTGTAGAGGCTGGGACAGGAGAGATATGTTTTATTGCAGGTGGGGCAGATGAAGGCGTCCGGTTTTGCTGCTACGGGTGTGGGAGCTTATATAGTAAAGGATTGTCTGGGCCTTGCCTGGGCTTCTTACAATTACTCTGGGTAGGCCTTTGTTTCATTATCTGTAGTGTGAAAATTGCACTGTGGGCAAAAATCTCATCCACATGGACTAAGAAAGAAGGTCTGCAGTGACTTATAGCCCCCTTGCTGCAGGAGCACCCTATGCCTGACAAGTCATCCAAGGCATCAGAGACCCACCCCCTAGTGGAGCAGTCTTCAGTCCCTTCCCAGTATCTGGAAAACACAATGAAAAACAAGGACTGAGAATATTGATAAATACTATAGGATGAAGAAGATCAATAACCCCCAGATTTAAGGGCACAGTCCAACTAAAGTGAAAAAAATGTCTAAGTCCCACTGAGTTCAATGTAAGAGTTAACATGCTTGCTTCTGTTCTATTGCAATAAAAGGGATTTGGGTAGATAATGGCAAAAATAATAATATGTTTTATAGCTACCTGTATAGATAAAGGTAAAGGTACCCCTGCCCATACGGGCCAGTCTTGACAAACTCTAGGGTTGTGCGCCCATCTCGCTTAAGAGGCTGGGGGCCAGCGCTGTCCGCAGACACTTCTGGGTCACGTGGCCAGTGTGACGAAGCTGCTCTGGCGAGCCAGCACCAACGCAGCACAAGGAACGCCGTTTACCTTCCCGCTAGTAAGCGGTCCCTATTTATCTACTTGCACTTAAGGGTGCTTTCAAACTATTAGGTGGGCAGGAGCTGGGACCGAACGACGGGAGCTCACCCCGCCGCGGGGATTCGAACCGCCGACCATGCAATTGGCAAGTCCTAGGCGCTGAGGTTTTACCCACAGCGCCACCCACGTCCCCACACCTGTATAGATAGGAGCTAGTTATTTATAACCTCCACCTGTCCTCCAAGACACCCAAGAGCAGTTTTTCTTGTCACATGTAACAACCCTGTGAGGTAGGTTAGATCAAGAGATGGAAATTGGCCCAAGGTTGCCCACTGAGGGGTGTTTGGTTTTGGCTGATTAGAGATTTCAACCTGAATCACCCCAGACCTAATCTGACACTCTAGGCACTGCACCTTCTTTTCTTGATTTGGACGTCCAAATTCATCAGATTTGCAAAAGCTTTGCTTGCTAAAGCACACTCTTTTAGTTTATCCAGCACCTGTAGTTAGGCAATAGACTGATGTTTGACTGTAGACTTAGCCACCTGAGAAGTTAGTGAGATACCAGGTTGAAAAGTCAGATTTAATTTGCAATCCCATGACTTTCTATTACATTCTAATTAGGCTTTGTATTTTTGTTATTTCCCCCCAACACATTTCTTCACTTCTTCTTTAACCTGCCTTTTCACTCGTTAATAACATTGTTCAAATAAAACCTACCACCACCCACTGCATTGAATTATAGCACAGAGGGCTCAGAGTGGCGCTATGTCTTGGAAAATGCAATTCGTCTGTATATTTCAGTAAAGGGATCATTAATTGCCGCTTCACGAGGTTATATTCCTTTTCACTTTTATATTAATATATACAGCCGACTGCCACAATGGTAGTATAAATGTATATTCGAACAATATATAGGGATGCAGTTGCTACTTCTCAGATATTAATCTTTTTATATTTCTTAATTACAATCCTGAATTGCATTGCTGGGAATGTATTATTTCAAATTTTTGTCTAAGCAAAGCAAACTTAACTTTGAACTGTCAGATATAATGGAATTGGTATGTTCCGAACTGCTGAGCCTAGAGGGTTTTTGCAAAATACAAGCCAGCAGTGCACTACAAAGAACTTCATCTTCATTTCCCATCATGACTGGAGCAGCCACTCCTTAATGGTTCCACTCACAATCCACATTAGCTTGAAGTTACTAATCCTAACTTTTTGATGTTCTCCACTTCTTGGAGCAGGGCCTGATTCACCCAGTGATGCAGCTGTGCAACTGCTAATCCCTGTCCCGAAAAAGAGGTTGGGGTGCTGATGGTGTGACAATCAGCTGGCCTGCCTGGTAGTTCATATGAATGGTACCACTTCCCCTAACCTTGAGTACTACTGTGAATAGGGGACCACAAGGTTCAGAGGCAGAAGGGAAAGTCTGGGGATAAGAGCCTGAGAAGGGATAGAGCAGTAATGCATGAAGCACTCATAAATAAAGAGGAAGAGCCCTTAGAATTGATACTAGATGATCATCTATTAGGGATGCTGTAAATACATTGTTTTTGGATTCCTCTGCCCACGTTGTATCCCATTTTCTACTAGTGTTGAATGGTCATAATTTGAATAATGTGGATTGAGATATATCTAGTGATGTTCCTACATTGGTGGAGAATTCCATCAGTCAAATGGGAAGGATGGCAATTCTGACCAATTTCCCACCTGCTGCAGCCCCACAGTATTCCAAAAGGGCTCTCCAATCACCTGGAGCACATCTGAGGAAGGGGACAATTGGGAAAAATCAGCTCCGTTGCCATTCCACTGGCAGAAATGTCACCTGGGTCAAAGTCCCTTCCATTAATGGAATAACATAATTAGGTACAAATCTATAGTGTGGATATGGGTTGATCTATGGGGGAACTAGATGATACTTTGCTATATTTCAGCTGTACAATTCTGTGATAAGAGTTTCCCCTTATATCTGGGTCCTTGGACCATTTTGATCTCAGCAGTCTTGCCTTGAGCTGCGGCAATGGACTTATTTGTACCAGTTTTGCCAGCATTTGCAGGATGACCTATAAATCAACTAAGATAACAGTCTGACGTATTACGCAGTAGATGGAACATAAAACTGTTCTTTAAAAATCAGTTAAATTGCTTGGAGGAACAACAAATTCCTACACCAGCCCATTCTTTGTGTTCTGAAGTGCAATTTACAGGGCTAAACCAAAGCATATGTCATACCTTTAATTTTGTAAAAAGTTATGTACAAGTCTATTATTCAAAATAATCACATAACTGGGAAATTCACTGAACAGCTACCTTTCTCCTCAGCGGGGTGCCATTTTATAGACTTTAAAATTCACTAAGTTCAAGCAGCTTTCGTTCTAAATAATACATGTGCTAAATATGTCACATTAAAAGTGCTTTTGGCATGTAAATGATCCGTTTTCACCTAGAAATGCTTTTAAAAGAATCTGAGCTCACTTTTTGGGAAATTATAAGTGCATTGAATTTCATTGTCCTACAGAACCATGCAGAGTTGATAGAAGTGAACTACAATGACAAGCCAGCCCTTGTCAGCCCATACACTTAAGTATCATTTGAACTGTCAGAAGTATATGCAGTTCTGTTGGCTTCCACACATTTTCTATCCAGATTGGAAAAAATAAGATTTGTTTTGTAGCTGGCCCTTCATCTTACCCATTTCCACCCCCCCAAACCTAAATGTTAGCAATCCATTGTGTAGTGGATGGAAAGTTAGCATTTTGGTGCCTAACTCATTTTGCTTGTAAAAAGTGCTTTTAATTTTTTTCCCCTAAGCTTCTGTCTTCCGCTTACAACCAGGTACTGTTTCTGTCTGCAATTTCTTTAATGTTAGAACACAATGCAATGGATTTTACAGATGATTTAAGGCATTTTCCTTCCAATAATGAACTTATAAATACAGCTTTTGAAAAGTTATTTCTCTTCATTATACTCTTTACTCCCTCCACAAGGTACACATACCAGAGAAGGAGATGAGAAGTTTAAAATTGATTAAATCTTTTTTGCCAGCTACCAGAACTTCATGCGAAGGAATTTAATAATGTCAGGCTCTATTTCGCACTTCTCTCTTTTATTCTTCCTCACTTAAAACACACAGACCAGCTCAAAATCCCATTTGGCATTTCCAGCTCTCTGATAGAGAGGAACAGGACCTTTGGGGTGCACTGCACATTTGGCAAAGAAACAAGCTGTCAAAAACAACTTGCTTTTCGTTTTAGATTTAAAAGCAAAATCTGTTCAAAGTCTAAAACTAAGCGAATCTGACTGGTTGCGGTCAAACAACAAAAACAAGAGAGATGTAAATACAGTATGTTGCACCACACTCTATTTAGCTACCTAAGTAATTACCTGATTTTTTTGGGGGGGGTATTTAGTTTGCCTTCCACCAGTAGGAACACTAACTGTAGCATTCAGCTTTTATATTCAACAGAACTTCCAAGGTTTTGTCAATACCTAGATGCAGAGGTGTAGTGGAAGGCACCAGCTGGGAAACCCCCAAAAGAACCCCCAGGGGAAGAAGGCTCAGAGACAGGGGATTGGTGGTGGGATGACAATGAGTAGTCAGAGGAAGAAGAGGGGGTAGACTGGGAGGAGGAGGTGTCGGAAGCTGAAGAGGCAACAGGGTTTAGTGAGCAGGAAGAGGCTGTGGCAGAGAGCAGTCCCGAATCAGAGGCGGCAGCAGAGGCGAGTCAAGATGCTAAGTAGAAGCAAGCTGCTGAAGATGCCAGGGAATCTCCTCCTGCTGCTGCTACAACCAGCTCCCTTCCCCATTGGTTTCCCAGAAGATGCCGAGAAAGGAAGAGGGCGGAGCAACAAGAGATAAGACTACCAGGGGAGGATCCTTAGAGAGCAGTGGGAAGGTCTTCAGTCCTCACCTCTGCCTCAGTCCTCATGTCTCTGGGCCCCCAGAATGAGCACACAAGGCACTATTAGATACAGGTCACTTTATGGGGATGTAAAGGATAAGAACAAAAATAAAGGCAGAGTCTTTTTACACCCCAATCCTAAACGGTGTCTATCATGCTTTTCTCAAAAAGCATATTGCCAATGAAGAGTTCTAAAAAGTCATGCTGATTTACTGATCCAACATCTTTCTTAGATACAATTGCTCTTGCTAGACAATATGTGCAAATATGTACACACACCAGAATTTGACCCTCCTTTAGCAGACATAGGGTGCAAACCAGCCCAAACCTGCTTGAATTGACTCAGAAGGGATGTGCACATATAACTGTGATCTGGTCTTGATTACTGTAACTGTGCATCCTAATCATGTGGGTGTGGACATCTTTTCTCTGAAGCCCCATATCAGTTCTACAGCTATAAAGGCCCAGGAGGAAACAGCATGTTTATATCACGTTCACTGCATAGTTTGTTTTGGCTTGTTCTACATAAAAATGTTAATATGAGAATATTTAGAAAATGCGTCAAATATAGACAAATATTAGGGTTCAAAAATATGCAGAAGAACTATAAAAATGACAGCAATACAGAAAACAGTGTAACAAAGAGAATGCATTTGCAAAAGAACATAAAATAGATTTGGAATGTTAATAAAGAAGAATCACTGAGTACAGCCAGATTTCCTTTCAGAAAATGAGAAATGTGTCCATCGCTATAACATACTTTTGTTTTTAATGTACACTTTATACACATTGAAATAAATATTTAATAAAAATGATTAAACACCATCTTCTGACAGACAAGAATATCGCAAATAGTTCTTTGTAGGAAAACTTTATCATGACTTTTTTTTTTGACATCGAGCCTGAATTCCTAAAGGAAAATGGATAGATAAATAAGCTTTCAAAGATCCTCGTTTATTCTTTTTAGTGTGGTCAGAATAATAATATGCAGCTGCCAAACGAAAGTACATAAATTCAATTAATATGCAATATTTCTTTTGGTGTGACAGTGCAATGTGAAGCGGCCTCATGTAATTCCTCTCCCTTCTTGGATACTTCTCTCTTTTGGGTTCTGTGAGCCTTGGAATTTAGAACACAAAGGACCCTGAGTAGGGGGGGTCTCTAGATCCCTCCCTGGACTTCCTTTTCACCTCTTTATCTGTCCTTAACAGTTGGTCTGTTTTGCTAAGGCTTTTTTGTGTTTCCGGCCCAAAACTCAACTAAATAAAGAAAAAATGGAACCACGACACCCAGGCTCAGGAAGTCTCTAAAACACCTAAAGTAGCAAGGCTAAATCCAGCTAACCTTCAGCTGCATACAGCTGGCTGTGTTTAGAGATCTGCAGGAAATGATTCAGCACCCAAGCTAATTTGGCTATTTCTTTCAAAGCAAATGACAGGGAGCCCTTTTGAAGAGTTGCTGCATTGTTAAAACAACGAGAGGTGCCAAGCAGTTCAGAAAACTGGGCTTTGCCCATTGGCTTTACGCTCCACCTTAGACTAATTTCGACCAATTATACGTGGGGTGGGGGAAAGAAATCAAGTAAATAATACTAGGTCATAGCCAAGGCATGTTATCTGGTTCAAAATAACCAAGCAGGTTGCATGCAAGGAAGGAAACACAACAGGATTCATAGAATTGGTTGGCACAAGATATAGCCAAATAAAATATTGTTTGGAATAAACACTCCATCATTTACATGTATGTTTTTGTAGATGAGGCAGCTGTATCCTTAACCTTTGATAGAGGGCTTGGCCTTTAAATAGTGTCACACTTCTTTAATTATGAGTTAGCTGCTCTTCCCCAACTGTTCAGCAACAACACCAAAAGAGAACATTGCTCACTGATTGCTTGTTAAAATGTATATTTTATCATGTAAATGCTGGGAGAAAAATCGTAACCAGTATTAGAGACTGAGGGTGGGGAGTGGGAATTTGAATTGATAAATATGACTTCAAATTTACAGCTGTTTATCAAAAGATAAATACATCCTGGTGTAAATTTGGAACCCAATTAGAATATTTCATTTCCAGTGAGATTATACATTCAGAAGAATATGGTAGCTGGCAGTCATTTGCAAGCCAAGGCGTCAGTTTTTCTTAAACGCTAATATTTCCATCTCATTAGCATACAGGACTTGTCATATCACAATGGAAGGGTCTCAGAAGTTTGAAAAATCATCCTTAATTACCAAACAGTTAAAGTTTCTGAATAAAAACAAGAAAAGTGGACAGGCAGCCTTTGAAGTAACAATACGAAGCTCATTTAGAAAATGTTAGAAATGGACAGTTATTTCTCTATTCACCTCAAAAATGACCGGAGTTTTGTAATCATTGGTTGCAAGGACTAGGAAAACCTGGAGGGGAATCCTCCCCTCAAGGAAAAAGTACCTTTCCTTTGTATTTTATTTATTCAGCAGGTGGGCAGGAACTGATCCCATGAGTATGAATCTACAGTGGTACCTCAGGTTACAAATGCTTCGGGTTACAAACACTTTGGGTTACAAACTCCACTAACCCAGAAGTAGTACCTCGGGTTGAGAACTTTGCCCCAGGATAAGAACAGAAATTGTGCGGCGGGAGGCCCCATTATCGAAAGTGTGCCTCAGGTTAAGAATGGTTTGGGGTTAAGAACGGATCTCTGGAACGAATTAAGTTTGTAACCCGAGGTACCACTGTACTGAAATAGGTGGCAGGAGTGGGTTGCATTTAGAAGTCATACCTCCTTACCAATCTGAATACTTGCCCATCTCAGGTGAGTATTCTGTTCTTTTGCTGGTTGATTCGTGTTAATGACTTAATAAATTCCCAATCTGCCATGAATCACACTGGGTGACCATAGGCATGTCACAGTGTCACCCTCTGCCAGCCTGACTTGCCTCACAAGGGATAAAAAGGGAGCAGTGTGTACTCTGCCTTGAGCAGTGAGACCTCTCTTTAAATATTCTCACCTCCAAACAGCTATTATTCAGTACTGCCAACAAGTGTAGGCTGCTGAACGGGGCAGCTCCATTTGACCTCCTTGCCCTCAGCTGTCCTCTGCAGATAGCCATTCCATCAGACTGCCTCAGTGGGAGAGACAGGGAACAGGTAGAGGCAGATTTAGGGCAGTGTGAGCCCTGCGGTCACACTGAGTGTACAGCCAAGGAGGGGCCTTCTCAAAGCCTTTCCTGGATTTAAGAAGGAGGTGTAAGAGCTCTAGGACCCTGCCAGAGCCTTGCACCTCTTCCCAAGCCAACGCCTTGAGGCCTGGGTGGAGGGCATCAAATGTTGGCCTTGCACAAGGTGGCACGTTACCAAGATCTGCCCCTGAAGCAGGGCTCATTCCATCAGCTTCGCTGGAGGCCCAACTGCACCTCCTGCCCATGAACTGTGCCAGCTAGTCATTAGTGGCTAAGTTTTGGATTTGATTTTCCGTGTGTGTATGTGTGTGTGTGTTTATTGTAAGCCTGCATGTAGGGGCTGTCTTGTTTTAATTGATTGTATATAAGCTGCTCTGAGAGCCTTTTTTACTAAAGAGTGAGGTACAAATGCTGTAACAAACAAACCAACCAACCAAGATGCTCTGAGTTCAGAGATGTAGGGTTAATATAATGGGCTAATTAAATACACATAGGGGCTTGAGTGACTAAAGAAGAGAACATATCACAACTGGTGATCATTTTCTGTTTAAGATTCCATTCTTAATTCTCTTCCAGAATTCTTAGCTTGGCGTTATTGAAAGAGTTGTAATTACTAAATTCTAAAAAGAGGAGTTGGAAATTATGATTAATATGAAGGTCTAATAGGGAATATAGGAAAATGCCATTAACTTCTCCATTTCAAAATTCACAGATTATCGCCATCACTAGTTTTTCTATTTCTATTTTCTCCATTTGTCAAATGCATGGCATTTTAAAGATATCTAAAATAAAAATGTCCCACCAGAGCCAGCAGAGTTACACCACGGATTCCTGGAGCTCATTGTAAATTCTCACATAATATGACTTCAGAAATATAGAATTTTGCACTGTTGTCCATACTAATGCAGTTTTGGCATCTTAATTATTGGGAACTGAAAATATCATTTAAACATGATTAAATTGACTGTGTACATTATGTACTTAAAAAGCCCTGTGTAATAATTAAAAGGGGCCTCTGTGACATACATTCATTGAGCAAGTCAGCAGTAACTATTAGCAGGAACATGAAAGGCAAGGCTAAACTACAGACATTTTAAAAATTGGATTATTTTGTCCCTATTATTGACAATATTTACATACCTTTTATCCAACTCATGCAATCTTTTTCACAAATAAAATTTAATTTGAATGCAAGTGAATCTAAGTGGTGTGCATGTTAAATGCAAACAGCCAGCAATAATCGTCAGTGGTAAGGATTTGCAGATTTCAGTAAAATGTATCCATTGCTTAAGAACAAGGGTGGAGAAACTGTGGCTCTCTCTGTGTTGTTGGACTACAACTCTGACCATCCATGATAACTGGCCATGATGAGCAAGAATCAGGGCCATAGCTCAGGAGGGGAGCATCTGCTTTGCATGCAGAAGTTCCCAGGTTCAATTCCTGGTCTCTCTAGATAGGGCTTGGAAAGTCTCCTACCTAAGATCCTATAGAACTGCTGTCAATAGTGCTGACTGAGCTAGATGGACCCAATGGTCTGGCTCAGTATAAGCGAGCTTTCAGCAGGGACGCAGATGGCACCATGCTCTAAACCACTGAGCCTCTTGGGCTTGCTGATCAGAAGGTTGGCGGTTTGAATCCCCACAACGGGGTGAGCTCCCGTTGCTGTGTCCCAGCTCCTGCCAACTTAGCAGTTTGAAAGCACACCAGTGCAAGTAGATAAATAGGTACCACTGCAGTGGGAAGGTAAACGGCGTTTCTGGGTGTTTTGGTTTCTGACACGGTGTCCCGTTGGCAGAAGCGGTTTAGTCATGCTGGCCACATGACCCGGAAAGCTGTCTGTGGACAAACGCCAGCTCCCTCGGCCTGAAAGCGAGATGAGCGCTACAACCCCATAGTCACTTTTGACTGGACTTAACCGTCCAGGGGTCCTTCAGGTAAAGGTAAAGGGGACCCCTGACCATTAGGTCCAGTCGTGGCCGATTCTGGGGTTGCAGCGCTCATCTTGCTTTATTGGCCGAGGGAGCCGGTGTACAGCTTCCAGGTCATGTGGCCAGCATGACTAAGCTGCTTCTGGCGAACCAGAGCAGTGCACAGAAACGTCGTTTACCTTCCTGCCGGAGTGGTAACTGTTTATCTACTTGCACTTTGACATGCTTTTGAACTGCTAGGTGGGCAGGAGCTGGGACCGAACAACGGGAACTCACCCCATTGCGGGGATTCGAACCGCTGACCTTCTGATCAGCTAGTCCTAGGCTCTGTGGTTTAACCCACAGCGCCACCCGCGTCCCTTCGCCACCCGCGTCCTTTACCTTTACCTTAAGCGAGCTTTCAGTGTGGCTCAGAACTGAAGATCAACAACATCTAGAGGGCCACAGATTTTACATCATTGTTTAAGGGCATAATACCTTTTCACAAACCAGGTATTTCTAGGAAGCCTGTAGGCAGATTGTGAGGGCCTGGTGATCACGAAGAAAACAGCTCTTCTATTTAGCAGCATAATATCAATTAACAGAGAGATTCCTTGTAGCTGAACTGGTTTTAACTAACGCTATGGCTTGAAACATCCTTGTCTCAGTCCACCTAAGGTATGTACATCTGCAGGTTTGACTGTTTCAGTCTTTGGGAATCAACTCTGAAGTTTGGGTGCAACTTAGGGACACATATGATTTTGTTAAAATATTCCTAGTGATTCTGATCCTCTGTAGATCCTGCAAGACAGATCTTCAGGCAGGATGAGCTCTCTGCTTGTGGACCTACCCTTCCTCCTATTCAAAGAAGCAGAGAGCAGGAGTCCAGATTCTGCTGACTACCCTCTTGTTGGAGGATGGAAGAACCTTCTGGCTTGAAGCCCAGTGCTCGATCCTCCCTCATTTGGCTCACTTGCCTTGTATTGGGGTGGTAGATGAGATGCTGCTCTGTTGGGCCATTACAGTGCCATCGCCACCACCAAGTAATCCTGCAAGTGAAACAGCACAGGGGAAGAAATGGCTGGAACAGCTGTCAACCTCCTGCTTATGAGCATACACTGGAGAGGAGAAAGTGGTAAGGCCCAGTGGGTGGGTGGTGGAGCAATATGTTAGTTTCAGTGGACCCTACACATGCTGCTAGGCTCCAGCAAGTTCCCCAGTATTCCAGATGTTGGTGCTAGTCCCAGTTCTGTTCCACCACCTTTGTGGAGTGTATTATTAAACCTCCTGTTTACATTGGCCTCTATCCCTCTGATTCCATTTTAAAGATAAAGAACCATAAGGAGGAAGGGCAGAGGTTCTGAAGACGGAAGCACAAGAGCCTTGAAACTGCCCATCAAGAGCTCTAGATAGCACTTGGAGCTGCTGCGATAAGCCACCATGTCACAGGCCTTCCCAATATGGTGAGAGCAACTGTATTTCTATTAAATTATAGACATTGTTTCTAAGTTCACATCTATAAAATTAGTATCTGTAAAATTTATGCAAATAAGGGCCCTCTTTTGTCTTCTTTTTTGGACGATGCATTTCCTCTCTTTTTTATAAACTATTTTTAATGAAAGTTTTCAACATAAAATACAATAAAAGTCAAACTAATCTAAGAAAGATAGTGAAGAATCCAAAAAAAGAAAAGAACAAGAGAAAAGGAAAGGAAAACAGGAAGCAAAATAAGAAGTTAATAATACCAAGCTCTTTATCACAATTATACCTTAACTAGGGATGTGGGTGGCTCTGTGGTCTAAACCACTAAGCCTCTTGGGCTTGCTCATCAGAAGGTCGACAGTTCGATTCCCCGCGACGGGGTGAGCTCTCATTGCTCCATCCCAGCTCTTGCCAACCTTCAAAAGCAGTCCAAAAGCACACCAGTGCAAGTAGAGAAATAGGCACTGCTGTGGTGGAAAGGTAAATGGCGTTTCTGTGTGCTCTGGTTTCTGTCACGGTGTTCCATTGTGCCAGAAGCGGTTTAGTCATGCTGGCCGGAAAGCTGTCTGTGGACAAACGCTGGCTCCCTCAGCCTGAAGCGAGATGTGTGCCAGAATCCCAGAGTCACCTTTGACTGAACTTAACCATCCAGGGGTCCTTTACCTCTACCTTACCTATACCTTAACCCTTATTCCACACACAGAAGTGTGAACCCTCCCAGCTCTCACCTGGGAGCTTCCACCTCTTCCCTGAGCCTCCCACCCTGAGGGATCCTCTCTACCCAGCCTCTCACACAGGAGCCTTCACCTTCTGTCCATCACCTTCCTGTGTATCTCTTCATTTATCCTTTTTTGACAATGTGTAAATGGCCACCCTCTATCCCAGTCCAGTTCTTGTGGGTAGGATAAATAACACCTGAACCTCTTCATATCTGCTGTTCTTTTTATTTTTATTTTCTGTCACACTGCTGACCTATAATTGTGGGCCTGCAGCCTTTCCAAAAGTCCACCTACAAAATACGCCCAAAATCAAATCTACCTCTTAACCTGTCTTCAGGATTTAGCAGAACAGCAACATATGGAAAATGGGCTGCAAGTTATTGTTATTATTATGTTATGCAGTTCATGTTTAAGGGCGAACATTTACAGTAAATAACAGAGTATTGCAGCAGCAAAAGTTACATACCTGGAGGTGACAATGAAACACTGTGTGGTATTTTTTAAAATGCCCCGAAATGTATATGTATACAATAATAATGTTTCTGAATAAGAAATTGTAACCATTATTTTTTATTCTTCAAACATTGCGTGAAATCAATTAATTCGCACAGTGCTGTGGTGATAAGCAAAGAATATTGCTTCCCCACATGCAAAGATCAGCCCCTACTGAATTTTTCAGAGAGAGCAGGGAATGGAAGTTAAGAGGACAAAAAAAAAAAAAAATCAAAACAGAGGCCACCACTGATTCTGCTGCTTCCTTTCAGGCTGAGCCAAGAGGAAAGGCTATATTTGGTGGTAAAATAATAACACAACAAAGAATACTTAGTCATATTTGAGCATTCCTGCTTCATTTTTAAATGATACAGTGTGATCCTAAGTATACTCCTCAGAATTAACTCCCATTGCACTCATCATTGCCTAGAAAGTGTGCTTAGGAACCAAGTCTTCAGCTATTAACCTAACTTTTCTCCTTACAACAATGCAAAATATATAGGCACGATACTTATATGATGTTTTCAGTGTCATAGTAGAGGGCTGGGGAATTGCTGTTTCTTGGGCCACATTGGGCCCTGTTTCTCCCAAACTATGCCCTCCTGCCCCACCTCTGACATAAAGTGTGACATCTTGTGGGGGGCATGCAAAGACTTCACTTTGAAGGGTGTTGCCAAGTGGTTTTAATAGAAAAAAAGCTTATGCACATTTGTTGCTGTTGTAGATGTACTATGCCTGATGTTCAAGAAAGCAATATTTGTAGAAGAGCAGAGACACCATAGTTTGCAACCTACTGTGGCAACCTGAATAACTTACCAACGTGCTCTGTTGTATAAAATGAAATGAAACTCCTTGGACCACGTGCAAGAGGTTATTTTTACAACTGAAAACATAATACCTGAGTTGAAAGGGAAAGTTGATAAGATACATTTTACTTACAGTTCCACAGTTTGGAATTATTAATCTCAGCTTGTTGTTTTAGCTTTAACACAATAAAAACTTCAATAATAAATACAGTGGTACATTGGTTCTCAAACTTAATCCGTTCCAGGAATCCGTTCGACTGCTGAAACCGTTCAAAAACCAAGGTGTGGCTTTGATTGGCTGCAGGAGCTTCCTGCACTCAATTGGAAACCGTGGAAGTCACATTGGACATTCGGCTTCTGAAAAACGTTTGCAAACCAGAACACTCACTTCAGGGTTTGCGGCGTTCGTGAGCCGTTTTGTTTGACAACTAAGTTGTTCAGTGTACAGTTGTACAGTGGAACCAAGGTACCACTGTATAAGATAAGATAAGATAGATAAGATAAGATAAGATAAGATAAGATAAGATAAGATAAGATAAGATAAGATAAGATAAGATAAGATAAGATAGATATGATAAGATAAATAAGATAAGATAGAAATACGACATTATCTGAACTCTAGAGGTGTGAAAATGGTTCCTGTGAAAGTGTCTAGCATGCTTATGAAGGCACCTCAGGTGAGACTTTCACTCTTTTCCCTTAATGGAACAATATTTATCTCAGCTTTCACTAATTTGGGTCACTTTAAATGAAGACTTCCAGATCTGCTGGTCATTAAAAAACAACAACCACCCTATTCATGCTGAAAGTAACTCAAAAACAATTGAGCCCTGTATTGAACAAATACTAAGCAGCTACTTCGCCTGTCTTTTGAAAATGGTGATTATGAAGATGTTTGCACATTTGTAACGGAGCTCTGAAATATTATTGGTCCAAGCATATTTGGCCCATATTTACAAGAGAGTGGAGGGAAATGAATAAAAAAGGTGTTTATAATACACTCAGTAACTAAAGCTGCAAATAATGGAAAGAAGACGCTGGAACAGGCCTGAAGAAAATTTTCACAAGCCAAAGTTCTCTATCTTCTCCTCCCAAACCTGAAAATATTGACTTGGGTCTACACAGTCCACATCAGAATAGACCAATGAAAATCACACCCCATTGCTTTCAATGGGTCTGCTCTAAGGCTCCTACCTATAGGCACAGTAAAAGTTGTTGTTCTTGTTGTTATCTGCCCTTCACCAACAGGTACCAGGGCATGTTGCAACAATTTCAAGTTCAGAATTAAAACCAATAGATACAAGAATAGAGTGGGCCCTGAAAACACACATCTCAGGTGTCATAGGCCAACGTAAAGAGTATCTTTAGCATTTATCCCAAACTGTATAGGGAAGAAGCCAGATGCACCTCTGTGGGAAGGGAATTCCAGAACTTAGGGGCTGCCCCGGAAAATATCCCCTCCCAGGTCATCACTACCTGAACTTCTGTGGGAAGTAGAATTACCAAAAGGGCCTACCTCTGCTGATCAGGAGAGTCTGTAGGGAAGGAGGCAGTCATTCAAATATTGGGCTTCAAATGTAGGGCTTCAAATACTAGCATGAAAAACCTTAAATTACGTCCAGAAATGAACTGGCAACCTCGGCTGCTAAACTAGCTCTTGCATCTTGGATCAGCGTACATTGCAATAATCCAATCTGCAATTATTTAGTATAAGAGTTCCAGAGTTCCAACTAGAGCAGTAACTCATCTAAAGGACGTAAATGTTATAATATTTGCTATTACAATGGCAAAACCACCAAATCTCTGTTATGATGATGCAGAACATTTACAAAGCAAAGTTTCTTTAAATGAGTTTACCTGCTAAATGCTTCTCTTGGCTTATGCTGAAGATCTACAGAGAAGTCTGATGTCTACTTACTATTCTAGTGAGGAGAAATAGATTCATCTGCTCATAATTTCCAAGTGGCTAGAATATTTGACAACAGCATCCATTGTTTTCATTGACCAGGCATCAAGGCTGATCTTCAAACCATTCAAATCATACAGTTGATTAAAAATCTTTTCAGAAACGGCATGCTTCTATGTGTGTTCAGCAATCACAAAGCTGTCTTATCTGAAAGATGGGTGACAGTGTTAACGGAACCTGACTACAAAAGCTTTATAACATCTGCACGAAAATGTCTTGTCCAAACACATCTGTCTTAGGCACAGAGAATTCCTTGCATTTAGTAGAATAAAGAGTAAAGCCTCAATTATGTTAATAGAAGATGGACTTCTTAGCATGACCCTGTTTGCTGATAGATAACAAGGAAAATACTACATGCTGTATGAAAACAGCAAATGCAAAATTATCTTTATTTATTTGGAGAATTTGTTCCTTGTTTCTCAGCCGCAAGGGTGGCTTATATAATATTGTAAAATAAAGATAAAATATGGTAGCATTGAACAACGGATGCAGTTAGGCAGATAATAAGCCTGAAAGGCTCAGGCAATTTAAAAGATCTTCACCGAGAACTGAAAAGACAACAGAGATTGTACCAAGTAAGCTTCTTTGAGGAAGGAGCTCCAAAGATGGACACCAGAACAATAAGAAAATATGAAAAACCTGCTGTATCAGACCAGTAACCCATCTAGTCTAGTCTCCCAGGGGCCAGTCCAAGTCACTACCAGCTTTACTTGCAATGATGGGAGAACATTCTTAATACCCAGGTAGGTTTATGTGAGAGAAATTATTCCTGACCACTGGGCTGCTGTCAGGGCAAACTCTACTTATTGCATACCCACCCACAGTCCCAATTTGACTGGGACATCCCAGAATTACAAAAGCCAGCCCAGCTTCTGATTGGATGTCCAATTTTCGGTGCTGAGTTCTCCCACGAGTCAGCTGGCATCCGCCAGAGCTCGGCACCAAAAGACGTGCGTCTTTCATGAGAAGTAAGGTGCCCGAGCTAGAGCCTCTAGGGCAGGAGGAAGGAGAGTTGCTTACCCCACCAACACTGGAGAAGAAGCCAACAAAGACAAGGACGATGGCGGGAAGGAGGAGGAGGAGCCTGTGCGGTGCTTGCTGAGGGACCTGCTGCAGAAACAGGGCGCTATGGTGCAGAAGCCCCAGCTGGCTCACACGGGAGTGCAACACAGAAAGACACATGTCCCGACTTTAATAGGTGGAATGCTGGAGGGTATGCTATTTCTGATTTAAAATCTGTTTTAATGCATCTTAACTATTGTTTTTAACTACTGGTATTTCGTTTTTACAACATTGCATTTTATAATGATGTTTTCAAATGTTGCAAGCTACCTTGAATCCCAATTTGGGAGGAAGGCGGGATATAAATATATTATTTAATAAAAATAATAACAACAACAATACTACATATTCAAAATTATAAATCTTCAAAATAGCCAGTCATTTTAACGATTGCTCCATGTTGCTTTTTAAAGGTTTTTATGTTGCTGTACACCACCCTGTGAGAGAGCAGTGTATAAATATTGTTTTATAAATAAACAAAATTGACAGCAATAGAAAGAAAAGGAAGAATAAAAACAAAGATACAACCATTCCAGAGGCAATGCCATGAATGCCTTCAGGTATCTTTCCCCAGCTGGATAATTACTACGCATGCTGTGGCAGCTCAAAAGGTGAGAGGATTTTCCCTTTGAGTCAACCAGAGGCCTATACCTTTCATTCCACGGCACTACTATTTTTGGCCTTTAGCTTCTATCACAGTATTTACCAGCAAAGGTCTAAAACCATACAGCAAATCTCAATTCAAGAGCTACTTAATCTATGGCAAAGTAACTGGGAGTGTCTTTGTGTTTGACTGCAGCACTGTGGGGAACTAAGAACTAGATTGACAAATTAGACAAAAGATATTACTAATCCTATTCACTGTAAACTGTTAAATATGTATGAAGTGGATTTATAACCAGTTTCTGAAGAGTTACTTTATCATCAGCTTCATTTGCAATAAAAAATAAAACAAAAAATACTGAAATATTTTACAACAGGAGCTTTCTTTTCAGCATAGCTTCTAAAGTTTCCCATCCATCTATCTATGTTTCATTTATTGTTTATAAAGGAAATAGCAGAGTTAGCCAAAAGTTCACTTTTTTGGATCTTTTGAGCTCATTTTGTCAAAATGTAGGATTTTCAAGCTTCCTTTACCTGCTTAGATACCAGTAAAACAAAATATTTTTGGAATATGGGTTTTCAGGGATTTTATACCACATCATCAAGATACTTTGCAGCCTTGATGCAAAGGACACAATGGCAGCAAGGTACAAAATGGATAGAGAGAAATACTTTCCTTTCTCACTTCACACTAAAACTTGGAATTACAGAATGGTAGTAGATCTGGGTGAGACAAAAGAATGTATTTCTTTATCCAGTGCATAATGAATATATAGAATTTGCTGTCAAAATCTTCGATGCTATTCAAAGGGGGACCAGACATATGCATGGATGATTGGTCTTGATCTACCAACAGCTATTGGCTATGATAGCTAATCATGGGGATCTTCCAGCTCAGGGCCAGTATGCTTCTAATACTAACTGCTGAAAAACAATGGGCTCATTGCCTTCATGTCTTTCTTGTAGGCTTCCTAGAAGCACATGACTGGCCACTGGTGCAACGGGGTCGTGAATCATATAAGTCTGGGGCCCTCCACAACCACTATCTTCCCTGACTATTGATCATGTTGACTGGGGTTGATGGGAAAGTCCACAGGCTCCCTGCCCTTGCAATAAACTTTTGTTTTGATCAAGCAGCACAGCTCTTATATGCTTTGCCAATGCGACTGAGAAAGCCCTTTCAGACAGAATTTCACAGCGAATTGCTGGATCAGTACTTCTGCTTACAGATTGCGGACCTTAAATCTACAGATGTGCTTTTAGTCCTGGAAACTAATAATAACTTACTATGAAAAGTTTGAACTTCATTAAAACAATTAAATAATGTCCAACTCAGTGGAAATGAGTGAAAGGTACAATTTCGGAGTACACATTTCAGTATCTTAGATGTTATTTCCCCTTTATTAACCTCTCTATTTATACTTGCTGGGAATTAATTAATACATTTTCTCCAGATTGTGTTTGTCAGGAAATGAAAAGCGGTCTGTCATTTTTGTTTCACCAGTGTATTAGGTAGGTTGGTACAATATTCTGGAAGCTACTTCCTTAGTGCAAACAGGAGATGAAAGACCTTCCATTCAATTCAATGGGACTTTCACAGGGGACCGTGCTTGCTAAGCACAGCTCTCAACTTTAGGCATTATTCCCCCACCATGAAATAATGTTTAGAGGGGTGGTTCTGGCCTGCCCACAATGTCCCCTTCTGCCAATCAGTGTAGAGAATGCTGAGTTAGGTGGCTCAGTGGTCTGGCCCAGTATATGGCAGCTTCTGGTGTACAAGCAAGGCAATGGCGTTTCTTAATGTATTTGTTTTCCTTGGGTGTTTTTCCTTCCCCTGACCCTTTCCTCCCATTTCCTTCCTCTGTGTTTATCGTGTCTTTTCCCTCCTCCTTTCTTCGCCATTTAGCCCCACAGAATTAACAGAAGAACAAATGAAAAAATAAATGAAATGCGTGTGACTTTATATGGTCTCTCTTTATACAGCTAGAACAAAATGAAGATGATCTGATGAGATAAATCGCAGGAGGTTAATAGCTTTTTTAAAATCAATCTTCCTTACAAAGAAAAAGGATAAATGGCTTAGTGGATGAAGCGTTGGCCTCTCACCTTTGTGACCGGAGTTCAAGTCTAAACTGTGAGGGTCTGGAGTAACACGGCTTTATTGGGCTGAGATCAGTCTCTAGTGGGCAGGAATCTGTATTACAAGATTTTTGTGTGTAATTTCCCATACGGGTGGTACTGACACATAAAGAGAATATAGGCGACCTGGGTTCTTTTTCTAACTAGCAGCAGGAATAGACTGGAGTTTAGACAACTGTGTATAAGTTGCTATCAGGGGTCCTTAGGCTGCATCAACATACCAGTTGCTCTTAACTAGGACTGATTTAAGCCTCTTGTCAACCATCTATCATTTTTTTTCTTTCCAAAAAGAAAAAGAAAAAACCCCAAAACAATGACACAAACCCCCCCCCCAACACACACACACACACTAATTAACTAACCTTGGGAGAGATTTTTAATAATTGCAACTGATAGTTTTTAATATCCTGTCCAGGCCGAAGGATGATTTATTTGAGCTGTTATTCACACAGAAGGTAAAATTTTCAGAAAACCTAGTAATTGAAATGTCAATTAGGAAGTTTACCTAAAAGGGAGGTACTTTTTTAAAAACACACATACACATACCATAATTTATTATCACATTAATCCTGTTTTAATCACACATTAGTCTGATAATTCATGTATTCACATCCATCACTCACATATGACAACTATTAAAGGGTCTCATTTTTCTGGGGTTTTAATTATATATTTGAGATAGAAAAGTGTGTGGCAATGCAAAGTCAGAAAAAAAATAGATTTATTTACTGGGCATCTATGTGCCTGTCATTTTTAAAAAAGTTGTCACTAAAGGTACTTGTATTAAGCCTGTTTTGTAAGTCAGGGTATCATATTTCATGTACTAGCCTATGAACCCCAAAGGTTGCTTGACCTCACAGAAGGTTAATTCCAAAAGACGTTGGCAGTGGGGGTGGGAGTTCAGTGATTGGAAACTTACATGCTTAAATAGCATTTTGAAAAGATTAATTCTTGAACATGGAAACGAGTCTTTCGAGAATATAACAGTGTGGGTTTTTTACCATTTGGGTTAGGGTGGAGTGTAAATAAAAATAATATATATAGTATGTTACAGATATATTAAAAAAAGAAGGTTTTTTTTTATTTAAATGTTCATCATCTCCTATCACTTCAAAATTATTCCTACAATTTATTAAGGGCCATTGTTTACTGCTAATTCAAACCACCTGCAAATCCCTTTGTTTTGATCAAAGCATTTTCTATTCCCTTCCACTGCTCCCCACAAGATTGATAGATGGCTTTGTAATTCGTGAGATAATATGTTAAAGGTCACGAGTTAATGCATCCTATGGAACTTTTTCTCTTCCTTTCCCAAATGGGTAGTGGGAATATGTCTGTGCTCTGTCTCTAGTTCTTTGTAATATCATTTATAACTGAATTCAAAGTGTGTGTGTGTGTGTAGACATATACAGGCATCTTTTAAAAGATTATTAAAACCTTTCTGTAATAATGTATTACAGCCGTTGCCTGAATCAAGTATTACTATCACCCCTTTTAAATTAAACTATCCACAAAACACGCATTTGCTTTCTGCTATAGAAAATGCTAATAATGCTTTTAGAATGGTATTTAAAAAGTCTAATTATATCATTTAAAAACTGAGAGACCAAAGGGCAAACTAAATTCTCCTAACATAAATCAGATTTTTTTTCTTTATTCCAATGACTTTAAAAACCTCAAATGCAGTAATTTTAATAGCAACGAAAGAATGAATAAGTCATAACTCCACCTGATCACATAACTGTCTATAACTGTTATTAAATGCTCGAAAATAAGTGAACTCATTATGTTTCAGAGCTGCTTTTAGCTAATCTAAGATTCTGCTCACTTAATCATGTAGAAAAGGCTTCAGCACAGTTTTAGACCCTCGGGAAGGTCAGGAAGGAATGGGGGGGCACTGCTTTCTGCTGTTCATTTAAGAACAGCACTTTTGACCCGAAACTCATGATCTCTCATATGAGCTTGAATTTTAACCCCGATAGAGTTTTGCTGAAGAGGAAATGTTTGCACCGCCCATTGCTGCAACTGCTGCAAACAAAATCACAAAAAAGGAGCAAAATGCCCATCAGGCGTACTGCATGCAAAATGGAAGTCTACTCTGTGGTACCTACAAATACCAAACAAATCATTTTTTAAAAAAACTTTATAATCTGGCTATATAAACTCTGTAATGAATTATAATTGGCTGACCGGCAGAGTGAAAAAACATTGTGGTTCTTCCCTGCCCACATATATATGTCTCCCAGCCAAAATATAAATCTCCTTTATGGAATTTCCCAAGTGCTACACTTCGTGCCCCACCCCCACCTCAGTATGTATTATTTATTTATTTAGACAATTTCTATACCACTATTTATACGTAAAAATATCTCTAAACAGTGTACAGAAAACTAGAATTAGGTGCCTGGTGAAAATGTTCTTCTTCAACCAAGCCTTTAGCTGATTAACATTCTACATCCTTTTAAATGTGTTTGTGGGAGGGGGGGTTATTGTTTTGTTCTTGTTTTTATTATGTATTTTGTGTTCTCATTTTGTATTTTTATGTTGTGAACCACCCTGTGATCTTTGGATGAAGCGTGGCATACAAATTTAAATAATATTAAGAATGACAACAACAATAATAATAATGTTACAAAAATACACAATAAAAACATTATTAATAAATATATATTGGTATGTTAATTGCTGCCTGGAGTGCCATTGGGAGGTAGAATCGGATACAAATTTAATAAACAAACAAATAGCAATGACTTCTCCTTTGGAAACACCTTCCCATTCAATACTTCTCACCAAAGGCTACACCCACCCACCATAGCTTCTTCTTCTTTCTTCTTTGGCGATTACTTGTAGCTGAGTAAGATTGTCTTCCAAAACAGGGTTTTAGCAGTGAGTCCGTAAGTGACTGTGGAGGCCAATTCTGGATCCACACATCCTTCCACAGTGGGGACATGGGTTTCCGGGCGGTAGTTGATAATGGTGAGTGTTTGCCAAGTGTGCCTTCCTCTTAGCACTTTTCTCCCTTTCATCCTGAGTTCATGGGTCTTCAAAACCCATGACACCTTTGGTAAAGGCTGTTCTCCAACTGGAGCGCTCGCAGGCCAGTGTTTCCTAGTTGTCAGTGCTTATACTGCATTTTTTTAAGATTTGCCTTGAGAGAATCTTTAAACCTCTTTTGTTGACCACCAGCATCACACTTTCCATTTTTAAGTTCGGAATAGAGTAGTTGCTTTGGAAGATGATAATCAGACATCCACACAACATGACCAGTCCAACGAAGTTGAAGTTGTAGAATCATTGCTTCAACACTGGGGATCTTTGCTTCATCCAGTACACTGATATTAGTTCACCCGTCTTCCCAAGTGATGTGTAAGATTTTTCGGAGACACCATTGATGGAATCTTTCGAGGAGTTGGAGGTGGCGTTTATAAGTAGTCCATGTTTCACAAGCCTACAGTAAGGTTGGTAGAGTTTCAACCAAGGCCCAAACAATATCACAGACCACCCTCAAATTACCATAAATTAGAAGGATCCTGGAACCTGTTGACATCATCCCCGTTTCTCATTCTAAACTTGCTTTTATGGACAGGCACCATGGTAGGTTCAGCAGCCTTAGGCAGCCCGCAGGTGAGTCCCATTCAGCAGCCAGACAGCTGCACTGCACACATTCATTTCCAGGCTGGTTCAGTGAGATTCCCAGAAGACCCAAAGAATGGGAAGTAGTACACCCCTCCACTCACAGTTCCTTCTCTGGTCTCTGCAGCTCAGTTGGTAGAGCATGAGACTCTTAATCTCAAGGTCATGGATTCAAGCCCCATATTGGACAAAAGATTCCTGCATTGCAAGGGGTTGGACTAAATGGCCCTCATAGTCCCTTCCAACTATACAATCCTCTGATTCCATAACTGGAAGCCACTTGAAGCAAACCTTCCAGAAAGCAAAAATAGAAAAGCAAACAAAATAATAATAATAATAATAATAATAATAATAATAATAATAATAATACAAATTGAAACAGATAGGAAATACTCATGCTGCATTCGGGATCTTCCACCGTATCCTGTTACCTGAGATCACCACTGCTCTTAACTGTTATTATAAGCCTTGTCTTGAGGAAACCACTAGGATAGTTTCTGCAGAATCAATACAAAGGGATAGAGAGATCTTCTGCAATCCCCAAACACCACCTCTTGTGTTCTTTCAAAGGATCCCTTTACCCTCCGGATATGCCTGGGAGTTTCCAGTAGGGAGGAGAATCGGCAAAAATGGCCTCTCACTTCCCTTCCCCTTTTAATGTTTGATGTTTTATTGTGCTTTTAATATTCTGTTGGGAGCCGCCCAGAGTGGCTGGGGCAACCCAGTCAGATGGGTGGCATACAAATCTTCTTCTTCTTCTTCTTCTTCTTCTTCTTCTTCTTCTTCTTCTTCTTCTTCCAGTCAAAGGAGTCTCAACTGGTTATAAACATCTCTTCCATTAATTGAGATTCACAACTGGAACCAGCTTACACTATGGAGGATGTCATTATAATTAGATCTGAGCTTAACACCTTTTTAACAGGATGGTAGTTGCCCCATCCCCCACGCCAAGGTGAAGAATTAGTAGAGGACATCTTGCTATGGTTTAGTGAAAACATGAAATCTGTAGCCAACTACATAATCCTTGTCACACTCTGGTTTGTAGAAGATGGATGCCTTGTGGGAAGATACAGGGCAACAGTTTGAACAAAATCCCATCTTTCCCTGTTTCTTTCATTGGATAGGCATTTTGGTGCATAGATATTTAATATTTACCAGTCTGTAGGTTCCATCATTATCTCTTGGAGCCATTTGCTGCTTAGTTAAATATTTTGAGCTACTAAGATTCTTCTGAAGCCCCAAATGTTATTAACAAAATATAATGTTAACTAGAAACTGGCCTTGTTGTTGTTTAGTCATTTAGTCGTGTCCGACTCTTCGTGACCCCATGGACCAGAACACGCCAGGCACTTCTGTCTTTCACTTCCTCCCGCCGTTTGGGCAGACTCATGCTAGTAGCTTCGAGAACACTATCCAACTATCTCGTCCTCTGTCGTCCCCTTCTCCTTGTGCCCTCCATCTTTCCCAACATCAGGGTCTTTCCCAGGGAGTCTTCTCTTCTCATGAGGTGGCCAAAGTATTGGAGCTTCAGCTTCACGACCTGTCCTTCCAGTGAGCACTCAGAATGGATAGATTTGTTCTTCTTGCAGTCCATGGGACTCTCAAGAGTCTCCTCCAGCACCATAATTCAAACTGGCCTTAGAGCATTCTTATTTGACATTATTTTACATAATGATTCCATTCACACGATCACCACCACCACCACCCTGTTACAACTGACCAATGGGAGGCAGAGTGGAACAAACCAGAAATTGGAAATTGATAAGTACTCAAAATAAAAATTATCATGCTAATCAAATCAGAAATGGCTCTTTTTAATGAAGCGACAGCCTCCTACAGTATAGAAATGTAGTGGGGAACCTTTCAGCTTTTACTTTCCTTGGAAGGAAGCTTTCCCTCACTTTCAACTCCACTCCCCACACCCCTGGCAAAGGTCTTTGCCTTGTTTCATCCCTTCCCTTCCTGCCAAAAATCCAATTTGCAGGGTGAGAATCTGGCTGCCAAATAAAAGTGCAAGGTCCCCACAAACAGGTTCCATGGAGGTGAATTCTAATTAGCTTGAAATGTAGGGACATGTTTGTCTGGTATGTGTTCTAGGCAGGCTACTCTCATTTTTCAATATCCAGTTTCTAACCTTTTTTTGCAAAGAACATGAAGACAGGAATTGAAAGATGGGCCCTGCTGCAGCCCCTTAAATGCAGGGGGCCTGCAGCCTCTCTGGGAAACAAAGTCATCAAAGCACTTACAAAAGTCAGATTGATGCAACCCTGCTTTTGGAAGTATGGTCAATTGTTGTGACACCACGGCACTGCCATAGGGCAGTGCCACACAATCACAGCTGTGAGGAGAATGTCTTGCCCCCAGCTTGTTTTCTCTCCCAAAGAGGCTTGTTTTCAAAGTAGCTTGCACATAAGCACGCTCAACTCTTTTAAAACAATCTCATAACAATGCGAGATGTACAGCAGAAACAAGCATCAATAAAAATGCCAATCTAAACATATTTGTGGTCTGGCTGCCTTTTTGCTCCAAAACTCAAACAGCCAGAACTTGCCACCTATGATATGGATTCGCACATGAAATTCTAGGTGCACACGTAAAGTATTTGCAGCAAAGCCTTGACTGCAAACACAGGTATTATATTCACATACGATATCACATATGATGAATTGGGGGGGGGGGGCGATGGATTTGGTGGAAAACTTAGGTTTGTCTCTGTATGATGTGTGAAATGGCCCTGAAGGCTGCCTCAGAGAGCAATGAAAATCTTTGAACGCTGAGGGTTTTCTAATAGATATATAGCTTTTGAATGTTTAGACTGTGATTTAAGGAGATGAAATGAATGAAAATGGTAGTCCAACATACACTTTTTTGAGGATCAAAAACACTGTGTGCAACATTCTGCAGATGCACAGAGGACTGTTTCCCCTCTCCTCTCAGAAGGAACTTCTGTCACCAAAAAGGCGGGAAGGGGCCCCTCTGGAGCCACCTCCTATGAGCCACAGACACATACCCACCCACAGGATGCTTGGAGAGGTATTTTGGCTTGAAGTCTCAAAAACCTTTAACCCAGGTGAGGAATGCATCAGTAAAGTTGACCGCCCTGTTTGTTGGTTGCTTGTAAATTTATATTTCTGAAGATTTCTACAAAATAGTTAGAAGGAATTATGGTCTAATAAAAACAATATGCAATAGCCAAAAGAATAATTGTCAATAATGCGATCTTCTTTTCTTCTATAGCGATCACTCGTAACCAAGTAGGATTGCCTTCCATGAACACAGTTTTAACAGTGAGTCAATAAGTGACTGTGGAGGCCAATTCTGGATCCACACGTCCTTCCACAGTGGGGACATAGGTTTCCAGGCAGAAGCTGATCACGGTGAGGATTTGCCAAGTGTGCCTTCTTCTTACCATGTTTCTCCCTTTCGTCCTGAGTTCGAGCGTCAAAATAATACTATAGAAACAATCTAAAAAGAGCAAGCAAGCAATTCTAAGCCCCGATCCATATGGCTCAGAAGGAGGATAATAAGGATGTGGTGGGCTTGAGGCTCCCTCACCACTGAGGGCCCTGATGCATTCACCAACAGCATGGGCTGTTAACAGGCCCCAAACCACCATGGAATGCGGGCAGGAAGGTGGCAGAACTGGAGCAGTAGAGATCTGTTGGATCTTAAACCAACTCAGTAGCTACAGAGCAGTCCTGACTGGTCTTCTCTGCTGTACTAACCTGAAACAGGTGCAGCCAAGTATAGGTAGAAGGACATCATCAGATGCAGCAGCAGCTCTGCCACTCCATTCCACTCCATTGTTCCCTGGCTGAGAATTGCTCCCTAGAAGATATTAGTAGTACAGAATGCAGCAGCATAGTTGTGCAGCATCTGTCTTCCAGCAACGCCCAGGGTCTGTGTGGCTGCTGAATTGCTGAGAGAAGCAAAGACTGTATCAGTGCAGCAGAGAACTTCTAGAATCCTTCCCTTATATGCTGTAACATCCTGCTCCATGCTGAATGCCCCCATGAATGTGATGGCTTGGAGGAAGTAACATCTGAACCAACATCATTCCATTGACAGCTGCCAGGAAAAAGTTGACCTCCCTACCCCATCACCACGTGAATAACCTCAGATATGAAATCTGTCAACTTGGCCATGCTGGTCAGTCATGACTTTCTCCTTGTTCCTTTGTCCACAAGAACACTCAGCATGGCATGTTTTACAGTGTCTGAAATGGGCTTCTGCCGCCTAAGTTGAATTTTGTAACTCCAATACCAATTCACTTTGCAACATTCGGCCAAGAAGCTCATAGCCTAGCAAAGGCAAATCCCTTTGCACTTCTCAATGGGAGAATAAAGACATGGAGACAAACATTTGAGTCGGTGCAAATATTCACTAATCGCTGTCTTTTCCTATATACTAATTAATGTTCTTGAGATGTGAATATTCATCAAACACATATGTTTCTACTTTAGATTCCTGTCTGAACGAATGGCACCTTTTAACATGAGAAATACAGAAATAACCATTCTGTAAAGCATATTAACAAGAATGGTGTCTATTTACCACGGCATGTGTAAAAATAATGACACAAAGTTCATCCCTTTAAATTCCAAAGTTAAATACAGTTTTATATTTTTCCAGTAAAAATGGGAAATTGAGCAGGTTCAATAATTTATTTTACTTTTTTAAAAAAAGAAAGATTCCTACCAGTTTTAGGCAAAAGAAGGATATCCTTTGCTTATTCTGGTCTTGATTTATGTGATAATATTTCTAGTTAAGACACTAAGTGCTAGAATAATTAGTCTAGAGTAGTTCTACTGTAGGTAATGTGGCATCTTGGATCTTAGCTGCAGCCTAATTAATACAGTTGACTATTCAGGAATAGTTCTGCCCCCATCAATACAACGAGACTACTGCCTGTATTCTCTGTGAAACTTGTCTCCTGCTGAAATAAAACCAACAAACTGTCTAGAATTCAAGCTTATCAAGCCTGATGCTGTGACCATGGCTCCGAGAATGAACATGGTGCTCCATCATTCCACAATCTCTAATGGCTACAGCTGATTTTTGATGGAAAACAAAGAAGAAACACACGTTACTGCCATAGGTTCAGGTAGCAATATCAAGACCTACCACAGCTTTAATGAATAAAATCTGAAGGAACTCAAAGATGCTTGGAATTGTACCAGCACAGCACTTCTTACCTTGCCCTTCTCAAGTGGGTGGACCCAGATTCTGAACCTGATGTCCTTCTCCCCTAGTTATCCTTTGAAGAAAGGAAACAAAAATAAAGTAGCCCATCTCACAAAGAATTAAAAAGGTAAAGGGACCCCTGACCATTAGGTCCAGTTGTGGCTGACTCTGGGGTTGCAGTGCTCATCTCGCTTTATTGGCCGAGGGAGCCGGCGTACAGCTTCCGGGTGATGTGGCCAGCATGACTAAGCTGCTTCTGGGGAACCAGAGCAGCGCAGGGAAAAGCCGTTTACCTTCCCGCTGGAGCGGTACCTATTTATCTACTTTCACTTTGATGTGCTTTCGAACCGCTAGGTTGGCAGGAGCAGGGACTGAGCAACGGGATTTCACCCCGTCACGGGGATTCGAACCACCGACCTTCTGATCAGCAAGTCCTAGGCGATGTGGTTTAACCCACAGTGCCACCCGCGTCCCTTCACAAAGGATTATGATGGCACTAATGCTAAGAAACCGTGTTCTCTCCAGGATTTCTTTAGTGCTGTGGAGTTGCTGCAGTACGGCTCCTTCTGCCCCACTCAATAAAGTCAAAAGTCTGAGGACACACTTCCAAGAGACTCCCAAACCACAAGAGATCATTTCAGAAAGGGCCCAGCAAGGAAGCAGAACGACAGCTTCCGGGAAGGCCCACAGTGCACATACTTCACAGTCGTTCGGTCCCTGCCCACCTAGCAGTTTGAAAGCACCCTTAAGTGCAAGTAGATAAATAGGCACCGCTTTATAGCAGGAAGGTAAACAGCGTTTCCGTGTGCTGCTCTGGTGCCGGTTCGCCAGAGGAGCTTTGTCACGCTGGCCACGTGACCTGGAAGTGTCTGCGGACAGCGCTGGCTCCTGGCCTCTAGAGTGAGAAGATCCCTTACCTTGTGTATATTGTGACTGTAAGACTCCATGTTTGTGTAGCAACTTGTGTTGCTTGTATCTGTAAAGCAACAACAACGGATCACTTCAAGAACAGTATGTGGTTTATGCTAGTTGATTTGGGGGAGGCTGGTGTTTGAATGAAATAACTTTAGGCAGGTGGGGTGGACTAGCCTACCCTCAATTGTCACAATTGTATGGCATTAGTATTGAAAAGCAAGGTTCGCAGCTCTTGTCCATTCTCCATGGTGGAAGGATTTTGCAAGAGTTTTAGTATGTTTTCCAACATGCATGAGCTACAGGAGAAAAAAATGTTTAGCAAAAGAGCTTTGAAGGCTGCGTTGGAACTGAGTGATTCCTTTGTGTGAGACAAGCCTATTTGTTAATTTTGAAAGCTCTCTAGAGTTAGGTGATTCATGAAGGCATGCACGCATCCACTGAGGAAATCACCGTCAATTTTCTCCCATGAAATATACAGTAGTCAGATGCAGTGTTTAATCACCACTCTGTTTTATAAGAATATGAATGAAATGAAATCTGCTGGTGTGTTTAAATAAAACTGTTTAGAAGCCAAACTCATCAGTGGGTGCACTTTTTTAAAAGAAATGTCATCTTACATTTATGCTTGGGAGAGAAGCAATCGACTTAAAACTGGATTTGAATGGTAAGAAAGCTGAAGTATTTACAGACACCTTGGATATTCTAGTGCTCGCACTCTTTCTACCTGCCACAGTGAATTTGAACTGGATTCTGCAAGGGCTGTCAAATCCAAAACCAAGTGTGTCCTTCATGCAGAGATCTCCTACCAAGAGTATCAGTCAGTAGGCACCCCTCCCCCCCTGACTGCCTCCACTACACCGTAGCCTGCAATTAGTTGATATAGCAGAAAAGCAAAACTGACAGAATGTGTGAATGCTGTTGTTTGTCTTTCTCTGACGGGAAGGAATGGCTTAAGGGGCAATCCCCTTGTGAAAAATTGAGAGAACTACTCACCTCCCAAGCTTAGACCATGATGGTTCAACTTAAGGCTGCACTGGATTTACTATTGGTTTTTGTTTTGTTTTTAGAAAAAAAATATGCAACAATTAGATAGGGTTTTTCTTTTCTTTTCCTGAGCAAGAAACTCCAGCCTCCCAATATTATAGCTCAATGTTTGGTTCACTCCTAGACTCAAAAATAGAGATTGATAGTGAGACCTTCACCTATAGCCAGTCTTTGTTAATCATATCCACAGAATGGGTTCTCTAAAGATGGCAGCTCAGATATGTGAATCTGTATTGCTTCAGAATATCTTGGAGGTATAGATTTTTGTATCATATTGTAAAATGGAAAATCGAGAAGATTAATTCCAGAAAGAAAGAAAGAAAGAAAGAAAGAAAGAAAGAAAGAAAGAAAGAAAGAAAGAAAGAGATCAGTCCAATGGTCAATAGATGAGCAACTAATTGCCCAGGGAATCTGAATATCTAGGAATTTTTTTCACAGATCCACATTCACAGAAGAATCATGGGTACCATGAAGCATTCAGCCTCTAGAACTTTGGCAGCTGTATTAAAATTTTATTGTAAATTTTTATTGTATTAGAAAGGTGGCTTTCTAACTGCTTTAGAAAGCAGTTAGAAAGACTCTGCTTTAAAAATTCTTTTTAAGCTACATGGTGGCCCAGATTTTGAATGGAGCACACATATGGGGCTGGAATTGTGTAATTGTATATGATTATGTTGATGAAGCTTTCGGGCAGTAGGTTCACAATAACCCATTCTAGTCTTTAAAAACCTGTCAGTTTACTGAATAATATTTCTATTTGGTTTTTAATGGATTATCAAGTTGTTTTATGTTACGGATTTGTAAAACTCACCTTGATGCATCTTCTTATAGAAAGCAATGAACAAATGTAAATAATAGTAATAATAAAAGTTTTTTATCCTGCTGTGACAATATAAACAATGCCTAATACAGTATCTGTAGTATATAGGCTGTGAAAATGGACAAAAAGTGTTGCACAGTGGATTGGACTTGCGTGGGATAGTAAGGTGTCTGTTGCAGCAAAAACCCCAAAGTGAATCAAATATTCAAAGATCACCATATTGTTGACAGCACTTAGTGTGGAAGAATCAGATGCTGCTGCTCCTTTTAACAGAGGGTTTCTTTTTCTGTTAGGTAAATAATAATCCAAGGGAAAATACTGATGATATAATGTATGAGAGAATTTAGGAATTTTAGAATTGGAATCTGCTTCAGCTAGACACTGGTGATTTATAAAGTGGTGGCAACTGGATAGATCTTAAACAGCATTGGTTTATGCAGTGCAAATTTGTGGCCGTAGTCATTCTGGAATTTCTTTTGTCCATTTTCCCTACGTGTGACATATCAGCAGGAATGCATGCAGTCAGCAATGTATAGTTTAATGAAACCTTTGCAAATCCACGGCAACATTCATCTAAATGAATCTCTCTCATACCTAAATGGGAAATATTGAAGCACAAATATTTTTGTGTTTGGTAAGGATTCTCTGGGGACATGCAGACATAAAATGGAAGCTGTGTGAGTAATGAGTGACAGTTTCTTAAAGGTTAATATTTTCTTTAATCTATTTCCATAACAGGAAAAAAGCAGAGAATACTGTGCTAAGCACAAGGTGTGCTTTTGGGATTAGAAAAACAATCTCTGCTGTTATGTATATCTGAGACTATTGGGAACAATATGAATACCACAAACAAATTTTATTACAGTGCATGAAATATAGAAGTGCCTTAAATATGGTTTTCCCTTTTATTAAAAAATAAAAAAGGCCAAGGATTCTTTAGAATTTCTCCCCCCCCCCCTTTAAAAGTAAGACTGCCCTTAATACTGGACTAGGCACTTTGATTGTCATGTAAGGTAATGAAACCATTAAATGCACAGTATTAAGAAGAGACAAGATGCAATTAGCCAAGAAATTACTCTGATCTCGGTGACATTTTCAAAAAATCATAATACAATATACATCGGAAGACATGATTGACAGACTAATCCAGTTTTGATGGAATGTAGTCCACATTCTGAGAGTAAAGCAGTACATGGCCAGATAAAACTCACAGCTGTGGATCTCTGATATGTCCTTACAGCCTTGTCACCCTGAAAATTCCTCAGGTTTAAAAGATGATGAAAGTATCGACCATTAATGACAGGATCATCTCCTACCCTGAAATAAAATGTACTAATCCCTTTTGCTAGGTCTATGAATTCCTAATATAAATTATATAAACTCTAGTAATTCATCTCTGTTAGCACAGTTGTGTTTGGAAATTGTACAGCAGTCTTTGCCCTGTTTGAAATGCTAGATGAAAGCAAGACATGTTCGTTTAAGCTGCAGCATAAAGTAATTTAACACAGGGAACAGAATAACTTCAGGATAATGAGAGCAAGATATGCGGGGGGAGGGCGAATGAAAGAAATTCTAAAGTTCTAAAGTGGTAGGAGAGGGTGATTGAAGGAAAAGACAAAAAAAAAAAATGTCAAAAATAGGGTTAAAACACGGTTCTAGCTGTGCAAGGTGATGTAGGGCCTGAGTAAAACATGGTATGCAGGCCACTTCAAAGAAAAGTACACAATGCTTTACATGAATTACAAATAATTTAGTGTGGAACCTCTCCATCATTTAAAATCCGTCATTAAAATAGTGAGATGTGGATTCCTTTGGATAAAAATTTGGACTGATACTTTCAACAATTCACTTTAATCATATTTTGCATTTAGGGTCTGACAAAGTGCTTCACATATATTGTTTCGGTAGTTATTACAACTACCCTGCAAAGTAGGACAGTATTATCTCTCATATTGCAGATAAGTGGATGGCAGCTGGGAGAGAGCAATATGCCAAGACATGGGTAGCGAGAGCCTTTGGAAAACGCATGTGATTGCAGGAGAGGGGAGACCCTGTAAATAGTAATCAGAAATAGGAATTCAACCGTTGCCACTTTATTTATTGCATTTATGGGGGTGTTTCCTGTGAAAACATCCTGATGTGATTTAAAAATAAAAGCAGATATAAAAATAATTTCAAGTCTGATACAGATTGGGGTAAAAAAAATCTCCACTTAAAAGGCTTGTGGGGAAAAGGAGGTCTTCCAATAGGGAACAAAAGGGTAATGGGGGTGGACCTGCCCAATATGTAATGGGCGACAGTTCAAAAGAGTAGGTGTTCCCAGCACACTGAAGGCCCAATGTACTTCCTGGCAAGAAGCTATCTGCATACACAAATGTTACCAAACACAGTCCATTACACTGTAGGGCTACCATACGTCCAGAATTCCATACATATCCGGAATACTTCAGCCATAAGCAGTGTCTGGGTGGAAATCGGCGGATGTATGGCAACCCATGTTGCCAGTGTTGTTTTTGCCAATTTCCCTCAAAAATAGCTCAAAAACATCCAATTTATCTTAAAAAGGTCAATAACTTTTCTGTCCACTTTTTGAAATATGGCAACCCTATTACACTGATGATTATGTCCTATCTCAGGACTTGAAATGGGTCCAGGTTTACACTTTCTGTGTGGCCTCCCTTCTAACAACAACAACAACAACAACTTTTATTTGTATCCTGCCCTCCCTGGCCAAAACCGGGCTCAGGGCGGCTAACATCAAATATATAACAGTGGCATAAAATCAAACAATAATTAAATTCCCTTCTAAAAACAAATCAGGATCAAATTAAAATCTAATTAGATGACTTTCCACAGGATTAGGGTTGGGAACAGTAAATGCTCATCAGGCCCAACTGCTTACGCTGTTCTTATATGGGCCTGTGAGAATGCTTGAAGGCATCTTTCATACTAGTTCTTATACAGAAAGAGAAGGGGAGTCAGGCTGAGCCATCTTGCAGGCTCTGCGGAAAAATGTCAAATCCCACAGGGCCCTGATCTCTTGTGGCAGAGAGTTCCACAAGAACAAGCCTAATCTCCCTGAGGCCTGGGATCTCCAAAATGTTATTATTTGCAGACCGTAAGGTCCTCTGTGGGGCATACCAGGAGCGGCGGTCCCGTAGGGATGAGGGACCTGCAAAATAATGATGATGATGATTATGATGATGATGATGATGATAATAGTCAGGCATAGGTAGTTGGTTCATGCCAGGTTAGTCTGCTGGTTCATCTAGCTCAGTAATGTATGGTCTGACAGGTTGCAGCTCTCTGGTGCGTCAGGCCGAGGTTTTTCCCATCACCTGCTACACAAACCATTTAATTGGAGATGCCAGGGATTGAATTTTGGAGCCTTCGGTAAGGGAAACATATGCTCTGCCACTGAGCTATGGGCTTTCCCTGAAGGCATAACAGCCAAGCATCATTTACACTTCAAATCAAAGATGGGGGAAATATGGAGCTCTCAACAATTCATTTTCCATATTTACACTGCTCATGTAGTTGTGTCATAACAAGGAAAGGAAGCATCTTGTACAGGTGTCATTGCCACATGCAAACATAGCAGATGCACCTGATTTAAATAAAGTGAATGTTATGGGGATTAAAATAAAGCATATATTGAAAAACTATGCTCATATTGTGCTGGTGTTAAATTATGTGCTATAAACTGGTGTCTTGACAAATCTGCGAGAAGAGGTGCTTCACTTCAGGAAGCAGAACAAGAGTCCATTTTTTTCCTGTCTGACTAGCATTGCTTTTGCAATTTGCGTTAGAAATCATTGCAGTGTGATCAATGTACGTCCCCACAACTTGTGGGATTGAAGACATGCTGCAGGTATGATGGGTTACAGCAAGCTAAATTCTTCAGACTACTAGAAATCAAACCCAAACCACAATTGATTGCATGCTGTTTTCTATAGTCACCTCAAAGAACTTCAGGAGACAGAACCAAATTGTATTTTTTTACAGAGATAAATGTGACAGCTAGCATTTGGATTAAAAAAATAGGGCCGCTACTTTTGACAATTCACATTAATAATACTCAGCATTTATATAGCACCTGACAAATTGCTTTATATATATTATCACCGTAATTCTTACAACTGCCCTTTGAAGTAGGCCAGTATTATTTCCCATATTGCAGATAAGGGGTGAAAGCTAGGAGAAAGAGAAGTGCCAACGTTGTGATGTCCACAGTTGAACTCAGCTATTTAGGTCTACAGCAGCTTTTACTATAGCACAGCTTCCGAGCTGGTCATGTCCAGTTCTTCACAACAGGCCATGGCACAGGATCTTCTGGTAGAGATAACGGTGTCATTTACAAATTGCTTCCCATGAGGAGGCATCCTTAAATGCTTGTGGAAAACTGTGTTCAAAATGCTTTATCTTCAGTTTACAAAATGCATCGCAAGAATGATCAACAGGTTAATATTTCTAGAGCCTCGTTCAACATTATACTGAGGACTGAAGGCTTCCCTACTTCAGATGAACGAGCCAGTGGCCTTATTCAGAAACATCACTAAACCAGCCTTCCTCCACCTGAACCTCTCCAGATGTTTTGCTGTTTGGAGAACCCCAGGCTAGGAGAGGCTGGTTTATCTACAAAAAAAATCCTTCCAGTAGCACCTTAAAGACCAACTAAGTTAGTTCTTGGTATGAGCTTTCGTGTGCATGCACACTTCTTCAGTGTGTATCTGAAGAAGTGTGCATGCACACGAAAGCTCATACCAAGAACTAACTTAGTTGGTCTTTAAGGTGCTACTGGAAGGATTTTTTTTGTTTTGACTATGGCAGACCAACATGGCTACCTATCTGTAACTGGTTTATCTACGTTTGAAAAGGAGTTACAAAAAGTTATACTATTTCCTTCATTGTAGGATTTCAAAGATTATGTGGGGGAAATATCAGTGTTGATAATGTGAGGCTTCCTTGGGTGACCTCAAGGCTTGATCTATTCTGTTGGGCCTACCCTTCTATACTACAGTGCAGACCACAAAGAAAGGAACTTTCCACCAAAGTTTTGGTTTATCCCACCATAAGATGTGAAATGAGTTTGGAGCGTTCTGCTTGGTGCTTCTGCTAAGGTTCTATGACCTAGCAGAATCCTCAGACCTTCAGAAACAGAAAGGGCTCTTTTTAAATGTGGGGAAATCCCTTGCTTCCCTTTTCAATGAATTATTTCTTTCAAAACAGTGAAACCTCCTCAGGCAAAGTGCTGCCAACCTATTTCATACACAAAACGATCTCTCCTTGCTTCCTTAAATTCTCCCTGAAAATAAAATACCTTTGAGCATTACTTTCACCAGTTCATCTTGAAATACACCAGGCTAGACCATTCCTTTTAAAAAATAACAACAACATTGGAAATGAACTCTAAGCCCAGCTATTTTGACTAAATAAGCTGAATTAATTAGTCTAAATAAACAGCTAACAAGCCCCTTTTCTTTTTAAATGAGGGTGGGAATCTGAATATGTTGTTGAAATTTTCCAATTTCAGTTTGCTCCAGTATTCAGTGAAACCAATTACATGCCATTTATTTCTAAGACTGGTATTTTTGATTCATTTCTTTAAAAGGTAACAGTATATTGTTGACACAAATTAGTTTATATTATATGTTTTTCTTCTGAGGCAACAGTATTAGGCATTTTATAAAGTATATTTTTAAAAAGTTTTATGTCGCCTCTCATTTTAAGTACCGTAGCTTTATAAGTAAGTAAGGCTCGCTTGGCACCTTCATTATATATCTTTAGGCACCAGGCAAACACATTTCTCTATAGCCAGGCCTTTGGCTGATTAACATTCTATGGCCTTTAAATTGTCTTTGTGGGAAGAAGGTTATTGCTTTGTTTTTGTTTTATTGTGTTGTTTTGTGTTCTTGTTTTGTTTGTTTTTTGTTGTTGTCAACTGCCCTGTGATAATCAGGTGAAGGGCGGTAAACAAATTTAATAAATAAATGGAGAAAAAAGTTAAAATGTTTTCCAACAAACAAAAAGGGGCTAAGAATATGAAAATTGACTGGATTTCAAAGTTTTGCCATTTATACTTAATTTGTAGCAGTCAGATACCGTTTTAACCACTGTTACATCACAGAATCTGTAATTTTTGAGAAATATCAGAAAGCGAAGTTTTTAACACCTGACTGTGACCCAGACGATCCAAGTGTCCCTATTTTCCAGGGACAGTCCCAGATTTACAGCAGCTGTCCCAATTTCTGATTTGATCCTGGAATGTCCTGCTTTTCCTTAGAATGTTCCTATTTTCATTGGAGAAATGTTGGAGGTACAGTGGTACCTCGCAAGACGAATGCCTCGTAAGACGAAAAACTCGCAAGACGAAAGAGTTTTTCATTTTTTGAATTGCTTCGCAAGACGAATTTCCCTATGGGCTTGCTTCGCAAGACGAAAACATCTTGCAAGTTTGATTTTCAATGCATTCCTATGGGAATCCGTGCTTCGCAAGATGAAAAAATTCGCAAGATGAAAAAACTCGCAGAACGAATTAATTTCGTCTTGCAAGGTACCACTGTATAGAGTTATGTGACCCCCCGAGCCAAGGAGATAAGTGGCTATACAGCCTTTAGAAGACATCTGAAGGCAGTCCTGTATAGGAAAGGGTTTTTTATGTTTAATGTTTTATTATGTTTTTATGTATGTTGCAAGCTGCCCAGAGTGGCTGGGGCAGCCCGGTCTGATGGGTGGGGTATTATTATTATTATTATTATTATTATTATTATTATACATCCTGATTTTAATCGGATAAATGTTGGAGGGTATGGACCTCTGTAAAAAATAATCTCAGTTATTTTGCTCTGCAAGAATTGCTGGGATAGGGAGAAACAGTTGGTGGCAAAAGGAAAAAAGAAATAGCACCAATAATTGTCCTCTGTTCAAACTTCTGCTATAAATTCACAATTTTTTCCAAAACCATATTCCAATTAAGATGCATTCCAAAGAAAGCTAAGCAGGTCCTGTATTCCAGGTAGCTTTCACCTTTCCACCCTGCTTTATCTTACAAACACCAATATTTAAGGTGGAACTCCTTATCACATGGCAAAACCATGCCCCCATACACATTTGTCAAAGAAATGCAAATGTGGGGGTGGAGGGAGACGGGGGGGGCACATAAATGCATGCAATAGCCACTTGGTTCTCCTGAGTATCATTTCCTATAAGTCATTTTCAAGCAAGGCTGAACTTGCCTGGGAGGAAGTCTCACTGACTTTACTGGGACAGACATCTGAATAGAGATTGCACTATAAAAAATATTTGTTGGCTGTTGCGTGTTCAGACCCAGAGACCTCCCCCCTAAATAAACACACATTTGACTCTAATTTTAGTTTTGTGGTTTGGCAGAATTTAGGCCACAACTTTATTGATTACAGAAAAGTGAGTGGTTGCATAGGCTCTGGTTCGACTAGCTCCCTGCACCCTTGCAGGTAGCAAGGTGCACCAGCAAAGGTCAGCCAAGGGTGAACACCTGAGGTAGGTGAAAAGCCCGGGAACAGACTCTGTTCACTCCCCAGATGCTCACCTGGACTCAGGCACAGGCACAACCCCCTCTCAGGGGTTGAGCAAACCAAGTTGAGTCTATGGATTCCTTTAACGGAATACCCTTCACATAGGGATGGCGAGACCATTCTCCCATCCCTATCACATCCCTATCACATGAACCAGTGCCTATCTGCAACCTTACAAGTTGTGACAATTTGCTATGCGGCAGGCGAAACCCAAATGGCAACAGCCAATCAGCCAAGTGGGGAAAATTCCTGCCATGCCCCTGTCCCAATGACAGACGACACACGTCGGCATAGAAAGGTCAAGCACAAAATGCCCTAAAAGTAGGGAGAGGTGGGCGGGTGTTCCAATGCATGAGTCGAAAGAGGAAGCTCTGGGTCACGTGCATGGGCATAAATAGGTCCCTCGATCTGTTTAGACTGCACCCCATTGGCAAGATTAAACCCAGCAACGAGGGACCTACCAATCGGGTGTTGTGGCTGTCCAATATACCCACCCACAACCAGGAGGTCATTCTTCAGGTCTCACTGCAACACATGCACTCTTTTAGGGAGGACACAATTATTTGTTGTTGTTGTTGTTGTTGTTGTTGTTGTTGTTGTTGTTGTTGTTGTTGTTACTAATTGTACTCTGAGATGAAGGATTTTATTCTACTTATATACTGAGGGGGACACAGAAGACTTTTAAACTCTTCATTCAGAAATTTTGTTCTGTGTTTCTGGTTTTCCAGAAGCCCTACATAACACTTCATTGCTATTTCAATCATTTGTTCGAATACACAAATAAAGTTACAGTACTTTAGTTGCGTTCTAAATCCAGTGCAGCCTGTGTGGGCCCTTCCTCAATAAAGTTTCTGTTGTTTAGTTAGTGATGGCTTGGTATAATAAGAGACAACATTACGCTTTATGTTTTCAAATCACTGTACAAACTTACAACCTAATGAGATTTATGAGCAAAAGAATGATTTTCTGTTGGAAAGATAAAACATCAGCTATGGTTAAAGAGAGGGGGGATTAAAAGGCAGCTTACACAATTAACACAAATGGAAAAGGAGACCTTCCATCTGCTATTTTGGGGGGTAGGGTGTTTTGGGGGTGGGGTGGGGGAGACGAGAGAGAAATCTTGTTCATTTTAAAGAAATGTTACTTCTTTCTGTCAACATTCAAAATAGCTATTTGACAGGGTTGTTATGGCTAATTAATTACTTTCATTTGGTCTAAGTTGTATACTCGAAGATGAATTGTACATGATAATAAGGCAAGGCTGTGTGAGGAAGACCTTTGGTAGTCTATACAGTGTGTGCTGCCTCATTACAGAACTAGCTATCTGCAGGAAGCCTGACATTGAAAGGTACCACACATCCCATAACGCCCTCCCCTAACTGAGATGATTGTAGCTTCTTCCTAAAAGTGATGATTAGGAGAGAGAAAAGCAAAACGGAATGCAGTATGAATATTTCATGTAAATGCAAGCAGGCACTTACTGGACGCAGAACTTGATTGATGCTAGAGTGCCTCTAAATGCCTTGACATTGAAGGGTTTAGACTCCCCTTTGCACAATGAATGCTTCGAGAGCGGCAGTTAATATTAGAATATAGCTGTATTTAGCTGGAGAGCTCTTTATTACTGGCTGATATTAAACAAGACCATAGGCCTTGGATTTCAGTAAGTGGATCTAGATAAAAAGAGTTAGTAGAAATCGACGGAAGGTGAGATATTTTAGTCTCCTTCCTCCAGCCGGCATCCTTGTTGCTTAATTCAAGCTGCAACTTTAATTCAGGTACACAGTTGCCTAGAAGTATTGAATTCAGAGGGACTTACTTCTGAGTAGGCATGCCTGAGGTTGAGTTTCATGCTCTTTTCCACAGTGAGGTTAATCAACGCAGGAACAAAGGTTCAAATTACTTTACACTGAATATTATAAAATACAAGATAATATATAGAAATATAAATGAGGAAGAAAGATTGTGTCTCTGCACCCTCACATGCCAGAGAATTGAAACTAATATTTATTATTCATAGTGAAAATAGCTTGTTTTCCAAGTGGATATTTTAAGCCATCAAGGAAAAAATAGCACAACTCTGTCAGTTACTAATGTCTTCTGAATTACTTTCCCCCACCAAGGATAGTAGCTTAGAAACAGAAACAATATACACAAATAATGCTCTAAAGGAACAGTATTTAAAAATCTGGGAATAAAATGCTTAGGTAAATGGGTGATATATGATGGCCATAATAGGTGTTTCCTTGCTATCATAATCAATTTTTAAAAAGCAAAACAAAACCCATCATCATTAATGTTAGGAATTTTTAAAGCTCAGTGGTAGACCTATATACATTATAGAGAATCCAGAAAAGAAAAAGTAATTGCTAACCATATATACACTGATGGAATCTGAGTGGCTGCTGATTGACACTGAAAGAGATCTTGGGTTCATGGCGAAAATGTTGAGCCGGTATGCAGCAACAAGTGTGCAACAATGGCAAATTCCATGTTATGGGAGAAATTTGGCCCAGTTCAACTTTTAATGCACATCTAGCAAAGCAGGAAGGAATGTAGGAATGTCAAGAGATGTGTCACCGGTGTTTGTGACCAGGGAAGGAACTAGAGACTAGGTCAGGGATGAGGAAGCTGTGACCCTCCAGATGTGGCTAGACAACTCCCATCATCTTTCACTACTGGCCCACTGGCTGGGGCTGTTGGCAGGTGTCCAACAACATCTGTAGGGCCAGAATTACCCCATTCTCGGACTGTGTTACACCCTGCCTCTCCATATTTGTTTTTGTAAAAGATATGAAATGGTTCTATTGCATGTAAAGTCTGCCACAGAGAGAAGCGACGTGTAACTGTAAAAGAGAGAAAAGGGGTGTCTTTCAAGGAGCATCCCACTTCTCATGACAGTGAGGCATTTCTCAAATTTCCTCAACAGCCCATTACAACTACTGTTTTGTCTGAGTCTTGGTCAATAAAGTCCCAAACAGATTCCAGCTGTGAACAAACTTCATGTGCTTGCTCAAGCCAGCAGCTGGTTTTGTCTGAACTGCTCGTGGTGGGGGTTCTGAATGCCCCCAACAACACATCCTGAATCTTATACACTCCTTGACACATTTATAAAAATTTCATAGGCCATTCAAGTTAAGTTTGTACAGGTGGATCAGGTTTGCAGAGTGAGCTAGTGCAGTAAGACAGAACAAAGGGAAATATCCAGCACTGTTGCTGTCCTGCCTGTTTTCTTGTGCACAACAGACCATGCCAGTGACATACTCCAGAGACCAGGAAAGGAAGAGTGGGAATGTAAAAATGTGCACTGCTGCTCAATGGGAGATGAGTTACTGAATATTGGATGCCTTTGCTATTAAAATTAAGCACATATTTAATTTAAGATTTCATGAATAGTCATGCAGCTTTCTCTAATAATCATAAACTAGAAATCAGAGCCACAGAGATGACTTCCCTGTGTTTTTTTGCAGGCCTTTTGTTGCTGCCTTCTGCAGAGGCATAGTTGCGAGCTCAAGCTGTTAGACTTGTATCTACAGTCAGTCTAAAGGTGTATTCAGCATGTCAGTCACACAGGTTAGGGTCACCGCAGGGTGTGCTGTCCTCCTGCTCCACCGCCAGGCCTAGCTCGCCTCCAAACACTGGACACAACGTGTAAATAACATGTCTGTGCACAGAGCTCAAACTGCACAAGCCTGCTCAAATTGCCATCATGACCTGCTGCCAATTTTTCGGGGCAAGGACTATGCAGGTTATTGGACATATGTGTGTCAGACTCAGTACACATGTTTTGCCATTCCTAGGTTACATCCAACTCGCAAAGGCCTGGAGCTGGAATTGGCCCGATACAATTCCCGCCCCTACCACACCTGAGACTCAGTTACAGTGGTACCTCAGGTTAAGAACTTAATTCGTTCTGAGGTCTGTTCTTAACCTGAAACTGTTCTTAACCTGAAGCACCACTTTAGCTAATGGGGCCTCCTGCTGCCGCCATGCTGCCGGAGCATGATTTCTGTTCTCATCCTGAAGCAAAGTTCTTAACCCGAGGTACTATTTCTGGGTTAACGGAGTCTATAACCTGAAGCGTCTGTAACCTGAAGCGAATGTAACCCGAGGTACCACTGTATAGAAAAAGCACTTTATATGCATTATAACTCTGGGACACCAGATGGCACTGTGGAGTCCTGTCTTTTGCCAGTGTGATTTCCCTTTGTGAAGTTTAGAACACATTTTCCTGAAATGATTTTTTGATGTGTCTAGATCCAGACCTGCAGTCTTTCAGTGTCTCCATTCAAAGGCATTCCCCTCCTGGCATTGGTAGGTCTCTCTGAGAATAGGCCGTGCCCCTGTGGGAAAAGCCACCATGAAGAAAAGTTTGCAAGCTACTTCCACATGGGTTGTATGACGTTTGACTTAACCCTAAAAATGTTTGCACAGAACTAGTCCCAATGGCCTGTTTCTGCACATGATTGCAGCAAGGTAATGAGTCACTGCGCTACCTGCTGGAACTGCAGCTGATGGGTATTTAGGCAGGCACCATCACATTTTGATGCCACAGTTAGATATTTATGAAAAGAGATGCATTCAATTTTATCTCAGTAGTATAGATCAATTTTCAGGACAGAGTCCCTAACAGTGTATTCATAGGCTAGGTACAAAACCAATTTTATCTGCTTCACTGGTGTGTGAACTGTATAAGGAAAGACATCTCTTTACTCTCTGATAGCTTATCTTCCCTGGTGACCGTTTATGCGTGCTCTTGTAAATATACATATTTTACAGGGCGGGGGGTGGAGAAGCTCTTTAAACGATCCTTTGAGATGACCTTGAAAGAAGAACATTCGAATATTCCAGGAAATTAGCAGCAAAGTGTGTTTGGGTAATGATTGGTGGGGTGAGAAATGCCACTCAAAGCAGAAGAAATAATCGGTGCAGCCGGCTATTTAATAACATGGGTCTCTCATAAAGGCAGGTTTTGACGAGGAAGTCTAAAAGGGGTGGGGGCAGAGGGGCAGAAATACCAGTCCAGCCGTAGAAAAATTTCCATAGAACTGGGAAAGCTCTGAACTGTTCCTCCTCTCAAGTCAAGGTTACTGTGGAAAAATAATAATGAAAATAATTTAAAGGAAATCCAGGTTTCTTCTGTTTCAAGATCTTATAATTTGTATCAATATTGCTGGGATAGATAATGAAGATTTTTATAATTATTAAATTGGAGACTCAAGAATCTTTTTTTTTTTTTAAAAAAAGGGAAATGGATACCTTTATGTTTATTTTCTTTTTTAAATTCCCAGCTCATCTCTCTTCTTGTCAACTGATATTTGCCAAGTTAGTTTACATTGTCTTCCAGAGTATAGCTTCTGCAGACTCTTACTCCTTGCAAATACATCTTTACACGCATTTCAGTATCTGCGTGAATCAGTCCACATCACTCCGTGGCTCAGACATAACAAATCTACATGATCAGCAATGCCTTTGCAGACCAGCATAGACTTTGTTCTGCTGCTATAAACTGGTACAAACACCTTTACTGCTTATGGAAAACAAAAAAGCCTTTTCAAATATTTAAAGTGTCTGCCTTAGCAATGTGGTTTTCTTGTTGAAAAACATCTAATGAAAAATATCAGCATGCTGTATATGCAAAGTGTGAACTGAAAAATCCAGTGAATTGTGGCCTTCAATGTGTGACTTCAGGCACATGCTCCTTTAAGAATTCTGGGAAGTGAGTAGTCTTTCATGAGCTGAAGCAGGGAAGGACCACCATTATGGGCTGTAACTAAAAATTAGATTATTTACCTCATGTTAGGATGATACCCAACTATCTTCTGCTTCTTTAAGATACTCTGCCCTTAGGAACATGTTAGTAGTGAGGCTTCTGTTAAAAGAAAAATTAAAAGGAGTTATGAAGTCGCCCAAGACTATAAGTTCCTTCTCTTTCTGGGTTCTTTTATGTTATAAAGGGCCTATAAATTTCATTTTCTTGAGTTATTGGTGCTGGCAACCAATTTGAAAAGACCGCTGTGGAACTCAGGCGAATGAACAAGGCCATTTCCCCTCTCTGAACAGCAGCATATTGAAAGCACATCCCTCATCTACTGCCAAAGGATCCTATTGTAGGCTTGTGGAGAATAAACTATAACCTTTGGGTATAGGGAATAATAATAATAATAATAATAATAATAATAATAATAATAATAATTTGCAGAGTTCTTTGGTGGAAGTGGGAATGGGCTTTAAAATTACAGTGTGCACACAGCCCAAGCTGATACTGACCAAAATGGAGAAATTCTGTGGTGACAGAAGGCTGAACTTTTGTTTTATATCATTTATGTAAATTGTGTCATTTATGTAAAATCCTTCTTTATTTATATACCTATCATCGGTGCTTTTTTCTGGGGGGATGCAGGGATACACATACCCCTAAACATTTTGTGAATCTAAGTTTGGCCTCATTGAGGGGCAGTATTTCAACATGAGTAGGAAAATGAGACTACCCCTAAACATTTTTTTCGGAAAAAAACACTGCGTATCATTAAGATATAAGACTATTATCATTTGATACCTAGGAGTGTTATGCTATTTACCTCAGCATAAGTCCTTTGCTGTGACTTTCTCTGCCCCGCCCCTGAGACCCTGAATAAAGATCTCTGACATATAAAAGTATAGTAAAATCTTATAAAGATTCCCAGCACACATTACACAGCAAAAGATTCTGGGTCAAACTGTGCATTAAATTAAGTGTGCTTAAGAAAAAAAAGTGTACTTAACAGTGACCGCTTCATTTTTCAAGACAAAAACCAGCTCTACACAGAGTCCCAATATGGATCAAGACTGTGACATGGTGGTAAAAGGAATTTAATGCATTCCTCCCTGTACCACTCTCCTGTTAAAAATCACACACTCAGACACTGATATTTGCCCCTGATGGTGCTATTTGCAGTAAATTGTACTTTTGAGGGCAAAAAGCAATTGAACCTTTAACAAGGAGAAAGGAACATGGCATTCACAGATATCAAATTAGATTTTGTCTTACTCAGATGCTAACTGCAAAATACTGAATAAGAAAGCATATTTCAATAATGCCTAAGTTAATGGGAAAGTAGCCTGTACTTGTAAATCATTTTTCTAATTGTTATATACTCATGAATCATATGTCTTTTCAAACAGGGCTTTACTGCCTGTTGTTTAATGTCACCCCTTTACCAAGAACAACGCCAGCCAAAATGCAGAAATCAACTGAGAGTTCACAAGAGAAAGCAACACAGAATGGATGACATTTGGTTATGGGTATTCTGTGTTATAGCTGTCCTAGTCTCTGCAGGGGATTCTCCTAAGAGACATTTGCAAGACATTTTGTCAGAGTAGTTACACTCAAGACTGAACGAAAGAAAAAAGGAAAGAAATGAAAAATGAAACATCCCAATCATAAAAACTACGTGGGATTTTATGTAATTTGCATTGTTTATCCTAACTGCAAATTCCAGCTTTGCAAAATTAGATTTTAAAAAGGAGTGTGTGAGTCAATAAGGCTGATAGGGACAGGAAGCGTTGAATTGTCTACATTAAAAATAAATGATGTTCCTCCAGCCCCCTTCATGTGTATTCAGTGTTATGGGGGATCCACATATAGAAAGATCCAACAAGGTCACAAGATTTCCATTAACCTCAACACACACACACACACACACACAAAATAGTTGTGAACAACCAAGCCAGAGAACCTTATATTTGTTTATTCTCAGTATCATCATCGTTGTCATTTCCTTTAATAGCAAACTCAGGAGGTTGAGGGCCAACAGGATTAACACCCAAACAGGACCACTTTGTACTAAAATATATACCTTGAAAAAGAGTGGGGCGGGGGGAACAGCTCAGTAAGAACTGAGCATGCTCAGTGGCCTCTGGAAGTTTGGGTGTAACAAATTGGCAGAGATAGCTATATGAGTAGATATTCGAACAGGCATTCCTGAAAAACATGGCTTTGCAATGCAATGAACATTGTAATCCTCTGGAAAAAGAGGACAAGGAGCCCTCAGCTCCCACCCACTCACCTGACTTCACATCATATCCTGTGGGACATTGCTGAGTGAACTTTAAACGAAAGCAATGTTGTATCAGCCATGATATGAATACTGCTTTAAGAAATGTAAAGCCAAGTAACTTGCCTTTATTTTTCAATATTTCTTTTCTTTATAATGCTGTAGTACCACACTTGACAACCGAGAGAAGTCAACACGCAGAGCTCTATTTTTCAAACCGTCATGGTCTATTAATGCTGTTTTTCTGTGGGATTTAGTATGTCAAGTAAGGAATCAGCACAGAGTAAGGTCTATGGTCTTTCTATTCACTAAATCCCTCTTCTCAGTGATGCACAAATGACTAAGTACTTCTGGTGCCTCTGCAAGTTAAAAAATGTGTCACATCCCATCCTCTAGCGCAGGTAGAAATCCTGCCTTCCGTATTCTGAAGGGGACAGAATCACTGGTGTGAAAGAAAATAACAGAATACCTACAAGAAGCTTTTTCTTTTCTTCAACTCCAGCACGGTTGCTTAGACTGTGTTTAAAGTTTCAAAACCTCACATACCCACATCAGAATGAAGGAAATTGGGCTACAAATTATGGATATGACTCTGCCAAAGTTAAGAACTTGTATATCTCAATGATTTCAACAGCAGATAGTAAAAGAACATTTGGAGATCATTTAGTGGTGATCTCCCAAAGGAACGCTTTCATCTACAGGTCTCAAACATAAGGACATTTGGAGACAGTCCAATATAACCTGTGGCTAGAAGTTAGTCCTAGAAACTAAAAGAAGTCAATAATGCCCTTGAAGCATAAAAAGAGCTTTACTGGATCAGACCAAAGGTCCATCCAGTTCAGTATCCAGTTTGCCATGGTAGCGAGTAGATGCCTCTGGAGAGCCCTTTGATGCTTGAAAGCAACAACTGTCTCCTACTGTGGTACCCCAGCAAATGTTACCCAGTGACATACTGCCACTGCCTCTCAAGGATACCTAGAGCCATGACTAATAGCCATGAATCAGGAATTGTCCAATCCATTTTAAAGCCATCTGAACCAGAGGCCATCTCCACATCCTGTGACGGTGAACTTTTAAAATTAACTACACGTTTTGTGAAGAAGTTCACTATGTCTTCTTCCCAGGTCTATGGCCCTTCAGTTTCAAAGACTGGCATGGATTTCTAGTACTATGAAAGAAAGAAAGAAAGAAAGAAAGAAAGAAAGAAAGAAAGAAAGAAAGAAAGAAAGAAAGAAAGAAAGAAAGAAAGAAAGAAAGAGGCTTCTCTCTAGCCATTGTCCTCTTGTTCATACATGGCTTAGCACAAGGCCTGATTAAGGTGGCTGGGGCCCCTGGTGCGATTCCCAAATTAGCCCCCCCCCCAAGCCCCACATGAAATAAGGTATCACAAAAAAGTATCGTGGTATCTTAAAAACTAACATGTTAATAATGGCATAAGCTTTTCTGGACTACAAACAGAAAACAAACAAACAAAACATCAACTCTCAGCAAAGTGCAAAATTGTGGAAGGGGGGTTTGCCACCCTTGATAAACTAAAAGAAAATATGCACTAAACTTTAGCATTGTTTTTGTCTTGGGCCAGTCACTAACCCTCACCCTAATGTACCTCACATGGCTGTTGTGAAAATGTAAGATATGGCTGCAAAAGGGAACTTAGTGCTTGAATCATAGGCATCAAATTTTGGTTCCTTTAACTAGAATGATGCATCTTTGTTCTATAAAAGTTCATGTTTTTCTACACACACACACACACACACACACACACACACACCTCTCTACTACTACTACTACTACTAGTTCCAAGGTTTCTATCAAGCTTAATCTGTATTATTATTGCATGTTTTACATCCCTAAATTCCAGTAAAAAATGAAATAAAACCTGCTCACACTTTCCAATGTAATGCAAATGAAGGTTATGCAAATCAGTCAGGCCATCATGCCACAGAGTGCCCACGTCACATTTTATACTATTTATGTGGTACACAGGTATGCCACCCCTCCACCTTTCTCCCTAAGCATTTGAACTGGGACACCATTTCCATAGCTTATGGTAGCAGGTAGATTTCTCTTTCTCATTTGCACCAGTTTTGCTGTGGTATGATTTCTTCAGCATCTGTAAAGCTACTGCCATTTTGCACATATCCTGACAGGCAAATCAGCTCCAGTATTTAGATGCAGATCCAATTGCAGTCCAACGACTGATATATATTGGCCTAAATGGAAAGATTTTTAATAAGAGAGGAGGGGGGCACTTTACCTAATAAAAAACAGCATATCAAGACCCTGGCTGTGGCTAATGTGCATAAAAAATTCAGCCTGTCAGATCCTCACTTTTCTAATTCAGTAATCTAAATAATTTATTTGACATTTTAGCTCAAGATGACCTTTCCAGGAAAAAATTACTGTTTTAAACTTTTAGCAAGTGCAACCACTGCAAGCGGACTGAAGTTGAAGTCTGCATTTTTCCAAACGAGCAAAGGTTAATCATGTACAGCGCAAACACATTTCTGACCCTTTTAAACAAGTGCGCCAAATGTCAGTTAATTTTTTTAAAATCTAATTTAAATGAGATTGTAATATTTGTGTAGAACTAGTTTCCCCCCTTGCCAGAGTTTTTGTTTCTCTCGCACGCGGAGCACCTGATGTAAGTTCCGGATCAGAAACATATAATGAAATGGTTTGCTTCGTGCAAGCCATGTTTTTCTAAGAGGTTACCCTTTGCACAGGGCATTGTTTATAAAACCAGATCCATAAATCAAGTGAAAACACACAACGGATTAACAGGTGAGTAGGTTAATAAAGCTTCTTGTTCGAGCGAGGAGGCATATGTCCACAGGTTCAAGAATCCTCCAAAACTCATCATCTGAATGAGGGAATGAGCTTGTGAACTAGGCAAAAAAATTCAATAAGTGCATTCCTTGATATCATCTTTGTAGCTAAACATTGCTTTGTAACTTTCATCTTTTCTGAAGAAGAAGAAAAAGGACCAAATACCCATTCCAGGCTCTGCCAGTTTCAGATTATTTATCTAGCTTTCAAAAAAATCTATTCATTCAAAACAGGCTTTCAATGGGATGAAGCCTTTTGTACATAATAGAGGGTATATATGTGTGTGTGCTGTTTCTCTTTTAACCTTAGGGATCTGCTGGAAATACCACACTGAAATATTACTGTACTCGTGGGAGAACTGAGCTTCCTTGTAATTTCTGGTGAGTATCAGAGAGCACTGAAAGAAATCTGGAGTATTTTTTGGAACTCCAACCCAGCCAAGGTCTAAAGGTGCTCACATGCACAGGAAGTCAGAAAGATTCTGGAAAGCGCCAGTATTATGACTTTCTGGACCTGCATCAGATTTCATTGTGTGGCACTACCTTACAGTACAGCTGAAATGTACTATTGTAACCCATAATCTGTTGACAGCAGGGTTGAAAGCTGCAGCATGAGCAGGTTTGCAAAGAAATTTGCAAGTTTCCCACCCCCCCATCCAACACCCCACACAAGGGATTTTGACAGGTGGATGGGACACCCACCTGCCAATCATGCAATGTCATAATGACACCATGTGATTGACTTGTTGACTGCTTTACCCACCTCACAAAGTTGGCCTATGGTCCAATTAAAGGTCTGGCCTCTGGAGTCAAAAAAGGAAGCTAAAGGTGCTGGGCAGAGTAAACCTCACACCATCACTAAAATAACATGTTCTGCATATGTGAAATGAACAGCACTAGAGCACACTAAGTTTAGCATTAGTACAGGGTCTGCAAGATCTTTATTATGTTCTTCAGAAGTTGCCACACAGGACTTGGCTATCGCTCCCACAAGGTGTACTGATGGCCACCATCTTGGATGGCTTTTAAAAAGAATTAGACAAATGTATGGAGGGTAATGTATGGATGAAGATCAAACCTATCCATTATTAAGGAAATCAGCCCTGAGTGCTCACTGGAAGGACAGATCGTGAAGCTGAGGCTCCAGTACTTTGGCCACCTCATGAGAAGAGAAGACTCCCTGGAAAAGACCCTGATGTTGGGAAAGATGGATGGCACAAGGAGAGGGGGACAACAGAGGACGAGATGGTTGGATAGTGTTCTCAAAGCTACCAGGATGAGTTTGACCAAACTGCGGGAGGCAGTGGAAGACAGGAGTGCCTGGCGTGCTCTGGTCTATGGGGTCACGAAGAGTCGGGCACGACTAAACGACTAAACAACATGGAGGGTAAGGCTATCACTGACAGGCAGGAATAGCCTGTGTTCTGCCTCCACCATTGCTGGGAATCAAAAGTGGCAGAGTGCTGTTTCACTGAGGTCCTGCTTCCCATAGGTATCTGGTTCGCCAATGTGGGAATGGGATGCTGGCCTATCCGAGCCTTTGCCCTGATCCAGCAGGGCTCTTATGACTTCTTTAGCATTGGATCCAGGCTACCCATGAGACTCTCCTGCTGATGGAAGCAGGGGGTTGTTGTTTATTTCTCCTGAAATCTCTGTAACCCCAAAAAGCTGGTCCGGAAGGCTGAGGGAATCTCTACAGCAGCATTGGAAATACCCCATGGGTCTGCTGGAAGAATGGGAAAATGATGAAAATTGCACACACACCCTTCAGTCCCTTCTGGGATCCAACCCACAGAATTTAAAGTTACGTTGCCTTTCTATAAATGACACTGGTTGCTTTACTGTTGTACTTTTAATAATATAGGTAAAGGGACCCCTGACCATTAGGTCCAGTCATGGACAACTCTGGGGTTGCGGCACTCATCTCACTTTATTGGCTGAGGGAGCCGGCGTACAGCTTCCAGGTCATGTGGCCAGCATGACTAAGCTGCTTCTGGCGAACCATAGCAGCGCACAGAAACGCCATTTACCTTCCCGCCGGAGCACTACCTGTTTATCTACTTGCACTTTGTGCTTTCAAACTGCTAGGTTGGCAGGAGCAGGGACCGAGCAACAGGAGCACACCCCGTCATGGAGATTCAAACTGCCGACCTTCTGATCAGCAAGTCCTAGGCTCTGTGATTTAGACCACAGCGCCACCAGCATCCCAATAATATAGGTACCTAGGGCCAATCCAATGTGACAATGGTGCTTACACCTTTCACCACATTATATGCCATCATTCCTCTATGGTGTTCAAGGCAGTGTATCTGACCCATGCCATCCTCCTCTATCTGATCCTCACAGCAACCCTGAGAGGAAGACTTGGCTGAGAGAGAGTGACTCAGGCTCACCCCGTGAGCTTTGTGGCTGAGTGTAGATTTGAACCTGTATTCCCCAGTCCTAATCCACGACTTTAACCACCACCCTTCACTGGCTCTCTCTGCTCATATCTATCCTGTCCAAATACATACTTCTCTCGCCCACTAAAACATTATCACCCCAAAGCTTCTGGGTTCTCATCCCTTCTTTGCAGCACCTCCAGGCATAGCTCCAGTCACACGTCTCTCCGTTCTCAATTCACTTCCAATATCAGAGTCAAGGCAGGGAGAAAGTGGCTAGACCAGCCATCCGGAAAGGGAGAGTTCAGTGACCCTATTAGCACACAATCCCTTAACTCTGAAAGTAAGACATACACGCATACCCCAAGCTCTCCCCCTGCACCCCACACTTATGACTTAAATAAATAAATAAAAATCCAAGCCAGCTGCTTCCCTGTTTCCCGCAAAGTATTGTCTATATGGATGGAGCCATTCCATGCCGAAGTGCTGACAATCGCCTTGTGAGTCAGGGGTAATAAAGTGTTTAAGTAAAACTGCTTCTCTTTTGTGCATTTGTAGTTATAGAAGTTGGCTGCCTGCATACAGCTCCAAAGTGTTAAACCTCGCATTTCAATTGTAAACGGCTCCCAATATGTTTCCCTGCTGTTGTTCCCATCAGTCTTCTTTCTGAAGTCCGTCAGTCTAATTGATTTTGTTTCCCATTATTTCACTCTCCTTGCCCCTTGTCACATCCCTGAGTGAAGTAATAATGTCATTTTACCAACAGATGGTGATGTTTATTTTAGTGTTAGTGACAGACATCTTGCTAGGCTTTTACAAGGGACACGAGTGAGAAGGAAATATTGAGTTACAGCAGGCTGGGCTTTTAGCAGCAGGAGAGTTAAGAGCAGTCCTTCCCTTTAACTTCCCCCTCCACACACACACTGGACCTCCTTGGTTGCACACTTCTTGCTGATGAGGATGGCATCAGCTCACACTCTCCCAGAACAGGAGGGAAGGGGCAGGAACAGCCAAAGCAAAACAGATTAAATGTCAGGAGTGTTGAAAATGGGGGTGGGTTCAATGTCTGGGGTGCCCACATGACATCCTGGGGGCCTTTAAGAAGCAAGAGAGCTCTATCATTAAGCCTCGGATACTGGCTAGGATGTGCTGGCTGGGATGCAGAACAATAACAAAATCAAAAGTTCTGTTTCTGCAAAGCAGGAAGAATACATTGGCCATGAATGCCTGCCTTCTTATCATGGCAATGACGCCCACCTCAGTTCCAGCAAGTTCCGGCCAAAAAAGACTCTGGGCCTACCCTACTATTAGGCAAAGGCCACATCCCCACCATTCATCTTACACCACTTGAACAGTCATGGCTTCGCCCAAAGAATCCTGGGAACTGATGTTTCTTAAGGCTGCTGAGATGGGGTTGCCATATTTCAAAAGGTGAAAATCCAGTCACAAAGGTTGCTGAGCTTTTTTTCTTTTGGCCAAAGTTGCTGAGCTTTTCTTAGTTTTTCCAACTGAGCTGCTTTTAAGGAAACTCGCCAAAATCTAATTGTTTAATGTATTTTGGGGGTGTTTTTGAGCTGAAGCGTCTACTGCAGAATTTGGAGATGTGTGGAATATGCAGGATAATTATGTTCTGAGCTGTATATGAATCAACAAAAGTATAGTGTCCAGATCAAGGGAAGTAATAGTACCACTCTATTATGTCTTAGTCAGAGCACACTTGGAATACTGTGTCCAATTCTGGGTACCACAATTTAAGACGGATGTTGACAAGCTGGAACGTGTGCAGAGGAGGGCAACCTAGGTGATCAAAGGTCTGGAAACCAAGCCTTACGAGGAGCACTTGAAGGAGAACTTGAAGGAGGAGATATGATAGCCATCTTCAATTAACTTAAATGCTGTCACATGGAAAAGGGAACAAGCTTGTTTTCTCCTGCTCAGGAGGGTAGGACTTGAACCAATGGCTTCAAGTTATGAGAAAGGAGTTTTTGACTAAACATCAGGAAAAACTTTCTGACAGTAAAAGCTGTTTGACAGTGGAGGAGTGTCCTTTGGGAATTAGTGGATTCTCCTTTCTTGGAGGTTTCTAAGCAGAGGTTGGATGGCCATCTGTCATGGATGCTTTAGCTGAGATTCCTGCATTGCAGGGAGCTGAACTAGATGACCCTCGGAGGGGGGCAGTCCTTTTCAACACTACAATTCTATGATTCTATGAATCTGTAAGTGGAAATTGTTGTTGTTGTGTTGTTGTTTAGTCGTTTAGTCGTGTCCGACTCTTCGTGACCCCATGGACCAGAGCACGCCAGGCACTTCTGTCTTCCACTGCCTCCCACAGTTTAGTCAAACTCATGTTGGTAGCTTCAAGAACACTGTCCAACCATCTAATCCTCTGTTGTCCCCTTCTCCTTGTGCCCTCCATCTTTCCCAACATCATGGTCTTTTCCAGGGAGTCTTTCTCATGAGGTGGCCAAAGTATTAGAGTCTCAGCTTCACGATCTGTCCTTCCATGGACAAAGACAACAGGCATATAAAAGTGGAAATTAGATCTGTTTATTTACAAATGCAAACTGCATTAAATTCTCCTCCATCCCTAGCCAATGTAAAGAAAACCTTCAAATGTTATCGGGAGACCTTTGTTTCTTTGATAGTAAACCCAAAGTAGCTAGCAGGCATTGTAAAATATGCTTAGTCTTAGCAGGGCTTCATTCTGCCAAGTGATGGGGTACTAGGCTGGGAGGAGAGGGGTGAAGGGTGCTCAATCACTGCTATTTTCCATTCCACCCCTGCATTTATTTTTAAACTTGTCTGGTCCACAGCATCCAGCCCCTAACCATGACTGCACATAATGGATGAAGTGATAGCATAGGACCCGAGGCTAGATAGAAAGAATTGTTGTGTGCTATAAATGTTTTTGAGTCCACTGTAAGTTAGGGGGAAATGCTTCCTTTAGGCATTCCCGCCAGTGATTTTTCTTGCCATCAAAGTGTACGCTGAGACAAAAGGAGAAAGGTTCAGGCATACCTAGCGTATCTCAAGTTTGATCTAGACTTTTGATCGGAAATCCTTCCCGAAAAGACGGGCGGCCTGGAAATAGGATCTTCACCCATGCTCAAATGTCTGGCAAATGCTTTTGTGCAGCTGCACTAAATTATTCACTACCTTCATTAGAAGGCTTCTATATTTAATCCTCTATTTGATGAGTAGCCTAATAGGTTAAAAAAAGGGGGGAGAGATCACAGCTATGAAGGATTGTGTTTAGATGTTTAGACTTGTTTGAGCAGGTCATAGTCCAGGAGGTGCCATGATCACATGCTTGCTATTCAAAGGAAAAAAGGTAGTACTTTCTCCCCTACAGATGACCTGAAGCCCACAAATGAAGCTAAAATTAAAAGAGATGTTTCAGCCATCTCATCGCGGTAAAGCTTGCCGCCCCTGCAATTTAGAAAAAAGGTAGATTCAGAATAGTTTAAAAGGAGGTAGCAAAAACATCAGAGCAAAAAAACTGATATCACCATTTAAAAAAAATCTTTTTAGCTGTTGTTTATGTGGCCAGTTTGATATGTAATGGGAAATGGCAAGATATGTACGAGAATGAAAGTGTTTCACTATTAACTTGCAGTAAGGGTGGGGTAGGGAGCAACCGTCGCTTTAAAAGCTGTTTTAAGGACTTTCCTGGATAAACTCACCTGTACAACTGGGTGTTTTTAGAAGGCAGCTCTTCGTTCTCTCTCTCTTTTTAAATAATGAATTAAACAAGTATACTCGCTGTGCATTCATCTGAAAAAAAAGCATCTTTCCCTGAGAAACAGCTGAACATTTCAGATCCACAGCATATTCCGAAAGAATTAGTTAACACTTTGATCCTCTGTTAGGTCACCCATTCCTCTCCCTTTTGCTTAAAACACATTTCAATGAAAGTTTTGCAAGTTTAATTTGTCTGATTTCCCCAGCCAGAAAATGTACTCTTATTCTGTAAATGTTTTCTCGCTGTCATACTTGCCAGACTTTTAGAGGCCTGAATCTGCCTTTGGTCACACTATTTGCTCCTCTATGGTCACCTCTGAGAAGATTAACCCTTTCATTAAGAAACCTTGGCCAGGGTCAAACTACCGCCTGGCTCTGGACTCCTACATCCCTTTGATCTCCCAGCTATGGAGAAATTATTAGCAAATTCTAAGCCTTCCCATGTGATTTGTTTTTGTAAATTTGTAGAAATTATTCCTAATCCTATTACGTGGCCTAGGGCAAACCTGCATTAAATATATGAGCCTTTTTGTTATGTGGCAGATGGATAATAAAGGAATGCTGAATGCAGCCCCATTCCAAGTTATGGGAATCTGGACACTTCATCAGCATTCGCTTAATCCTCGGCCATGGCCTGCGCCTTTGATGAATGCTCTCATTTATGACCACTGATGCCACTCACTTAATTTCAGAGAAGAAAAATAATACCTTAACTGTTAATGTGAATATTTGAGTTTATGGCTCTACAATGAATAATTGTGACATTATCAAGGGAACATCTTCTTATACATTATTCACTTGTATAGACCACATTAACCAAAGAGAAGGAGAGGGGGTGGGGGGCTTGCAATTTTGCGTCTTCCATCGCCTTTGGAAGGTGGATACCGTGCAGACAAAAGTCAGTGTCTTAACCCAAATTCTAGCTGACAATGCGTATCAGCCCTCACTATATTTTGCTCATTGTGGTGCCAATCTCCTATCTCACCAATGACATTTTTTCAAAGAAAGAGTAGATTTCCTAGAGACTCTACCCCATGCTACTTCCATAGCTTATTATTGAATAGGAAAATGTAACCCTCCTTTCTCTTTTCATACTGTTGCCAGGCAGGATGTCTGTAAGTTTGGGATGAAAATTAAGACAGCACACCCTCTCTCCCTCTCTCTCTCTCTCTCTCTCTCTCTCTCTCCCTTTTCCCATTTATTTATTTACTTCTAAATCCCTGCATTTACTTTCTCGGTAATTCTCCCAGTGAATTTTATTTAAAAGCAAAAAAGGAACACTATCTGGAAAATCTTTGTGTTCATTTTGTACTGACACAGGCAGTAGAAGCACAATATGAAGTATAAAGTTATTTTTTAAAAAATGTATTAAGGATGTCATTTAGTTTCAGTTACAAAAGTAACAGAATTTCTTACGTTTTTCCTGTTTTACAATCATAAAATAGATTATTGCAATAGATGATTATTTTAAAACATTGCTCTCTGTTTCCCTTGCTAAATACTTTCCGGTATGCCAAACCTGTGGTCCCTGATAAAATTTTCACACACACCCCAAATTCACATTTACAATTGGCTAATGAGCTCAGACAACTTCAAAATAAACCATTATATATATATTTCTATCCCTCAAGAGAGAAAAATGGGGAACGTATTTTTTGTTTATATAGATCTTTGTATATGCACAAGGGATATTCATCTGTGTATAAGCTTAGTGAACTAAAGCAGAATGAGTTTTAAAATAAAATAAACTCCAAGTAATCCAAATCTACTGAAATAATTTTGAGTAGTTTGTCCACTTTTAAAGGTGTGTCAATTTATTTGTGCTTCCGTAGACTGAGTATTTAAATATTATGAACACCAATTGGTTGGGTCACTCTTGATTTAGTGCTCAAAAAAAAATAGCACCTGCTGTAACATAGAAATTTACATTTCCTTCCCCCCTCCCTTTAGATATACATGTGCAGTGTGACTGCAACAAATGCAAAGACATGACAATTCTTTTGGATTCAGGTTTTGTGTTTTTATATTTTTCCCAGGCATTTTAACATACATTTAGTTTTAACTGTTCTATTTTGATTTTTGTTTCACCTTTTCAGTCTGCCTACCCTTGTTTATGTTATGTTTATTTGCTGGCTTTTGCATTTAATTTAGTATGAATAGTTTTAATTCACATGTTTGTACACCGCCAGCAACCTGCTGGTGAAAGGTGGCTAATAAATCTTTGCTTAATTATTTAATCAATCAAATGCATGCAAGCCTATGTATCAAACAGATGCATTTGGTACTGAGCTGAAATTGGCTCCCTGTTGAGTACACTTGAAGGGAAACCCACGTTTGCTGCCATGTAGTATGTGAAATGGCCATGACTTTTTGACTCTAAAGTGTGTTTGACATTTCGGCAACATGAGATTCTCAACTGAACACACAGCTAAGGCTGCAATCCTATTCCCACTTATCCAGGAGTAAGCCCCATTGAACTCGGTGAGATTAGACATATCTAGGAATGTTAATATTCATTAATGCTAACAAAGGCTAAAATATTTGAGAACTATTTTGCTGCCAACAAATGTCAAAGCAATGAAGGTTGATATCTCTGTTCGTTTTGGATGGAAATGAACACAGATGATCATTCAGCTAAATTCTTTAACCTCAACGCTGGCCTATATAATCACCTGCTTTGGCTCCAGAACCATCTGAAAAAGACTACAAATTCAGCCAAATAGCAGCTGAATGGTTACTCTTCTTCCATTGCCTAAAAATCAAGGATATGTTTAGTCGAAGTGAAGTCCTCTTAAGTATCAGTTATAATAATGAGACCCTACAAATGCCGGCTTATAAAAGGCATCAAACCTAGACAGCATCTTAAAAAGCAGAGACATCACCTTGCCAACAAAGGTCCGTATAGTTAAAGCTATGGTTTTCCCAGTAGTGATGTATGGAAGCAAGAGCTGGACCATAAAGAAGGCTGATCGCCATAGAATTGATGCTTTTGAATTATGGTGCTGGAGGAGACTCTTGAGAGTCCCATGGACTGCAAGAAGATCAAACCTATCCATTCTGAAGGAAATCAGCCCTGAGTGCTCACTGGAAGGACAGATCGTGAAGCTGAGGCTCCAGTACTTTGGCCACCTCATGAGAAGAGAAGACTCCCTGGAAAAGACCCTGATGTTGGGAAAGATGGAGAGCACAAGGAGAAGGGGATGACAGAGATGGTTGGATAGTGTTCTTGAAGCTACCAGCATGAGTTTGACCAAACTGCGGGAGACAGTGGAAGACAGGAGTGCCTGGCGTGCTCTGGTCCATGGGGTCACGAAGAGTCGGACACGACTAAATGACTAAACAACAACAGTATGCGATTTTGTGTAGCAGTTACCCTGCACAGAATACACACTATCTCGTTCCTGCAGATTATTTCTATGCTGCAAAGGGGACGGGTGGCTTCTGGAAGTGACAGCTTTGAATGAGCACTTCAAAAACTGGACCTGGGAGATGTGCAAAGACATCCTTAGCCCCACTTAGAGATTTGTCTGTCTTCAATAGAAGCCATATGAGCATGGCAGAAAGAAGGAACACAACAGTGTTATACAACCACACACCTCTTTTTTCAGTGCCTAGAAAATTGTAGTGACATGCAAACCACCACCTGGCACATTTCTACCTGAGGCAAGTTCACATCAGTTGATTTTCACTGTGGTTCTAAACTACACTACATTACTGCGCTGGGAGAGGATTGTGGTGTCAGTACAGGAGTACAGTGGTTTTCTTTTGCAAGAACGATCGCCTGTAAGTATCTTGAGTACAGTGGTACCTCGGTTCTCAAACGCCTTGATACTCAAACACCTTGGTTACCAAACACTGAAAATCCGGAACTAAGTGTTCTGGTTTTCGAACGTTTTTCAGAAGCCTGACGTCTGATGCAACTGTCAGCTATTGTTTCCAGGGCACCAGTCAGAAGTTTTCAAACATTTCTGTAGTCAAATGGACTCCAGGATTGGATTAAGTTAAGAGAACCAAGGTACCACTGTATTTGGCGCTTTTGTTTTTGCTATTTATTTTGCATTTTTGTTTTTGAGGCTTTTCAGTTAATTTGTTTTTGTGACTGTCTGGAACCCAGTTAAGCTACTGATTGATTGATTTTGTGATGACAGAAAAGGATAAAAGCCCCCCTTCCAGACAATGACTATCATCAGTGCAAGTAAGAAAAAAAAATTAATTTAAATTTTTATCATCTACAATACTGTCTTATTTATTTTATAGGACAGTACATTGATTATTGCTTTCATTTTATGCATCAATGGTCTCGGTTAGTAAAATTCATGTTAAATTGCTGTTTTTGGGGTTGTTTTTAAAAGTCTGGAATGGATTAATCCTTTTTGCATTACTGTCTATGGGAAAGTGCACCTTGGTTTTGGAACGCTTTTGTTTTGGAACGGACTTCTGGAACGGATTAAGTTTGAGAATCAACGTACCACTGTATACTGGGAATGACCGGCTGTAGCATTCGGCAGAGTGAGGCAGCTGCCACAGACAGTAGATCTGGAGAACAGCGCTGTGGAGAACTGCTCTTACACCAACTAGAATAACTTGCAGGTGTGGTCAAGGATGCTGTCCTGCTGCCAGTAAGGTTCAGCTACCTTGGCTGACATTTGCACATGGAATCAGGAAGGCGTGCCATTTTTGCCTCAGGCAGAAAGGTGCCTTGGACCAGCTCTGATAGCGGATTACAGGACCAGGCTGCTAACGGACCTTTCATATTTGTGCTACACGCAGCATATATACATAATGTAACAATACAGATTTATGCTTGTGTGTGTACCTAGGGGTGTAAATCATACTTTCCTGAAATGTTACTTTGCTAAAATATGCTAAGAGAGCTATGAACATTATTTACAAATAGTTGATATGTCATAACAATACACCCACCACTCAGGCTTCCATCAATTTAATAAAGAATATCACTTTTAAGGATCATGAGAGTATTCTTTACAAATGTAACTGTGGGGGGGGGGAATCTCTAAAATGTATATAAAAATCTTATTTCACTTTCTGCAGGCTGATAGCAAGTAACTACTATTTCCCTTGCTGGAACATATCAGACAATTAATTGTTTCTTTTCTACATATATAATTATTCCCCCATTCCTCAGTTGTCAATTTTCTTAAAATGTTCAAAATTAAATTACTGCTATTTTAAATACATTGTTAGAAATTAATTCAAGGTGTGTCACTGGGAAGAACAGTGGAGTTTCAGATCTGGTTTTGAAGACTTTACTCTGGGGGCTATATCGCCCCTCAGTTAAAACAGTGACACTCAGGAGAACTCTTTTGAAGTGGATAGAGTTATGCCAGCTTCTCACCATTATAAGTGAGGAAAGTAGAAATTGGTAACTGCCTTCAGATTGATACAATCTGTCATTTTAGAATTCTTTATTTGCCTTTAATTAAAGACCGCCTGAAACATAACTGTCCAAAAACTTTGAGGATAGGAAAGAGTAACAAACCAGGCTTATAAAGATAAGATTTTATTTCTTAAATATTTAGCAGTTAATTCTAGCCCGGACAATGTCAAGAGACATTTCTGTGGGCTCTCCTACATCAAGATTCAATCGCGTATGTCATCAGAATTAAAACTGGCACAAGCTTGGCCCAATATCTTTAAAAATAAATAAATCAGCCCCTTGGGATGTGCTTTCTGATATTGACAAGCACAAATGAGATCTACGGAAGAGCTTGTTAAGTATGTCCGACTAGGAGGAAATCTAACAGGAGAAAGCACTTGTTTTCCTCATCTGTATATAAGAAAGCAGACTGCAAACAGAGGCAGCATTCTTGGGCTAACCGAAAGCAAATACGGTGTAATCTTTGGCCCTTTTGCTCCACCTTTCACACACACTGCTCTCTTCTGCACTAAAATAAAGTTATGGGTTCATTGACTTCTTCAACCTTTTCCCCTCTCCACCCCTCCTTCCCCATCCATTGTGACACTTCTGAAAAGGAAAGCTTAAAAAAAAAAAAGTAAGGAAAGCTCTCTAAATGCACATTACATTCCAGCTACATTTTTAGCATAGCTACTGGGGAGAACACAAGCAGGTAAGAACTAAACTTAACTTCACCTGTCATCAAAATACATGATTGCATATTTCCTCCCAAAATCAGACTTAGCCCCAAATTCACCTCACTTCCCTTTGGCCAAATTCACAAGAAACCTGTTAATGTTCCTCAATAATAGGCTAATGCCCCAATCCTAAAGACAAATCTCTTGGACAAAAGCCTCATTCATTTCCACTGAGAATACTTTGAAGTAAGTGTGTTTAGGGCTGGAGTCTTGGGATCACAAAAGAGTTTTGCTTACCAACTATTTTCTGTTGTTGTTTTAAGCTCCAAAGTTTTTATCTCTGACAAGCAACAATGGTAAAGTAGCAGCGGGAGGAAGAACATGAACACAAAATCATTAGTGGGAAATACGTTTGTTTTAAGTCGTGAACCACACAGCAGCGGTTTGGAAAAGAAGGAACGAAATTCCTGGCTTAGAATTACCTTTTCAATCTTGATATGATTGTATTATTTTATGTGCTTGAATTGAGCATGTCTGATATATGGTTATAACAAAATAAATGTAACAATAAATATCACATTCTTATTCCGTGCTCAATAGCTGCCTCCTCCCCTCCATCTCAGCTAACAGCACAAGGTGTGATCTTACAAGGGACTGACTGTAAATAATCCAGTTAAGTACAAAGCTGCTGATGTACTTACAAAAGAGAGAGCCATAAAGACTTTCATAAGATTCTGGCTCAAAAATGCCACCTTTTTTGCACATAAGGTTGAGTCCTTGATCTCAAAAATGATACGTAATCTCTTTTTGTATGCTTGATAAAGAAACAATACATATAGTTTATGTCCATTTAAAAGGATATATATCTCTAAAGGATGTATATATTTAAAAGAGAGGTGTGTGTGTGTGTGGACAAACACACACACACACTTGAAATAAGTGGATAATATCCCCTTCTGCCCTTGAAATATGACACATAAAGGGCTCTGTCTTTTACTCTCATCCGAATTCACAAAGCTCTGTGACATCTAGAGGAAAATCAGACATGGTGCCTTTATTCAAACACCGCTAATCCAGGTTGCTTGTATTTAAATGGCACTGGGGGCTGTTCCACAGTTAATGGTAGTGCAAATATGTTCTGTGCAAAGGGCAGGTATACATCTCCAAATGACCTGGAGAGTACAATAGACATGCACAAGAGAATCACAATTTGTCACGACTTCCTCAATCTTTTCTACTTCAAGTTTGGAAACCTGGAACTCCTGTTCACATGCTGCACGTGCGTTCAAACTGCAGGGTTGGCAGAAGCTGGGACACAAAAACAGGAGCTCACCCCATCGTGCGGATTCGAAAAAGGGTGAGAGGCTGCCAGCTCTGCAGGCAAGGAGTGACATAACTGGGCTCCTGAGCCCCACAGGGGTGCCGCAGAAAGAATGTAGTTGGTCAAAGAAGCGGTGGACCCAAAAAGCTTGCAAACCTCTGTCATAAGTGAACAATATCTAGGGGTGTAATTCTACATCTGGCCATTGTCTGACAGGGCTCCACAGAGCAGTGGAGCCTCCACTGCATCTCTAGCCCTGGCAAGCATGTTGGTTGGGGCAGAATGTGTTGAGGGCAGGCAGCGCCTCTGAATCCATGCTTGGAGGCACTTCCCATTCTGTTCCACACTGGCAGAATGATACATGACTCCACAGTTGGAGGTCAACAGGGCTAGGTGCAAGGACACGTCTGTTCAATCCAAACCCATCCCAACTTAGTGGGAAGAGTGTGTGCATTTTTAAAAGTTTCAAATCAGTTGTATTATTATTATTATTATTATTATTATTATTATTATTATTATTATACCACTGTATGGTAGAATGGTTTGTCTGTCTGCTCTTTATGCATTTGGACATTTCTTGGATATCATAACCAAATTTTGCATGATGGTTCCTAAGATCAAAAAAGCAGGTTTACGTTGGGATACAATTGGACACCATTTTGATTCTAGATGGTGGACTTAACCTTCCAAAGACCACTGATTTTTTGGTTTCTTGGAACTGTTGAGCAGCACTGTGTAAAAGACTGCTAGTGTCCACTATAAAACATTAACAGAACAGAGAAGAAAAGATTTTTAGGAAGCTAAATATTCAGCCACCAAACATAATTTAACCAAGCAAACGTGGCAGCTACGTAAAATGGTCACCCGCAGGCAGTAATGGCCATGATGCACAGATTAAGTGCTGTTCTTGATCCGGCTCAAAATGGAGAACTCTTGTGACGTTCTCTTCTGCAGGGTGTTGTGTTCTGCAGAGATCTGGGGCTCACAGGGCAGGGAGGAGGAGCAGCAGTAACAGACCCACAGAAAGTCGATTTAGGTCAAGTCTCAGTACAATAATCAAAATCATGGCAGGTGAAGTCACGGCAAGCAGCGTCACACCAGGTAAAGTCACATGAAGGTCAGGTCAGGTTCTATACAGGAAACTGTAGCACAATGTGCTCAGGTTCAGGCATTCCATATCTGGCCAATGGAAAGACCTCAGTGAGCTTGTACCTATTGGTGTTTCGCAACAGTGACCTGTTGCAGGACCTTAGCCAGACCTTAGCAGAGCATTCACAGAGTTCCAGAAAGCAATCGGTTGCAGACTGGATGGACGAAGCAGGAACAAAACGCTGCTACTAGTAACTTGGTTACTTAGAGGTGTTTATTATTTATAGCAGACTCTACAAGTTACTATATACAAGAACAGAAATGGATCTTTACTAGCTCTCTCTTAACAAACTCCAAACGACTCTGAGAACTCAGAACACCACACTGACCAACAAACTATCCAGTCTGTAAGGGTCATAAGTCATCATGCCTGTGTGAGACTTCAACCAATGGTAGAGCTGTATCCAAGGTCCCATATCTCCATGTAGATAACTCCTCTGCTCAGTCATCTTGGCCTTCGGCCAGTGCTTAATTGACTCTGTGTAAAGCTGCACAGAATGGCACGTAGTCAAAAGCCCAACAGTACCAGCTGCCCCATAATAGACAATGGTGGGATGTTGCCTCATCAGACATCTCAAGCTCTATCTTGAATTAGACTCACACCTTCCTGGAGGAACTGTCTACGTTTCTAAAGGGCCGTTGCCTGATTCTGTATCTACTGGCTTCTGTGAGGCCAGGATGATAGAGGTGTTGCTGCGGACTTGGCTGCTGAGCCCATGGACAGTGGTGGGGCCACATCTTCCAGTCAGAGGGAAGGCAGCAGGGCTGCAACCTCAGATTGGGAAAGCACCAAACAAGGGGCAGAGGACTCCACCTTCTCCAAGCGAAGCAGGCAGCATCTGTTCCTTGTCTTCCCTAAGCATCTGGGTTCAAGAGGCATAACAAACAATCCTGGCAATGCCTGTTGCTTCCTTTGGTGGAAGATGGAGTGGTGTGTGCTGCTATTTATCATAGCTGACTTTGGCATAGCTAGAATGCTGCCACCCTGTACAAAGGGAAGATTCACGTTTGTTGCTCCACCCACTTTTGTCTCTAGCCCTGCCCACCACTGGCATGGAACCCCCAGAAAGGGGGCTTTAGGGAGTCACTGAGTGAGATTCAGGAGCCCAGAACTAGGGATCAGAACTAAAGACAGAGAAATTGAGAGTAAGGTCACATTCGCAGCATACATGTAAAGCACATGACTTCCCCCAAAGAATCCTGGGAATTCATTTGTTAAGGGTTCAGGGAATTGTAACTCTGTGAGGAGTAAAGCACAGCTCCCATGATTCTTTGCAGGAAGTCATGTGCTTTAAAGGTGCACTGTGGGTGTGATACCAGAAGCCAGGAGTCAGTCATAGGTGGAATCTGGATACATATTTAAAAAACACTGTGAAAATGCTTTTTCAAAAAGCATTTTGAAGGAAAAAATTAATTTGCCATAAGCTCACCATTGCCATCTAGTGTTACATTTGTATAACAGACTTAAAACATTATATTTGCAGCTATATAGCTGAGTCCATAGTCAATTTTGTTGTTAGCTCGAAAAATATGGGCCTGAACTAGAGGTGTTTATGGACCTTCCAGAGCAGGGGGAGATAACAGCCAAGCTGCATGAGTGAAGCAGCTGCAGACAACTTCACCTAATAGTCCAGGAAATGCTCTGATTTTAGCTCTGCTGATTCATCACATGGGGCAGCAGCACACAAATTCAAGGGTTCTAGCCATGGCATGGCAGGTCCTATTGTGTCAACACAGATTGGATAAAGCAGAAGTGGGAAAATGTTTTTTCCCAGCCTGAGGGCTGTACTCCATGTTGGGCAACCTTTCCTTTTTTGGTGGTGGTGGTGGGGGTTTGCATGTTACTAGTGGGGACAGCCAGAGACAAAAGTGGGTGGACCAATGGCTGTGACTCTTACCTTTGTACAGTAAACAACATTCTAGCCACTCAAAGTGGTGTTTCCACAGACACCTCTCTCTCCATCCAAGCAAGTGAGAGACATCATCGCAGTTCAAGGACACATTCTAGCCAGGACCCAAGGAGGCTGTAGAGCTGGTCTCATGAAGGATGTGGGCCAGGGAGAGTCCCTGAGGCCGTGCAGAGAGGCCACCCCTGGAATAGCCTCTCCATCCTTGGCCAGTGGATACTGATGGAGCCTACAGTGAGCAAAGTAGCTTGGATTGTTTGTGGGGTGGTAGGGATTGTTCAGACTGCAGTGGCAGCTAAGACCTAACCCTATGAACATCTGCAACTGTTGAGGTGGGGTGGAGTGATGACGGCATCAGTGCAAATTCAGAACGCATGCTATCGTTTCGTCATCACTTACAGCCTCTATACAACTACATAATGAACCTGTTAAGGGACATAGAAATGTGTGGAGAGGGGTTGTGATGGTATAAGGAACAGCAGTGTGAATGATCGGTTCTTGTGACACGCTAGAGGTGTTTTGATCCTTCATGGCTATATTTGAGCAGACCACTTCCACTTCCTTCACTAACCAGTTCATGTATTTTGCATAGAGAATCCTTAAAAAACAGGCACCAGTTTCTATAAGGATTGCAAATCAGGCTGTTACATTGTTTAAAGGGGTATTAAAGGGAAGTAATTTATAAAGATTTTATCTAAACAAAATTATACAAAATGCACAAGTGCTATGTTTTAATTCACAGGCTTGGTTCCTCAATTCTAAACTTGTGTCCTTGCTATTATGGGTCTTTAAAACTTTTCACGATGGGAGAAAAATTAATTGTTAGCTGATGAATCGAAAGGGCTATTTAGAATACAATGAGGAATGTAAGTGTGATCAATTGCAACAACAACACAAAAGTATTTCTGGGAAGTCTGAACAAAGTAGGAATCTCAATTGCAGCCCCCAAGTATTTAAATAAGCTATTACAAAAGGAGTGCTAAAAGCCATTATATTGCATGATTTCTTGTGAATAATAGAAATGCTCTCTACCAGGTATTTTTACTTAAATGTTTGAGAGAGATGGTGTTCAGCCATTGTAACCTTTCAAACCACCACTATTGGTATTGTTATAACTTTTCCTCTAAAAGAAGATGGTATGAATTTATTAAAAAATATGCTGCGACTGGGAGAGAAGTGGAGCTTTAAACCCTTATGCATTAGTACCCCCCATCTTCTGCCAGCATGTCACTTAAGCCATGACATCAGTGTAGAATTTCAGCATTGTGATGCAGAAAATGCCTGTCACACACAAACAACATTATGGCACTCTTTTAGTATAATATGCCTATAGTAGCTCGGTTATTTTAATGACGTGCACTGCTTTTTAAGTTGCTCCCAGAAGTTGTATTTTTTTAAAAAAAAAGGGGGGGAGGGAGGGAATGCATTTATGGCATGGATAGTGAATACAAGATGGCTACCAAATGGGCCCCCCTGCTGTGACTAAAGGAGGAAGGGTTTGATCCCTGTCCTCCTGGGCCTGATCTTTTGCATAAAAAGTCAACCGGAGTGCTGACATTTAGCATGATAAGGAGCAGGCCTGTACAAAGCGCTTACACCTGTATGAAGCACTTACACTATAGGACTGAAATGGCAGTGATAGGATTGCTCCAGAGCAAGTAGGTTAAGAATTATGGCCTTGGAAGCCCATCCACTTGCATTCACTCCGCAGAGCTGTGTATATTACTGAAGCTTAAAGATGTGCTTGCTTGCTTAGAATGTCATCTTAGTTATTTATTTCTCAATCAAATCTTTCAGAAACCATGGAGACTCTTTTCAACATTGTCTTAAATCTTTTAACATTGCAACAATGGGAGCAATTCAGCCCTCATTTATGCTCCACTGAAACCAATTACCTTTCCCAGTCTGAAGGCCCAATGCAGGCTCAGTTTTCCTATGACAAAAATTAAGGAATCTGTATTCCAAGTGCACATTCTTTAAACAAATAAGAAAGAAATTTGGACCATGCCACTCATCCAACAGACAACGAACCACTGTCACTAGTTTACAGAATGTATATCGCAAATATAAATTCAGATTCAGTGTTAAAATAGGCTGATACAGCAATCCCAAGCCATTTACTCAGGTTTAAACCATATTAATTAAGTATGGCTTACTGCTAAGGCTCATGCTGCACATCCCCAAACTGGGAGTAATTGTGACATTTGATAAAAATAGAAACTAGACTTCTAAGTTACAACCGAAGAGTTGCCGCAATGGATTTTGGCATCATCAAGTTCAGTCACCTGGAATATTACAAAGTTGTTCTGCAAGAAATTCATAAAACACTAGGAATCGGCATATTAACTGATGTGATAGACTTCTGAGGACCCAATGACCTGTCAATCCATATGGCAGTTGCCATTAGTGAGAATTATGCATAGCAGTTTGGAGATAGAACATCTGAGAATCACCGAAATAACCCCTATCAAAACATAGGTTTGAAGTTGGCGTTTAATTATGCACCAACACCAATATAGTCAATTGACATACTTTAAAACTTTTAAAAAAATATTCTGTAAATCGTATTCAGTGAAAACTGTACTTTTATTATTTTAATTATTGGTTTTGAAAGCGAAATGCTGAAAGACTGTCAACACCTAATAGTAAAAATATTTTGTATCTGAGAGTCCTTTCATACATTACAGTCAGTATAACATGGTCGCCATTTGGCTTAATTATTGATGTAATTTCCTCCCTTTTTCTGATTTTTTCCATTTCTATATTTCCCCTCATCTTCATGAAATATATATACAGTATATATAGACACACACAAAGTGTGTGTGTGTGTGTGTGCATAAATGTGTGTGTGTACTATAAATGTGTGTGTACTATGTACTATATATACAGAGAGACTGCCAGTTATTATCTTTTTCAATGATAACATACATTTTCTTAGTAAATGAAAATATAGTGAACAGTGCAATCTCATATTTACAAATAAGTAAGTTCCACAGTGTTCGATAGGGCTTACTCTCAGGTAAATGGGTGAGTGGGTGTAGGATCACAGCACAAGCTGGAGGAGTGAACAAATATACAGGCACAATGATGTGTACTTAATCCAAAAACGAATGGAACATTTCTCATTCAAATTTAACAAGATGTCCAACACAATTCCTGAAGCACTACACCTTTAGCCTTTTATGAAGATTAATAATGATTTGCTGAAGCTTCATGTCCTTAATGAGCATATGTCAAAACCATGATATTTAGCTCCTCGGTCATCAACAGATGTGTTTCTTCCTTCGGGGCTAAGAATCAAGTCTGAAGTCCTAAATTTAAATTGGAATATTTCCTGGGAAGAGCACTCCACAACCTAACTAAACCAACAGTTGGGTCCCTTGTGCAGCCTGGGTTCCTAATACATCCTCGGCAAACAACTGGAACTGCAGCAGCTGCTCCTAAGTACATGAAACCAGAGCCACACATCTCTGCTTTGGTGTCACAATGGCAATTTAGTTACCCCAGATCATTTCATACATGATCTGGGGTAGCTAAATTTAGTCCTATCCAGCAAGGCCTTTTTATAGTTCCATCTTCACAAATCAACAGAATAGCAAGAGCATTTTGACATTCCAATACCTAACTTGCCATTGACATAAAATCTGAACCCTAGAGATCCTCTTGTTAGGCTTGTAAATCTAGTATTGTAATTGACCCTCTATTTTGGAGTAGTTCTACTAGATTCAGTTTGATACTCCACATCTTCAGTCACCACTCAGAGGGCTGCTTAACTCAAGCAGTCTTCTATTGCACGAACACACACACACACACCCTCAAGATGGAGCCCATCAGAGAAAGTGCTGTCACTTGAAGGGTTTGTTTTACAATCATCCACTGCTGCTGCCCTTCTTTGTTGTACCAGGTGGGATGCTAAGATGCATAGGAGCTCTTTGGGCAAGAACAGACCCTCCACAGCACACCTGGTTCATATTTACAAAGAAAACCTCTCTTGTTTTGCTGCAGAAAGGCAGAGAGTGATCCAAAGCAACCTTAATTTATCTGTTAAGGGTGTAGTAGGCCCCTATTTAAGAGTCATCACCAATAAAGGAAAATATACTGAATCATTTCAAGTGCACGCTAATCATTTAATGTAATAAATGAAGCAACTCTAATTATCTCCCGAGGAAATGATTTCACACTGAAACAATGGGAATGAAGAGGTTGTTTCAGGGGCATTTACTCGCAGCAGCTGAAAATTTACTCATGTGAATGCTGTGGCTGTTTCCACGTAAATAAAAGGGGAGGATCAGGAATTGGGTTTTCCTAAATTCACTTTGGGGTACAATAAAGTATGTGAGTAATATACACACAACCAATGATGTTTTCCCTCAGTTCATATAATTTCCTTTTTGTAAGTGAATTACAAAATTTCCACTTGTAAGCAGCAAAAAGAAAATCTGCCAAAGCTACAGAATCGTAATTTTGAAAGGAGGCAAAATAGGTATTTTACATTTATGTACATTTTTTCCCTACATTATATATACATTTTTCTTTTTTCACTAAAATTCCCAGTTGTCTTTTGGCAAAGACATTTCATTTTGCGTTCACTTCTTGTGCTCATTTTTTACATCTGACCATTGCTTTTGGCTCATTTGAGAATTAAAAAAAGGAAGACTAACTTTCAAGTACAATCGTCAGTTTCATGAGAAGGGTGAGATTAGAACTGAGTTTAAATGATTCAGCCCGTTCCTTCCAAGGGAGTTGGATTTCACTGTGAACTAAAATGTTTTGTTAAATTATGTACTTCTGTTGCTTTGGTGCTATTCTTCTCTCCTCAAGAAGCAGACAGAATAAGCACTATCCTCCTAGGTATTTGAAAAACACTTCCACATTAGTATATATATGTATCCATAGATCTCATAGATATATAGGCATATTCAATGGCAGAACATACAATCCCTTTATGCTAGATAGCAAAATGATTTCTACTTTTCCCCCTGAAATCTATTTTTTAAATGATTCTGAATCTAAAACTAAAGGACAATGCAGGTAGAGATTTCTGCCACCCACCCACTGACCCTAGGAAACAGAGTATTATTAGCATTATCTTTATTAATCTTATTGAAACATGGGGTGGGGGTGGGGGAGAATCTCTATTGCCTATGTATTTAACAGCCTGATTTTTTGCACTTTGTAGTTATCTTTATTAATACATCAAGCACAGTTAATTTAAAATTTCTAGCTGTGGGAGCTGCTTCCTCTGAATCCAACCATTAGCTAAAAACTTGGCTGACATCTTAGAGAATATGATTCGAAGGTGTGATCCAATTTAGGACCAATTCATGGATTATGAGTGTAACAGCAATGTCAAGATGAAGAAAAATAACCGTATAACTTTTTGGATGTCTGCATTTATGCTAAAGCTGATGTCTATATTTCACAAGATAATGGGAGAGGGAACAATTCTTTTTATTAAAAGATTACCATCCACTGTGTACAAGAAAACAATGGATATCAAGCATGAACTTAATTGGAATCAACTGTAGCAGTCTTTACAGGAATTTACCAAAATGTCTGCCATTCAGAGCTGGCTTACCATAATATTCTCTATGGAATAGTTGACCACAGGATTCTCATTCACAAACAGCCAGGTTAAACAGTTAAATGCTAGCAAATCCTGCATAGCCCTGTGGGAAATTTCACTTTAATCCCGAACTTATAAGAGGACAATCAAAGCCCAAAGCCTGGGTAACAAATCTGATCCTCTGTTGCAATCTGCGTCCTCATGGGAAGCAGAGAGATGCTCCCTGTACAAGCCAGAGATGGATAAATACCTAAATGATGAGATAGATGGGGAATGCAGAAGAAGCGTCTGGCTTCAGCCATTCGCTTCCAATTTCACATTACATTGTGAAAGGCAATTCTTGTGCAGCTCAGGAACAGCCAGTCCTGATTACTATAAGTTGAAGTGTGGCTTAAGGAATGATTAATGACAGTGTCAGGAGAAAACAAAGCACAATGAGAGTTATCTCTAATCCACCTGCTTGCAGATGCTATAGTAAGGGAATGGAAATGGCCCCGGTGAGCCCCGATAATAAAAAAATCAAAATAGAAAGGTGCAAAGCCGTAGATATGTATTAATCTGATATATAAAAACTAGGTCTTAGCTTGAATAAAGCATTAGACATGAATGGAGCCCCATAGGTGATAGATATTAGAGCATAGAGGACTTCACATTGTCTGTATTTTTTAAATCAAACAGAACTGTTCCCTTCAGTATTGCCTTTGACATTAATAGGTTGGTATTTGAAAAGTCACAGTTCACTAGATGAGCAGGCTTGTGAGTTCAAGCTCATTAAACAAAACCCCTTTTTCTGTTGTTGTTACTGTTGTTGCTGTTGCTACCGTGCGAGGGAATAATGACACCACACCACCACCGTGTGGCCTCTGAACGCAGATGCACACAGAAGAAAACCCCTCGGTTCTCCTATTGCCTTTGCCAAACGAGAGGAGAATCCCCCGTAAAACATAATTATAAGATCTGATTGCTTTTTCATATGCAGACGAATTTATGATCTGGCTCAGCCCTGGCAACTGTCTGAAAAACGACTGCTGGGTTTTATATATATATATATATAAAATGTAATCTCAATTTGACTGCATATACAGTACTAGCTCAGACCATTCTAGTTACATCCTGCCCCCCAAACTAAGGACAGTAAGTAGCTAGCATAAAAGTGAGGGGCTTTAATTAGCTATGTCAAGGGAATTATTTTGCTTTGATCTACTGTCTTGTTGTTGAGTTCGTGCTGGATGGGCCCTTCTCTCAAGTCATAGCAGCTCAAAAATCCCAGGTGCTTATTTTGCAAAGCAGTTGTGTGCATTTCTAAATCGAGCATGGTGCAGGTAGTTTGCCCACCAATAATGGATTCTGGTTCATATATATTGGAGGCATTGTGACAGTATGGCGTGCTGCCATCCAGTTGCTATTCGACAGGTGTTAGGCCTCAAAAGCCTGTGTACAGCTCGCATTACACACCTGTGATCTCACTTGGCAAATTACTATCCAAGCGCCACATAAACCAGGGGTCAGCAAACTTTTTCAGCAGGGAGCCGGTCCACTGTCCCTCACACCTTGTGGGGGGCCGGACTATATTTTGGGGAAAAAATAAATGAACAAATTCCTATGCCCCACAAATAACCCATAGATGCATTTTAAATAAAAGGACACATTCTACTCGTGTAAAAACACCAGGCAAGCCCCACAAATAACCCATAGATGTATTTTAAATAAAAGGACACATTTCTACTCATGTCAGAATACACTAATTCCTGGACCGTCCGTGAGCTGGATCGGAGCCCCGGGCCTTAGTTTGCCTATCCATGACATAGACATTTCCTCTCTTTTTCAGCTCCTGATATGGTTGCTGTTGTGAACATATCAAGATAAATGCATTTCGTTCACACACAAATATGTTATGATGCCTGTAATATCAAAAGATGCATGTCGGTCTTCCAAAGAATTTCAATTGTTTTAACAAAATGGAGCACAACCCAGCGAAGCTGAGTTTCTTTTGATTCATTTATTTCAGTGGGAGAGAGACAGTGCTTTTTGTGAGTACTGTCGGAGTACTGTCACCTCTTTTTATTGCTGCCTATGGTACTGGTAGGGACACGGGTGGCGCTGTGGGTAAAACCTCAGTGCCTAGGACTTGCCGATCGCATGGTCGGCGGTTCGAATCCCCGCTGCGGGGTGCGCTCCCGCTGCTCAGTCCCAGCGCCTGCCAACCTAGCAGTTCGAAAGCACCCCCGGGTGCAAGTAGATAAATAGGGACCGCTTACTAGCGGGAAGGTAAACGGCGTTTCCATGTGCCTTAGTTTGCCTATCCATGACATAGACATTTCCTCTCTTTTTCAGCTCCTGATATGGTTGCTGTTGTGAACATATCAAGATAAATGCATTTCGTTCACACACAAATATGTTATGATGCCTGTAATATCAAAAGATGCATGTCGGTCTTCCAAAGAATTTCAATTGTTTTAACAAAATGGAGCACAACCCAGCGAAGCTGAGTTTCTTTTGATTCATTTATTTCAGTGGGAGAGAGACAGTGCTTTTTGTGAGTACTGTCGGAGTACTGTCACCTCTTTTTATTGCTGCCTATGGTACTGGTAGGGACACGGGTGGCGCTGTGGGTAAAACCTCAGTGCCTAGGACTTGCCGATCGCATGGTCGGCGGTTCGAATCCCCGCTGCGGGGTGCGCTCCCGCTGCTCAGTCCCAGCGCCTGCCAACCTAGCAGTTCGAAAGCACCCCCGGGTGCAAGTAGATAAATAGGGACCGCTTACTAGCGGGAAGGTAAACGGCGTTTCCATGTGCGGCTCTGGCTCACCAGAGCAGCTTCGTCATGCTGGCCACGTGACCCGGAAGTGTCTGCGGACAGCGCTGGCTCCCGGCCTATAGAGTGAGATGAGCGCACAACCCCAGAGTCTGTCAAGACTGGCCCGTACGGGCAGGGGTACCTTTACCTTTACCTTTATGGTACTGGTACTCCTGTCAAGGTAAGAGTACTGGCACCTCATATTTTATCAAAACAGAAAACAAAACCTGGAAAAAAGATGTCCTTAACTAAAAGTGCTTATGTTGCCTTAAACTGTGTCCATAACACTTTAAATATAGACACTATTTAGAGACAGGATCCTTGCAGGGGTTAAGGTCAGCAGAGGGGGTTCTCTTGGTAGTTTCACCACCCTCAGAAGTGGGGGGGGCAGGGTTTTGACCCAGAAGAAGGCATTATCTGTGGCAGCCGCCAAGTTGTATAACATTCTTCCCAGAGAGGGGTGCTTTATAATCTTATTATACCGCCGAAGATACACCTCTTTGACACCTAAGATGCATACTTTCAGGACCCAACCTATTTTTTGTGGTTGCATTTTTTGGGGGGGTGTAATTATAAGTGTTCAAACTGTTTTTTAGTTTGTGCTTTGAATTGTTGTAACTGTGGACTCAGCTATATTGGCAAAGAAAAAGCATTTTATATGCATTGTATATGTGATAACACTGGGACACCAGATGGCGCTGTGGAGTCCTGTCTTTCTCTACTGGATTTCCCTTCATGAGTTTACAACATGTTTAACTGAACCACTTCTTTGACGTGTCTAGATCCAGCCCTGCTCTGGGACCTTAGGGTGAGGGGTGAGTAATATATGGTTTGGTTTATTATTATTATTATTATTATTATTATTATTATTATTATATCATCATCATCATCCTGGATTTTTGTATTGTATCTAGCAGTGCTATTTTTCTAGAAAAAGAGGTGCTGGAACTCACCATGAACACCTCCCTTGTTCTCTTAAAATGGCAGGGGTACCACCCGACAGATGCTGGAACTGAGTGCTGGTGAGTTCCTGCTCAAAAAGAGTCCTGGTTTCTTGGTTTTGATAGATCAGGGATTATTTCTCTTCATTGCATTGGCTGCCTTCAGCATCTCAGTTGTCAGCATACTTATCCGGCAAGTACAACCTTGAGGAAACCAAGATTTGGAAAAGCAGCTCCTACATTGCCAATAAGACAAGCACTTCCCTCTCTTAACACGACCAGCAACAAGTAGAATTTCAATTCATATTTCACAGAAACATTTTAATACAGAAAAATCTCTAATGAAGATTTAGCACTTAGTTTTTAACGAGGCTGACATAGCTGTCGAAAGAAAGCAAATACATTATTTTAATTAATACCAAATCATAAGTGCTCCTGATTTATATGTTAAACACAGGGAAAGTGTCTTTTGTCATAATCCACAATTTATTCTGTATTCACCCATCATTTACTCAGAATCTTTTTTTGTTTCAGTTTGAAATGTATGATGGAAGCTGCCATGCAGAATTATACAAATTCTGCACACACTGTAACTACTGTGATCACATCGCCCCTCATTTTCTTATGACGTGCCACAAAGTAAAAGCCAATCCGCGTGTTTTTGCCTCCATCTGACATTTCCTGCTATTGCATTCTCATGTAGGCTCATTTTAAGGTTAAAGCAATACATACACCGTCTCTTTTGAGATGATGATAGCAATTCGGCATGTGCGAAAGTTATCTTTGGATAACTTGAGGCAACCACTTTGGGATGACAACTGAAATAACAAAGCTACCTTGGGGTGATCTTGTTGCTGAGGTGACTGGGCATCAGAATGCTTTGCCGCTTCAGACATTACGCAAGTTCTTCATTCCCTGGGAAACTTTGTGATGTGACAAAATACAAGTTTCTTCACCAATAAATTAATTGATGGCTCTTGCGTGTCAGTAAACTAACTGTCAGCATCTACTATTGCGTACCATTCAAAATGGCCTTGGACCACAACATTTGCATTTTAGCTCCAGTTAGAAATGCAATGAATATCCTTGATTTTTTATGTTGAACACAGTAATTTTTCCAGGATGGAAATGTTTCCTGGAAATTTTGATTGTGGGAATTTTCATCCTGAAAAGAAGTCCTATCTGTTGTCATTGTTTCCTCTGTTATGACTTCTTCATTAGGGGCACCACTACCTCAGCTGTTGGTTCCTTCTCCTGCCTGGATCAGTCACATGAGTGATCCCAGCCAATGAAGAATCATATCATGAATGGAATGGCATCATGAGCCTACATGGAAAATCAGGTTTGACAACACGACAAGAGCGCTAAAGGATGGCAACTTCCACTGAGCTCAGTGTGATGTAAATAGTAAGGAGGGGCATTTCTCAAGGAGAATTTTAAACGTTGGTGTATAGTTTTCTACATTGTCACAAAGAAATCAGCTTACTCAGCTCTTATCACACCGCCTAGAGTGGCTGGGGAAACCCAGCCAGATGGGCAGGGTATAAATAATAAAAATATTACTACTACTACTACTACTACTACTACTACTGGATTTTGGTTGTGCCATTGTGAAAAAGGAGGTAGTTGTGACAATCAATTTAGACTGAACACCTTGTGACCCTGCTGTTAATATTTGGCAAACTCCTCTAGCAGAGCAAATTAAAATGTTAATAGTGTTTAATAAAAATAAAAATTTTATTTATATCCCACCCTCCCCAGCTGAAGCCGGTTTCAGAGCGGCTAACAACAATAAAACAGTACAATAGTACAACACAACACAACACTCTAAAATCATTCATTATAAAATTAATTCAAAACAAACCACTGGCAACCATTGGGCCAGAGCTCCGCGAAAATTGCAAAAGGAGGGAGTCAGGCTGTGCCCTGGCCAAAGGCCTGGTGGAACAGCTCTGTCTTACAGGCCCTGCGGAAAGATGTCAAGTCCCGCAGGGCCCTAGTCTCTTGTGACAGAGTGTTCCACCAGATCGTATTCTTAAGTCAGTATATCTCAGTTGTAACCTCTGCAGGGTGGAGGCAGGGGAGAGATTGTGCAGCCAAGCTGCCAATGTTCAACTGGATCTGGGAGAATCCAAGCATGTCCCTCTCAGCTGCTGTTCATTTGCAAGACCATCACAGGGCCCCTGTGAAGTGCCTAGCACCAGTCTGAACCAATATCACCCATTCATTCTGGAGGCCTTTGCCTGAACTGAACGGCTTTCCCCAGTTGTTGCCCAGCAACAGCCATGAATATAGGTGTAACCATTTACCCTCCACAAGCCACCACTTGTACCCATGTTGGCCTCACAGAACAAGTGGGCTGATAAAATAATGTTGAAAACGCTGGAAGCAAAATGTTGATGTATACAAGCTCTTACAAAGGGTTTCTTCTCCAACTAAATATTCCATGACTGTTCAAAGCAAAAGATTAACATTCTAAAAAAAGAAAGAAATAGAGAGAGAGAGAGAGAGAGAGAGAGAGAGAGAGAGAGAGAGAGAGAGAGAGATCACCTCTTCGGGCTAACAGGAGTGCAGCTGGCGCAGCACAGCAGCAGCAGTTAACCTTCTTTTGGCCCATGGGCCGCAATGACCCTCAACTATGCCTCCAACGCCACATGCCAGTCGTGTGTCTGGTTGATGACTGCTTCAGAATACACTTCAAGAACCTTGAAACTGGTTCGGGCAGATGGGCAGCCAGCACAGATACTTTAACAGTGGTTTCACGTGTTGTCAGCCAGGTGACCCCATTAGCAACCTGGCTGCCATATTCAGCGGCAGCTTCTGAACCAGACCCAAAGACAACCCCACATAGAACACTTTACAGTAATCTGGCCTTGAGGTTACTAACACATAGACTACAGTGGTCAAGCTATCTCTGTACTGACAAACCAGACGAAGCTGGTAAAAGTCACTTCTAGTTGCAGAGGACACTTGAGCCTGTAATGACAAGGAATACATCCCCCTCCCCAAGCTCTGCACTTGTTCCTTCAAAGGGAGTGCAACCACAGCTGGAACAGGTAACTTACCTGTCTCTTGGACATGGAAACCACCCACCCAAGGATATCTGTCTTGCTAGGATTCAAGTTTATTGGCCCTCATCCAGTTCACCACTGCATTCAGACACTGATCCAGAGCTTTTCACAGCCTTTCCTTACTCATCTGTTATGGAGAAGTAGAGATGAGCTTCATCAAAACACAGGTGACACCTTGCTCCACAAACTCCTAATGACCACTCCCACTGGCTTCATATAGGGGATAGGATAGTACATAGATTTTCTTCCTGCCCCTTGTTTATTGATCTAATGAAGCAATCCATAATCCTTGCAAACATTGCATGGGGGTGGGGGGACAGGACAAATGCACTGCTATTGCTGCTTCACCCAGCCTAATGGGTGGGCCAGCTCTGGAGTAGCCCAGAAGAACTCTCTCCTGGCAGCAGAAGTCTAGTTAGGATCCAACCCTACGTGTGATGTGAGCAATTTGCAAAGGAATGGCAAGCCAAACTCAAAAGCTGCTTCCAGATATCCAGGCACATAGAGTTTGGACTTACGGTAAATCCAGGTGCCACAATGCAAATAAAACCTTCTTCGGATCACCACACATCTGCTTGTCTTCAGTATACTGGCTATCCCCTACGGAGAATTTCATGATTCAGAATTTCATGATTTCTTCTTTAAAATAAAAAATTAAAATCCGAGGCTTTTGGAACAGTTTTGATTTTTCATCCTGGCATTGTGTGTGGAAAGGTCTCTCTCTCTCTCTCTCTCCAATTATTTGGATGTGTCTTATTGTTTTAATTGATATATTTGTCATGAATTGTATTCCTATTTCTTTTATTGTCAGGAGTATATTATTATTATTCAGTGGTGATGAAATTCATGCTGTAGCATTGGACTGATCATTTGCATGTGGTTATTCGGTCTACTTTGCGAAGAGCTTAAAGATGCATGCATTCTTCATATAAATAAAAGTGGCAGTAAGCAGTATCCAAAAGATTTGCCTTTGTACATTACAAAATAAAGGATCTACAAAATGTACTCACTTATCATCGTAAGGTACAAAGAAGGCCTGATGAAGAATGCTTGCCTGTATGTTGATTTTCACTGGCATTATCACATACTTGTTTTGTGTTAAGTCAGTAAATAACTCATGTCACCCTGCGATGTCCCATTTCCACCTGGGAGATAAGAGGTTATTTCTGCTCCAGTGCAAAATCCTAACAGCCTAGGTAAGGAAGTGCCAAGATTGCTATCTAAATTACATGCCAGGCAGCATTAACATTGTTAGAAGGGTTATTTATCTAAGGCCTGAATATATTTCCAACACTTCAAATGAGCATATTCAAGCCAACTTTTTCTTGGCATGCACTGACCTATGGGGAAATAAAATCTGGACTGCTGATTATGGATTTTAAAAATTTGGTTCAAGGGTAGCTTCACCTAAATAAAATTTAACACTGAAGTCACAAAAGATGGTGAAATTATTATGAGTCCTAACAATGCCATCTCTAGGTTTACTCCTAGATATCCCGCTAAGCCCTTGTGGCCTTGGTCCTTTTCAGGTGAGTTTTGATATGCAAGGGGCAGAGCACATGTCCTAAACTCCCTTCCTGTGGCAAGAGATGGGCTTAGTCTTCAACTTGAGAAGCCTTGGGATCATTAGTTCATTGCAGAGCTCATGCTGTTGCAGAATCCCCACTCTTTTACTAGGGGAGGGATTCAACGTAGTACTAAGGAGACTGTTCCACCAGGCCAGCAGAGACAATCTCTCCTCTCTCCCACATTGTTCTGGGGATTTTCCAGGCCCTCCAGAGTGGGTTTGAAGGAGGCACCTGGGAGGAGTGGATAGAAAGCCCTGTTGCTCTAGCAGGAGTCCTCATGCTGAACTGGTCAATTGAATCAATCAATCAATCAACTTTTATTGGCATATAGAGAAGACAGGACTATACAAGTCAACAAATATAACTTGGCATCTGTTCACAGAAGGAGATGCTCTGGGACAAAACCATACAGGCATAGTAGTCTTTTGCCTATGTCGTTTCATAGCTTTTCTCAGATAGTCAGCTGCTTTCTCCATGCTATCATGTCCACAGCAATTCAATAAAAAGGAAACCCTGTGGGAGTCAGAACACTGACCGCTCCTTTGGCATGGGGCTCAAACATTTATTGTGGACCACTGTATAAAATGGACAGTGGAGCAAGACATGTGCAATGGTCTCAACCTGTCCTACTAGGACAATACTTCTCTGAATATGGTACCTTCGAGAACCTTCCCTGCAGAACTACAGATGGCACAACGTTAAATCTTGCAAGGGAAAAAGCTCTTATGTTGGTGAGGATTGTATTGGCGATGTCAGTATGGAACGGCATTGCCAAATGAAAGTAGGATCCCTAGCCCCAGTAGAGAGCACAATTTGTTATCTGCGCTATTGAAAATTCAGTCTCTAACAGTCTGTACTGAATTGTCTGGAATGCTTCCAAAAGTGGGAGCATAAGTAGTGAGACCAATGATAGACCTGTGGATTTGATTTTGCACTCAATACAAGCTAACCATTTGGAGTGGTGGGATTCCAGCATCATATGAAAAATTAGGGAAGAGGGATTGGACTTGAAATGGAAGCGTAGCCAGAATTTTATAGTAGTGGTCCATGCTCTGGTTTCCGTAAGTCCTTGTCCTGTTTCCAGCTGCATACAGGATACAGTTTGGCAAAACCAAGATTTTACAAATAAATTTTGATTGTGTGCGTTCCAATGAGTGGTCAGCTGTGCCAATCCATAATGGTATGCCATACAATAGTTTTTAGTTGAATCTGGGCCTCTTCAGTTGAATCTTGAATCCTGTGTCTAATCAGGATGGAGAACCTGTGGCCCTCAAGATGTCAATAGACTCTTAACTCCTCTCAGCACCAGCCAAGGTGACCAATGGTCAAGGATGATGGGAGCTGGAGTCCAGCAACATCTGGAGGACCACAGGCTTACCACCACTAAGGCAATCCTTAATCTTGCCCCCCCAAAAAAGCCCTCCTTGCTTTCCTACCTGGGTTTCCAAGCTGGCTTTCATTCCTCCCTTCTTGGTTTGCTAAGTCTGAAGTTCTTTTCCTGAATGCTTCAAGATAGATCTGCTCCTGGCAGTATTTTATGTTCACCCATTAGTTTATTTTTTTAGGACTAAGAAGATGTATTTCTGTGTTATAAATTATTTATAAACACGAGAACAAAGGCAGGCTGTCAGGGAGGCTGGTACTCTGAGAAAACAAAAACGGGGGGGGAGCAGGGAGTATGGGTATGTGTGAAGAATATAGTTTTATAACGAGGGAAAGGGGGACACAACCACTAATTATTAACACTCATCGGCAGACAAAGACCTGAAAGGATAGGATTAGAGGGATCCATTTACATCTGTCACAAAATGAAATCGCATTAATGCTTCAAGGGGCTGTCACCAAACTTCGTCTCTTATATTAAACTTGAGGATCTCTTGCAGCAACGAGATCTTACTTTGTGAGGTGTTTTTTTTAATGGATATTTTCTTTTATGGGGAAGGGGGAATCAACATTCCTAGCAAAACCCTAATAACTATTGAATATTGCAGAATGCAGACTTCCTAATGAACTTGGGGGGTGAGGATTCTAAGTGTCGCATAAAGTTTCAGAACTTTTCTAGTTATGTGCAATGTGTATAATAGAATTTAGCTGCCACAAGCAGGATCCAGGAGGTTCTGCAAAAGCATCACCATAATGAATTGCAAGCTATACAAAAGCACCACCATGCTCTGATATGTGCAGCTTCCATTCATTTCCGTGAGCTTCCACGGGGGGGGGGGGGGGCTTCCAAAACATCCTAGTGTCTGAGTTTTAACGGTGAAAGTCACTTGTGTTATCTGGACACTTATGTTTGTCTACCAGGAGGGAATATGGGACTAAGTTGATCTAATAGCTTGAGATGGTGGGCCACAGCTTCTCTTCTTAAATATACTAGAGGCAGGGCTGCACCAAAACATTTTGCTGCCTGAGGCAGAATGGCAAACAGTGTCCTCCAAGTCAAGAGGGCATAGGACCCATGGCTGGCCAAGTTATTTTGGCACCTGAGACATGTGACTTTCTGTGGGAGTAAAACTTTGAAAAATAAAGAATTGCTGCTGTTTCATGACACTAAGAATCAGCCCTACTTTACATACAATAGTTCTCTGTTGTTATAATCCTCTTTTTCAGGGGTTCCCAAACTGTGATCACTGGAGCACCAGTGATCCACAAGCTTCATTCTGGTAGTTTGAAACATGTCCACATTAAATATATTACTTTTTCGTTGTATCTTACTGTATTCTTTTATTTCTTATATTGTGTTTTATTGTATTACAATTTGATTCCACCGTTTGGGGAGGGGGCAGCAAAGAAAACAAGGGACTCAGCCCCATGGCTATTAAAATTACACTCCTTAGATCTATAAACATAAATTGCATAAATGTGATGCAAATCAGTGTCCTCATGTCTTCAGTGATGCATTTCTTATTTTGGGTGTTCCGTACTTCTGCTTTTTATTTGTTATGTATTTTGTGTTCTCATTTTGTATTTTTATGTTGTGAACTGTCCTTGGATCGTCAGATGAAGGGCAGTATACCGTACCCACCAACATGTCACACTCCAAAACTGGGACACGTGTTTTCTTGGTCATGCTCCTGGGCAAGTCACATGACTCTCACAAGAGGACAAAGCCCCAAAATGGGATGCCCCGATTTAATCAGGACAGTTGAGGGGTATGGCATATAAATTTAATAAATAACTAAACAAAATAGTAAGAATATTGGATACCAGACCTCTTGCATCTACACATTATACAAACACCATCATATCCCTTGTTTCCATCAAAGCCTACATCCTTTGCCCATAGACATCTGAGAATATCATTGCACAATCATATTTTTGTAAAAAAAAAAAAAGGAGTATAACTAGGCTTTTTTAGCCCAAGCTTTTCCAGAATGCACCATTAACGTTTTGAAAACCTCTGCATCATCTAAACTATTCAGCACTTTGAATTATCAAAGCAAACAGCATGATACTTTAGAATATTGCTGGATTCTTAATTTTCAGAATCTGAATTTTCAGGCTCTGAAACAAATATTGGGAGGTTTTGTGGGGGCTTAACATACTCAGGCTATACAGATATTATTAAATGTTTTGGATATTTATTAAACTGCATCAGAAGTAAGGCTTCCAGTTCCTGTGCGCCAGTAGTCCCTTTATTTCCCACCCCCATCAAAACTAGTTAAACAACAACAACAACACCAAGCTACATTTACAGCTGTCTGTCACAAGCCTGTCTGTCATGGATCTTTTAAAAGAATCAAGCCAGGCACCCTTTGTGATGAGGTGGCAGCACTACTGAAAATAAACTCTGTGCTCGTTTTAATTAACTTTTTGATAACTTTTTGGGGTTTCTGCACTTCTATAATGATATAGCTTGATGCGTTCTTTCCTCCCCACCAGCTCCACTGACCCCATAGTCTCTTTTTTAGTAGTCTTGCCTTCTGTCATCCAGTCACTCATCCCTTTTGCATAGAGGTTGAATATGTGCAAAGTCTCTAAGGATCTGAGCGATTGCATTACTGCATCAAGCCAGGTTATCCCTTAGAGTAGAGACATGTTGCCAAAATTTCTGTTCTCACACTGTGCCTCCATTTCAAGCACAAAAGACAGTACATTTGGAACCAAAATCTAGCCCTGGCTTGTCTTCTGGGCAGAGGAAGTTGCAGAATGTGCTCGAAGCTTTAACAGCAGCTTGATCTGCAAAGATCAACAGGTGAAGCCTTTGTGGTATAGAAATTAGCACCATCAGCTTCTAATTGCTGCAGATCGAACTGCTGTAAAGGGGGCAGGTGTGAAGTTGGCAGACCCAATCAAACCTAGCATCTGGGTAGAGCAGCCAATTGCCATGAGATCCAAGTGAAAACATATCTGTCGAGAAGGGAAATGTTATCATGGCAAATGGTCCATTTCTTTTCAAAGCGAGCTCTCCCCGTGGTGTTCTGAAACTGGATACGTTCTGTAAGGCATTTTCCTTCAGGAGACTGTCATTTCAAAATGTAATTTTCCCAAGTACGGTATATATTCACTTGTTTGTCTGCAAAGCCCATTGTCTAGGGACAGGTTCCACATTACTATACTGGTAGATACAGCATTTCTGAAGCTTGGCTGAAAACTTGGGGGGGGGCAGTGGGGAGTAGTTAACTCTAATCTATTTGGAAAGCTTCAGGTGCCCTCTGTTGACACAATGCCAGAACTACAACTACAACTTTTTTTTTAGGAGGGTCTTTGTGTTGTTTTATTGGACTTCTGCCACCACAGTAAGTTACCGGTAATCTTGCTGCATATAACCTGAATGATGCAAACAGACTTTTCATCAACTTGGTTTTAAGAAGCCTGTACATTTTTTACATACATTCAGATCATTTTTTTCCTCGCTTAGTGCTCAGCAGAATGTCAAGACTATTGTTGTGTTGAAGCAAAAAAAAGCAAATTTTCAAAAAGAATACAATGTGATACTTCACCCCCCCAAAAAAACACACCGTCACTTCCTTCAATACAGCGAAGAACTCCTTTAGACCCTTACACTTCCATGTTAATCATCTTTATGCGGTTAACAAAGAACTGAAATGGATCTTGAGCAAGTGGTTAGCTTGCCTAGGTAAATAGGCAGAAAGGTAAGTGGGCAATCCTTATGGACTCCCTCAGCGGCATTGACCCCACTGAGTGAGGGGCACAGATCTGGAGCCTTTATATCAGACGCTGGCATCAGATTGGATCTCTGGTGTCACCTGACTCCCAAGGCTAGGAAGTTATTGGGCAAATGGGGTACCTTGAATGATGGTACTAAGTGGTATAGAAATGATTTAAATAAAATAAAGCAAGGGCTTTATTTTCAGCTTGAGGGCAGCATTCCTTCATTGGCAACCTCCCAAGGACTGCATACCAGTGGTGGGTATGCAGAGCAATGGGTGTAAATTGCGCAGGGGGGAGGAGCTGTGTTCCTCTGCTGAAATCAGTGTGTATGTAACTTTTACCTCTGCACACAGGAATCAGACGCCAGAGCAGTGGGTGTAACTCTTCCCTCTCTACTATAGATTACATAGGGACCAGAGGTTTCTGCACACACAGAGGGACCTCTCTCTGTGTTCTTTCTAGGCAAGCCAGGGGCAGGTCACAGTACAAAGACACGTGCCAGGCAGGCAGAAGCACTCAAGGAAGCTGTGTCCCGTGTTCCCTGAGAAGGAGCCTGGCCTGGCCAGAGTCCCAGGGGCTTGGAGGGCTGCATTTCACTTCTGAAACTGAGGCTCCCAATCCCTGATCTAAAGTCACAATACATTTGAGAGAAGAGAAAATCAAATGCTAGATAAAGGTAGCAGTTCCAAATTTTCCAAAGTTTCTACAAAATAAAAGTTACTATGAATCCTCTTATAATTAGTATCCTGACCTATGTGTCAACACAGATTTACTCACAGGTAAATCCCAGGGTCTCTCATCTTTTGGGCCTCTCAGCTGCCTCTGGTATGATCTGTCACTTTCTCCAGCTGCCCAAAATTTGTGTGACTCTCCCCAGCCGCCTAGGCACCTCTGCACACATTTAAGATATTAAAACATATGCCATACAATTCTGTTGACTTCTATTATAGCATTTTTTAATGGTCTGATAGTCCATCCTATTCTAAGAGTGTGGAAGAATTGGAGCAGCTGTTTTCTCTAATAGAGAAGTATTTCCCTCCTGATAAATACAATTGTTCCTGTACCTGACTTTATGTCATGTAGATCTCCATTCAGGTGTGAGGAGCTGGGGAGCCAAACACTCTTGCCTGTTTATCATCACAACATAACAATCAGGGCAGCATCTCTCTTGGAAGGTCTGCACAGGAAAAGGCTACTGCTCAGTGGTAAAGTATCTGATTTGCTTGAAGGTCCAGATTTAAATCCCTGAATCTTCAGGTAAGGCTGGAGGAAACCCCTGCCTCAAACCCTGGACAGCCACAGCCAGTCAGTGTGGAATTATTATTATTATTATTATTATTATTATTATTATTATTATTATTATTCATAACCCACCCATCTGGCTGGGTTTCCCCAGCCACTCTGGGCGGCTCCCAACAGAATATTAAAAGCACAATAACACATCAAACATTTAAAACTTCCCTAAACACGGTTGCCTTCAGATGTCTTCTAAAAGTCTGATAGTTGTTTATTTCTTTGACACCTGATGGGAGGGCACCACTACCAGAAGGCCCTCTGCCTGGTTCCCTGTAACCTCACATCTCGCAATGAGGGAACTGTCAGAAGGCCCTCGGAGCTGGACTTCAGTGTCCGGGCTGGACGATAGGGAGGAGATGCTCCTTCAGGTATACTGGGCCAAGGCTGTTTAGGGTTTTAAAGGTCAGCACCAACACTACTATACTATAATACTAAGGTAGGTGGCCCAATGGTCAATGTAAGTCACCTTCCTATGTTGCTTTTGACTCCCTGCTTAGCCCTTTGCGATAGGGCCAAATAAACAATAATAATTTATTATTATTTTGTTATTCATTAAATTTGTATACCATGCTTCATCCATAGACCTTAGGGCGGTTCACATTATGAAAAATTAGACAAATATTTTACCTCTCCCGGCTGAGAACTCTCCATTTATTTTATAATTTTATGGTTGTACAGTAATTAGTCAACATGCAGTAGTTTGCAAGACAGAAGAAATACACTGAATTACATGGTGCCTTCTAGGTTGTAGCACATCTTGAGCCAAGATGTGAGTAGCGCTACTTTTCTATTTTAGTTTCATTTATTTATTTATTTTTAAAAATGGCGCTCCTTTAGAATCATACCTGATAAATTTGGCAGTAGCGCTCCATTTCCCTACCCTCTGTTCAAACCATCTCATAATTACTCTGGCATTGAGATCCGGCAACTTGGCTAGCTCTGAGATATATCAGATGTTTTTCACATGGTTGCCGAACCTCAGACAAATTTTGCATTGTTTTCCTGTGTCAGCTTTATCGCGGAACATCATGCAACCATCTGGGAAGAAAAACAACATGGTGCTGGAGCAGCTGGTGAACGAGAATGGCCAAATAAACATTGGCAGTCACCCTGTCATTAGGTGAGATAAGGAGGACGGGCTGAAGCCAAAAAAGAGAGAGAGAGACAGAGACCGCTCTCCGTTCCCTGTTTTCTCTTATCTCAAGCTGAAAATGCAGCTATAATTCACATTCAAGAAGGGAAACCTAGCTGTCGGGGGGGGGGTAGAGAGACATGATTTCCTAAAGCATAAGGGAAAGGATATTGCAGAAAGACTGTAGCTCTGTGGTTGAGCATCTGATCTGCATGTAGATACCCTCAGATTTGATCCCTGGCATCTCCAGGCACGCGGGTGGCGCTGTGGGTTAAACCATAGAGGCTAGGACTTGCCGATCAGAAGGTCGGCGGTTCAAATCCCCGCGCTGGGGTGAGCTCCCGTTGCTTGGTCCCTCCTCCTGCCAACCTAGCAGTTCAAAAGCATGTCAAAGTACAAGTAGATAAATAGGTACCGCTCCAGCAAGAAGGTAAACGGCGTTTCCGTGCGCTGCTCTGGTTCACCCGAAGCGGCTTAGTCATGCTGGCCACATGAACCAGAAGCTGTACGCCGGCTCCCTCGGCCAATAAAGCGAGATGAGCACCGCAACCCCAGAGTCGGTCACAACTGGACCTAATGGTCAGAGGTCCCTTTACCTTTACTCTCAGATTTGATCCCTGGCATCTCCAGGTAATCTGGGAAAGACTGAGAAAGAAAGCTGCTATCAGTCAGGGTCGACAATGCTGAGCTAGACAGACCAATGGTCTGATTCCGGAAAAGGCCGCTTCCTACATTCCCTGTGATATACACCTAATATTTATTATTATTTATTGAATTTATATACCACCCTATACCCAGAAGTCTCCTATGCATATCCGCACCCACCCACTGATCAGACTTTACTCATCAGGGTTTGTGTGCCTTCAGATTAAGGATGGTTGAATCTGTCTATTTCAGTTCTCTTTGCTTCTCATTTTTTCAAATCATAAATTCACTTCGTGTTTCTGTAGCAATTTGCAGATTTTAGAAATCCCCCATGGAAGTTTGTATTTTAGTGCGGAGTTCTCCTTGTTATATATTTGTCATATATACACATTTTTGCAAGTAATTTCCTCTTAAGAGGATTGCATTTTTGTATGCTATTTTCACTAAGCAAATGCAGTAGTAATAGTAGTAGTAGTAGTAGTAGTAATTAATAATAATTTTATTATTGATACCCCACCCATCTGGCTGGGTTTCCCCAGCCACTCTGGGCTGCAGGTTTGCCAACTTGAATAAAATATTTGGAGGGGGGCAGGTAAGTCCTGTCCCACATAGTCGAGCACAAGACACAGCACACACACACACACACACACACACACACCATTTGGATGGCAATGCCCATCAACTTGGGGGAGAGCAGCCCCCTCAAATATTTTATTGGGGAGCGGTGAAGGGACTTCAGCCCCTAGGAGTTGGCTCCTATTTAGCACTGTTTAGCAGTTGTGTGTGTGTGTGTGTGTGTGTGTGTGTGTTTAGATAGTTTCATTTTATTTTAACACTGATGTGTTTGCCGCCCTGGGCTCCTTTGGGATAAATGAAATAATCAGTATCTGAAAAGTAAGCTATCAGTCTTGTTCCCAGCAACTGGTATTTTGCCTCTAATCATGGAGAAAGCATATATCCCTGATGACTAGTAGCCATTTATACCCACAGTGCTATAAATAAGGTACTCATTTATGATCAAAAGTGCCAGTTACAGATAGGTAGCCGTGTTGGTCTGCCATAGTCAAAACAAAAAAAATTCCTTCCAGTAGCACCATAAGACCAACTAAGAAGACCAAAGAAGAACTAATTTAGTTGGTCTTTAAGGTGCTACTGGGAGGATTTCTTTTTTTTTTTTTTGTTATGATCAAAAGTGCTATAGGTACCTGCACAAAATGGCTTCCATAGGCAGCAAAGAGAGTTGCTGGCACACTGTACTAGTGAGGACTGTCACACAAAATGTTTTGGAGAGCTTCACTCTCCATAAATTTGTTTAATCCCCTTTAAAGCCACCTTGGCTGCTCTCAATGTCCACATTTTGTGGTATCAGATTCCATAGTACAGTGGTACCTCAGTTTACGAACTTAATCCGTTCTGGAAGTAGATTCTTAAACAAATCCGTTCTTATACTGAAGCGTGCTTTCCCTAGTGAGGTCTCCCACCACTGGTGTCTGCTTCCGTTCGTAGACTGAGGTAAAGTTTGCTACACTACTTCCAGTTCTGTGGAGTTCAAATACCGAACAGTTCGTAAACAAGACTGTTCGTAAACCGACGTACCACTGTACATGGCATACCACCTGCTGAAATAACCTCTTCTGGGCAGGAATCCTGTCCTGCTTTTCCCTGGCCATCCTAGAGGGAAATTATTCCAACCTTAGCTGTCTCCCTAATATGCTAGTTGTATGTGCCGGTAAGCAGTTTCTTAGGGAAGCATTAAACTGTCTCACTCTGCATCTGCTTTTGCAAAGGCTACAGCTCAGGAACAGTTTTATAATCCCACCCGATGCTTTTTGCATGGAGTAAGCCTAAATCAAGACCTTCTTCCAAGTAAATATGCTTAAAATTCAAGTATTCAACAGGTAGTTAGAGGCACAGTTAGTTAGAGGGCATCAAGCCCTATTAAATGAGTCAACCATCGTGGAAAATACTATCTGCTGGCATTTAGGAGATAATTTTCTAGAGGAATAGAAACAAGAGTCCTCTGGTAAACTTAAAAAAAAATATTACCATGACTCTTTGATGGACCGAGCCAATCTCCTGCATCTGAAAAAGTATTATCTAGTCCATGAAATAATTTGTTGGCCTTTTAGACTTTATTTTAGGTGGAAATTATTGTATCCCAAATCTCTCTTATCCTGTGAAATTTACAATATGGCCACAGGATGGCACCACATCCTAAGGATTACCACATTGTGTAGCTGATGTGCCTGAAATATTTGTTCAAGAAATGACTATCTTGTTTCCGTGGCGTTTTGAAATAAAATCATGATTTTGTGCGAAGGTGCACACACTTTCATTCCTTATAGAAATGAATGAGATTTGATGTCCAAAAGTTAGGGTGACATATAGGTATGTCTTGAATAACTATTTCATTTAAAGTACTTGTTTCTAATTTATTATGGTGTAATTGTCCTGGGTCTTTGTATAAACATTTTGTTTCAATATTCTTAGATTAGATATTGTTTGATTTATTAGGATATATATGCCCTGCTCTCCCAGTCTTTCTGCATTGCTCAGAGCAGCTAGCAAGAAAGGACAATAAACTCCCAGGATGCTGGGTCTCTCCAGACTTCCTGAAAGCCACAAACAATATGAACAGGCAAAATGAAGGCAGGCACAGTGATGAGGTCAAGCAATTCTATTTTTAAAATAATAATTTTTAAAATGTCTGTCAAAATCCATAGCTGAGTGCTACTTAAGCTGGGTCCCACCGAGGGAAAGACGAATATGTCAATATTGATTTTTCTCTCTGTTTTTTCCCCCCTTAAGTTCAGTTCTTTACATTAAATCAGCCTGTGTATTATTATTTTATAATACACACTAAAACTCATCAGCATTTTAGTGTGAAGTTCTACTCATAAACATATCTTTGATGCAATGTTGCCTAAAATACACAAGTCAATTTTTGCATACCCTTTTCACAAATACATGCATTTCTATGCACCTTTAACCTCGTATATTTGTACACATTGCATGGCTGGAAAACCGCAGTGGAAATTTCTAATAAGCGGGATTTTCGAAGGCAGAGGGCTGGGTTTCAGTTCGGGAATTGTTTGGGAAAGTGTGGACTGGGTAAGTGTGCCTTTAAAAATGTGAGCTGGGTTGATTTCCCCCCCCCCAACCCTCCTTCCGCCTGAGAAAATGAATGGGGTTATAAACATGACCGGCATTTCCAGTGCTATGCAAGTTGGTTCCACATTCTCCTTCATGCTTTTGGCACAGGGTCTGAAGCAGCAATTCATGCATCTTCCCCCAACGTGAGATGTCTCATGGACTCCTGCATGTCTCTTGGTCTCCTGCATCTTCCTATGGGAGAGGCGTATTAGTCATGCCTCCAGCTGCTACACTGGAAGAAGCACAAAAAGAGGATGTGAGAGCTGCTCTGAGCATTCGTCTATATTTACCATCCACCCTCTGTCACACGCTTCATTCCCAACAGAGGCATCCTTATGCTATCAGACCCTGCTTCCTTTTTTTCAAGAGAGATATGAATGCATCCATACGGGAGCTGGACCCCCAGGGGAGACGTCTTTGTTGTCTTCTGCTGCAGGAAACTGCGGCAGGTAAAAGAGACGAGCTTATTGCAAACTAGCACTTCTCCGAGTCGTAGGGAATACAAGGGGATGGTTCTCTAAAGCAAGGATGGGGAAGCTTTTTCCGGTTCAAGAGTTGCATAACCTCATGGGTAACCTTCTGCAGGCTCCATACCAGTGGTGGTTTGGTCCACGTGTAAAATGGTGGAAGGGAGCTAGAAGAAAAAGTGGGTGGAGCAACAGATGTGACTCTTGGAATCATAGAATTGTAGAGTTGGAAGGGACGCCCTGCAATTCAGGAATCTTAGCTAAAGCATCCAACCTCCGTTCAGAGACCTCCAAGCAAGGAGAGTCCACCACCTCTCCTAGGAGTCTGTTCCACTGTTGAACAGCTCGGAATCTCCTGCCTTGTAACTTGAAGCCATTGGTTTGAGTCCTACCCCCCAGAGCAGGAGAAAACAAGCTTGTTCCCTCTGTAGACACACACGCAAATTAAGGTAAAGGTAAAGGAGCCCTGGTTAAGTCCAGTCAACAGCGACTATGGGGTTGTGGCGCTCATCTTGCTTTTCAGGACGAGGAAGCCAGTGTTTGTCCACAGACAGCTTTCTGGGTCATGTGGGCAGCATGACTAAACAGCTTCTGGTGCAACAGAACACCGTGACAGAAACCAGAGCACACAGAAATGCTGTTTACCTTCTCACCGCAGTGGTACCTATTTATATACTTGCACTGGTGTGCTTTCAAACTGCTAGGTTGGCAGGAGCTGGGACCGAGCAACAGAAGCTCACCCCGTCTTAGGGATTCGAACCGCCTACCTTCCGATCAGCAAGCCCAAGAGGTTCAGTGGTTTATACCACAGCACCACCCGTGTTCCTACACACAAAGTATGGGTATAAAGGTAAAGGGACCCCTGACCATTAGGTCCAGTCATGACCGACTCTGGGGTTGCGACGCTCATCTCGCTTTATTGGCTGAGGGAGCCGGCATACAGCTTCTGGGTCATGTGGCCAGCATGACTAAGCCGCTTCTGGCGAACCAGAGCAGCACACGGAAACGTCATTTACCTTCCCGCTGGAGCGGTACCTATTCATCTACTTGCACTTTGACGTGCTTTCGAACTGCTAGGTTGGCATACAGATCTTCTAAAAGTAATCAGTAAGTAGTTTTATTCATGCCCATTCATTGCCTTCCTGTAGTCCAACTGGATGAAGGTAGTCTAGGAATACTTTAGCTATATAAATAATCTTAGAAAACTGCCTACAGAAAATGAAGCAGGCAACGCCGTCTTGGAAGCAAAGGTTCCAGGATGGATGTATCCTGGGGCCCTCCTGCATCGCTTGGTTTGAGGTGCCATTGCACTGCATGTAAGTTAGGGGAGCCTCGAAGGAAACAAAATGAATGCAAACTCCAAATCGGTAGCTCTTTATCTCCAAGATTTTGCAGAGGAATCGTGGCAGAATGTTATCTGTCTGCTTGAATCTGTTCAATTAAAGTTACCATCTGTCATCTTAATGTCATGTTACCCAATTAAAACACTGTTACTGGATTGCAATCCTTGGAATAGATAATTGGCCAGATTGTCCGTGCTTCCACAAAGTCTCTGGTTCCTGCTTCTTTGCCTCTGCACCTGCCAGTGCAGGCAGAGTTAAGAAACGGCATGTTTTTAATTTGTTAACTGTGTTGCCAATAAGCTACACTTGCACTCAACAAACATCCCTGCATTTTAATCCCTGAGCATTAAAAAACCAGCAAATGTTTTCTGCCTCCTACAGTGCTCTGATTAAGCAAGGTATGGAAAAATGTGTGCATATGGTACAGGACCAGAAAGAGCATCACATATAAACAAACAGTCAGATAGGTGTTGCAAAAGAGACAATGGAGCACTCTCTGTGTGGACCATTTTTCTTTCCATCTGAGTCAAAATAGGAATTAATCTCTGTAGAAGTCTAACAAAAATATAGGCGTTCATGTATTTTCTCCCCTACCTTTTTGGACTTCCCCTGTATGCTTGACATCTCCCCAATATAAGGTTCTCAAAAAGTGGCACATACACTCTAACAGCCCTTAGATGAGAACAGAAACATTCTGTTCTACACCAGCATCCCTACTTGAACATTTTCTCCAGGTTAAGTATAAAAGTTATTAGAGGAAACACATAAAATGGCAGTATTTTAAGCACAAAAGTCTTTGAATATTGCATTTAGGGGAGTCTGAGGGGAAAAGAAAAGCCCAAGTCAATAAATACAACCAACTATATTGGGGGACGGGGGACAGAACTATGTCATCATGCATTCATGAGTATTTTGGAAGCATAACTTTGAAAAACCATGATTGTGATTGTTCAGGTGTATGAGATGGGGTATCCCAATGTTTATTTTGGGGTCCAGGGACATATAAACTGTTGAGTTCCTGAATACATAAACTTCCCTTTTTTAGTGTTTCAAACTCCTGAGCAAATTAGGAATGTCTAAGCAGCTGTAGCCATCAGATTTCAGAAGGCTCCACCATACTCATGGGAGAGATCAATGCCTTTTTCCTGCCCACGTGAGAAGCCAGGCAGGAAGGGGCTATGGAGGCAGGCGCTTTTGCTCCAGAGGACCCCTCTCCATCTCCCCTTCCTCTCTAGGAATCTTGCCCAGTTCATTTTAAGCCATAGCGAGAGCCAGGCTGCAGGATCAGATCTGCCCACATCCCTCTCAAAGCAGGCGCCAAAGAAGAAACACCTGCTAAACACACAAGTTGCGGCAGCGGCTCAGTGACATTTCAGATTCTCAAATGAAACTGGCAATGAAAGGTGAAGCAGCAATGCAAAGAAGCTAGGCAGGGACCTAAGAGGTTTGGATGCAGAGCAGACCCTCCCTGTTGTGTGTGATGTCGCCGAGCAGCTCGTAAGCGATTGTGCAAATGAGAACCTGAAGTAGGTGGCTGCTTCTCTCTTTCCCTGGGTCAGGAGATGGAAGGAGCAGTGATTGAAAAAGTGGAGAAAGAACTGAGGGAGGGGGTTGAGGGAGGGAGGAAAGTATTGCATTTGGGAGCTGGGGACTCTGCATGACAAAGTGAGCAGCCATGATGGCTTAAGGGTCGGAGACTATAGTGACACAGAAGAGAGAACAGAGAGGCTCACAGATGTAAAGAAGTGGCCATTTGGAGACTGAGATACAAGGAAGAATAAAGGCTGTGGGGATTTTGAGCAAGAGAAGATTTTAAAATAGCACACTACTGCCTGCTTAAGGTGGAGAGTGTTGAAATCAATCAATCAATCAATCAGCATATGTGGCTGGTCCATTTTCTTTTTTTTTGTTTGTTTTCAATATTTATAACGCATGCTTCCAACCCCCCCCCCCCAAAAAAAACACTACAAGGCATATGCCATACAAAAGTTATGACGATAATAATAACATAAAAATATTCACTGATACTGGTTGGTTAAAAGAAAGTCCACATTTGAAAGGCCTTTCTGAACCATACCATTTGTAGGTGATGCATATTCCCTTAAGAGCTTGTTGGAAAGAGAATTAAAAAATTCCTTCCAGTAGCACCTTAAAAGGTAAAGGTAAAGGAACCCTTGACCATTAGGTCCAGTTGTGACCGACTCTGGGGTTGCGCGCTCATCTCGCTTTATTAGCCGAGGGAGCCGGCGTACAGCTTCTGGGTCATGTAGCCAGCATGACTAAGCTGCTTCTGGCGAACCAGAGCAGCACACGGAAACACCGTTTACCTTCCCGCCGGAGCAGTACCTATTTATCAACTTGCACTTCGTGCTTTCGAACTGCTAGGTTGGCAGGAGCAGGGACTGAGCAATGGGAGCTCACCCCGTCATGGGGATTCGAACCGCTGACCTTCTGATTGGCAAGTCCTAGGCTCTGTGGTTTAATCCACAGTGCCACCTGCATCCCTAGTAGCACCTTAGAGACCAACTAAGTTTGTTATTGGTATGAGCTTTTGTGTGCATGCACACTTCTTCAGATACCAAGCATGCACACGAAAGTTCATACCAATAACAAACTTAAGGTAAAGGTAAAGGTACCCCTGCCCGTATGGGCCAGTCTTGCCAGACTCTGGGGTTGTGCGCCCATCTCACTTAAGAGGCCAGGGGCCAGCGCTGTCCAGAGACACTTCCGGGTCACATGGCCAGCGTGACATCGCTGCTCTGCCGAGCCAGAGCCGCACACGGAAACGCCGTTTACCTTCCCGCTGGTAAGCGGTCCCTATTTATCTACTTGCACCCGGAGGTGCTTTCGAACTGCTAGGTTGGCAGGCGCTGGGACCGAGCAGCGGGAGCGCACCCCGCCGCAGGGATTCGAACCGCCGACCTTTCGATCGGCAAGTCCTAGGCGCTGAGGCTTTAACCCACAGCGCCACCTGCGTCCCTATAACAAACTTAGTTGGTCTCTAAGGTGCCACTGAAAGGAATTTTTTTCTTTTGTTTCGCCTACGGCAGACCAACACGGCTACCTACCTGCAACTAGAGCTGTCGGAAAGAGGTCAGAAGTGCTTTGCCTGCCTATCGCTGCCGGGATTGACATGCAGCTGAACTGTGACAGCTGAGCATATGGCTTTTTCTTTCGGGCTGGCCCAGGTCATCTGCTTGACATAACTCCACGGTGCCACAGCAGCCGTGGCAAGAGCTGGAGGTTGCGGGCAGAGCAAGAGTCTCGAAAGGAGAGCAGCAGAGCAGAGGGTGGGAAACCAGTTGCTTACAAGGCTCACCGAAAGCTGCTCGGATCATGGGAGAATATCCACCAGCGTTATCCAGTGTTTCACACAGTTAAAATCTTGCTTAAGGCAGCTTTAAAGAGACCTAAACTGTCTTCTGTTTCTTATTTAAAGGGCTTTATAATCTCAAGTGAATAATATCTAGGATTCTTGCTCTCAGTGTGGGGAGAGAATGAAAGCAGACAGCCAAGAAGTGTGTGTTTGTGTTGTGTGTGTGTGTGTGTGTGTGTGTGTGTGTGTGTGTTTTAACAGCTTGCAGTGAGGGTTATGTTGCTCTTCCTTTTGAAGCCAAAACTTAGAAAGAACTTGATGCAGCTTAATAGGGTTAAAATTAAGAACAATGAGCTACAACAAAAAGGGAATCTTCCTTTTTAATGCAGTTCAGCTGCAGAGGAGGCATTTAGCAAGGCAGCTAATGGCAGTTGCAATCACACAAACCCACCTTCATTTCTATTTATAGAGCTACTTCTGGAAATGAATTTCTTTCAGTTTTAATGGGGCTCTGCTGGTAATCACATCTTTTAATAGGGTTGCCACCCAGCCCACATTCCATTGATTTCACTGGGGCAGGGTGTGTGTGTGTGTGTGTGTGTGTGTGTGTGTGTGTGTGTGGCTGTGGCTGCTGCTGCGAGGAAATTCAGTGCTTGCATCTTACAAACATTTGTATGAATTAGCATATTCAAATAGACTTTGGTGAGGAAGCTTTTTGCACCGGGAGAAATTGCACCCATCGGGAAGCTTCACTCTTCTTCTGGAATAAAAGGCATTCTTTAAAGCAAAGTGCAGCAGGCTCCTCTGCGTTTTCAGCCACCATCAGTGAGGAGCTTGAGCTCTGAATGGCGATGCAGCTGGCCAAGAATTTTCAGTATAATACTGTACTGTTAGAAAGTGAGTTTTTTTAGAAACGACCTTTGGGGATTTTTTGCCACAAAGCATGGGCTACACCGCACCAGCTTCACGAGATTTTCTAAAGAAATGCCTATTATTATTTTAACAGGGTTCCAAGAATCATACCTATTAAAATCAGGCATTTTGGAACTTCAGACATTATAAGGCCTGTAATAAAAATTTAAATGTGAGAGTTCGCAACATTGCAATGGACTTCACAATGCTATCCCTCTGATGGAGGTATAAGAGCTATTTGGACAATTCTACATTCCCATTTATTTTGAATCATATCAATCCCCAGCTCTTTCGAGTTTGTTTGTTTTTGTTTTTAGTAAACAAAATAAACTGAAGATAAAGAGCATAAAGAAATACTGTCACAGCAGATTGAGCACAGTGTAAGGTTGGACATTATGATTGAACTTGTTTTTCCAAAATGTTACAAAAAAACCCTCACTATATCAAAACTTTTTTGAGTTTATCAATAACCCAGTTATGACATTTTCATTTGAACCAGATCATGTTTATTGGGGGTGGGGAAATAGAGATAGGGAGGCTTTGCAAAGCTCAGCTTGGATTAATTCAGAAATGATCTGAGTTCTTCCAGGATAAACACAAAAACACTCAGACTGCTTTTGGGGGGGGGGGGGGAAAGTGTCATCTTGCCATCTTCAAAATCTTTCCCTGTTCACTTCCCTGGAAAACAGCAGCGCACTGGACAGGAAGGACTGATCCCTCCTCCTTTTTCTCCCTACTGTGCTAATAGTGCAATTTTTAAGCTATAAGAGAAAATGGCAAAAATGTAAAAAGTAGGGGAAAGGTAAGATGTTTTGTCTGGGCTGATACGTTTTCCAGACATCTAAAATAAGCCATTTCAAAATGGTCTCGGTGTCGATAGGAATCTCTGCATCTTTTCTCTATGTGTAAAAGGGCTTATACAAAGGACAAGAAAATTAGCCAATCATAAACAAATAAGGCTTCAGATCTGACACAAATGCAGGATGCCCTGCATGCGTTTGAAAACCACGTATGACTAGTGACTTACCTTCCTAAGTGGGACCTCTTCACAGGAAATAGAATGGACACACTTGCAGGGTGCTTGGGATTGGAAGCAAAGAGCTCTTAAGTTTTATGGTGGAGGTAGCTAAGTTTACCAAGTTTCGGAAACCTGGCAAGTTTTCCTCACAGGCAGTGTGCCTGATGCCCCTCCCCCGGCCAACTAATAACCAGGATTCTATGACACATTTGTGATTGGGCAACACAGTGAGTCAGGCCAAGGACTAACAAACTGCTGACATGTGTCTTGTTCAGCGCTCCCACCAGTGTACAGTATCCACACAACTGCTGCAATGCCCTCCCATGTCCATTCCATCCAGGTAAACTGATGCAACACCCATTAAAAGTAGACAAGATTATCTTTAATTTCTCAGAACTAGCGAGCAGCCATTCCTAGTGATGTGAGGTGAGAATATTCTCTGGAGTGTAACAGCATAAAAGTATCTGTACAGTTTTTGGTTGCCATCTGAACAAGTTTACCCACGAATAAACATGTATATTAACTAATTATATTCTTTTCAATGCATTAAAATGAATATTCTCATATTTTAAATGAAAATTCTCCAATATCCTCATTAATCGAGAATTTTCTCGAGAATAATTTTTTGGAGAATATTCTTGAGAATTTAACATCACTAGCCATTCCTCTTTTACCCCAGAACCCTAGGAGTGAAACACAATCGTCTCTAGCACCTGGGAGGACTTATTTAGCCTGCAACCTCCATCTTGGAACTGAATGTGCAAGCTGACCTCATAGCAACATTATCCTAACTTTTGTATCTCCCCAACCCTTGTGTTCCTCACCCCCTGCAAATAAGATAAGATAAGATAAATTTATTGTCATTGTCCGTATATACACAGTATACACAACAACGAAAATCAAACACCCAAAGACCGGGTTCACATACACATTTGCACGTATCTCCAACACTCTCATCCTATTCAGACATAATCTATAAAACATAACATAATCCAGAATATAACATAACCTATTAAAGGCATAACATAACCTAAAACCTATCTCATTCCTTCCTACTCCCTGCTTGCTATTTCTTGCAACTGGCCCTGAGATCATTATTTAGTGCAATCAGAGCTCTTGGATAGAAACTATTCAGAAGGCGTGTGGTTCGTGTTTTCATTGTCCTATATCTTCTGCCCGAAGGCAACAGTTCAAAGAAGTTGTGAGCAGGATGGGTGGGATCTCTCAGGATATTGTGTGACTTCTTCAAAGTGCGAGACTTGAAGATCTCATCCAGGGTTGGTAGTTGGAGCCCAATAACATTCTGGGCAATTTTAATTATTCTCTGTAAAGCTTTTTTATCCATTTCAGAGCTGCTCCCATACCACGATAATATACTATAGGTTAAGACACTCTCGATGGTACTGTGATAATAGGACAGAAGTAGGTGCTGAGATAGATTCAGTCCCCTGAGCATTCTCAGGAAATACAACCTCCCCTGCACCTTCCTCACAACCATATTAATATTTGCAGTCCATGAGAGGTCCTCAGAGATATAAATGCCCAGGTATTTAAAACTACCAACCCTCTCCACCTCCTCACCATTTATGTGCAATGGTAAAAATACACTTTTCTTTCTCCTAAAGTCAATTATGAGTTCTTTGGTTTTTTTGGTGTTAAGCATAATATTGTTTTCTTTACACCATTGAATTAACCCCTGTACTTCTTTCCTATAAGCAGTCTCATCGTTCTCACTAATGAGCCCCACCACTGTTGTATCATCCACAAATTTGATGATTGTGTTGGACTTATACAGTGGGGTGCAATCAAATGTGTACAGGGAATAGAGAAAGGGACTTAGCACACATCCCTGAGGGGCTCCTGTGCTTAATACTAGAGTAGAAGAATAGTAAGGTCCCATTCTCACTGTCTGCGGCCTATCAGTCAGGAAATTCCTTACCCACAGACAGATCTTCTGATGTATACCCAAATTGGTCATTTTAAGGAATAACCTGTCTGGCAGAATTGTATTGAAGGCAGAACTGTAGTCCACAAACAACAGCCTTGTGTAGGTTCCCTGTCGTTCTAGATGACTCAGTACAGTATGGACAGCGATGGAAATAGCATCATCAGTAGATCTGTTTCTTCTGTATGCAAACTGGAACGGGTCTAGAGTGGATGGAAGACCAGCCTTAATATGATCTAGCACCAATCTCTCAAAACATTTCATAACGACAGATGTTAGGGCTATTGGTCTATAGTCATTGAGAGATACCACCACTGACTGCTTGGGGACTGGCACTATAATCGATGTCTTCAGGCAGGTAGGGACAGAACCCTGCAACAGGGATAGGTTAAAAATGTCCGTAAATACACCAGCTAATTCTGCAGCGCAGTCCCTAATAACCCGTCCCATGATTCCATCCGGTCCAGCTGCCTTCCTAATGTTAATGCTCCGAAAGGCACGTTGTACGTCAGAGGTCTGTAATAAAAATGGTTGTTTATCAGTAGTAGTTTCTGATGATATGCTGGTAGCCAATGCTGTAGTGACGGTAGTTCTTATGTGATCAAGAGTTCTGGAGAGCTCAAAAGTTTGCTACACTTTTGTGAATTTTTTCTTGGTCCAAATACAGCTTTGGATTTTGGAGAATGACCCTAGTAAGATTATTTTAAGAGATTTCCAGTGGTGGTTTGGTATAAACAACGGCTGAGGTCTCCCTTGCACTTTGCACTCCCCAGAGGTGTTTGGTTAGCCATGGCTGAAACAGAATGCTGGTTGGACAAAAGCATCTGACACAGCATAGGACATTCTTATTAGATGCTGTTTGAGATTCAATCCACTTTGCCACTTGAGCCCTAAGATTTGTGGCATGTTCTGTTGAGTGCAGTGCTTCTAATGTGAAAATCCATGTTTTTGTAGGCTACGCCACCCGAGTACTGGTTATCCCAGTGCATGTGCAAAGACAGTGTGTGATGTGGCTGCAAGCATTTGTAACTGATTCTGCCCTGTTGCTTATATCATGCACATTTGAAAGCGTTCTCTATTGGTATGGCAAATTTAATGTTAGCATCCTGTTACCAAAAGCTTCATCTGATATTACTCTAAAATAGTAACAGATCAGCTCCCAATTAAGTTGCCTGCTTTTATGTGTGCAGTCTTTCACAAAGTTCCCAAGCTAACAGCTTAAGTACAGGAGATCTCTGCCAGATTGTGTTCGCAGGCGCCAGCCTATAAGAAGAATTAAAACACCACAAATTAAGAGAAAATTTGGTAGAATATAATTGTAAACACTTTCCCAATAGTCATTTCCCATCCATCAGCTATCAAGTTAATGTTCTGAAAAAGCTTTCCTCCAAATCAAGGTGCTGTATTGTGCCAACATTCAAAATGGGCAAGTAGCTTCAAAGTCGCAAATATCTACAAACCACTGAGGGACTTTCCAGATGAAAGCCCCTCCCTTTCCCAGGGGGTAAATGCTGTTGGCTGTCTGCTGTTCACCAGCAGTAGCCAAATCCTGCAAGAGCTGGATTCCCACAGAATTTTTAAAAACAAACAAATGAATTGTTGGAGTCATACACTTGATTTCTAGTCAGGGCGAACACACAGCATTAAAAAAACAAAGCAAGACTGGGGTGAGTGGAGGGAAGTGTGGAAGTAGTTGAAACTGGGGCTTTAAAACTGAGGAGGCAGGTGAGGGCGGGAACTATTTCTGAGTTGCATAGTTATGATGTCACAGCTATGATGGAATAAGTGCTCAAGGCGCTACTGCAGTTATGATGCCTACAGGAAAACACTTGTAATAGTTGCTTTTGTTTGAAGAGGAGTGACAGTTTCAGCAGAGCTGGTCCTCCCATGAAGTAAGGCTGCCTCGGGTGGCAGATCTGGCTTCTGCTACCACCACTCACCACCACAACCACCACTGCCGCTGCCTTGCCTCCGCTGCACCCAGCCTCCCCTTTTGCCGCTACCTGCCACAGAGGCTGCCTCTGCCCCCGTCTGTGGAGGCGGGCAGGTACAGAGGCAGCGGCAGAGGAGGCAGCTGGGTGTGGAGGAGGAGAACGGACACAGAGGAGATGGAGGCAGGAGGGCGCCATTTCCTGTTTTGCCTGAAGTGACAAAACATTTTGGGTCAGCCTTGAGTTTCAGTGTGCCTTCCCGATACACCTGGAAAACTTGACAGGGCAAAGCTTCCTGAGTGGTTCGTTGATGGCTAGATCACCCTCTGGGTGAATCGCAGCAGCTGGAAATGCCTTGAGGTCCAAATCAATTTGCATATCCTCAAGGGGTGCATTTTTTGAAAGAAAGCTTAAATCAAATGGGTGACATATTTGGTTCAGTTTCCCGTCCTTCTGAAATTAATGCATAGACGATAAGTGGATACCCATTTAAATCATTGTGGGGAGGGGACTTGCTTGCTTCTGATGGCAGAGGAGCTGACCTCTGTGGACATTTGTACCCTGCTCATCTGACTGGGTTCCCCCTCACGTTTCATCATTTTGGAGTATTTGTGGGCTGGACCAGCATCCATTCACCAATGGCAGCCACAACACAAATACATACAGATACAGGGACTTCAGTTCCCTCATCGGCTGCCACCCTGAGCTTGAATGTTGCTTACTCCAATGATGGCCATTTTCCCTTGGCAAAGAAAAGATGAAACAACCAGTGAGTAAGTTTTGACCTTTCAACATGGCAGAAAAATATTTTGACCCCATTTATCTCAAATATTTTTTCATCCACATATTTGTGGGCAAATGCTGGTCCAAGGAGGCTTGCAACCCAAAAGAGGAAAAGATCGATAATACAACATTTCAAAACAGTGAACAGCAAGTCACTAACACTCCATGTACCCATGCGGCGGCAGGAAGGCTGCTACCCTTTCAGTCGTACTGTTCCATGTGCAGAAACCCTTTTTGCACACAAGATAGAAATGCACTTCAGTGCACAAATGCAACAGGATGTGCTCAACCCCCTCATCTGTTTGCATTTACAGTGGTACCTCAGGTTAAGAACTTAATTCGTTCTGGAGGTAGGTTCTTAACCTGAAACTGTTCTTAACCTGAGGTACCACTTTAGCTAATGGGGCCTCCCGCTGCCGCCCCGCAATTTCTGTTCTCATCCTGAAGCAAAGTTCTTAACCCGAGGTACTATTTCTGGGCTAGCGGAGTCTGTAACCTGAAGCGTCTGTATCCCGAGGTACCACTGCACTCGGATTAAGTCAAGTGAGTTTAACAAAGTCTAAAATATGCCCCCCCCCAAAAAAAAATGTCGCTGACAAAATTAATTCACAGCTCTTAGGACATTTACGTGTTTATTTCCTGCAGCTGTAGAACTATAAGCCAATAGTTGTAGGTCTGGGCCACACACAGCAAAGGGCTTTGTGTTGCCCTGCTACTACAACCCTATAGGAAGGAATTGTTTATGTCTGCAGTGGTATGAATTCACCACTAGGTGGCTGCTGAAGGCCTCTGCCCTTTGGCTGCAGCAAAATCATTTCCCGTCACTTCAGAAGGGAGTTCCTATTTCAGACCCGTAGCTAGGCAACTCCTAAACCACTTGAGGTAAATTTTATTGTATAATCTGCAGTATATTAGCAGATATATGTTCTCTTCTCCCTGCCACCCCTTATGTATTCAATCACATTTGCTGTGTATGGCCAAAACTGGATTAGGATCAAAGTCAGTTTTTAAAAATAAAATAAAATAATAATAATCCACATTTAATTCTGTATTATAATTTGCACAGTAAAGTACAGCAAACTTGGCCATTTTCATATCCTCGGATTGACGTTGGTAGGTCTAAATGATTAGCCCAGTAATTCTGGTTATGTTAGCACAGTGTAGTATATATCACTGTTGTGTTTGGACACTGAGCTACCAGGTGCCAATAAGGCCACTGTGCTAGAACTCCCATCAAATGCCACTGGCATTGCAACTTTTTCCCCCCCGACAGGCTTTGCTTTGGGTGGTGGTAGTAGTAATAGTTGCATCTATCCACCATTCACCCCAAGGTCCTGAGGCAGCTCATAATTTAAAATGCAACATTAACAACAGTTTAAAATAAATTCCTTGCGCAAGAATAAGATGCATCTCAGCTGTCAGAGGCCAGAATATAGAGGTGCAATGTCAGCACACAATAGTTACATAACTGATTCTATGTACGGCCATGTAATACTTTCCTCCAAACAGCCCAGTTAGGCCAAACTGCAGGGATTTTCCAACAGACTGCCGACTCGGTTTTACTAAAGCGGAAATTCAGTGCAGTTCTTTTGCCAGCATGGGTTGCCATATTTCAAAAGGTATAAAAACCAGCACACCCCAAATGTTGTTGACCTTTTTTTAGACAAACCCCAAAGTTGTTGAGTGGAGCAGTTTTTTGCGCCACATTTCGGAAATCCCACCGACGTCAATTCTGCCTTTGAAATCCAGTCTGGACATATGGCTGGGGATGTTTGGGATTTCTCTTTTTAAAGGTTTTTTCCTACATTTCCAGTAGGAGTTCATCCCCATTGAAAGGTGTTTTGTTGTCCTCCAAGCCCCTCCCTCCAACTGTCCATTAAAAATTATTTTAAATAATAATTTCTTTATTTTGAAAAATGACTGACTGCTCCCATAGGCACCCCACTGTGAGACGAGGGTCCACATCTCTGATAAGTCATCAAATCTCACTCTCTGAATCTGGTTGTCTACCTAACAAAGAGACAAGGTCTGCCCTCCAGAACTTAAAAGCCTGGCAAATAACACTCCAGCAGATGACATCATTGCTTTTCCACTACAAACTATACATCACACTAGATCTCATTAAGCTGTTCCCTGAAAGGGAGTCAGTATTAAATGGATACAGCAAGCACACAGCAAGAGATGGGATGTTGTGCAGCTGAAATTCTGTTCAGCTGACATAGTGCTTGAATTGGTGAGAAGAGGAAGGGGCAAGTCAGTCTACCTGCCTGGAACAACCACCGTGCTTTGAGGACTAAAGAGTGGTATGTGTCTGCGCATGTGAGATGTGTATGTTCATGTTGCCCCCATTAAATCTAGCACGTTTATCAGTACTTATTGGGCAGGGGTGCCCACTTGCCCAGAGGACTGTGGGTGCCCGCTGCCGCAACATGGTTGTGTGATGCCACACACACACACAAACACACACACACACACCTGCATGTAGTGCGTTACGGTAGTTTGACAGAGGTAGCTCCTCTTCTCTCCTCAGCCAGTGAGGTACCCTTTTCCGCTCAGAGGGGCTCAGACTTGGAGGCAGAGAGACTCTGCACCCACGTCCAAACACACACACACACCCGCTGGCTGTGGAGGGCAGAGTTGAACTGCTTCTCTCTCAGAGGCATCACTGCTGTTGCCTGGCGGCTTTCCACATTGACGCTGTGGGGCACGGCCCCCACAATTATGTCATTGTGGGTGCCCGAGCACCCACAGCCTGCTGGAGTTGGCTGCTATGTTATTAGGGGACCAGACTGAAGCATGGTTTATGCGTGATTCTCTCCCCAAGGATGCCTTAATAGCAATGGGCCCTATATTATATTGCCACTGTCATGAAGGTTATGCTAATGGGAAACAACATTTCGACTTAAAATGTGCCCATCGGAAGCCTGCAGTAGCTTTTTTGCCTTGACTGAGAACTTGCTTTCGGGTGGTGTGAAACTGGCTGATATCAAAGTGAAAATGAGATGTGTCAAATGGCTTTCCACTTCAGCTTCCCATAAGCACTGTTCTTTCCCTACACACACACACACACACACACACACACACACACACACAGAGCCCTTCTTGATTAGAGACATCAATGTATAAATAATGCCTGCCAGGGGATTCAATTTGTATAGCCAGTTTCTATGAGGGAATGGCAGCTGGTTTTCACCGTACAATTAGGTGACAAATTTGTGAGCAAAGCAATATGAATTGTGAGATGATAGGGCAGGAGCTAATGGAAAGCCTGTGTGTGTGTCTTAGATATAAAGTGATGCATCTATTAAAACATTTTAAAGGAAGCCGGATTCATAATTCCTTCCAACACAGAGAAATGAGAATTAGCTACTGTCATTTCTTCTGCATGAGGGGATGTTTTAATATGGATTAGGATCTTTGTGGAAACTTTTTCTTTAAAAAAACCACAAAAACTCCCAAGAGCTGGTGTAAAGATCTCTGAAGAGAAAGTTCTGGGAATCCAACTGTGAGATAACAAAGGCACAGATGAGCAATTCAGCATCCTCCAGACAAAGCTATGATGCAATTCCCTCAGTGTTCCAGAGATGGTAAGAATGCCAGCCTAGTGATCAAGATTATAGGACCATCAAAAGACTTACTGAAAGTCCATGATCAAAGTTAAGATTTTCACCCCTGCAGATACGATGAAAGCCATATCCCTTATCCAAGCAAAGGCAAGCATTACTAGGTGGCCTCCAAATCTCAAGAGTTTAGCCAGTGTTGGCTAAGCCCCATTAAATCAATCCTCTTCCCATCCCAGGTAGTGCAATAAAGATCAAAAGATGTATCAGCAAAGTTCTCAATTTAAATCCCTTATGGATGTGTGTGTTTTTGTTTTGTTTTTTGAAAAAACCAACCTCATTGATATGATGCAACAGGAATACCCAACAGGGTGCCCTCCAAAAGTTTTGGAATATAAGTCCCATCACCCCCTGGCTATTGGCTATGCTGGTTGAGGCTGATGGACGTTGTAGTCCTCAGCAAATGGACAGCACCACATTGGCTGCCCCTGTGAAAGAAACGAGGAGGTCAAGTGACTTGTTACAGGGTGTTCCAATTGTAAGTAGCTTAGAGCTCACATTATATGTGATGCTGGGGGGACATGAATGCTTCATATAATGTGAGACATGGAAAGAACCTTAGTGGTCATATAGGGTATACTGGGAGAAATTCGTGGGAAAACGTTGATGCATTTTTTTGAGGATCCCCAAATCGCAAACTGTGGAAATGTAAAGAACTGAACTTACGACTGGAGGAATGAGAAACTGGGGGCTCTTTCACATTACTCCCCCAAGTCTACATTTTCCAAATCCATTTTGTGCATCATAGCCCTCCATACCTATGTAGGTTGACTGCTGTTCTCACATTCTGCTATACTAGGACGATACATTCTAATTGTTTATATTTTGGACCTAGAGACATGCTGCTCATTTTAAAAAAACATGCCCATGTAAGCAGCCCATAAAACTTTCTTCTGTCACTGTTTCTGGCAGAAATAAAGAAAATACATGCATTCTGCTTCCTTCTCTTCCCCACCCTACACATATTTGGGGGGCACTATTAAGATTGCTACCGTGGTACACAACTAAACTTCATTTCCACATCTACCTAACAATGTCTCAGTGATGAGCACCACTATCTCGTTCTATCAATTGTACAAGTACATTTAGAGTACATTTCTGCTCTAAAGGAGTAAGTTACACTTCTGCGATGGATGCTGAGGCTGCTTCAGAGGTGCAGAAGAAAGTGTCAATGGATGTGCCATTAGGTACTTTCTGGTGCCAAAGCTTTCGCCAGATTGTGACACCTGGTCCGTTAACTGTAATTGTTTAATTGTACATTGAAATGGAAAATGACTCTGTATATGTCTACAGTATATGTTTTCCAATGCTAAAAGCGTAGCATTGGAAAAATTCTATTGAAGCTAAGCAGAGCAGCAGAATGCCTAACAGTTAAATGTTTAACTGAGAATGTATCTCTGCTAGCTCTCAGGAGATGTTTAACTTAGATCATGTGGGGTATTCAGTTGCAAATCTCCATTCTGGGTGTGTGAGTTAGTGTCTTTGTTCGGAAGGCTGCCTCTAGCCTAATAGAGTTTGTGTGGAGTGGCAAGTTATTTCATATTTCTAAGATGTTCAGAATGTGCTTAGACCAGCACATGATATTAATAATAATAATAATAATAATAATAATAATAATAATAATAATAAATTTTATTTATATCCCGCCCTCCCCAGCCGAAGCTGGGCTCAGGGCGGCTAACAACAATCAAAAATAGTTCAACATTCTAAAAACATTCATTATAAAATTAATTAAAATCAAATTAATGGCAACCATCAAGCAAAATTCTGTGCAGGTTGCCAGAGGAGGGGGTCAGGCTGCGCCCTGACCAAAGGCCTGGTGGAACAGCTCTGTCTTGCAGGCCCTGCGGAAAGATGTCAGGTCCCGCAGGGCCCTAGTCTCTTGTGACAGAGCGTTCCACCAGATTGGAGCCATGGCCGAGAAAGCCCTGGCTCTAGTTGAGGCCAGCCTAACCTCTCTGTGGCCTGGGATCTTTAGGATGTTTTTATTTGCAGACCGTAAATTTCTCTGTGGGACATACCAGGAGAGGCGGTCCCGTAGGTACGAGGGTCCCAGGCCGTATAGGGCTTTAAAGGTTAAAACCAGCACCTTAAACCTGATCCTGTACTCCACCGGGAGCCAGTGCAGCTTGTATAGTACTGGATGAATATGATCTCGTAGCGAAGACCCCATAAGGAGTCTTGCCGCGGCATTCTGCACCCGCTGGAGTTTCTGGGTCAGTCTCAAGGGCAGCCCCACGTAGAGCGAGTTACAATAATCCAGTCTGGAGGTGACCGTCGCGTGGATCACAGTGGCTAGGTCAGGGCGAGAGAGATAAGGAGCCAACTGCTTAGCTTGGCGGAGATGAAAAAATGCCGCCTTTGTTATAGCTGTAATCTGCGCCTCCATAGAGAGGGAGGTATCGAAGATTACACCCAAACTCTTAACGGACGATGCTGGCACTAATTGCACCCCCGCAAGAGATGGGAGCTGCCCCCTCAATCCCATATCGCTCCGTCCCAGCCAGAGGACCTCTGTCTTCGAAGGATTTAACTTCAACCGGCTCCCACGTAACCATCCAGCCACAGCTTCCAGACATCTGGTCAGTGTATCTGGGGCCGAGTCAGGATGGCCGTCCATCAACAGATAGAGTTGGGTGTCATCGGCATACTGATGGCAACCCAGCCCAAAACTCCGGACAAGCTGGGCGAGGGGGCGCATAAAGATGTTAAAAAGCATCGGGGAGAGAATCGCACTATCTTGATATGCAACTATCTTGATGTAACATTATTGTTTTAAGTCTGTTTTGGAAGAAATTCTGTTAATAATGCTTTTGAACCATATTTTTGGACTGGACAGTTTTTATTTCAAAAAGAGTCTGTTTTTATTCATCTTGTTGCTTTCAAATGTGAAATATTAATAACCGCAATATGGTGGGGGAATAGCATATTATGTGTTTGGGGGGATGTGGGGGTCTACCAGTCCCTCACAACAGCCTCCCCCAGTAAAGGAAGGAAAATCCATCTTGGGTTCCTTACTAATACAACTAACAACTCCACTACTCAGAAGTAATCCCCAATGAATGCAAAGGGATTTAATCCCAGATAAATGTGTTCCTCCCTTCCTGTACCCCTTGCTCCTACAAAGAAATAAGCCCCACTGAGTGCAAAGAGGCTTCTTCCCAGTAAAAAAATGTAAAGGACTCCTGGACTGTTTAGTCCAGTCAAAGGAGACTATGGGGTTGTGGTGCTCACCACGCTTTCAGGCCAAGGGAGCTGCCGTTTGTCCACAGACAGCTTTCTGGGTCATGTGGCCAGCATGGCTAAACTACTTCTGGCACAATGGAACACCATGACATAAGCCAGAGCATAAGCCGTTTACCTTCCTACCACAGCAGTACATATTTATCTACTTGCACAGGCATGCTTTGGAACTGCTAGGTTGGCAGGAGCTGGGACAGAGCAACGGGAGCTCACTCCATCATGGGGATTCGAACCACCAACCTTCCGATCGGCAAACCCAAGTGGTTCAGTGGTTTAGACCACAGTGCCACCCACGTCCCTTCAACCCACCCAGAAAGAAGAGAAAGGCACACCCAGAAATGAACAGCAGCAGCAACAACAACAAAGAAATGAGGTGAGGAGAGCTGGGGTTGGGTGGACAGGGCATGGGCAATGGTGCAGAGGAAGAGTCAAGAGACGGGGCAAAATGGGATAAACCAAAAACCCAGATATGGCAAACACATGTTACATGGCACAGGGCATGTAATCAGTTTAGAAAACCTTTTCTGTGTTCTACGCCAACCGTAGAAACGTCATGTTGTTCCTATGCAGGAAATTGAAGGAACAAGCAACCCACAAGGTCCATTTTGAGAAGAACTTAAATTGCTAGATTTGTCCATCCTTAGCCCCAGGTCCCCCCACACCTGCACTGACTTCTTCTTTGACTTCTTACTCGTAGCTGAGTAAGATTGTCTTCCATAAACATGGTTTTAACAATGAGTCCGTAAGTGACTGTGGAGGCCAATTCTGGATCCACACGTCCTTCCACAGTGGGGACATTGGTTCCCGGGCGGGGGTTGATCACAGTGTGGATTTGCCAAGTGTGCCTTCCTCTTAGCACGTTTCTCCCTTGCATTCTGGGTTCGTGTGTCTTCAAAGTCCATGACACTTTTGGTAAAGGCTGTTCTCCAACTGGCAGGCCAGTGTTTCCCAGTTGTCGGTGTTTATACTACATTTGTTTAGATTTGCCTTGAGACAGTCTTTAAACCTCTTTTGTTGACCACCAGCAATACACTTTCTATTTTTAAGTTCAGAATAAAGTAGTTGCTTTGGAAGACGATAATCAGGCATCCGCACAACATGACCAGTCCAACAAAGTTGATATTGAAGAATCATTACTTCAACACTGGTGATCTTTGCTTCATCCAGTACACTGATATTAGTTCGCCTGTCTTCCCAAGTGATGGGTAAGATTTTTCGGAGACATCGTTGATGGAATCTTTTGAGAAGTTGGAGATGGTGTTTGTAAGTGGTCCATGTTTCACAAGCATACAATAAGGTTGGTAGTACAATAGCTTTGTAAATAGGCTTTTTGGTTTCCCTGCGAATGTCCCAGTCCTCAAACACAATGCACTTCAATCGGGAGAAAGCCACACTTGCAGAGCTCAGGTGATGCTGGATTTCGGCATCAATGTTGACCCTTGTGGAAAGATAACTGCCTAGGTAGGAGAAGTGATCAACATTTTCCAATGTTACACCACTGAGTTGGATTTGTGGAATTGCAGAGGGGTTATTTTGTACCTGTTGGTGCAGCACTTTGGTTTTTTGGATGTTGAGCAACAGGCCAAGCTTTTCGTAAGCTTCTGCAAAGATATTTAGGATGGTTTGGAGGTCATCCTCTGAGCATGCGCACACTACATTGTCATCAGCATACTGAAGCTCTATGACGGTAGTTACGGTAACCTTACTCTTTGCTTTCAGCCTGCTCAGATTGAAGAGTTTTCTATCTGTTTGATATATGATTTCTACCCCAGTGGGGAGTTTCTCTTCGACAAAGTGTAGGATCATGGTAATGAAAATAATGAATAGAGTTGGGGCAATAACACAACCCTGTTTAACACCTGATTCCACTGTGAATGGTTCACTTTGAGAGTCATTGTTATCTGCGATTGTTGCTGTCATATTATCATGGAGAAGCCTAATGATCTTTATTAATTTATCTGGGCAGCCAATTTTCAGAAGGACAGTCCACAGGGCATTATGATTTACAGTGTCGAAAGCCTTAGTCAGGTCGATAAACGCCATATACAGGGGTTGGTTTTGCTCTCTGCATTTTTCCTGAAGCTGTTGAGTGGTGAAAATCATGTCCACTGTCCCCCTAGAAGGCCAAAAACCATTTTGGGATTCAGGAAGGGTCACCTCAGATATTGTTAAGAGACGGTTTGCTAAGATCCTTGCAAGAATTTTGCCAGCTGCTGCTAATAGAGAGATGCCTCGATAGTTTCCGCAATCAGTTCTGTCACCTTTTTAAAAGAGATTGATAATTTTGGCATCCCTAAAGTCTGCTGGGATCGCTTCTCTTTCCCAGATTTTTCGATGAGCTTGTGAAGTTGTTGTGTAAGTTCGATTCCACCCACTTTGAAGATTTCATCAAGTATCCCATCAGGTCCACTGGCTTTGTTGTTTTTCATTTGGTTAATAGCTGTACACAACTCTCCCAGATTTGGAGATACAGCAAGCTCATCTCTAACCTGTTTTTGCGGAATTTGTGAGAGCACCTCAGCAGCTACGAGGGAGTTGCGGTTAAAGAGATGTTGGTAGTGTTCTTTCCAGCGCAGTGCAATAGCTTCAGTACCCAGTTCTGTGACACTTGCTTTCAGTCACCTATTCTGGTCTTCATTTTGTTTTGGACCTTATGGATGCTTCATGCATTACTTGTCTAAATATATAATTATTCATTTCCATGGAAGAAAAAAGTGCTTACAGTATAACATCTATATGGCATCATCGGTGTCTGTTTTCGCTTGGGAGCACACATCAGAAATATGTTTTGTTTATCATTTTCTGACATATGTAATTGCTGCTCATTTAGCAGATAATAAATCAATAAAATAAATTTTGACACGTGGAATATTTGAGAGAAATATGTCATTAAATCCATTTGTTTGGTCCATAACGATGAAAAGCACTGAACTCTTCCGTGCATTCATCTCATGCTGCAGCTAATTCCAGGAAACATTTGATGAAAAACAAACAATGGGAATGCAAATTTGAAGGACCACGGTTGTTGGGTAGAGGTGGCTGTGCTAGCTTTATTTATAACGGCTACAGTCAAATTTTAACGTGCAGGAATATTACATTAAATTGTTCACTTCACACTGATGCAGAAATGAATCTTCACGCCTCCTCAGTCAATCCTAATGCAACTTTAATCCTGGCCGAGATAGTGTCAGTCATAACAGAGGGATCAAGAAAGCACTTTGAGGATATGAGAAAGAGTTTAGTAGGGGTGGCGGCTCTGACTGCATTCATTCAAATTTTATACAAAAGTACTAATGTAAACTTTGCTCTTGGAGGATGAAGCAGACATGAAAGAGCTCTATTATGTGAGCTCTGTCATTTGAGAATGGAACTGATATACAGGCATCCAAAGAGAGCTAGTTAATACATTCTTAGCACCGAGGAAACTGAAGACGGTTTAGAAAAGGATGTACAAGAAATCTCCAAAGTTATACTGGTGCAAGTCCAAATGTTGTTATTGTTTTGTGTAGCTGCATAAAGTGAGCCCTCCAGGCAGCTGAAGAGAAACAGATGGTTTCTTTTGAAATGCAAAATTGGCTCCATATATTGAGATAACAAGGACTAGAACAGCAACAGATATTTCATGTCTGTAGCAATAACTATAGCCCTCTTCCACACAAGGATCACAGTGCAAGTTTTTAAAGTTCCCTGGCCAGAATTTTCATACGGGCTGCATCAGTGAAAACCCTGTATTATTGCAGTCCTACGAACACTCAGTTGTATGTAGGCGTCACTGAACACAATAAGGCTTACTTCTGAGTAAATATGCATAAGGTAGCACTGTAAATCTATCACCACAGGATAAGGCAGGGGAAGTAGATGGCGGTGAGAGACTGAAAAGCCAGAGGGGCGATGCACTATAGTTGTGCCACATACTCAAGGCACACAGTTTCAGTTGCCTGGATTGACGTTAGTTTGAAGCCAAACTCAGAGCAGATTTCAGCAGAGTGGCATAGAGATTAGCACACACATAACACTAAGAGATTCATGTGAAGTGGGAGTAGTCAGTGTGGTACCCTCCAGACACAACTTCTCCAGATACAACGCGGGTGGCACTGTGGTCTAAACTACTGAGCCTCTTGGGCTTGCCGATCGGAAGGTCAGCGGTTCAAATCCCTGCGACGGGGTGAGCTCCTGTTGCTCTGTCCCAGCTCCTGACAACCTAGCAGTTCAAAAGCATGCCAGAGCAAGTAGATAAATAGGTACCGCTCTGGCGGGAAGGTAAATGGCGTTTCCATGCTCTGGTTTCTATAACGGTGCCCCATTGTGCCAGAAGCAGTTTAGTCATGCTGGCCACATGACCTGGAAAGCTGTCTGTGGACAAATGCTAGCTGCCTCGGACTGAAAGCAAGATGAGTGCCGCTACCCCATAATCACCTTTGAATGGACTTAACCATCCAGGGCTGCTTTACCTTTCTTTCTTTCTTTTTTTTAAGATACAACTTCCATCAGCCCCTGCCAGTCAGGGATTATGGGAGTTGTAGTAGCAAGAGTTGTAGCGGCAACAGTTGTGTGACACCTTGTGTTCAGAATTCAGTACAGTTCTGTATTTAAAATATATTTTAAAAGTAATTCTGATGCGAGATTTTGTATATCATTTCAGGGTGTTAGGTAATTCATACCAGCAAGTAAAAAAAAAAAAAGGAATAATGAGTTTTCTCAGATCCATGTGAAAATGAGTATTTGTGGGTGGGTGGATTCCTTTTATAATAATGATCATAGGAACTGAACAAGGGTTCTCTCTCATGAGGTGCTGCTTTTTTAAAAAAACTATATTTCAAAGTCTGCTGTGCTTTATTTATTTTTTCCTTGGAAATGCCGTGATTCATTAAGACTGTATCAGTCATGCAGTGAAATCATTTCTGCTGAAGGATGTGAGACATCTAAAGCAGCAACATCCTCCCAGTAAAGCTCAGGCAAATAGTGATTTATTACTGGAATTAACATTTAGGGCACTTCAGAATAATAAACCTTCTTCAAAGAATCTTAGTCTCCTCTTTAACGCCACACAATTCGATGTATGCTTTCTGCCCATCCTCTCCTTGGTTAAAGTTCACGAAGGTGAACCCCCCTGTTTGATCAAAAGGTCACCCAATGCCTGCTATTAAGCCACAACCTTAAACACAGATTTTAGAAAGAATTATATAATGTCTTCCTCATCCTCAGGACAACTACAATTATGAGTCAATGCCTATTTTCAAAATGAAACAGGAAGAGTTACACACACACACACACACACACACACACGCTATTCTTGACTATAGAGTAAGCTTGGAGAGCCAGGACTTAAAGTCTGTCAGGATGAGGATATGATCTGAAGCCCCTAGTCACTAATTTAGCGCTGAGCAAAATGATGGTGTAATTAGAAGCAGTGCCGCTCTACTTGATACACAGATGTTCCTTCATTTAACTGTTGCCCACATAACTAACAAAAATAGATTTTGTTTGCCTGCCGCAGCCAGTTAATTTCTGACCTTTGGTCCTTAAATTCAGATAAAGCACCCACAAGCAAAACGTTGTTGATTAATATGTACACCCTACGCTTCGGTTTAGTTGCAACTTCTTGTGAGTTTTCCTGTCATAGCTGTGCAGTAAAGCCTCGCCTAAGTGTGGACCAACCCTGCACCCCTTGGCCTTATTAGACAGTAAACAGTGAATTATTTAGATTTTTTTCTAAGACAGCCTACTTCTCAGATGATTAACACTCAGCTTCACAAATTGCCCTCTCAAAAAGCTAAACAATGGCCCCACCTGCAACTTGAGAAGGCTGCCATTGGGCCTGTTTAAAAATGGTGGTTCTGTTTGATTGGCCAGAATGCTGCTGAACAAATAAAGGCCAGACTGTCCTACCTCCCCCCCCTTTTTTTGGCCTCTGGACAAATACTGTGTATAGAAAAGTATTCATTAGCTAATAAGTACATAAAGCTGCTAACTTTTTAAAAAGATAGCAGCAATACATACGGCACCAAATGTTATCTTTCAGTATACAGTAACCCTGATTGTTTCACTTCTTAAGGAAGGTACAGCACTTCCTTTCAGCACTGCTTGTCTATCACGGACGTTAGGTTTTCAATAAAAATGCATAAGATCATCTCACCGTTTTCTAACCTAAGATTGTTTCTTGCCTTTAACTGGTGGGTCTATCTAACTTAGCATCCTACTTTCTGTCATATTTACTGCTATTGCGACCTCTGCTTTATGGTCACTGAAGCTTGTAGAAGTTTGCACAAATAATAATGTTGTGAGTTTTGAGGTGGAGGCTAGGCTGGATGCCTGAATCCCTTCCAATTTCTGGACCCAACAAGGATTCAATTGCTGGAATAGCCAGGCAAGTCTTGGTAGTGGCCTAAGTATGGGTCGTTAAGATAAGAAAGGAAGCATTTCTGTGCCAGAGGAAAAATGGGTTGGTCCCTCTCCCTCAACTGTCTGTCTGTCAGAAAGACAAAGGCCAGAACTGAGATGTGTGTGAGCTTGAAACTAGAAGCTAAAAGCAGGCTGGGCAACTGAGAGATAGAGCCATGCCAGATCTCTGCTGGAATCTAAGGCTGTGGCTGTGGGAGAAGCAAGACCTTCTCAGGGTGTTAATACTGTATGTCCCTCCAACGTAGGCTCAGGTTGTATATATGTGTAAATAAACCATACATAATAAAAACAACACAGTCTCCACTATCTTCCTCATTCCAAGGAAACTGCCTAGAACCCTGGAATCTCACACGGCTCGGAGATTGGGTTTGCATGCAAAAATGATAATAATTTGGGATGCCGTTTACAGTTTCTCTAGTAATTTCTGATGTGAAAATGTAGGTGAAAAGAAGTATATCCTACTGCTGTTCCTTTAGGGTTTGGGGAAGGCAACCCAAGTCCTGTTCAATTTTGCCACCTTGGATGGGTCAAAGGCCTACATATTGGGGGGGGGGAATGAAATTCCCTCATATAAGACTGCTTAAGACAAGTGAAATGAAGTAAAATCCTTTGTGGGAACCTGAGTTGAGTCAAAGAAGTGTTGTCCTATCCTCAGAGAGGTTGTAAGCATCACTGTAGAACGTACCAAAGGGAATGGGGCAGAGTTAAAGTGATGCTACTTGGGCACTTTTACATACAGTACTGTTGAACCAGAAAGAACCTCAAACAAGAAAATTGCTTACATTAGAACTATAATTTTGGTTTTTACTGCAAATCGTGGTTCTGCTTTCCCTGTTCTGATATTAGTAGTAGTATTGATAGTATTAGTTATTGTTGTTGTCATCTAGTCTGTCTGAAATGGCAGGGAATGTATGGGTGCTGGGTATTAACTGCTTTGATTCAAAAAGTCCATCACATCATGGGAAGGATGTTTCTAGCTACACCACTTTTGCCCTTGAAAACCTTATAAGAAGCTGCTGCAGGAGAGGGACTGTGTGAAACTATGGATCTCCCTTGTTATTTTTGCTATTACGGTAGATGCTGCCTGTTGTTTTTTTTAGGTAACCTTGTTATATTTATAGTATTGACTTTTTTGTAGGTTGTTATACTTGCTTTTGAACCAATTTTGAACCAATCAGTTGTTCCATATCCAGTTCAAAATTGGGAAAGGAGTACAACAAGGCTGTATATTGTCTCCCTGCTTATTTAACTTATATGCAGAATTCAGCATGCGAAAGGCTGGGCTGGATGAATCCCTAGCCGGAATTAAGATTGCTGGAAGAAATATCAACAACCTCAGATATGTAGATGACACAACCTTGATGACAGAAAGTGAGGAAGAATTAAAGAACCTTTTAATGAGGGTGAAAGAGGAGAGTGCAAAATATGGTCTGAAGCTCAACGTCAAAAAAACGAAGATCATGGCCACTGGTCCCATCACCTACTGGCAAATAGAAGGGGAAGAAATGGAGGCAGTGAGAGATTTTACTTTCTTGGGCTCCATGATCACTGCAGATGGTGACAGCAGCCACGAAATTAAAAGATGCCTGCTTCTTGGGAGAAAAGCAATGACAAACCTAGACAGCATCTTAAAAAGCAGAGACATCACCTTGCCAACAAAGGTCCATATAGTTAAAGCTATGGTTTTCCCAGTAGTGATGTATGGAAGTGAGAGCTGGACCATAAAGAAGGCTGATCGCCGAATAATTGATGCTTTTGAACCATGGTGCTGGAGGAGACTCTTGAGAGTCCCATGGACTGCAAGAAGATCAAACGTATCCATTCTTAAGGAAATAAGCCCTGAGTGCTCACTGGAAGGACAGATCCTGAAGCTGAGGCTCCAGTACTTTGGCCACCTCATGAGAAGAGAAGACTCCCTGGAAAAGACCCTGATGTTGGGAAAGATGGAGGGCACAAGGAGAAGGGGACGACAGAGGACGAGATGGTTGGATAGTGTTCTCAAAGCTACCAGCATGACTTTGACCAAACTGTGGGAGGCAGTGGAAGACAGGAGTGCCTGGCGTGCTCTGGTCCATGGGGTCACAAAGAGTCGGACACGACTAAGCGACTAAACAACAACAACAACATATTTGCTTTTGTTTTGCTATGTTATGAAATTGTTACTATGCTATTGTTTTGCTATCTTATGATGACATTGGTTTTTGTGGTGCTTGTTTGAGATGTCTTCCTGTTTTCTTTGTTGTAAGTGTGTGTGTGGTGTGTGTGTGTGTGTGTGTGTGTGTGTGTAGAAAAGCAGCATACAAATAAACCTTGATTGTACGGATGACTCACCCAGAAGAACATTATGTTTAGAAAGTCTCTAACTCAAGGCTAGTGAATTCTGCCATCCTACTGACTAACTTTCAGAAAGAGACTGGCTTGGATGATAGGTTAACTTAAGGAAGTTCAAAGAAGAAATGTTTTTGCTCCTACTGCACCCACCTGTGTCTCCAGCCCACCCTGCCAAGCTTCTCGGGGGGTGGGTTGTTGTAAGACCCTCCTGAGAAAAGTGGGATGGGAAATGAGGGTCTCTTGGAAAAGGAGGCAATGAAAGAGAGGATGTAAAAGTTTCCTTCTGTGAAGCTGGTCAAGTTAACTTATCTTAGTCACTAAGATTAGGGCTGAATGTTTGTTTTGGATGAAATGAAAAATGAAGGAAATTGGCACTGTCGATCTTCATACAGAAACCATTTCTGTTTGTTCCAAAACAAGTGCAGAATAGAATGGGTACAAAGGGGATAAATATGAAATACAGTGTGAGTAAGCCTATACAGTAAAGAGTAAGTCTTCGGTTTTGATTTTCTACGCTGACTTATGATGACACCCGTGTGTACACACTCACACACTCACACACACACTACTCTTAAACTAGCATATTGAAAGATGCACATACAAGCACACACCCTTTCTAGCCAGCAGGTCTGAGTGCAGGTCAGACTCTTGATTGCATTTCGAAAAGCTGAACCTGGAAATGCAGAAATAATTAATGCAAGGATCACTGAAACGTAGTTAACATTCTGTTTAATTGCTTAACCCTATCCCCCCATTTTTAAAAATTCCCTTATATTGTAGTGGTGGAGAGGTTGGCCTTCAATTTCTCTTGCACACAAAACAGCCTTTTCTTGTTCCAGAAAATGGCACAACAAAAACAGGGAGCTATTCTGTTAATTAGTGGAGGGGAGGAATCATATGCTGTCAACGCTTTTTGATAGAAATGAAAATATTCCTACAGAGGAAGACTTCTTTTTCTGCTTCCACCAGCATTTCTCTTCATTTCTGATGGGAAAAAAGGCGATACTGTTTTTGGGGGGAGCCAGTGTCTCATTTCCATTCCGTTCTCATACAACCACTGTTGTATCGCGGGACCTGCAGAATGTAACTGCTGCTTCAGGACAAACAAAGCCCCTATTCAGTATGGAGGGCAACTTTTCTTCCGCACCACTCTCTGACCACAGAGAGGTTGGCTTGTGCACGCTATCTGACGGACACAGGACTCACTAACTGAACAAAAAGCTCAAAGGATTCCAATTAATTCTTCAGAATTTGTCTAGTGGGATGAAACTTCCTCTTTCAGTACCAGACCGGACCATAAAAATCAGCCTGCATCTGACTTTCTTCCATGTATAGGAAGCCGCATTTTGCTTCTAGTAATCTCACTGCTGTTACCCCTACTTTTTTGCTTTGAATGGTTCGCTCCAAAGTTGCTGAAGTTGTAAGAAGATATTGTTTCTAATCTACTGCCTCTGAAATCCCATTGCAGGGGTCATTTCCTGACTTTTGTGTTGCTTCAATCAAGTCGCTTAAAAGTTTCCGTTCCCTTGTGACTTAGCAAACCAAGTACATAATTGCCATGTTTTCCCATAGCCATCCCATGGCTTATCCACCGAAATGAGCATATGTGTGTTAAATTGTGAAGGAGGCTGGTAAAGACAGCGTATTAAGAACATAAATGTAGGCAGATCTCTTTCAGACCTTCTTTAGAATATTGCACATGTAGCATAATATAACGGAATAATGATAATAATAATGATAATAATAATAATAATAATAATAATAATAATAATAATAATAATAATAATTTATTTATATCACACCCATCTGGCTGGGTTTCCCCATAAGACCAATTAAGTTTAATGGAAAATATCAGTAGGTGTTTAAATCTCTCCCCTTGAAATAAATGAAATTTTAAAATGCTTAACTTTGACTGGATTGTGCCAAAAGTGCTTTTCAAAATATCTTAAGATTGTCAGATATAATCAAACAATAATTGGGTCAAAGCATAACATATTTTAAAGACTCTGGGAGGCATTTAAAGGTTTTTGCCTCGGTTTTGCACCCATCTTCATCATATCTCCTTACTGAAACAAACCAAGTCCACATATTTTTCATATTGTAGACTTATATTTGAATCAGAATTGCTTTTGGGAAAGTTTGTCCCCAAATAGGTACACCAGAGATGAACAAAGGTAGGCCACATATAAACACTGTGCTTTGAATCCAGAGTTCCTGTGAACAGAATTCCATTTAAGAAGGCTGGTGATCTTTGCTGATTTCCCAGTTTATCTGCCATCGTCCCCACCCTCTAAAAACAATCTTCTGTAGAAGCTTGGAGGACCAGAATAGTATGGGAAGTAGCCCAGGAGAAATTGGTGGAAACTCCTCCCTTTCTCCTTCTCTGAGTGGCGACTTCTGCTGGATCAAGAGCCCTTCACAAATCTAAGGGACCTGCTCCTCAGTAAATGAAATTTGAACTTGGTTGATATACAGTACAGACACAACTTAAACGCCTTCAACTTGTGCAGTTTCAACCTTGCCGGTTGAAGTTGTACGAATTAAATGCATGCAGTGTTTATCAGGTGCAGAAAGAGCTTTTAAGCACTCTGCCTTCCTTACTGGCCCTCTTGGTGTGCCTGCTTTGGAAGCCTGGGAATGGTCGCATGAGATCTCGCAGGAACTTGGAAGGTCCTGCGAGATCTCACAAGAGCTGGTGCACTAAGTGAGCCTTGCCCTGTAAGCAAGGCAGAGAGCTTAAAAGGCACACTCAGCATGCCAGCTCTGGAAGGGTAAGGCTATTCTTGCAGAGGCGGTTCAAGTATACACATTTTTGTGTATACTCACCGTCCCCTCACATAAGAGCTAATTGTACTGTGCAAGAAGCAATAGCTCTAGCTTCAGCTCAATGCTATAAAAGCACAGCTACACATTACATCAGTTTCCTCCACAATCCACCCTTACAGGACCTAAAGCACTGGCTTCCCCCTTGCCAATCCTGTGGTGCTGAGGAGAGGCCTGTCAGACTCTTGCTTGGCTGAGCAGTGTCTTACTAGAAGAAAGGATCAGTTAATCTAGAAGTGGCTAATTTCCCCTAGCTGTTTGGAAGGGAAGGCGCAATACTAAAGAGCCTGAAATGTTTAGAAGTCCCCACTGTATTTCAGTAGCCCTTCCAGCATACAGGAATCTCACCCAGCTCTGGGTCCCCTCCAGGTTTTATTTAGGGTTCAGTCACTCACTTGCTTTAGCTGATCAGGCAGCCATGAAATATTCCGGTTTAAGAACTGTAATAAAATCATAATCTGTGTGTACCTTTTATCTGCGTTTTCCCCTGAAAGAATCTTTCCTGAAGAATCTTGCAGCAATCACAGAAGAAAATATTTCTCGTTGCCATTAGAACACCTCTCCCCTCTTGCAACCAATAGTGGTTTTCGAGATTTGCTGCTGAGCAAGGAATATGTTTTATTTAGGGATAGACAAATCAGTCTACTTCCAGCCCACATCAATTTCACATGATCACTCATAAGTATGTGCTAACCTGTCTCTACATTCATCTGTTACGGGGTTGTTGTTTTTTGGGGTTTTTTTAATGTCATACAAAAATCCACATTTAAATATGGATTTTATCACAAAATACATGTTTAAACATGCAATATGTCTCAATGTATGGATTTCTCACCACATTTTATCCTAAAATATTCATTTCAAAACACATTTTGTTCTTTGTTTAACTGAGAATTGTACCTCGAAGTGTGACATCCAAAGGATAATTATATTCTGATCAGGAAGGTGCAAACTGTAATCTGTTCTGTTACAAACAGGGACCAAGCGAAATTTTCCTCTAACCCAAGTCTTACTGAGGGTCCTCCTTTGCAGGAACACAGGATTGGGAAAAGGGAAGCCTCTCTAACCATCCCTGCCTTGCTGCCCTTCAAATATTGTATTGTTACGGATCTGGAGTAATGGAGTTTGGGGGGTGCAAAGGCAACCAAAACTTCTAGAGTTAGTGAATTTTAGAAATTAATAAATGATAGAATTTAGATAATATTTGGAAGACTGAAGGGAAGATACCAGATGTTAGATATAAAATGCAGACTGAACTGGTTATTTCTGTTCAGGAGATCTCTGATACTGATGCTATTAAGAACAAGTAAAGGTAAAGGGACCCCTGACCATTAGGTCCAGTTGCGGACGACTCTGGGGTTGCGGCGCTCATCTCGCTTTATTGGCCAGAGAGCCAGCGTTCAGCTTCCGGGTCATGTGGCCAGCATGACTAAGCGCTTCTGGCGAACCAGAGCAGCGCACGGAAACGCCGTTTACCTTCCTGCCGGAGCGGTACCTATTTATCTACTTGCACTTCATGCTTTCAAACTGCTAGGTTGGCAGGTGCAGAGACCAAGCAATGGGAGCTCACCCCGTCGCAGGGATTCAAACCGCCGACCTTCCAATCAGCAAGCCCCAGGTTCTATGGCTATCCTTCCCCTCAGCTCTAGGTTAGTTAGCAGAAGAAATTGAAAAGTTGGGAGTGGGAGGTTACAGGGGAAGTGATGTCACACAGGAAAATGTGCCCTTTTTGAAAAACTGATGCATGGATAAAGGGGGTGGGGTGGGCGAGCAGACAGTTGGAGGGCAGTTGCTTGGAGCAAGGGTTCTTGGGAAGGAGAAGGGTGGAGCTAGACTTCCAGGCAGAGGCCACGTGAAGCAGAAATATCTTGGCGGGCTGGGAGAGAGGCATAGAAATTTCTGGGAATCCAGTGCTGGGCTGCTGTGAAGGGCGGGCTCCTTCTTAAATGTGAATGCTGTGAAATCTCTCTCCATTGAAAGCTTCTGGGGTAAAAATGTGTAAATAAATCATATTTCAAAGGCACTGCAGACCCTGCCATGCCTCAATTTCCCCAAAGGAAAACAGACCCTGGTTGAGTGCCAAGACCCCTTGGAATTTCATGCACCACTCGGCAGAGATTGGGGTGGCCAGTAACACTATACAAAGTAAGGGAAGTCAGAGAATTCAAACAGAAACAGAAAGAGGAGTGAAAATTGTCACTTATTTGTCCCATGGCCAGAAATAAATTCATTCCAGCGAATATTTACTGCTGTTGTTGATTTCAGCCTGCCAATGGTATGCAATAGTTACTTCACCCCCAGTTTGCAGTGTTTCCTCTGCGTTGAAATTAATGGAGTGGAAGAATGTAATGACAACGTAAACTTCTGTAATTTACATAATTAATTTCTGTAAATTATGTAAGCAATTTCTGTAAATTATGTAAGTTATGTAATTCTACCACAGTCAATATAGAGACAAATAATACAGTCATACCTCAGGTTGAATACGCTTCATGTTGAGCACGTTCAAGTTGCGCTCCGTGGCAACCCGGAAGTAACGGAGTGCGTTACTTCCAGGTTTTGCCACTCGCGCATGCGCAGACACTTAAAATGATGTCACACGCATGCGCAGAAGCGGCAAAAAGTGACACGCACATGCGCAGACGTGCCATTGCTAGTTACATTTGCTTCTGGATGCGAACGGGGCTCCGGAACGGATCTCGTTCGTATCCAGAGGTACCACTGTAAAGGTTTTGGTGGAAGATGACCTACAGTGGAACAGAAACAGGGCTGCATGAGATGAATGCAGGTTGAAACAGAAACCAATGCCTTCTTAAACCCCTACTTGTGAGTAATCTACCAGTAGCTTATAGCTCAGCTCTATTCCCATGCTGCCTGATGTGGCAATTTTGCACTATCTGCCTCATGTTTGACCCCAGTTTTTAAAAATGGGACTGGTTTAGTACAGAGGATTTGCTTTACTTGCCATGTGTAGGATATGGAGGTACATTTTTCCTTGCCCAGTCACCAGCTGCTTGCCCAGCTGTAGCTATGTGTGTACAAATTTATTGCAAGACTGTTGCATGCCTTGACTGATTGCAGTGACTCTGGGGTAAATGTTTGAGAACAGCAGCTTAAATCACCATGAAAGATTCTGATCGGGGCTGTGATCCTAATCCCATTGAAATCAAAGGCAATACTTCATTTGGCTTCAGTAGAGCATGATTGAACCTTTGTAGTCTTGCTTTTGGCTAGCTATTTTATTGTTGCAAAGTATTTTTTTAATCACGGGGATACATAACAGCAGATGTGTTCTTGAGCTTTTGATGTCGCCCGCTTGTTTCTACAGAAAGCTGTGGGAGTTTTGCCTTTCACTTCCATGAGACAGGCTGCAACCCAAATTAAACATCTATGGGTTTGAAAGCAAAGCCATCGGGCATGTGGTTATCTCCCAGTTACCCACATCCTGCTGCACTGTTTTGTTCATGTGCATTATAAATAGGGACTTTATTAATGGAACTAAGAGCGAGCCACCGTCCAGTCATCTCATAACAAAGAACCTTTTAAAGAGGAAGCACGTTCATTTTACTTGTGATCTCCAAGCTCCTTAAGAGAAGGAAAGCAACTCCTTTCAGAGGCATCTTCTGACAAGTTTCAGAAAGGAGGTTATTAGAAAATGAGATTTTTCGCTGATTTATAATGGGATGATTCTGAGAAATATATATATATATATACTATTCCTGCGCCTCTCTCTCTCTCTCATGGAATAGGCATAGGAATTGCCATCAGTGCTGAGACAGAGCCTGACCTCCAAAAAAAAAAAAAAAATCCATGTGAAAGAGGCTTCCATTCTTCTGCCTCATCCTCAGGGCACATTAGAATTTTGCTGGGAGCAGGGCTGAGCTTCCCTTGACATTGCAAGTTGGCTGTAGGTGTTATGCATGTTCTTGCTGTTCAACGTTTCTCTAGCATTCTAGAGCTTCTCTGGTTGACAGCGCTTCTGAAAAGTCCACCTGGCTCACTATTGTTTATGCTAACCGCCAATGGCTCTTCAGGATTTCAGACGGGTCTTCCTGGAGATGGTGGGGATTGAACTTAGAACCTTCTTCATGCAAATCAGATGCTCTCTCAACTGAGCTGTGGCCCTTTCCCAACATCATCATCAGGGGGAACTCTGTGCCAGAGCTGTGACACCAGTGTTACTTCATAGGCAGTAGTCAGTGGGAACCCAAAGGAGTTGGCAGAATTGGGCAGAAGCCTGCCACCCATATACACACAGATTGCTGTGGATTGCTGTGCCCCTTGAGTCCCATTGATTTCAGTGGGTCTACTTTAGGTACAACAAAATCTGGATTAAAACCATTTTACATTATCCAAGGAGTGAGCAAAAAAGCAGAGAAGCCATACTCCTACTGGATTTTTATTTATTTATCACTTGGCAATGAAACACCATTATTGTTTTTGCTTATTTAGACAATTTAAATGCCACTTGTGTTTTTTTTTTGGGGGGGGGATCTCTAAGTAGTTTACAACAGATCTCAAAACATGATAAATAAATATGAACTATAAAAAAATCCTAGATTACCCCACGAGGTAGGCAGCATCACGGTGAAAGCAATTCTCTATACCTCAAGACAAATGTGCTTCAAGTTAAGTATTTTCGGGTTGCGCTCCGTGGTGACCCAGAAGTACACGGCAACCCGAGTGCATTACGTCCGGGTTTCGCCGCACACACATGTGCAGACGGTCACAATGACATCATGCGCAGAAGCGATGAATCGTGACCCGCACACACGCAGATGCACGGACGTGGGTTGTGTTCGCTTCAGGATGCGAACGGGGCTCTGGAACGGATCCCATTCGCATCCCGAGGTACCGCTGTACCAATGTAAGGTGGCATCTGCAGGCTACAGTACCATTAACAGGGCCTCCTCCAAAAATTGCAGTGATTTTTGCTGTACCTCCAACTGACCTGGTATGTTTATGCTGGCTAGCTTTATCTTTGATCAATACAAAAAGAAACAATGTCTATAAAATTATTTCCATGCTAATTTGAATCACTGGAAGTTACAAACTTTTTTTCATTTCTAGTCTGTTTGAAATGATTTATAGTAGTGAGAAGGGACTAGATGGTACATGGGAGCTGTGTTAGCACTGAATATTTCAGAATATAACAGTGTGATCCTAACCATGTCCATTCAGGATTAATTCCCATCAAATTCAATGGGGCTTATTCCTAGGTAAGTGCAGTTAGAATTGCAGCCTTAGTCAGTTTCCACTGAAAAGTTCTGCAGGCTCTTGGAAAAGGTTACTTATCAACTACCATTTCTTACAGAAAGGGCTACGTAAAAAAAAAAAGTGAGCAATATTATCCCAATTTATTGCATTCCTGTTGACACATAAATCATTTATATTTTTCAGTGTCGGATAGATCACTAGACCATTTGAACTAAATTGGTTTCATGCTGAGAAATAATTTTAGATGTGTTTATTAACCTGATTATCTATACATGACTCAGATGACAAGAAAGGGAAAATTGATGATAATTTGTCCCCAAGGTTGGCAGCATGGGTGCCAACTTGAATAGAATATTTTTTTTGGGGGGGGAGTAAACCCCACCCCACATAATTGATCAGAAGACCATTTGAATGGCAATGCCAATCAATTTTGGGGGGTGGCCCCCTCAAATATTTTATTGGGGGAGGCAAAGGGACCTTGGCCCCTAGGAGTTGGCTCCTATGGTTGGTAGGAACAATATTTTTCAACCAACGAACTCTTAACGACCAATCACACATTTGGAGTCATAACCAGTCCAATATGTGTGATGCAATGTGCTAGAAGGAAGAGAAGGTTGGGGCAGGTTTGTGAAGTAGCCAATAGAAGAAGAAGAGTTTGGATTTGATATCCCGCCTTTTACTCCCTTTAAGGAGTCTCAAAGCGGCTAACATTTTCCTTTCCCTTCCTCCCCCACAACAAACACTCTGTGAGGTGAGTGAGGCTGAGAGACTTCAGAGAAGTGTGACTGGCCCAAGGTCACCCAGCAGCTGCATGTGGAGGAGCGGAGACGCGAACCCGGTTCCCCAGATTACGTGACTACCGCTCTTAACCACTACACCACACTGGCTCCTACATTCTGTAGGATGTACATTCTGCTCTGAGAAATAGCTAGTTTTAGCTTTTTGTTAAATAAATTAGTACACGTCTATAGTAAATAGGTACACTGATAGAATTTCAATATGATACTTTAAAAAAGAAAAGAAAGAAAAGATAAGGGTTCACATCACAAGAACCAGCAGGCAAAACAGTGGTTTCTATTTTCCACCCAGTTCTGGCTGTTTCTTGAAATACAGCAGCAACTCTTAAAACAATTACCTAAGCAAATAAACTTGTTGATAATTCTGGACTGCTTCCCATGCTACTTGCATTCGTCAGACAAATTTTCTTCTTAGTTGCAAACATGTTTGAACTTAAAATGTGCAAAGGGTACACACATCTCCTTCTGAGAGATACATATACGTGTTGAAGTTCCAGAAGAAATGCACCAGAACTTGGGGATTTCTTAGGAAATATGTTAACAATGAAGTCTCACAGAACATTTTTAGACAAGGAAGTGACAAATGGAACACTTCTGTGAGTTAACCCAACGACGACAACAAACGACAACTGCAGCAAATACTTAGGATTTATGAAAGTGTTCCAAGCAGTTTGTGTACATTCTCTCGGTTATACTTATAGCAATCCTGCAAAGCCAGTTGTTTTCTTTAACATGCTAATAAAAATATACTTTGAAATATAGTGTACAAAGTAGCCCCCTATTCATTTTTATATTATTTTATGACTCTGAAAAGTTTGAGGGCACTAGCCCAAATGAATAGGTTGCTTCCACTTCACACACACTTGTCAATTTTGTGCAATTAACACCACAATCCAGGCTTGACTGTGTTTGTCTGCGCTGTAAATGGCTGCTAAGATAGCATTAACACCAGGCATAGGCAAACTCGGCCCTCCAGATGTTTTTGGCCTACAACTCCCATGATCCCTAGCTAACAGGACCAGTGGTCAGGGATGATGGGAATTGTGGTCCCAAAACATCTGGAGGGCCGAGTTTGCCTATGCCTGATTAACACAGTAAGTTGGGTGCATATTTCATAGGAACCATGTTGCTATGAGGGATGTGTGACACCTTACCATTAGGGAAAGGTTTTGCATATTTTGGTCTCAGCTGAATAATTCACAATGGGAGTGTGGCAAAGAGTGAATTGCTGGATGCATAAACACACCTTGCGGGGCAAAATGCCTCAGATGAACTCCCTCTTTGGGGGAAATAAGCAACTATGAGAGGGATGCAAACCGTACTGAAAAATACTTGATGTTTGTTTGGGGGATTTTTTCTCAAATCATTTCCTAGCTCTTGGGTAATAAAATGTTGCCAGAAGAGTACCTGAAATTCTATTATTCATACCAGTGATACAGTTACAGAACAAGAAACTCAGAATATAGAGTTTATTCCATTGATTTGCGAGGCAGACAAATTCATACTTGCACAACCAGAGCTCCAAAGACCTAGCATTCCGATTAACCAATGATACCAGGATAAACTACTTTCATTTTATCACTTTTGGCAGGAAATTTGTGAGTAGTTTACCTGAACTTAAATAGGCAGCTTTGGTTCTGATAGAACCTTGCAAACCAAAATGGAAAACCAGAAGGCAGTAACCTTATGAAATAAGGACATCCAGCCACAATTACAATGAAAAGGTCAATATAACAAAGTTTCATACCCACTTCCCACTGTTTTTAAAAAATTATGTCAGACCAATATCAATTATGGTTGCTCAACCTCAATCAAAAATCCTAAATACCAAGCTTTGATTTTCCTTTCCAAACCACTGTTCATTAAAATGTTTGCTACTGTCCAGTTTTAACTGAACTGCTCAAAGAATGCCTCATCTGTAATTTGAAAAATTAAGTGAAAATACCCAGCAATTAATGGTTAGGGAAAATATTGTACATAGTTCAAATTCCCCTGCTCTTTTCCTTTTCTTTTTTCTATTCCTTTCAATACTCATATTTTAAAAGTTCCTAATTTTTACCAGAGAAATTTTCTAACGAGATTTGGCCCCTGTTCAGGATTCAACTGCAAGCTGGATGTTGTTGGACTACAATTCCCATCAGGCCCAGCCAGCATGGCCAGTCATCAGGAACAATGAAATTGTAGTCCAACATCTGAAGGGCACCACATTGTCTACCTCAGCATGACATGGTTGGCACTATGCCCTGTTTCAGCATTATTGTTATTTTACAATTATATTTATTTGTATTATTCCTGTACAAAAACTTTTAACAGGGGGAAAAATCACATAACAAATACAAAGAGGTTTGCGCAAGGGGTTACAACTCCCAAGGAAATTAAGGAAAAATGAAGAGGTGGGAGATAGATACAATTTGTCCATGAAGATTATTTGTGTTTCATTCACAGGTGCTGTTGGATTCAACGTTCTGAACAGCCACTGCGATGTCTCAAAGACTTTTGCTAGCCACAATTGCCGGTGGTCATCCAGCCGCCTTGTTCATAGAGCAAGTAAGATTATATTGACTTGGTATTCTTGCCCTACTGTCTTCTTGGTTTACAAAAGAAACAAAGTCATGCCAAACTGCACTGACATCTATAGCTGAAAGACTGCGTTGAAACTGAAAATTCATCCCTCAAATCGCTGAACATTTCTGCTGGGTTGCTTACAGGGTTGGAGGCTCTGCCCCAACATCATTGTGGCCAAATGTGTAGAAGCCACTGTCAGCAGCTCCTTCAAATGCACTGGTTAAAGTCAGATGTTCCATGGCCAAACCAAGGTTCTTCCCCCAACTGAGTTGAAAATGAGCATCTCTCCTGGCGTGGGAACATAGCCTCCTCCCATGTGACTGTGGAAATTTGATGTTTCCAAGAATTGAGGGAAAGAAACATGCTGCAGAAGATCCCATGCCACTAGAGATAGCACCCTCTAAGTTGAAGAAATTATTATTATTATTATTATTATTATTGTTATTATTATTATTATTATTATTTCTACCCCACCCATCTGGCTGGGTTTCCCCCAGAAACATTTGTCATAGATAGACCAAAGAACGTATTTGCCCAGCTGAAATTATCTCCCAACTGTTCACATCAGTAGGCAATTCTCATGAGTGAAGAAAGTTGCTGAAAGCCAAAAATATGAACCAGACCTTGGATAGAGGATATAAACCTATACAAAAGGCAGGCTGTTGGTTTGACTTGGCGTTGCTGTTCTTGGCTCCTGGTTTTAATCATCATGTTTCCTTCTCCTTAAAATGTTGACATCAGGGTTTTGCTTTCTTTTGTGTGCATTACTGCATTATTGTTGAAAGAATTCAGTTAGTAAAGATACTTGTAATAGATAACGAAAAAGCTCTTTGTTAGAACTGGTCATCTTGCCCCGCACCAGAGCTTCTTGAGATCTACTCTGCTTTTCCAGGCAGTGGCCCAGTGGCCAGAAGTGCGTTTTCTAACATAAACTACACACACACACAAACACACACACACACACACACACACACACACACACACACACACACACAGTGTCATGAGTGTTCAGGCTCTTTCATAAAGCTACTTATTTATTTACCAAAGCATTCCTCTGCCATCTTCCTGCTTCATAATGGAGACTCAAAGTCAGCTAGCAGCTGCAATTAAAATGATCATAAAGAGACAAAAGCAAAGAAGAGGAGCGAAAAGCCATCAATCACAGATGTTAAAAAGGGCAAGGAGCCATCATCAAAACTGGTACGAAATCCTTAAAGTTAAAAGTTTAGTGTGCATAAAATGTAATGTTTGTAGTCACTGGAGTCAAAACTTATGTAAAGGTTTGCATTTGCAAAGCAGAGAAATTTGCATGAAAGAGAGAGGTTCCACTCTAGGTGAAAGTAGAAGGCTGGTGTTTTTCCATTTCAGAGGGTTTAGGCTGCCTGATGATTCATCGCTGGAAACCCGAGCAGTTCCCTCATCAGCAGGAAGTCCAAAGCCTTGTGCCGCCATGGAGAAGGCCCAGTTCCTCGTGCTCCGGGATGGCTGCAGGTAGGGATGTGGGATAAATTTGAATCAGAACCTTTAAAGGTGAATTTATCAAAGTTGCCCTTTCTGAAACAATGTGAGAACCAAAACACTGTAGTTGACCACCCAAGATATAGTAAAGGTAAAGGGACCCCTGACCATTAGGTCAGTCGTGACCGACTCTGGGGTTGTGATGCTCATCTCACTTTATTGGCCAAGGAAGCCGGCATACAGCTTCCGGGTCATGTGGCCAGCATGACTAAGCTGCTTCTGGCAAACCAGAGCAGCGCACGGAAACGCCAGAGCGGTACCTATTTATCTACTTGCACTTTGATGTGCTTTCGAACTGCTAGATTGGCAGGAGCAGGGACCGAGCAACGGGAGGTCACCCCATCACGGGGATTCGAACCGCCAACCTTCTGACCGGCAAGTCCTGGGCTCTGTGGTTTAACCCACAGTGCCACCTGCGTCCCTTTCCAAGATATAGAGGTTGTTGTTAATACTACCTTTAGCAAGGGATGGGGAACCTGTGGCCCTCCAGATGTTGCTGAACTATAACCCCCCATCCTCCGTAACTATCGGCCATTCTGGCTGGAGCTGATGAGAGCTGCAGTTCAGCGACATCTGGAAGGCCACAGGTTCCCATCCCTGTATTAGCATGTACTGTGATAGCAAGAGAAGCTCGATTCTCCTGCATTCTTTGCTATGGAAATCCCAAATGTAATTTTACCATAAATCACATATTGAGTCTTTTGCAAGGTGTGTGTGTACGGTGTGCTGGTGTTGTTGTTCAGAGTTTGGGGAAACAGCGATTTAAACACGCTTATTTTCTCTATTTTCTTTACATGCCTTCTTCGTTACTGGTAAAGAAAAGGTTGTGCAGCTGCTCTGGCATTTTAAACACAACGTAAAAGCCAAAAATCTGTAGTGTTTTTCACAGGAATGATACATAATATATAACACTGTTTTTAATCTAGAGTCAGATTTCAGAGATGCTTGTGTCTGGGTCAGTTAATTTAAATAGGATTCTCTTACAAATCAAAGTATATGGCAGTAAATGGAAATGATTTTCACCTACCCAATTAGGCTGAATCTTGCAGACAGCTGCTATTTAAAAAAATAATAATAAGATGATCATGGTAGTAGACTTTAAGAGAATGGTGGGACGTTCTTCTACATTGTAGGATACACAGTTTGCTGTGTTTCAGCATGGCTGGTATCTTCTAACTGTGAAATTTTTACATCTGTGAATCAGGTTAGCATGACAAAAAAGCCAATTCTGTTCTGTTGATTATTTATCTAAATGAGAGGATCCCTTAACTTAATTTTTGTCACATGTGCCCTGTAGCAATGTGGTTAGATGAAAAGGTCAGCCCTTTTGCTTTAAAGTGAGTTTGGCTGGAGCTCTGCTACTATTTTACCCATCTTATACTGGATTTCAAGAGGGATAGTTTACCTTGTAGCCAATAATGATCTAATAATAAAAAATAATGCATATGACATGACTGCCCTTTGGTGTTCCTCTGCATTCCTCAGAGGAACATTTGTAAAGGGCCCCATAAAGAGGAAATGGAAGACTACAGGAATCAATCATGAAGGACAGCCCCATTATAAAGGGGTATAATTTTAAGAAGCTTGAAATGATTGCAAGAACAGACAAAACAGATGTTACAAGACCTAAAGCAATGCAATATGCTGACAAGATTGGCTCGTTCATGAAAGAAGGGACCATAAAGAGGATATTGGCTCCTTCATCTGCCTGAAAAAGAGAGGGGGTGTTATTTGCCTTATGTTGGCAGTATGAAAACCAGATTTTGGCTGAATTCAACTTGCTTGACATACTAGTGATCACCTGACTTCTTTAGATATTCTTATTCTATACAGTGGTACCTCGGGTTACAAACACTTCGGGTTACAAACGCTTCAGGTTACAGACTCCACTAACCCAGAAATAGTACCTCAGGTTAAGAACTTTACCTCAGGATGAGAACAGAAATTGCACGGCGGCAGCACAGCGGTAGCGGGAGGCCCTATTAGCTAAAGTGGTACCTCAGGTTAAGAGCAGTTTCAAGTTAAGAATGGACCTCCGGAACAAATTAAGTTCTTAACCAGAGGTACCACTGTACAATATGGTTGGTTTACATATCTGTACCATCATTTATCGACTGTAGCATCAAGTGGGAAGAGAAGCCTTAGAATCATAAAATTGTAGGGTTGGAAGGGACCACGGGGTCATCTGGCCCAACCCCCTGCAATGCAGGAATGTTTTGCCCAACATGGGGCTCGAACCCCCTGAGATTAAGAGTCTTATGCTCTACCGACTGAGCTATCCTAGATTAAACCCTGCAAATTAATCTTGTATAGCACCTGCCACCAAACCAAGCAGAATGCATTTCAGTGAAGACAGCTTAAACAGCTGTTGAGTGATCAAGTTGGGATAGCTCAGTCTGGAGAGCATGCGACTCTGAATCCCAGGGTCGTGGGTTCGAGCCTCACACTGGGCAAAAGCTTCCTGCATTGCAGCGGGTTGGACTAGAAGACTCTCAAAGTCCCTTCTAACTCTACAGTTCTATGATTCCTTAACTTGTGCATGCATATTTCTGAATTTAGAACACTTTCCTTAGATGTGTTCTCCTTAGCTTTCTGTCTTTTTTTTTTATAAAAATTTTTTATTGATTTTTCCAACACATAATAAAAGACAAACACATTACAAAACAAAAACATACACCACATTAAACATATACCGACTTCCCCATACCTCCCTTTCGCTGCATCCTTATTCCAAAGTTCTTTAGCAACCCTTTAATCAGTTTATCTATTGGTTCCCTTTCATTAAATTTCTTTAAACTTAATATTTACAGCTGTATTTCTCTACTTCTTACCCCTTGACATCTCAACACTCCTCAATTTTACAACAGTTTTTAAGATATAATTTAAACTTCTTCCAGTCCTCTTCCACTGTCTCTTTCCCCTGATCTCGGATTCTGCAGGTCATCTCTGCTAGTCCCATGAAGTCTGTCACCTTCGTCTGCCATTCTTCCAGAGTAGGTAGTTCTTGCATCTTCCAATACTTTGCCAGAAGAATTCTTGCTGCTGTGGTAGCATTTGGCACCAGTTGGCCAACCATGCCCAGGAGAAAAGCCTCAGGTTTCTTAGGAAAAGTCCATTTAAGGACCTTCTTAATTTCATTATAGATCATTTCCCAGAAGGCTTTAATCTTTGGGCAGGTCCACCAAAGGTGGTAAAAGGTACCTTCAGTCTCATTACATTTCCAACATTTGTTATTGGGCAAATGGTATATTTTTGCTAATTTGACTCTGGTTTCTCTTCGGATCATATAAATCTTTCGCCTTTTACTTAGCTTTCTGTCCAGGTAGGTTCCCTTGCCTTGAGAGCCAGTGTGGTGTAGTGGTTAGGAGCGGTGGACTCGTAATCTGGTGAACTGGGTTCGCGTCTCTGCTCCTCCACATGCAGCTGCTGGGTGACCTTGGGCCAGTCACACTTCTCTGAAGTCTCTCAGCCCCACTCACCTCACAGAGTGTTTTTTGTGGGGGAGGAAGGGAAAGGAGATTGTTAGCCGCTTTGAGACTCCTTCGGGTAGTGATAAAGCTGGATATCAAATACAAACTACTACTACTACTCCTACTCCTCCTACTCTTCTTCTTCTTCTTCTTCTTCTTCTTCTTCTTCTTCTTCTTCTTCTTCTTCTTCTTCTTCTTCTTCTTCTATGAGGTCCAAGTGGCCATGGACTCCGTCCTTTACCAAAGCTGCTAATTATAGCAGCCCTCCTTGACCTGGTGCCCTCCAAAGATTTTAGAGACTATAATTCCCATCACCCCGTCCATTTGCCATGCTGACTGGAATTGATAATATTTGAAGCTTTACAATATATGAAGGGTACCAGGTTGAGGAAGGCTGAATTGCACTCTGGGGCTTTAAATGACCATGGAATTAGCTGCAGAACCCCAATGAGGCAGGGTAGGCTGTTACTCAAAGTAAAAACCCCACATTTTGTACCAATCTGAAGTTTCATTGTACCACCTCTTTGTTCCTTCTTTGGTGATAAAACATATTTTAGCTCTGCTCATGCATTGCTATGAATACAAGAATGTTTAAAGTTCTGGCCATGTTTTTATGGCATCTGAAGAAAACTGTTGAGATGGTTCTGCAAGTGTCCTATTTTTCTTTACTCTCTCTGATCAATGCCAACTGCAGACAGGAGTTAAGGCACATCCCCATTGTTTATTCATTTGAAGGATGTTGATGTGCTCTTTAAGCTCATTTAGTTTATTTGATGTGGTCTAGTGGAGAGTTGAATAACTTTCGGCTCTTGCTCCAGGCTTTCTACAGATCTCAAAAGCAGGAAATAGATTACAGAAGTTAGGTTCTCCCCCCCCCCCCCCATCTTCCATTCATGAGACGTCTGTGGTTAATGGCAGATGAGTTCTTGAGGCCCAAATACCATTTAGACTCCTCCTTCCTTCTTTATCTTTTCACATACTAACCTAAAATATATTCTAAGGTTTGCTTCCTGTTCCCAGATAAAAACAAATATGTCACCTAAAGAGGATTTGCTGTTATGACCTATAAAATTTAACATACGGTTGTCCATTCAGTTATGATTTCAGTTCTAGTGATCATGGACGATTCCAGACAACCTTTTTATTGAGCATTTATCCTGATTAGTTTGTAGGGAGTTTAGATGACATTGCATCAAACAAAGTGTTATCCTACACTTTCCAACTTGGGGGGGAAGTGTGTTTGCTGCACAAAACATCCCAATCAACTTAAATTACCCTGAATTTGCCAATACATAATTGAATCCCACCTGAAAATTGTGACATTCTGCCATCTGATTTAACTGTTACGCTTTAGTCTTGCAGGAAGACATTTTTGTTCTTTTCCATTTTTGCATCTATATTATTCTGCATTGTATTTGAATACTTTATTCCTACTTTGTAATGCAACATTATAATTTCTTTTGTCCTGTATTGTGATAACATATGGTTATTTAAAAATAGTAATAAATCTTGAACTTGACTGGATAATCACCCCAACCCACAAGCATGATCTATACCTGGAGTTTTTTCTTGATCCATTCACCTGTTTGTAAAGGGCTGAGGGACAGAATCAAACAGATTATTGGTACTCTCACAGCTGGCAGAGAGACTGTCTAGTTGGCAGCTGCACATTGATCTTTGCGCATAGAAGCACATAGAGAGAGCTTTACTGCATATGGGCATATTTGGAGGTAGGCCAACACTTAAAAAGGCATTTCAGATTCTGGTCTCTGCCAAGAATTTCTGTAGTTTTGCAATCACACTTTTCTATTCTATTTTTTAAAAATGTTTCTGTCTCTTTCCCAGTTGCTGCATGAATGACCCACACGCATAAGACAGGGAATTGACGGAGTGTGGAGGCAAAACACTGAAAAAATGTAAATGACTAAGCCTGAAGTGCTGTGAAATACCAAAGTAAACAAACACAAAGGAAGAGCAAGTGATCTCTTTCTCATCTTTCTCAATTATGATGGTGCTAAGGAGTTATCTGTATAAGTTAAAATAATTCAGACAGGTGTTATTTTATTTATTTATTTGTAGCTAGCGTCTGTTCCTGCATCACACTCTCTAAGACTGCAGTAATCTGAACAGAGTACTAAAATAAAACATTATGGCAAATGCACTGAGTTTATAGACGCCAGTAATTTTACTGTAGAGAACATTTTGAATGACAATGATTTTCTCTCCCCAGCCCTTTCTATTCTGAGATGCTTTTTAATACTTATTATTATTCCAATAGGGAGGAGAACACTAAACCAGGAAGGTAATAATACACTTGATAGATCTACCACACCTATATGACTTAGGCTACAATCCTAGCCCCGCTTACCTGGGAATAAGCCCCACTGACTTGTTGCTGAGTAAAACATGATTAGGATTTGCAATGAAATGACTGAAGTCAACTGCTTGATCCACATGCTCCTTTATGTATAGCTTCTGCTTCAGACAGTCTGTCCAGATAAGTGATCACAATAACACAATGAAGGACTGGCAGAGTTTGGGCTCACAAATTTCAGTGGTGCCCTGTGCAAACCCCCCCCACACTCCATTCTACACCATTGTTGTGGCTCTCCCTGCAGTGTGATGCCCAGAGCAGCTGAACCAGCTCTGCTACCCTAAATTCGCCTCTGGATAAAGCGAGGAAAGGGAAACATGTTCACAATGGAAACCTAATTAGTATTCAGGGTCGATCCATCTTCACCTGGCGAAAGCATCTTTCTCTATACAGTAAAAGAGCCAATGCCTTGAGCAGCATAGCCAAATTTGCAAGAAGGTCCACGTCTATTTGGCCCCGTAGACTTCACAGGGGAGGGTTTTCTTTAAGTGTGGTGCTGCTACCCAAAAAGCCCTGCTCCCGGTAGAGGCTGGTACCACTATGAGAAATAAGAGGCACATAACAGGGCTCCTTTTAAGGATCCCATGGTCAGGGAGGTCAACAGAGGAAGCTTCTCTCTGGTACCATTTAGGACAAAAACTGGACTTTTAATTCACCCCAGCTTATCAGAAGTACAGAGATGAAAGAATGTCTGAGGGGTGTCATAGGATTTTTGTCAGCTGGCTCCACCCTTCATGCATTCAGCTACCATGGCCCTCACTGATGTGAAGGAGCTCAACGCATGTACAGTGGTACCTCGGGTTACAGATGCTTTGGGTTACAGACGCTTCGGGCTACAAACTCTGCTAACCAGGAAGTGGTTGCTCCAGGTTAAGAACTTTGTGCAGGATTAAGACAGAAATTGCGCGCCAGTGGTGCAGCGGCAGCAGGAGGCCCCATTAGCGAAAGCACGCCTCAGATTCAGAACCGTTTCAGGTTAAGAAAGGACCTCTGGAACAAATTAAGTTCTTAACCCGAGGTACCACTGTAATGATAAGTACGCAGCAGCAACCATCACCACAGACACAAATTAGATAGAGTCACCTTTAAATTCAAACTGAATCCAATTTCCCCCTGTCCCTATCTGGGTGAAGTCTGGAGTTTCATATTGCTGTTCTGTCTTGTTGATGAGAATAAACATCCTTGCCTCGTTTCCTGGACGGTGTTTCCTCTAAATCTTCCATATCACCCTCCTTATATAGTGATTGCTTACTGAATATAATGAGAACTTCATTATATTCAGCCTTGTAACTTTGTAAACAACCGACACACCAATTCATAAAGAAACACAACATTTCTTCAGAATTCTGCTTTGCTTTCTGTGATGTGAGGCAGAGTTAGTCATCTTTTAATAGTTACACTAAAAATATCCAGGTCAGGGATCATCAACCATTCGTGATGGAAGAACCTGGCTTACTAACTACATTGGGAATGACTAACATGCAAACACAAATATTCTTCATAATGCCCCCAGCTTAGTCAGTTGCCAGTGATTAACATTTCATCACAAACATTAGCTTTCATTTAGAATAGTTCTCAGAACCATGAATATCACTGAATTTGTGGAGTTAGAGTTTGAAATGTTGAAGAATTTGAGTTAGAAAATACAGATAGCCAAAATTAGAAAGTTTGCAATGCAGAAGGCAACTTTTTCTTTAGAAATATACAGAGGTCTTCGGATAACTTGGTTGTTGAAGCAAGACTGAAGAGAAACAGGAAGCTGTCCTGGACTCCTTCCTGTCCAGGATGATCCAACAGCCAACCCAAATGGACGATCAGTCCATGGTCAGGACATGAGGTTACTAAGCTGCCTGTGCAGAGGCTGCAAGGAGCTATTCAGCAATTCATCATATGGGGCAGTTGTTGTTGTTTAGTTGTTTAGTTGTGTCTGACTCTTCGTGACCCCATGGACCAGAGCACGCCAGGCACTCCTGTCTTCCACTGCCTCCCACAGTTTGGTCAAACTCATGCTGGTAGCTTCGAGAACACTATCCAACCATCTCGTCCTCTGTCGTCCCCTTCTCCTTGTGCCCTCCATCTTTCCCAACATCAGGGTCTTTTCCAGGGAGTCTTCTCTTCTCATGAGGTGGCCAAAGTATTGGAGCCTCACCTTCACGATCTGTCCTTCCAGTGAGCACTCAGGGCTGAATTCCTTAAGAATTGATAGGTTTGATCTTCTTGCAGTCCATGGGACTCTCAAAAGTCTCTTCCAGCACCATAATTCAAAAGCATCAATTCTTCGGCGATCAGCCTTCTTTATGGTCCAGCTCTCACTTCCATACATCTCACTTGCCATACATTTGTTGGCAAGGTGATGTCTCTGCTTTTTAAGATGCTGTCTAGGTTTGTCATTGCTTTTCTCCCAAAAAGCAGGCGTCTTTTAATTTCATGGCTGCTGTCACCATCTGCAGTGATCATGGAGCCCAAGAAAGTAAAATCTCTCACTGCCTCCATTTTTCCCCTTCTATTTGCCAGGAGGTGATGGGACCAGTGATGGGACCAACCCATGGGGCAGGCAGACACCAACCCAAATGCTCCTAGCAGATCCTAAGAGTACTGGAAGAAAATGGGGATGGCTTGACACGGAACTAGGACCTGGGAGTCCTTTTCTGCTGCCCAGCTATCCTGCAAGCATTATCCCCTGGGTATCTAGTTTTGGAAGATCTCTCTACAACCAGAGCATGCCATTTCAATGCTTCAATAACTATGTACACTTTCAGCCTCTGAAAACAAGCTGGAAGCTTTTGAGTTTTAAGAGTGTTCGTCTTCATTTTGGAAACAGTTACAGATAGGTAGCTGTGTTGGTCTGCCATAGTCAAAACAAAAAAATTTCCTTCCAGTAGCACCTTAAAGATCAACTAAGTTAGTTCTTGGTATGAGCTTTCGTGTGCATGCACACTTCTTCAGATACAGTACACTGAAACAGAAGTTACTAGACTCTTCTATATAGTGAGAAGGTGGGGAGGGGTGTTACTCAAAAGGGTGGTGGGAATGGGTGATTGGCAGATAGCTGTGATGAGCCTGTTGACGACTCTTAACGACTGCAATAGGTCTTACAGGAAAAGGCAAGGGGTGAGAAGGTGAAAAATGGCTTTGTCATGTTTTTCATTTTGGAAGGAAGACTATAATAGCCCGTGTCTTCTTAAGTAGAAAAGGATAGATAGAATTCTTTTTTTATGGTTTACAAAGAAATTTCTGATACACTTTTAGTGAGAAATCAGGTCACTTCTATCTGTTCTCAGGCACCTTCCTCTTCTTTCATTCCTTTGCATTGTCTGTTCCTTTAATTGCCCTTGGCTAGGGCTCCACATTGAACCAGCTGCCAGCTGTACTTCGAAAACAAAGAAGAGAAGAAGCCACCGTATTAATCTGTTTCCTCCCTCTATCTCTAAAGAAAATGGTTTACATGTCATGTAAGAAATTCATCGCATGTGTAACCCCGCTGATGCCAATGGGATCACACCAAGAATCAACTTGGCCCTCCAAGTCTATTGTGCAATACTTTCAGATCCACAGTGCTGGGATGAGTAAATGACTGCCAGATGTGAGCAAGAAGCCTTCTTCGCTCTCTTTGGAGGCCTGCACACAAATTCTCATACGCAGTTTGTTAGCGACCTCAGTGATTAGCATATATATAGCTGCTACTTTAGAGCAATTCTGCAGCAAACGGTTTATAAAGCATTCTGCAAAAAAAAAAACGAAAATGAAAAACTAAAAGAATGACACAAGAAAGACGGCAGTTACAGCTAATTTTATTGCTCTGAATTCTGCTGCAAGCTTTATATTTTCTAAGGGCCAAGCTACATATTATGCACAGCTGCGCATGATTGGTCTCCCCACAGGTTTTGGGGTCAGAATAATCTTCTGAAAATGCAGCCTCAGGAGAGCTGTAAATCTGATTATAGCAGTACCTGTCGGTGAGGAAGGGTTTGGTAAATAGGGTTCTTCGAATTTTTCCTGTTGGACAGCAGCTGGGGCCCTTTGGGTTGCAAATTTGGGTATGTATGGTAACACCTTTTTCTAGTACCATTGCTCTTGAAAATGATGCGTAGTTTGGTTCTTAGAAAGCCCTTCCAATTTCACCTCTTTTGTATTTTATTAGCAGGGGAAATGATGGGTGCCTCAAGTGAGGAGACCAGGCCACAAACCATTTTCTGCCTGAAGGAAAGATAACCCATATCAACACTAAAGACACCAAGCACACAAATGTTTCTGAACTCTTCAGCTTCCCAAGGGAGTGGTTTGAAGAAGCATCTTCCTGTCTGCCACGGCTTATGTTTCTGTTCAAATTGGACTGTTTCAACGTGTTTGTAGATCTAGGCTAAAAATAATATATGGACCTGCCATTGTGGTGTCTATTTTAGCTCTGAGTAATTTGACACCAGCTTTACAAGTTCTAAGCAGAGCTCTGTCCCAGACCCACTAGTTCTCCTTTTTAAACTGGAGATGCCAAAACCAAACCTAGAGCTTTCTAAATGCAAAGCATGCACACTCCACCATTGGGCCATAGTCTCTTCTGAATAGCTCTTGACCTTTGTTATATCTACATTACATATCTTCCAGCTCCTTTATTGGACCTCTGATTGTCATAAATCCTGCTGTTAAAATCAGACACACACAGTTTCTACATGATTTCAGCAGATGCCACTGTCATGTCTAGGTTGGGTCTCTGAGATCACAGTACTGGAATGGATGGACCAGTAGTCTGACCTAATATAAGCAGCTTGCTGTATTTACATGGGGGCGGGTTCACAAGCAATTAGACCAACAAGCTTTCCCCCCCAGTGTTGTTCATTTCGTTGACCATGCTGGATTGCATTTTTGGTTGCTTAACTTAGCAGACTGATTGTCATGGTGATGAAAAGGTGGGATGTGATAGAGATATAATGTTATGAATGGTAATAATGCTCTTATTAGATTATTTCCCTTTATGTTAAATGTATCAGGAAAAGTATACTTTAAAAAAATATGTTTGTGGAATATATAGTGTATGGAGACCCATAGTATGGGGGTTCTTTAATTCCCACCCTCACTCCAAACACCAGTCTATACACACAGAAAGAGACCTTCATGCCGAATCACAAGATGTTTGTCAGATTCCCTCAGATTTCAAAAACAACTTGCAGTTTCATACATGGAGTCATAGTAATTTGGAGTATCAATTTTAATCTCAGATTTTAATTTCCAGAACCTTAATTCCCACCACTGCCTAATATCCTTTCCTATATCTGGTACGAAGTCATAACAGAATTCAGAAATATTGAATACAGAAGCAGTATACTTAAAAAAATAAAACCTACTGTCGCAAGCAACAAAGATGTTCTTTGCAGGTGCTCAGGACAGATTACGAGATGCAGCCTTACATTACTCTGTCATGTGGCCAACATGACTAAGCCGCTTCAGGCGCAACCAGAGCAGTGCACGGAAACACTGTTTACCTTCCCATCAGAGCGGTACCTATTTATCTACCGTACTTGCACTTTTGGCGTGCTTTCGAACTGCTAGGTTGGCAGGAGCTGGGACCAAGCAACAGGAGCTCACCCCATCGCGGGGATTCAAACTGCCAACCTTCTGATCGGCAAGCCCAAGAGGCTCAGTAGTTTAGACCACAGTGCCACCCATGTCCCTCACCCATCTGTGTCATCCCTCACATATTCTTCTGTACTGCTAATCAATTGGTAGATGCCTGCCTGATTATCTCCCTCAGTGTACTTGACTACTGTTCCTGATACAGCCTTTGGATTTCTGTGTTGCCAAAGATGGCTTCCTTTTATGCATTGGTCTGGAGTGTTAGCAACATTGGAAGATGCCCTATATCTTGCTGTTTGTCCATCTAGTCCACTGTAGTCTTTTCTGACTGGCAGTAACTCCATGGGGCCTTGGTTAGAGGCCCTTCACATCACCTGCTTCCTTCCTTCCTGATCCCTTTTTTAACTGGAGACATCAAGGGACCTTTTGTTCTCTACCATTGAGTTATGGTCCCTTAGCTTATTCCATGGGCAGCTCTTAAAATCATCCATGTCTTTCTTCCTGCGTTTGATAGTGCAATAGCCTAAAATTTGTCCCTGGTAAGAATAATGGACAAAAGATTCATCATATCTTATTGCCATCACATAATTTTCAGTTGATGTGCTGGAAGACAATTTTTTTCTACAGGAAAGAAGGAAACAGAACATGGAAAATCTGGACTTTAATCTCACCTCTAATCTGGATTCACCACTTGGCTATAAACAAATCATTTCACTCCACTCATGGTTCTCTATTTACATATAGAAATAAACTATCCTTTTTCATTTTGAAAGGTACAAAGATGGAAAGAATTATACTAATGCTACTACTATTCTGAGAATCACGTCCCTAATTTTGTGTTCAACTTTTGCAAATCAACCCTTATTCAGATTGTCATCATGCCAGCTTGTATTGATTTCTGTGTAACTTGGTCTTTTAAGGATGGGTTAAAAATAGCCATATGTGAGTAAGAACATCCATATTCAGGACATAATTTACTGCTCAATAAGAGAATTGTGCATGAGGTGTGGGGGCGGTTACATGACGAGTCATTCTCTTTGGGTCAAGTAACAGCTGGTTGCAAGTGAAGATTCAAATATGGGTTCATTATCTTGCCAAAAGGCTATCAGCCCTGGAGGTGGTTTCTTTTCTGGCAAAGGGTAAAAGGCCAAAAATACCCAAAACTATTTCCTAAAACACCCCTAAGCATATTACTGAGATTAAATTGCTTTGGGACTTGTTTTTTATTAAGGACTGGGAATTTGTGGTCCTCCAAAATTTCTTGGACTCCAACTCCCACCAGCCACAGCCAGCATGGCCAATGGTTACAGATGATAAGCCAGGAGGATTCTGAGCCACCGGCCCCCTCACCCATGTTTTACATAATCAGGCATAGAGGAGGCTATTCTTGGGTCCTCAGTATGTAATTCATTCTGGTCACAGCCCCCCTTAACTGTGTAAGAAATCATCTTTCATCTCTTCTTCCACCACAATCACTGCTGGGGGTGGGGGAGCTGACAAAAACTGAGGAACATCCAGTTGAAAACATACTCTAGGGATGTAAGGGAGATGTTGAACTAGGCATGGAGAGTGCAGGGGCGCATGACTGAGAGGCCAAAGTACCATAAGCTAAAATGCACATACCAAAGATATTTGAAAGAACACTGTACAGTATCTAAGTCTTTATACGCCAATGGTACCAAAATGATAAATTGCAGTAGTTGGCCTTAAAGGAGAACACAGATTAAAGTGGGCATAATGGAAACCTGGTGGAATGAAGAAAAGCAATGGGACATAGTTATCTCTGGATACCAACTATAGGAAGAACAGGAAGAGTGTATTGGAGGTGGTGTCATTCTGTGTATCAAAGAGGACACAGTGTCCACCAAACAGCAGATTCCTCCACAGAATCAATGTCAATAGTGATACTGGACCTTACATAAAATGTAGTTATGGGTCAGTAACCATAGTACTACACACACGTAGACAAATTCATTTACAAATCCAACATAGTAACATCTAACTTCAAAAGAGGAAACTTTCCCAAAACAAAGGAATTTGTAAAAAAGGAAGTAGAAAGACAAAGTCAAGAGGATCCAATCTTTTTAATGCCATAATATTTGAAGTTCAACTTGAAGATCAAGAAAGGTACTGTCTGGGCAAAAGGATATCAGCATGGTTAAGAAACGCAGTTAAAGGAGGGAAGAACACCAACTTTGGCAAAAAAATGTAAGTAGACAATAAGGGATGCCAAGAAAGAATTTCAGACGCCCATAAAGACAAAAAAAAAGCACAAAAAGTACATTGAAATACATTTGTAGCAGGAAACCAGTTAGGCAGTTGGAACTTTAGATGACAAAGGAGACAAAGGTGTGTTAAAAGAGGATAAGAAGATTGCAGAGGAACTGAATTCTTTGTGTCCGACTTCACAGTGGAAGATATAGGACACATTGCCATGCCTGAACTAATGTTCACAAGAATGTAGTCTGAAGAACTGAGGCAAATCAAAACGATCAAGTAGATGAAGAGACTCGCCTATGAGGAAAGGTTACAACAGTCGAGACTTTTTGGTTTAGAAAAAAGGTGAGCAAGAGGGGACATGGCAGAAGTGTATAAAATTATGTGAGCTGTGAAGAGAGAGAAAAGTTTTCCGTTCTCTCTCAAAATACTGGAGTTCAGGGAAATCCCATGAAGCTGAATGCTGGAAAATTAAGAAAAGGCAAAGAGAAAGCACTTCTTCATTCAGTGCATAGTTAGCCCATAGAAGACACAACCACAAGAACTAGTATGGCCACCAATGTGAATAATAATAATAATAATAATAATAATAATAATAATAATAATAAGTTTAAAGCATGGCTTTATAAGAGAATTAGAGAAAAAATCATGTCTATCAATGGCTACTATCCATGATGGCTATGTTCTATCTCCACTGTCAGAGGAAGTAAGCCCCAAATACTATTTTCTGTAAATCAATAGTGGGAAGGACACTTTTGAACTCAGTCATTTGGGCATAGGCATTTGGTAGGCAAGATAGGTGCTTATTGTGTGACTGATACCGCTCATGTATGCTTTTTTTTTTTTTGCCATGCCTACATGGATTCATTGCATCACTGTATTCTGCTCCCCAATTTAATGCAGATTTACCCTTTGCAGTGGTGCTGGAGGAGACTCTTGAGTGTCCCATGGACTGCAAGAAGATCAAACGTATCCATTCTTAAGGAAATCAGCCCTGAGTGCTCACTGGAAGGACAGATCGTGAAGCTGAGGCTCCAATACTTTGGCCACCTCATGAGAAGAGAAGACTCCCTGGAAAAGACCCTGAAGTTGGGAAAGATGGAGGGCACAAGGAGAAGGGGACGACAGAGGACTAGATGGTTGGACAGTGTTCTTGAAGCTACAAACATGAGTCTGACCAAACTGTGGGAGGCAGTGAAAGACAGGAGTGCCTGGCGTGCTCTGGTCCATGGGGTCACGAAGAGTCGGACAAGACTAAACGACTAAACAACAACAACCCTCCGCAGGGAAAAAAATTCAGTGTTAAAAAAAAACTATTGGCAGTGATCCATTTACAATATTAAGGCTGTCTAGCTGCACCCGAAATATTTAGCATAATCAAAAAATGATATTCACTTTACCACAGCTGACACCTCTTATTTATTTGTTGGTGCGGTGGTTTTTTTAATAGAATTTCTAGTTTGCCACATGGCTCAATTAATTTCTCTCTGTCAAAGTTCACCATGAAATCAAGAGTGATTCAAGAAAAGTATTTTTTGTGTTAAAAGGTGGGCAGACAGATTGTGCAGTCTTTCATGGACCTCAAAAGTTTTAAACTGGACCAACTTGTATAACTCTTCAGAATCCATGGAAATACACCAATATCACATCAGCACCCTAGTTTATTTTAAATCCAAATTACTCACTGCTTTCAGCATTCTCTCGCTGATACCTCCTCTTCTTATTTCTGCTACTCATTTCCTGCAGTTGTAGCTTTTATGAAGAGTCCTTCCCTGGTATTTCTGTTTTCCCACTCCAAAATCATTTCATCCGCCAGTATATGCTGCTTTAAAACAATGTTTCATGGGTCAGGTCCTTCCACGTGCATATTTTCCCACATGGCAGACTGAAGACAGCTAGGTACAAATCATTTTCAGAAACACACACCTGTAATGAATTATCACTGCATACAAAAAAAATCAAGAATTCACACACTCGGGATTAGACCGAAATATTTGTTGATACAAGAATCCCCTGTTTGTAAAGCGAGAGGTTTCTTGGGCCCAACCAAGTGGTGATGTACCTCTTAGGATGCTCTGGTCCAGAAAGCTGATGGATTCTTGAATAGAAGGGAGTTTCCAGATAGCATTGCTAATGCTTCTGTTGAAGCCTAGTCACTGCGTGGGAGACAAAGCAATCTTAGGTAGATGACAAAATTGCTCCTCACACCCTTTCCTACTGAATAGACGTAATTAATTTCCTTGGTTTGCTGGGTAGCAGGAGAAATAAGCAATTTGGGAGGCAGCTTGAATGTGAATGGTGGCAAATTCAGAGTGAATTCAACCAACCATGTGTGGGGATTATGGGGAGGTGGGAGTTTCATGAAACTGTCACCTGGCTTGCCTTTCTTGCTGTTTCCACGCTTTCACAATTCAGAAGTTAAAATCATTCCAGGGAGTCCCAGCCATGGTGACTGCCCTTTCTTTTCTTTTCCAGCAGAATGTAGACTGAGGACTTCATGGTGATGCTCTGACATCACATAGTATTGCCATGAGGAAGCCAATCAGAGGGCGGAGTAACATTTCCTGTCCTCGCGCTGCTATCGGGAACAAAAATGTGGTGGTGATGAGAAAGGGGCATGTTCCTACACAGAAAAAAAAGCATGAACCATAGAATTGTAGACTTGGAAGGGACCACAAGGGTCATCTAATCCAACCCCTGCAATGCAGGAATATTTTGCCCATTGTGGGCAAACAACCCTGAGATTAAGAATCTTATGCTCCACCAATTGAACTATCTAATAGCAAACAACTGAGATGTGTACTTCAAAAATCATTCAGGACAATGTTAAGACTATCTTACTCAGCTAGAAGTAATTGCCAAAGAAGAAGACATGAAACAGTAAACATCAGTTGCTTCAGATTCACTGGAAATCATATATTTTTGCCCAGGCCACACCTGATCCTGTTTCTGTTTGTTATTGGACCATATTTATATCTGTTTAAATCTGCTGAATTCCTGTTTTTATATGCTTTTATGCTACTGTCTTACAAGTTTTGTGTTGTTTTTGTTTTAATTATATCATTTATTGTTCTTATGTTGTACGCTGCATAGAGTATTTTTTTGTTTTAATCTTAAATTGGTGTAGAATGGCTTAAATAAATAAATTAAACTACCATATCTTCCAACCCTCGTTAAATCCAATCTTGCCAATTTCCAAGGCATGCAGCTTTAAGATGGTGAGGGAGGAGGGACTCTCTTGTTGTCCCGAACCAAATGGTGACTAAATATAGTATCAATGCTCTCCAGGATATGGCCACAATAACAGATTACTTAAAATGGTTTTCAGCTATTCACTGCCCAATATCATGCTTCTAACAAAATGCGGAAGTCTAAAATATCTCTATAATTATGGTAAACACAGACAACAATCACTGAAATTGTAGAGTACTACTTGCTTTCCCTAACCTATGAGCTTTATATAGAAAGCTAAATGAAATAGTTCTGCCCCTTGTGTGTAATTAGATATGTACTACATTCCAGGTGTTGGTAGATTATAGGGAGTTTTCTTTTGCTGGGGGCCAAATTCTAATTTATTTCCTTTTTCAGTTGGTACTGTTTGTTGCATTTTGAGCAGAAGAATACAGGCTCTCTTGTACACATTTACAGGATAGTAAAACCCAATGATTTAAACAAAACTGATTTCAACACAATGTGTTGAGGACCATAGCAAAAGTTTGTACTTCTTCCTGAAAGGCGTTATAAGGAAAAGCATTGGGAGTTCCCTGCTTGAAGGTCTCATAAACCTCATTTTTACAGTATCACTTTTTCATCACTTGACATTCAAAACAGGAATTTTTGAGATTGCACCAAGGGGGGGAAATCCCATTAGTCAAAGCCAAGACATCACTTTGTTCAAATAACTCATGAATCCAGTGTTATGTGGTATCAAAACTCAGAGAACTCCCTGCTTTCACACATCTATCAGTTCTGCTTAAACTGGGATATGCCCAAATTAGGTATTTTGCTTTGTTTGTTTGTACTTTCATTTTTTTTTAATTAAAAGCTTAAAGGCAAAGTTAGATAAAACAGAGTGTTTATTAATTTATAAAATTGCTTGACCACCTTTTACTAGAAGGTGAATGCAACAGAACATATAATTATAAAAACAGATAAAACCATTCCAATCACAAAACATGTAAAATCGTTCCAGATGGAACAGAACAATATAAACTGAGCAAAAGTAGAGGAAAACTAAATACCCTAACTCTGAAAAGCAAAAGCCATACAATTCAGATGCTTGATGCTTCTCTATGATTATTGAGCATTTTAATAGGTTGGACTCAGAAGGAATAATTCCAGGTCAATGAACAACTTCTTCTTCTTCTTCTTCTTCTTCTTCTTCTTCTTCTTCTTCTTCTTCTTCTTATTATTATTATTATTATTATTATTATTATTATGTCGCTTTATTTTGCCACACACATCATTCTCTTTTAGTGAGACTCTTCCCTTCGTCACAATGACAATCTTGGAGGTCAGCTGCCCTTGGAGATCAAAATACCATGTTTACATAAAATTGTTTCTGGGTGTCTTAACTATTCATCAAGGCTGACCTAAGACATTTTGTTGCCTAAGGCAAAAGACAGGATGGTATACTCCCTGCATTCCATATACAGAAGCCGACTGGACTCACATCTGAATCTTACTTCAATACTGGTGATAAGGCAGCATACTGCACTATACCTGAGGACAACAGGCTAGGAGAGACATAGGGCAGGCCTTGTGGCATCCACAGCACTTCCTTCAACCCCTCACCATTTCTCCTCACCAGTACCACCACCTCAAACACTCTGCACTTCAATTGGGAGAAAGGCGCACTCGCAGATCTCAGGCGATGCTGGATTTCGGCATCAATGTTGACCAGGAACCAATGTCCCCACTGTGGAAGGACGTGTGGGTCTAGAATTGGCCTCCACATTCACTTACGGACTCATTGTTAAAACCGTGTTCATGAAAGACAATCCTACTCGCCAAAGAAGAAGAAGACCACCACCACCTGCTATTTGAGGCGGCCACCTCACTCTGCCAAATTATAGAGCTGGCTCTGCAATTCATAGTAAGGGTTATAATTCCAGCCGTTTGCCTTGGTTTTGCACCTTTAGTTCATTGCTTCCTCTCTAACCGCCAATCTTGCCTCTGGGATTTATTAATTTCAGCCTGACTCGTTGCTCCCTATCTTCATGGCCGGTTGATCCATCTTTACATTTGCCCACTTTTCCGTCGTAGTTTGCCAAAGGTCATGAATGAGTTTCATAAAACATTCAGATTAAGAATCCACATCTCTTGCAGCCACTGTGGTGAACATGAAACAGTCATCATTATTTTGCAGATGTGAGGAAGTCTACTTTGCTTTAGTTTTAAACAAAACCAGATTGCACCACGCATTTCCGGAGCCAGTCATCAAGCACTTTATAAATTTTACAAATTCTTGTTCCTTGCATGGTTCACAAAGATTTACTGGTCTTCATATTAAATCAAACTCTTGTCCCTCTGTAAATCCCATTTAGATGTTGGAAGGATACAAGACCTCAGCATCAAACTCTGTTATACCAGATAGGATATTGGTTCTGAAGGCAACATCGGTGGGGGTGTAGTCTATCAACAGTGGGAAGAAACTGAACTATAGCACTTGACTCAGAGAAATTTATTAGTAGGTGCAAAAGGAAAACTGCAAATTACAAGTCAAAGAAATACACACTAGTCTTGAGCCTCAAAAAAGTAGCATTTTAAATTCACAAACTACAGCAGAAAGTTATTTTGCATACATGAGTATTCATATATTTTATCTAAATCTGATGATGACAACTTCTGACAGCCACTTTTCACATATTTATGTCAACCTAAGTCTTCTGACTGGGACTTATATAGTCATTTAAATCACATTCAGAAGATTCATTCAGCCCTCATTGCTATGCTGCACTACGTGTATAAGCCAATACTGAGACCATGTTAACTCGCTTTGTAATACTGAAGACTAGTAAGAGTATTGCTTTTTCCCCCCCTAAGGAAAAATTAGTGCAGAAAGGTTCCAGTGTTCTGTCTTGGGTCCTCTCACTTCTATATAGAACAGGAGTGGGCAACTGGATCCTGCTGGACAGCCTGATGCAGAACTGGCCAGCTCTGTGTGGGCCACTTTGGGTGGGACAGAACCAGCCTGCCCATGAGGTAGAGTGAAGCAGCCATCTTAGGCAGTACAATCCCTCCGTGCTGGGGCTTTTACAGCTGACATTTGCCACCACCACATGACTTTGGTGAGGGGGGGAGGGGCTGCACCTTCCCGTTTCTGCTAAGCCAGTTTTCCATTTGTTTAGGAGCTGCTACAGTTGAGCAGTTTATTTTGTGCCTGTGAAAATGAAAGTCTGATTCCCCATTAAATATTTCTGCAATTCTGGGCTAGAACAAGTGTTGTGTCACTGGCACTTTGGAAACCTCACATTTTTCGAGATGAGAGAAAGAGCTTCTCCTGTGGCTCCAGTACATTCCACTCTCCACCACTTCGGGGATTTTTCTTTAAAAAGTTGAAGTCTGGGTCTTCCCCTGCCCATGCCTAATAATCTCAGACATAAGAGGAACTCTGTGGGAAAGAGACCAAGGGTGCTTTTTAGCCCAGCAGCCTGTTTCCAGCAAAAGCCAGACACATTATTCTGGGAAGCCCAAAAAGCAGTGCATGAAGGCTACAGTCGTTCTCCATTGTCTCCACACACACACCCCACCGCAACTACCAACTCAGACCACACAGACAACTGGCATTCAGCAACATACTACCTCAGAACCGGCCACTAAGACCATTAATTATTATCTGTACCAAAAGGATAATATAAAGGCATGAAAAGATACCTATGCACCACAAGGGATGAAGACAGAGTGAGGGAAAGGGTCAAGGGAACCACAAATGCATAGCTTCCAAGTGCTCTGGGGAAAAATGGGACACCCCGGTGGCCATTTTGGGTGCCACAATCTTGTTTGTTCTCGCGCTGTGCTCTCACCCCAACAAAAGTGGCTTTTCGGGGCTGCAATCTCGTGTGGAGCCCAAACACAACCCGCTCAGGAGCACATCCTGGAAGACATCCTGGTTTGGGGCTGGAAAAAGTTGGATGGTATGCAAGTGACTCTGACATGTGAAGGGAGGTGGAGAGATGGTGTTGGATCCTGACCTAATGCTGAAATCCTTTATCCGGTTTTCTGGGAGTAAGCACCATTAAACTCAATGGGACTTACATAAACGGCTTTGTGCTCTTAAGTTAGTTTCCACTAAAATCCATGGGATTTAAGTGAAGTCACAACTAACTTGTCCCAAAGATATCAATGGGATCTGATTTCACCTAGCTCACCCTGGATTCAACCCATGATATTTCTTCGCATCCGATTCAATCAGTTCGTATGCAAACAAGAAACTTTGCTATGCAAGCAGGCCAGATAAGGTCTTCATGAAAGGATTGGCCAGATTGTATGCTGACGGTGGTGAACGTAACCTAGAAACAGTCGATTGCTGGTGTAATATTATCCATGAACCTCTACTTTTTCTGCCCCAACACTATGAAAGCCTTCACCCTATATTGATTGGACTTCGTCTGAGAGCCAATTCACCCAACTGTCTTTGATACCACAACTAAAATACCACAACTAAGCCATTAGCCTGGTTGTGTGCTAATAGATATCAATGACAGACAAGCTGGAAACACAAGCCTAGCCCTTAGCAGTACCAAGCCAACAAGCTGAACTGGACATTTGAATTGCTATTATCCTTTGCTCATGAAAGTCATCCAACTTGGCCCTAGGAAAATTTCCAAGCAAGTCTCTTTCTTTGCAGATGCCAAACTCTAATGGACCGTATTTGCTGGTCGGCTTAAAAAAAGAAGGACAAACATGACCCCAGATTAAGGTGTTTTCTTTCACCTCACCAATCAAAAATGCTTCTCTACCAATAATACTGAATTAATATATGGACTGCAAGAAGATCAAACCTATCCATTCTGAAGGAAATCAGCCCTGAGTGCTCACTGGATGGACAGATCCTGAAGCTGAGTCTCCAATACTTTGGCCACCTCATGAGAAGAGAAGACTCCTTGGAAAAGACCCTGATGTTGGGAAAGATGGAGGGCACAAGGAGAAGGGGACAACAGAGGATGAGATGGTTGGACAATGTTCTTGAAGCTACCAACATGAGTTTGACCAAACTGCGGGAGGCAGTGAAAGACAGGAGTGCCTGGCGTGCTCTGGTCCATGGGGTCACGAAGAGTCGGACACGACTAAACGACTAAACAACAACAACAACATATTTGCTTTTGTTTTGCTATGTTATGACTAAACAACAAATATATGATTTATACATTTTCTCACCTTATAGATGCTAAATTATTCTAGTTTGAAAAGGTACCCATAGAGAAAAGCTAGTACAATTGTTTCATGATTTCAATGTGTCAATGCGCTTTCTTTTACTTATTGGTTCAGGAAATGTGAATTGGGTGGGTTGAAAAAGTGAACTGAGCAAATTCCTCCCCCATCTGTACTCATGGGATATGATTGACTTACCATGGTGCCCTAGAAGATCTGACAGTAAAATGCAGTCCTTCAATTTCATAGTGGCAGGTCCTGAAGATCACAGCACACCAGCTGGAATACTACAATGACTGCAAGCAAATTTTGAGATGCCATTATCTGCTTACAAGTGGGGAAAGCAAACTCTGGATTTGTCATTTTTTTATAATCGAATACATAGTTGCTAAATGCATCCAGGTAGACTTTCGACTACCATGCTGAAAACGCACATTACAGTCACTCATTTACATCCAAACATTGTGACCACTCTGATATAGCTTCAATATCTTAAATCCTTTGATCTCTCCCTACAAAGTCGAACTTTATAATGTTCAATCACTTTTTCTTGCCTCCCTTTATCCACTAGCAGAGAAAAACAGAAAGAGGTGGGTGCGAGAGAGCCATCCTAAGATCTCTAGCACCCTCATTCTAAATGTTATTGTTGAATAGTGGAAAAGATGGAGGAAGGACACAGCTCTGTTGGATTCACAGCTCTTTATTGCAGCAGTTAGAACTGCTCCTGGAATCAGACTGACTGCAGCCTAGCTGGCTGCTTTATATAATACTAAGTAACTTGAAACAGTAACAACTCACAACTAGCTAACCAATCAAGAGCGACAGTTTTCCTTCATTTACATACTGGTGGCCCTGAGTGAGAACTGCAACTTAATCTTAATACATAGCAGTAATAATTACTTGGACGTTAATCCCAGAGATGTCAGTGGGATTTACTTCCAAGTAAATGTACCTAAACTTTTCTCAGATTATTTCAGCTCCAGAATTCAGTTTCTGCTATTGAGGCATAATATCTTACTTCTGTCTTTTCTTCATATTTAACTTCCAGCCAGCACAACTAATGGCAAGGGCTAAGTTTTATTTTCTGTGAGTATACCATGAGTCTTTACCTACCAATTCCTTGAGTATTTTTGAGAGGTACAGACACCATAGGTGGCCATAGACATCGTGTTCCTTCTCACATCCAAACTTAGCCTTCTGTATTCAGAAACGTGAATGAGAGGAAGTAGGCTTGATCAGCTGCTGCCTCTTCTGCATAGGAAGGAAAATGTCTCTATGTGAGCGTGCAGATGAGCACACATAGGGGCCATAAACTACTTTGCTCTATCCTGTCTAGAAAACTTTGGCCCCCAAAGGCATAATTCCGTTTCCATTTTGGCAACATCACTCGAGATGCATGTACATTGAAGCCAGGCTTCCACTTTAGGGAGCAGAAGGGAACAGGATTTGTCATCTGAAGGGCCAGAATGACTAAAACACTATAAAATCAGAGGGAAAGTTAAAAATAGCAGTTTCTTCTTTGGAACAGCAGCAGCAGAAGCAGCAAATAATTAAGGTTATAAGCCTGCACACACTTTCGCGTTTGTAAATTATATCCATTAACTGAGAAGGGACTTATCTGTGAGTAACAACTATGCCCAAGATGTTTGTGCATTAAGCACCTTTATTTGCAAACAGACTTTGGTAAAAATGATTTGGAAGCAGGAGCAAAACGCAACGAGGCAGACAAAAAAGAGATGTTTGTTAGTCCAACACATTTTGGACTTTACTGGTCCTTCTTCAGGGAAATTTGGAAAAAAATACAGATTTAACCTTTAGCAAATGCAAAATGTTTTGCTACAGCAAAATAAAAGGCAAGGCAGCACATCTCCTACTTCCAGTTCCTTTTTAGAGTTCCCATTTTTGTTGCATGTCCACTGAAAATGAGAGAACTTAACATCCTGACCCTATTGTGATTAACAACAGGAGCACAGCTTGCTGTACTATAAGCCTTGACGGACACTCACCAAGCAAGAAGCTTTTCACAGATCTCACGATTTTTTTATTTAGGATGTAGCTTAGGAGAAAGCATTATTGATACCCTTTACAATTACAGAGTTGTAAGGCTGACATTCACTTTATCTTTTCTCCTTTTGTTCTTATTTTGCTCATTTCCTATCCAACTCCTCCCCAAAGAATGATTTGCTGCCATTTTTTTTTTCAAAATTAGGAGCACAAACGAGAGGACAGGATGGATGAGGTTCTATAATGACAGTAGAGACAGTGGCAGAGGAAGGGGGGGATGTGTGACAAAAATATGAGCGATTTATTTTTTTTTAAAAAAAATGGGCTCACAAAACTTTTTAGTTCAGTCAAGAAATGTAACGAAATGCAGCTGTCACTGGGCACCACACCGCAGGGGGGTGACACTTACCTGGGAGTGACATGGTGGCTTGGGTGCCTGCAGGCTCCGCACTGCATAAAACAGCAGCATGGGACTTGCGTCTGCCCTCCGCCTCTCCCTCAGCCGCCCTACAGCTGAGGGGGAGGCAGTGGAGAGGCTCCATGCAGCGCGCCCTGCCCCCATGGGTGGCTCGCCCCACCCCCGGCTGCAGGACGCATGCACCGCACAGGGCACCCAAGCGGCTAGCTATGCTGCTGAGTAGAGAGACCCTTCGCAAAATGAGGGTTGCAGTTGGCACTCAAATCCAACCTGGTGAAAAGCACACAGTGGTTCTCAACCTGTGGGTCCCCAGATGTTGTTGAACTATAACTCCCATCATCCCTGAGCTCTGGCCTTGCTAACTAGGGGTGATGGGAGTTGTAGTCCAACAACATCTGGGGACCCACAGGTTGAGAAAGGCTGACTTAAGGCCAACAACTCTGCTTGGGCTTAGCTCAACACAATCTTATCCTTCCCAAGGAAGGTTGCCTGATCAGATCTCTTCCAGCTGTCAGAAAACTCGCAATGACCTTCCTCTTTTGGACGGCTTTTGGCGCTTCTTTGACAGAAGCCACCCTTAAACTGTTCACTTCTTATTTAGCTCGTCTTAACTATTTAGTTGCTGTCATGTAAGGGTGTTGCTTTTTCAACATAGTTTCAAGAGCTTGTTGTGTTTTATTAATGGTTGTTCACTGTGAGCATCTTTGAAAACTTTATGTCTGGTGAGCCTACTGGGAAATGAAACAAATAAGGCAAGGTGACACTGATGCAGTTGGCTCTGTGGCTGCCAATAACACCATTTGGGCTAAAAACTGGAGTGCATGTGAGTTGTGCTTATTGGTTCTGCTGCCCCACGGAGACTATTGAAAGCTGAGTTTGATTTCTCCCAAGTATTTTTTTTTTGGGGGGGATTAGGTGTGAGTGGGTGTTTCTGTATGGGAAAAAGTGCTGATTTAAAAAAAAAAACCATATTGCTTAGTAGTTTGACCATCGCCTTGGAAAATGGCCAGCAGTTGTCTTGGAAAACATAACACGTACCAAAGACTCACAAAACAGGAAGTGAAGTGAAATTCATTTATACTTCTGGTTTCCTGTTTCAGTGCTTGCAGCAATGTGTGAAAACAGCCTTAAATGCATCATTCCCATTGTGCTGCTGTGTGTCCTTGGCACATCCTTCTCTTGCCAATTCTGTGCTATGGGATAGCTTTGTGTCAGACTTTGGGGAATCAGATCCCTCCCCCGGTGGCAATAAATAAGCAGACAAAACGGAAGGAGCGTTCTTGCCAGGTAAGTTCTTTAATGATCACAGCGAGAGACAAAGGAATGCATATACTGTATCTCTAAAAAATGGCATTGCTCCCAGTAAAGGTTCACCCCCTCCGTCCCCATTAATCTATGTCACTCCTATGTCGGGTAATCTGAGCTTGTTGCCGTTGCACTTTCTGTTCTAACACATTCCAAGCCCTTCTACTCTTAGGCGAAGTGTGTGTGTGTGTGTGTGTGTGTGTGTGAGAGAGAGAGAGAGAGAGAGAGAGAGAGAGAGAGAGAGAGAGAGGAGGAATGCTGTCCAAGGACACTGAATCTGCCAGCTGTCTCTCTATCTTGGCATTTCCTCTTCTAGCTGTTTCTCATCCAGTATTTCCCAGCATTCCCCCTCTAGACTATGACCTTCTGCAAACCACTGTTCTAAATCAATACTGCCCTTGGGAAGGTTCAGAAAAAGGGTGTGTGTGGCTCCCCCCATTCCTCATCAGTCCAGTCCCTGACACTTTGCATGTTGCTACTAGGCCTTTTCTGGTAATAGTGGTTTTTGCCTGTATAGCAGAAAGGAACGACATTGCACCTTCCTGGATCATCCAGGATGACAGCAGCATGATTCCATATACAGTGGTACCTTGGGTTACAGACGCTTCAGGTTACAGACTCCACTAACCCAGAAATAGTGCTTTGGGTTAAGAACTTTGCTTCAGGATGAGAACAGAAATCGGGCAGCAGCGGGAGGCCCCATTAGCTAAAGTGGTACCTCAGGTTAAGAACAGTTTCAGGTTAAAAACGGACCTCCAGAACGAATTAAGTTCTTAACCCCAGGTACCACTGTAGTGCTATGTTGTGCCAGTCCCTGGATCACATTGTGGACCTGTACTGTACTTTCTTTCACATCCAGCTTATATATTTGTGGTATATGTCAGAAGCCAGGGTTTTGACAATGCCCTCTTAGAAACAGGCCACAAAGTCACTCTGACAAACTATTGGTCCATAATTGAACACAGCTTCCCAAAACAGTTGCTTATTTAGTACTAAACTTTTGATGACCCACTTAGAATGAAGTGGGGGAGGGGGCAGGGAAGCTATATTTAAAATATCCCAGGTTTTCTGCCATACCAAGGCAACAATTAGTGTAGCCTTTCATTTCTAACTGATCTGAATGGAACACGTTACACAAGGCTGTATGCCTTACAAAATGATCCTTCCTATCCAGTGAGCTCAGTAAGATTTACTTCTATGTAAGCATGCATTGTAGTTTCTATGCAAGTGGCAGTCTGGGTTTTTTTTATTTACATTGCTTATATATTACAATTATATCCCAAGGAGCTCAATCTAATGTACATGATCCCCCTCTTCCCATTTTATACTTACAACAATGTGGTGAGATAGGTTATGATGAGAGACAATGACTGGCCCAGGGTCAACCAAATTTACATCACAGAATCATAGAATTAAATGATTAAATGGTTGAAAGCTAAGCAAAGCACATAGGTAGCTGAATAGTCACATTTCAACTTATATACTTTTTGCGCGTCTCCTGTGCTCTGCTTTATTATTATTATTATTTACTAAATTTATTCATATCCCGCCTTAATAAATCATTAAAACATTAAGCTTTAAACATATTTTGGATCCTACATCCACCATTGTTAATACAGAGCTACTGCTCAGTTTCTGGACATTATTATTATTTCTACCCCGCCCATCTGGCTGGGATTCCCCACATAACAAGATGGGACTGTATCTTCTCCTTCAGTCACTGGAGAAAACCATGGCAACCTGTACAGTCAGGGGTGACCATCTCATCTTGCCACCTGATAGCAAAACGGGCTTTTTCGGGATGACTTCAAATAGTGGACTATGCAAACTTCCCTTTTCCTCTAATTGTCACTCAAGAGTCAGAATTAACACCCACTGATGACACATACGTGCTGGGGTGTGATTGTTAAGTACTTCAGGGGCTACAGTTTTGGCTGAGCCAGTGGGTGGGAGACTATTTTGAAGTAAAATCCTGAGGAATGGAGAATAAGAATGCTTCCAAAGAAGGGAAGAACCAGAAGACAGAAACCACAAGGAGGAACAGGAAATGAAACAAAAGCAGAGGAATAGCTGTGGCTACAAGAGGAGATGCATATTTTAACACGCTTAAGTTCAGTCCCACAGTCCCACCACACATTTAAAGCGCTGTGATACCACATTAAACAATCACAGCCTCCCCCGAAGAATTCTGGGAGCTATAGTTTGTTAAGGGTGCTGAAAGTTGTCAGGAGACCCTGATTTCACTCCTAGGGCTACAGTTCTCAGGGTGGTTGAACCCTCTTCTCAGGTAAATCTGTTACCATTTAAAATAGCATCATAGTGCTTTGAATGTATGATGGCACTGTGGCCTATGCTTGATACTCTTAAGGGTCAAAACGAGCTTCAAACTCTAATGCCAAGGGTGCCCACAGACTCTCACTATTTTGGGGGAGGGATTCAAGCAAATAGCAAAAAAAATTAGGATTGCACAGTTGAAGTGCTCTCTCGCCCTAGTGCGACAAACCTGCTTTTTGAGGTTAGGAAAACAACGGGGAAATGCACCGAAAAGTGTGGATGGATGGACAGTTTTATACACAAGATGAATTTCTTGTTTTTGTGGACCACTTAGAGCCTGCAGGCAGCCATGCATCACACACCCTGGCTAATATGGCCGCCACTGATACCTCATCTTTTAAAGAAGCTAAGATCCACCATTTTTATTTCTGGCAGATGTGTTATATTGGCATTGTGGGAAATGTTAATGGTAGCTCCCAGAACTACCGGTATATTAAAACACTACTCCTGTCCACCAAGACCGACCAGTAGATACTTTTCCAAAGGTCTCCTCATACCAGGAGTGAATCTTTTGTGCATGAACTTCAAGGCCCCAAACTGCCACATGGTAAAGAAATACCTGGTATCCCACATTATACATGATTGTGGCAACCAGTGGCATGGAATTCCCCTTTGTTAATCATTTCAATAAAAATGAATCTTCTAGTGAAGACATTCTGAACAGCCAGCAAAATATATATTTGGAGGGGGTGGAACACATGGATTTATACTTCCTTAAATGAGGCAAGAGGAGCGTAAGTCCACTGAAAATGAGATCCAATAGTTATGAAAAATATAATGAATAGGAGACCCCACAGAGGATGCGTAAACAAAAAAGGTTTATGCTGGTATGGCCAGTCAGAAGAGACAATACACAAGTAACAACACTACTAGGGGAAAAACTGGGAAGGATAAATGCCATGTATCCCGGAATGTCAGTTTACGGAAAGTTACAGCTTCTGTATTAGATAGATAAAGGCAAAGCACGTTACTAATTACGCCATATTGCCTACATTTTTTTTAAAAAAAAGCATACCATACTTTTTCTTGTGGCATCATATGGTTCCAGCTTTTGATCTTTTCTGTTTACTCTTACCATGTCTTTGATCTAATCAGTTGCATATGTAGGCTTGCTTGCATGTGCATATTATAATCTAACATGGGATCTCCAAAATGTGTCTTCTCCATGGGTAAGAAGAGCAGGAGCACACTGTTAAATTTATCACTGTATTTTACTGCCTGTAGCAGCAAACAAGGGGTCAGTGGCCATAGGTTTTTGAGGTTTCGGCATTCCTCCTGTTTCGGCTTTCCTTGTCAGGCATTTCCTCGTTTTTTATTTACTTACTATCCTTTTTTGTACCCTTCATCTTCTACTTCAAGGGTTCCCTGGGCAGTTTACAATTGCACATAATCAAGAAAAGCACCATCCAAAAGGATTTTTTTGCGTGTTCAGACCCAGAGACCTCCCCTCTAAATAAATTCACACTTGACTCAAATAGTCGTTTGGTTTTTGGCAGAATTTAGGCCACAACTTTATTGATTACAGAAAGTGAGTGGTTGCATAGGCTCTGGTTCGACTAGCTCCCTACACCATTGCAGGTAGCGCTGACCCAGAGCTCTATCATGGGTCAGCCAAGGGTGAATACCTGAGGTAGGTGAAAAGCCTGGGAACAGACTCTGTTCACTCCCCAGATGCTCCCCTGGACTCAGGCATGGGCACAACCCCCTCTCAGGGGTTAACCAAACCAAGTTGAGTCCCTGGATTCCTTTAACGGAATACCCTTCACATAGGGATGGTGAGACCGTTCTCCCATCCCTATCACATGAACCAGTGCCTATCCGCAACCTTACAAGTTGTGATGATTTGCTAGCGGCATGTAAAACCCAAATGGCAACAGCCAATAGCCAAGTGGGGAAAATTCCTGCCGTGCCCCTGTCCCAGCGACAGACGACACAAGTCGGAATAGCAAGGTCAATCACAAATGCCCTAAAAGTAGGGAGAGGTGGGCGGGTGTTCCAAATGCACGTGCCAAAAGAGGAAGCTCTGAGTCACATGCATGGGTATATATAGGTCCCTCAATCTGTTTGGACTGCACCTATTGGCCAGATTGAACCCAACATCGAGGGACCTACCAATCAGGTGTTGTGGCTGACCAATCTTACCCACCCACAACACAGGAGGTCAGTCTCCAGGTCCCACCACAACACGTGCCCTCTTTTAGGGAGGACACGATTTAAAAAAAGAAAGAAAGAAAGAAAAGCAGCACTGATTTGATTAACTAATATACCAGTTAACTGCCAAGGTGGCTTCTAAGTACATTGCAAGTGTAAAACCAATGACAAAGAACCCACACATAATTAAAATGCACAGTGAAACAGTTTCATAAAAATGTTGAACTAAACATCCACAATTAAAAGCTAGAATAAAACAAGCCCATTAAAGCACCACAACAATTAAACAGTTAAAGCAACATTTTAAAATAGATCAGCACAGTGTCATTTATTATTATTATTATTATTATTATTATTATTATTATTATTATTATTATAAAATGTTTAAGCAAGCACAGGGTTGACACTGCCCAGGGCTACATGGAGGGATTTGGGAGGGAGGGAAATGGGAGGAGTACACGGGTGCATTCAATTGCCTAACGGTGTCCGCGTCACCTAGGAGACTGCAGCCGCAGAGGTAAGGAAAGCAGAGTCATTCCATTGTCTGGAGAGGTCACTTCCTAGTTCACATGGAAAAGCCATTTTCAATGGAGCCCAGTGATGGAAGCGAGAAGCTGTATTGAGGCAGCACCCCTAACAATTTTGCACCTGAGGCAACCGCCTCTGTGCTCCCCCCCCCCCCCCACTACACCACTGCAGGACACAGTTGGTAAGGAAATGCTTGTGGGCAGACTAGAATACTAACTTCAGAGCCAAGACCAGAGCTTAAACTCCAGTTAATCTTAGTTGGGTAGAGGAATCCAAGCCTCTTCCCAGCCCTGCCAAGCTCCACTGGCCTTTGTAGTCAATCATGGCTTCCAACAGGGGAGCCCCACCACTGAAGAAGAAGAAGAGTTTGGATTTGATATCCCACTTTATCACTACCCTAAGGAGTCTCAAAGCGGCTAACATTCTCCTTTCCCTTCGACCCCCACAATAAACACTATCTGAGGTGAGTGTGGCTGAGAGACTTCAGAGAAGTGTGACTGGCCCAAGGTCACCCAGCAGCTGCATGTGGAGGAGTGGAGACACAAACCCGGTTCCCCAGATTACGAGTATATCACTCTTAACCACTACACCACACTGGCTCTCACACTGAAGAGCACCCCAATGCTTCTACCCAGACAGTGGGCAGAAGCTACTGATGGCAGTACCCAGCTGTATCTGGACAGGGATAGCCTAACTTCTGTGGCCTACGCTCTGGTCACATCTAGGTTGGATTACTGCAATGCGTTATACGTGGGGCTGCCTCTGAAGATGGTTCGGAAACTTCAGCTGATGCAGAATTCAAAGGCTAGATTGCTCACCAGAACAAGACTGTTTGAGCATATAACACCAATCCTGGCCTGACGGCCTGGCTGCCAATTAGTTTCTGGGCCCAATTCAAAGCACTGGTTTTGACCTGTAAAGCCTTACACAGCTCAGGACCTCAACACCATAAGGGCCACGTCTCTCCATACAAACTGACCCAGACTCTATGCTTGTCACCTGAGGCCCTTCTCTGTGTATCCCCTCCTTGAGAGTTTCGAAGGGTGGCAACACAAGAACGGGCCTTTTCTTTTGTGGCTCCCTCACTGTGGAATGCTTTCTCCAGAGAGGGAGCGGTCCTGATGGTCACCTAGCTCTATTCCCTGCAATGCAGACCACTGTAGTTGGAGAGGTTTGGATTGTGCTCTGAGATTAAGGCGATGGCATTTGGGAGATACAGTGGTGCCCCGCAAGACGAACACCTCGCAAGACGAAAAACCCGCTAGACAAAAGGGTTTTCTGTTTTGGAGGCGCTTCGCAAAACGAATTTCCCTATGGGGTTGCTTCGCAAGACGAAAAAAATCTTGCATCCCCCCGCGGGTTTTTTTCACTTTTTCGCCCTTTTCTTAAGCCGCTAAGCCGCTTATCAGCTGTTCCGCTGATAAGCTGCTTAACAGCTGATCGCTGGAAGCCGCTTTACAGCTGTAGCGCTAATCCGCTAAGATGTCAATGGGCTTGCTTCGCAAGACGAAAAAACCGCTAGACGAAGAGAATCGCGGAACGGATTATTTTCGTCTTGCGAGGCACCACTGTACCAGATTCAGTCACTGCACGCTGGATTCACATGGCAAGAATCTTTGAGTCATTTCTGCCATGAGTCCCCATCATGCTTTCCTGTGGAGTCATACAGAATCCATGCCTTCCTCTACAGTTTTCATTTCCCAAGTTATGCCTTCAGATTCTCACTAATCCTCCAGCCTCCTCCTAGTTGTCATTCACGTAAAAAAAACACACCCAAAAATCTCAATGCATGCAAGCATGTCTTAATGTTCTTCTTCAGATAAGTCAGTTTTCCTCACCGCCTACAGTGATCATCTCAGGAGTTTTCAGTTATTCAGACCAGATGGCGGGCAGATGCACGGGTCTCAAAGACAAACACGACCATCTCTTTGGCTTGTCTACCTCCACACTTTCTCGGTGTTTTCTCCAAAAAAAAAAAAAGGATGTTTGTTTCTTTATTTAAAGCATTTTTACCTTGCTTCTCATGAAAAGGTTCCTGGTACAGCTTGCCATCTAAAAGATGGGACACAAAACGGGAGAGCGGGATGGAGGGAAAAGAGGCAAAAAGCAAACACAGGCACCAGTTCTTAAAAGTTACAGAGTTTTAATGAAGACCAGATGGGATGGGAACAGCTTAGGGAGAAGAGGAGGAGCCAAATGGAGCTGGTGTCTCAGCAGAACCAACAAAAAGGGCTGCTTTGCTGTTGCTGGGCTGGCACTTGAGGGTGGAAAGGAGACTGAGGTACTGGGCCCTGTTTTAATAAATATCCAATAAAAACATGCCAAATGTGCCTCATTGGAACTGTTCACGTTTTGTTTTGTTACATTAACATTACAGCATGCTATAGTTGGGTGGTTTTTGATATTTTGGCTGCAACCCCATGCATGCTTACCTCTGAGTAAACCCCACTGAACACGGAATCTTATTTGTAGTGTAAAAATTATGGGTGTGGGCCCCTCAGACAGGATAAAGACCACAGTGGGGGGGGGGTGAGGGGTTGTCAATGTGTTAAATCTCTCCAAGCTCCTTGCTACAGTCATGTGATGCCCCCTCCTGTCAGCTGTTCTTCAATTCACTCTTCTGTCCTGTCAGCATACTGGAAGATGGTAAAATTTCCGCCCAAAGGTATACATTGGCTGTGTACACACCACAGTTTAGTGTGCATTCTTTGCTTTCTGAGAGGCAGAAAGGATTGTGGGATGCTCCGCGGTGGTACACACCGACTGTGACATCACCGTGGTGCAGGAAAGGGCTTTGACACGAAGCAAAGCTTAGCACAGGTACAGACTGGGAATTAGCCATTTTAAAATGGTGGATAAAACCTCCTGCCTAAAGACTTCCTGTCTGTCAAAGGTTAAAGATGGAGATGGGGAGGAAGATGGGGGAGCCGGAAAGATGCCTAACTTTATGCACAACTGAAACCACTCCAACCACTCATATTAATTAGTAGCACGTGGTTGCTTCACATGCAAAGGACAACACAGAAAGCTATCATAAGAAATGTCTGAAAAATCCAATAGTACAGGGGAAGAAGCAGAGGAATAACTACAGGTTGGGGCATGTGTTGTGTCTCAAGAGCAAGGAAGAAGTGCTGGGGTGGGGTCCACAAATGTGGCTGAATGAGAAAAAAATCTAGTTTTAGAAAGTAGGAGAAATATACAAGAGCATTCCAGCCTAGTAGAAGCCTGCCAATGGTAGGTCAGAGGTCAAACTGGCCCACATTTTAAGAGTCTTTTCTGACCATGAATGCTGAGAAGCTGTGCAGGCATATGTCTACTTTGCGGTAATGTGCAGCGTTTGCTAAAGACTAGAGCTGAAGATAGATTTCCTTACCAACAAGGTTCAATTGACATAGCCTTGAAAATACATAACGGAATTGTCTATTTCCCTGACGAGCAGAAGCCCTGACTGTAACCTCCACATTCACTTGACGCTGACAGTGTTTGTTGCATAAACCATGAGCTAAGTGAAAAGCAGCAGGAATGTGCCCCACTTTGGAACATTGGTCATAGTTCTTCTATATCAGATGTGCAACAGACCATTGTTTGAGGCTGGCAGTCAAGGATCTCTTTTTGTTGCGAGACTTTTGTGGGTGAGCTGAGAGTTTGTTTGGACCCCGGGAGAAAACCCAGAGGCTGAGGGGGAGTGTGTGTCTGAAGGAAAATGAACTGATATTGATTTATATCTATTAGAAACTTCGTATTAATGTAACATTTTTATATGTAACTGTGTATTTTTGTAATATTTTGCTTGTTGCCTGCTGCTTCAGTTTTTTGTACACCGCTTAGAGATGTTTTTAACATGTTAAGTGGTACAGAAATTATATGATCAAATAATCAAAATTTCTCCCAGTCCAGCAGATTGGAATCCATAAGCTTAAATAATGGATGAAAGAAGAAAACCGGCTGTTTGATTTCTTTCCCCTCTGCTCCCTCCCCACAAACCCAGTCTTTAAGCCTGACATTTTTGAAGCCTACTTGCGTTATATTTTACATGGGGTGCTCAAGACATTTTTGAAGATGCCGTCAGAATACAGATAATTACTAAGTTCATGTAAGGTGGGTAGGCTGGCACACACTAAACACTTAGCATTATGCAGCCAACCTTGAAAAGTGTTCCAAATCCATCAGTCATCATGGAAAAATTAGAAGCTTTTCTGGAAACCTGCCTTTCCAAATAGATCGTTTATACTTAATGGACTCCATAATTCTGCATTAAGTATGAAGGATTTTGGTGTGCAGATTTCCTCAGCATGTTTTTGGTAGTGTGGAACAAGTCAAAACAACTAGCTGCTTCATAGAACAACATTAGTCAAGACACAGAAGCATTACTCATTATCAACATTACAAGACATCCTCTTTAATCAACCCGCCAGTATATTGCAAAGTGTGAGGCTCCAAAAGGCTTCCATACCGCAGTGTTGGCACTATTAATATCCTTCTACTTTTTTGTGCTATACTTATTACTTAGTTTAAAACTTGATACACCACCTTTTGAGGAAAGCTCTCAAGGGTTCATATTTTAGTCCCAAAGAAAATAAGACTAGAGTTCATTATATTTCATACAATGCTATTCATTCACAATTGGCTGATGAATTGTGGGGAAAGGCAAGACCTTTCAAATCTTGCATTGGAATAAGACCTATGGGGACCCAGTGTGTTTACTTTTAATTGGACACTGGAATTGGGGGTAGAGACAGCAGCTGACCTCATTGCTGGTTACAAAGGGGCCTCCATGATAGTTTAAGCTTCAAGGTCCCAAAAATGTATGCCTGCCACTGGGGCCACCTGACATTAGGATGTCATGTGTGTGGCAAGTGAGCAGCCCACCCTCCTGTCAAACTTGGAGCACAAGGTGTGGTGAAGATAATATGTCCTCTTAGCCATACCCAGTTTCCCACCCTTGGTTTAAGCCATCCATGCCCTTGAAGCAAATATAATGAGTGACGTTACTCCCAAATAGATCAGCATGGACCCCAAACACTGTCACATAACGCGCTTTTGATATTTCCTTAGTTAGAGCTACTTTCTCCATGGACATAGGAAGCTGCCTTTTGCAGCATCATACTGTTAGTCCATCTATTTCAGTACAGTCATACCTCAGAAGTCAAATAGCATCCGTTCCGGAAGTCTGTTCAACTACTGAAACATTCGGAAACCAAAGCATGTCTTTGGAAGCTCCTGCAGCCAATCAGAATCCACGGAAGCCCTGTTGGACGTTTGGCTTCCAAAAAAACGTTCAAAAACTGGAACACTCACTTCTGGTTTTTGATCATTCGGGAGCCAGAAGGTTTGACTCCCAAGGCGTTATGGAGCCAAGATACAATTGTATTTGCACTGTCTAGCAATGGTTCTCCACAGTTTCATGGAAGAGTGTTTCCCACCCCTACCTGGAAATGCCAGGGTTTGAACGTGAGACCTTCTGCATGTAAGGCAGATGCTCTACTGTTGATGTGCCTCTATTCCCTTCAGCATACTTCAGAGGTCAGAAAAGCAGGTGCCTTTGCTTACAACAGAAAATTTCCTGGTCATATCAGCACCAGTGAGCACATGAAGGCCAATGAGGACATTTGCTCTTTCCCTATGGCCCAATCTAGGAGACGGTGAGATTGTGCTCTGCAGACATCTTTCCTGTAATAAACCATGCATTTGGAGGAGCAGTATGCACCAGCAACAGGAGGGCCTTGGTGTCATATGCCCAACCATTCTGACGGAGAATTTTTATTGGCATCAATGGCATAATGGTTGTGTCAGCTTCCTCCTGTTTGTGTATCATCAACACAACCAGGAGGAAGTTGGCACCATCATTATTATTCTTCATCAGATGTTCAGTCTTCATCAGATATCTTCATCAGATGCCATGGCTGCAATCTGTTGCTGTTCCTGCCACAACCACACTCTCTGTCACTGTGTCTTGAGGACCACAGTAGAGACTTCTCAGCCAGATACATTGCTCATCCAACATGTTTCAATAGTGCACTTATTCCTCAGTTTTTCTTTTTTCAATCTACCTCCTGATCCTGCTTTTTAATGCAGATATTAGTCACATGTGATCAGTTTTCTGAGCTGTATTTGCCAGCGCCTTTTCACCCAACGGTACAATCCTTCTCTGAGAAGCTTCAGGTACTGGGATATATTGGACATCTGCTAATCGCTTGGTAGTTTCCACCAGTTCTGACATGGAGGAGGGAATGAAATCTCAGGCTCAGGGGTTGAATGTGGATCTCCAAACTTCCCTGTCTGGCCCTAGGAACACCTTGCTGTTTGTCCTGGTCTGAGCCCTCCTTGAATGCTTTTGCCTAGCTGGAATATGTGCTAATGCCTCTCGCTTGCTGGATGGAAGGAGAAGAGTAAAGCCTCTGACTTCTGCATTGCTGGAATGTAGCCTATTCTGTAAGAACTTGTGGCCACATACATTTTGGCCCTGACCACCACTGGCATGAGGTTCTCAGCAGGTTGTCCTTGAGGGAATGCAGACCTTGGGTTAAAAAATGGTTCTCTACTTGTGTTCTGGGGCAGGCATGCCTTTTGTTTATGTGATGCAATAAGCCTGTTCCATTTGCAGTAAAGAAGGGTCTTAGGAAAGCTGAGATGCCATACTGCCCAGGTATGCATGGCATCTTATTCACATCAACTAAATGAAAAATATGGCTTCTCCTGAGGATCTGAAAACCCAGGCTCAGTCGTACAGGAGAATGCAGTCTTGAAGGTAAGCCAAGTTGTTGAGGGCGCTATAGATCATAACTAGCACTTGGAACGGTGCCCAGAAATGGATTGGTAGGAGCCAGCTATGTTGCTGCAACACAGGAATTTACTTGCAAGATCACCTTACCCCGTACATGCGCACTCAGCCGCTTCAAACTGCAGAGCTGGCACTGTTACAGGTGCCACATAATATGCATTCAGCACTTATAAGAGACTGATCTTCCAGTGTGCACAAACTTTGGAACTCACTGCCTATTGACATTAGGCAGGCTCCTTCATTGTACTCTTTTTGACGCCCGCTGGAAGCATCCTTTAACATGGTTTTAGCTTATTGCGTCTTTCAATTCTTTTTGGAATATTTTAAATACTTGTTTTTGACTGACAGTTTTGTTCTTTTATTCTTTTCAAAAAAAATTATTACAATCAAGCAGCAGATAAATGTTGTGAAATAAAACTAACAAACAAGCTTCCCAGTTCCAGTCAATAGTCTGGCTGCAGATTTAGAACCAAATAAAGTTTCTAGATACAGTGGTACCTCAGGTTACATATGCTTCAGGTTACATATGCTTCAAGTTACAGACTCCGCTAACCCAGAAATAGTGCTTCAGGTTAAGAACTTTGCTTCAGGATGAGAACAGAAATCGTGCTCTGGCGGCACGGCAGCAGCAGGAGGCCCCATTAGCTAAAGCGGTGCTCCAGGTTAAGAACAGTTTCAGGTTAAGTACGGACCTCCGGAACGAATTAAGTATTTAACCCGAGGTACCACTGTACTACAGGGATGCAGGTGGCGCTGTGGGTTAAACCACAGAGCCTAGGACTTGCCGATCAGAAGGTTGGCGGTTCGAATCCCTGCCACGGGGTGAGCTCCCGTTGCTTGGTCCCAGCTCCTGCCAACCTAGCAGTTCGAAAGCACGTCAAAGTGCAAGTAGATAAATAGGTACCGCTCCGGCTGGAAGATAAACGGCGTTTCCGTGCGCTGCTCTGGTTCGCCAGAAGCGGCTTAGTCATGCTGGCCACATGACCCGGAAGCTGTATGCCGGCTCCCTCGGCCAATAAAGCGAGATGAGCGCCGCAACCGCAGAGTCGGTCACGACTGGACCTAATGGTCAGGGGTCCCTTTACCTTTACCACTGTACTACATCTAGATACTAGATCTAGATACCTTGATACTAAGGTTGCCTTACCTAGAGCATGTTCCAGTAGATCAAACAAGATGTCATTAAAGCATGTACCACAGCTGTGCAGTTGCTGTCATCAAGGCAGGGCAGGGCAGAACTGTACAGCTTACCTGGCTTTGCTTACCTGGTTGCTGATTACTGAGAGGGGTGAGGTGGCAGGGAGGTCAGCATGGTGTGGCTGCAGCGGCAGAGCCAATCTGATGCTGAGACACATCCCATGGCATGTTCCATGGTTTAGAACAGTGTTTCCCAGACTTGGGTCTCCAGCACTTTCTAGACTACAATTCCTATCATCCCTGACCACTGGCCCTGCTAGCTAGGGATGATGGGAGTTGTAGTCCCCCCCCCAAAAAAAAACCAGCCAGAGATCCAAGTTTGGGAAACACTGGTTTAGAAGCACTCAGAATCACGTTTTGGGTGCACGGTTAGTGGTGGCAAAACCTTTTAAGCTTCTGAGTACTGTAACCACTCTGGTGTTAATACTTGTTTCTGGATTCTACTAGCTTTTAACTACAGTATTTCTATATCGACTATGTAAGTGCATACTTGCCCACTAAATTTAACAGCCAGGTATAAGGCATAATTGAGCCTAGTGTGCGAGATTTTTAAAAAGGCTTTTTGCAGACATTTAAGAGATGAACGACTTAGCAATGGAAGAATTCCACCAAAAACAGAGCACCTTTCCAACCACATGTTCTGTGTTATACTTGTCTAAATTTCCTATTTAGAGTGAATAACTGGAAACACTCTGTCAGTATCCCCGATCACAACAGCTGTAGTATGTTTTTGAATGACCCACATTTCTCAAATAAGAATAGGCTGTTTGAATGAATCACCATAGTGTTATGTTAGGCCGAGCTGAAAAGAATTCTCACAAACCTACAGAAAGCTTACACCTGAAGAGTGCTATTTTGCCAGAAAAATGACACCTGAACGTAACTATTCTATATATTTGAAATCCAAGGAAATGTGAATTTGATACACTGAGTTAGTAATAAAAAAATGTAGACGTCCATAGGCAAATTGCGCCACACAATCCTATGCATTTTTACTCAAAGTGTGTCCAACTTTGTTCATTGTGGCTAACTCCCAATAGAAGTATGCGCAAGATTGCAACTTCAGAGACATTTGGACTGCAGAAACCTGCACAGCAGTAGCTAGAGGAAAGAAATTCAAACTGAGCAACCAAGAGTCAAATCCCTGTTTAAGTGGGCTGCAAAATTTAATCACTAGGTTAAACAGTAGTCAACTGATTAAACTGTTGTTGATGATGCTTAAGTACCCATTTCTGGTGTTAGTACAGTTCTCATGTATTATGTAACAAGGGGGACCTGAAACAAAATGTTGGGGTCACATCCACACCATACACCATAGGTAGGCAAACTAAGGCCCGGGGGCCGGATCCAGCCCAATCGCCTTCTAAATCCGGCCCGTGAACAGTCCGGGAATCAGTGTGTTTTTACATGAGTAGAATGTGTCCTTTTATTTAAAATGCATCTGTGGGTTATTTGTGGGGCCTGCCTGGCGTTTTTACATTAGAATGTGTGCTTTTATTTAAAATGCATCTCTGGGTTATTTGTGGGGCATAGGAATTCATTCATATATTTTTTTCAAAATATAGTCCAGCCCTCCACAAGGTCTGAGGGACAGTGGACCAGCCCCCTGCTGAAAAAGTTTGCTGACCCCTGCCATACACTGAAAGGACATGTAAAACCCATGTCTTCCTCCAAGAATCCTAAGAACTGTAGTTTATTAAGTGTGCTGTGAATTATAGCTCTGTGTGGCATAAATGAGAGTTTCCATGATTCTTTGGGGGAAGCTATGTGCTTTAAATGCTTGTTCAATGTATGGTGTGGATGTGACTGTACTGTGAAGTACTCCCTGTTCAGAATGACAGCTACTATTTAATTACCCCTTCTGCCTTGTTTTCAGGCACCACCACCAGTCAGCATTCCACGGCCACTGAGCATGCTCGGTGCTCACTGGGCTTCCTTCCCCACTTTGGAGGGCCCGCCCCTCAATTATTTTGGGGGAGCTTCTGCAAACCACCACCACATGGAATCTGTTGACTCCTCCCTCTTCGGGGTGGATGTTGCTGTTTTGGCTAGATAACACTCGCAACCTGAACATCTGAAACACAGAGAATTAAAAATAAAAAGGGCTGTTTCTTCTAGCAACAAGTGATTATTTTCATTTATAACACTGTCAAGTCAATCTTTGCAACGTTTACTCGGAGGTAAGCCTCCATGTTCAGTCAGGCTTGCTCCTAGTGTATTATTTTTGAAAAGACTCCTAACTGAGGCATTTGGTGGAACACATGTTTTTTTAAAGGAAGACCTGAATCTAAAAGAACAAGAGAAAATGAATTAGTGTTGTTCCAAGGACTTTTGCACAAGTGCTAGTGGAAGACGTCTTGCAGTGCACATGCACAATGTGTCAGGGGTTGTGAATAAGGAAGATACAGAATAAGGAAGATACAGATTGTAGCCATGTTAAAGACTTAAGAAAGCACTTGTCCAGTCATGCACAGGAGTTTGCACAAATAGATGAACTTCTCTAGATCCAGCGTCACTTTTATGATTCGCAGCACACTTCTTCTACCCCTTCCAAGAGAAGAAGAGGCTTTCTATTAGAATAGGGAGGGAATCCAATCCACAACATCCATTCCACTGACTGGTTAAAATGAGGTGATTTGTTACCCAACTGAGCAACAATCTTACCAGGAGGCCTTAGGCAAAGTATTTCCTCTCAGCATCAGTTTGCCATCTATAAAATGGGAGCAAATTATTTTGTAACATATGGGCTCAAACTCCTCTGAACTAATTGGTCCTATGGAAGTGATAAACAATAATAATGCAGATAAAACGACTATTTGTTTCTCGTTTGGCATAAACAGCTACATATAACTGCGTCTTTTTCATTGACCCATAACACCTTATCCTACCCTCTGGATATATTTTTTTCTGTACAATTAGAGTAACTTTATAACAAAAACAACAGCTTGCCAAACAGGTTGCATTCATTTTATTTAGAATAAATGAATTTGCAAATCCATTTAAGACAGTGGAGTATTTCTGCTGATAACATTTGCTGAGAGGCTCATAGCCCAGAGTTCCTGTCACACCATCGATGGCATGGATGGTTATTATTTTCAGTTTGCTGCAAAAAATAAAAATAAAAAAATGCTTCAAGGACCCCATTAGCTTGTGACAGCTTTGAATAGCCAGTGGCTTCGCTGGTTTCTTTTCATTTGACATTGTTAAACATTTATTTAACATTGTCAGCCTGGTGCACAGATCTTGTCTCTAGTGGGCCTAAAAACTACCTTATTTTCTTCTCTCTCTCTCTCTCTCACTGGTCCAGAGGTTGTTGCTGTAATCACATTGGCTATGGGCCTAAAGCAAGCTGTGTAACTCAGTGACAGTTGCAATCCATACACTAGAAAAGGACAAAGAACCAATACATTTGAAAACTGCAACAATGAATGGAACTGGTGACAAGGGATTTTTATTTTTAAATAATTTTGCACAGATAGTTGAATGGAGAGCAACGGTTTAAACTGTGCATTTAAAAAGCACCCTTTTCATTAAGAACCAAGTTGCAATGATTGGGCACGTCTGGCTATTACTGCATTGCTATCAAGTTTCAATATACTTCAGTATTTGCCTTTTCCTGGCATGAGGAATGTAACTGCTGCACTTGACTAAGCCCTCGTTCAGTAAAGCACCAGGACAGGAAAAAACAACTCCTGATCAGCCAAACCTGCTTGACTTTAACATGTACATATACCTGAAGGCATGTTTTCAAATGACAGGAAATGTCAAATCACAAAAAAAATCCTGTTATTTGTCTTATTTAGACAGAACCGATTTTCCCACTTTTGTTTTACAGTGGTACCTTGGGTTACATACGCTTCGGGTTACAGACTCCGCTAACCCAGAAATATTACCTCAGGTTAAGAACTTTGCTTCAGGATGAGAACAGAAATCATGCTCCGGCGGCGCGGCCACATTAGCTAAAGTGGTGCTTCAGGTTAAGAACAGTTTCAGGTTACGAACGGACCTCCGGAATGAATTAAGTACTTAACCTGACGTACCAATGTACATAAACAATATACTTTTAAAAGATCGCACTAACAGCTTCGGCCTTTGCAGAATTAGGCATTTCAGTGGGCTCAGGTACACCTAACGCTGTACAGGAGGAAGCTGTAAAGAAAAATAGAAAGGGGGGAAATAAACCATGGCTACAATTCTAATGTTTCTTGGAGGGCTCTCAAGAGGCCATAGGACGTTTTGGGTCTCCCTCTCTCAGGATAGAGAGGGGTCCTTAATCAGAAGGGAGATGTGACTTCATGATAGCTCTTCCTGGACACAACTCGGCAGCTGTTGTCCTACTGCATAGAAATGTCTATGTCAGTAAAGGCCTGCCTGGAGATCAGGGGAAAGGTTCCTATTCCAGCAGTTCCCCAAAATGTGGGTGGGTGGGAGATGGGGAACAGGGACAAACACCAGTAGTGGAGCTGGCATATGTATTTTCCTATTTTTCCTGTCACTGATTCCAATGCAGTTTTTATTTTACTTGAAAATACCTATGTTTAATTTTAAAAAGTTACTCTTTCCGGGCACTGTACAAAAATGGAACTACCAAATAATGAGTAAGAATAAAATCCAAAGCTTTCCAATATAGCCAGCAGTAAAAAAAAAGTTTGAAACCATAACAGTCAGCATTGCCCAAGCCAACAAATGAAAAGTTGAACAACATGTGTCAGAACTACAGCAGCACCAGCACATTCCTTTTATTAGGAAGGAAATTGTTTTAAGGAAGAGGGGGATAAACGGAACAGGAAACTGAAGAACAACAAAAATCTTCCACATTGCACTGCTGACGCAGCCTAGCAGGATATTCAAAAAGACAGCTTATACAACTTTTGTCAGTCCCCCCTTTTAAAATTGCACATCTTACCTAAGAACACCTAGATTAAAACATGATACTTTTAAAGAAATGGTAATCTCAACGTCCTCAACACTTTGTCTGCCAATCAAGCAGCTGTTTAAGGCACAGGGACAGTTTTACCAGGGTCAGTTGGCAACCCAAGGTGGCAGCAGACATTGGTAACACTGCTTCTATTTTTGTACCATAGTTGCTGGGCTGTCCTCTCTTGATGCCCTTATCCCTTTAAATTGCAGCCCACATGGATTCCATGTGTCAAGCATGCTGATTCATCAAACATGACACTATCAGGTCATTCATTCTGGTAGTACCCTCAGACCAGTTCTATGCAAATTTGCTAAGACGTTAATCCATCCTGGATTTGTTTCCAGGTATGTATGCAAAGGATTGATGCTATGTCAGATTGCCACTTTTTATTCATACAAATGACAGATAGTTCTGCAGAAATCTTCCAGCAATACCAGATTTAGAGCAGTGTGGGTGGTTCCCACAAAATAAAATAATAATACTAATAATAATACCTGTATTATATGGGTACCTATTGAGAAGATCCATAAAAAAGCAACTGTACAAAAATGAATTATTGTGAAAATAACAAATATTTTGGGTGTGCCAATTTTTGGTGTCACTCAGGGCACCATATTATCAAAGTCTGTCCCGGCTTCCAGCCCCTCAAATCGACCCAGTTACTGAGATGACCTACCAGCCCTCTTCTCTGGATGCACCACACTATCAAAAGGTGAGGTTGCTGGCAAGCAAGGAGAGGGTGTTTGGGGCTGCTGTCCCCATTGGCCAAGGGAGGTTTGACAGCACATTCTCCCTCAAGGAAGCCGAGACCACGATCCAAGAAGCCAACTCCTTCCTGAAGACACCACCTGTACAGCCAGTGGTTTATCTCAAGTATTTTCCTCTCTTTTCTTGGGCCACAACTTTCAACAAGGAGGAGTGATGAAAAGACTACCAGTGCCCCAAGTCTCTTCAGCTCCCTGCCCAGTGTCTCATTGTCCCTTGCTGTGTTGCAGTCTATGTGTGGCAGTATCATTGTACCCGCATGGATCAGAAATAAGGGGTAGTGGTCAGTGGGCTTTATAAGACTTGGCAACTTCTCCATCACATCGTGAATCGTTGCACCCAGAAGACAGCAGACCTCCTGTGACATCCTGTTTCCTCCACAGACTACTGCCTCTGTTCCCCTCAGAAGGGAGTCACCTATCACCACTACTCGTCTCCTCCTCTTCTGAGGAGTAGCAGGAATCATTCTATGGGCTGTGCCTTCCAAAGGCTGCCTGGAGTGTTCTGAGATCTGCTTCCGTTGTTCTCGAGTCTTCCCCTCTTGTTTATTGGAGCTTATTTTGATATTGTTGGGATAAGTCACAAAGGCCGGAAACTTATGGTTTGAGTGCTTCCTCCCAGTTTGTCATCTCTAGGCTGCAATTCCCTTTTTCTAACGTCGTTGCCACAGAAGGTAACAAGTACATTATCCTCCACGGTCAGTTGCCTTGGATCTGATCAACACATCCTTTTGCCATCACCATGCATTCTCTTTTCTTTAAGCAGAAAAGAAGGGAATGTTTCTAAATATTTTGCAAATTGCTTTAAAGCTCCCCCTCCCAATAAAAACAAAAATGTTAAAGCAATGGGTATCAAATGGCTTCTTCCCTCCTCCAATCTTGGTTATACCTTCTGTGGAAAAAAAATAAAACAAGCCCACATGTCATTTGTGACTTTATTAACGGTGTCGCTAAACAGCCTTCCTTATATAAGTCCTCCCACCTTGCTACAGATGCATTGTTTCCCTCAAAGAACTGTCTCTGTAAATAGTTTCCCCCCAATTGCATACATCCTCATTCATTTCTCTTGATCTAAATACATCTTTATTGTGCCATAAATGTTCCTAAATGGACATTTTCGGTTTCAGGAAACCTAAAAATCTTTAAATTATTTGAGTGGAGGCTTACAGACAAATAACAGGGAGTTCATGAGGGATGAGTTTCCTAAATGTGAGGTACTGAATTGCCTTCTAAGAAATAGAAGTGGGAAGCATCTAAAGAAACTGGTGTGGCTGTGTTAGGAGCTTTCAGATGAGTGAAGATTTAAATGCGACATGTATAGGAAATAGAAGAAGGGGCAAATCACAAAGGAAGAATATAAATGAGTAGCCAACATGGGCATGGAGTTTTCTGCTTGTCTTGTGCTTTCTAGGTCCAAACCGTTTTCCATTTGCCCTGCCGGTTTGCCCAGGAATACCTGCTTTTTTCTGTGGAAAGTAATGCCCAGCGACTCTACTTTGCCACTTCAAGGTTTGGCTACTCTGCCAGTACAACCATTAGAAATATGAGAGAGAAAAGCAGAAGACAAAGGTTTACCAAGAGATCTGTCATCGTACATCAACCAGAGAAGGAACAGTGGCAGACAGATTGCTCCTCGCACCATCCCTGCCAGCAAGGACCATCAGTAGGATCACTAGTCCATTTAGCTCAGCATTGTCAACAATGACTAGAAGTGGCTAGAGTCAGAGAGGAGTCTTTTCCTAGCTCTATTTGAAGATTCCAGGGATTGAATCTAGGACTTTTCATATGCAAAATATGCGTTCAACCACTGAGCTATACCCCACCTAGAAAGAACATACAGCCTCAACTGCCAAATGCAAGGAGGTGTGTTTTGGATGCTATGTTGTATATGTGTGCTTTGGGGTGTGTAGCTTTCTCTCTTTCATCCTTTCTTCCATACTTTCCATCAGTCTGTAATCACTGGATTGAATGGTCAGTATAAATCCTTAAAACAAATAATAATTAAAAATCCTCTAAGTGCGCAAATGGTGGCAGAGAACTATGTAAACTATACTGAGCTGGAAGGGTAAGATAATACATATGAGACATTGTGGAAGACTCTGGATGACTGTGTGGTGCAAAGATTTTACAAGATATAGTGGTACCTCAGGTTAAGTACTTAATTCGTTCCGGAGGTCCGTACTTAACCTGAAACTGTTCTTAACCTAAAGCACCACTTTAGCTAATGGGGCCTCCAGCTGCCGCTGCGCCGCCAGAGCACAATTTCTGTTCTCATCCTGAAGCAAAGTTCTTAACCCGAGATACTATTTCTGGGTTAGCGGAGTCTGTAACCTGAAGCGTCTGTAACCCGAGGTACCACTGTATGCGTATTAAGCATTCTGGTTTTTACAGTCAGTGGGAGAGGCCCTCCAAAGGGAGTGACAACTAAGGTGGGGGGAGTTGCCAGAATCATGGCACAGGAAGAAAGGTTTAAATCCACACATCCCCAATAGTTCCTGATACTACGTAATCGCTTCTCTGTGTCTGCTGCTTCTGTTTGAAGTGATGCATTTTACCATCTGCTGCAAGAGTCTTATGTTGTGAGTTTGTCATGTCTGACATAGATGTTATTGCAAGTATTATTGGTTTTTTAATGCTTAGTCAAGATATTTATGTTCTGGCAAGCTTTTGGCCTGCTGAGCTTAAGAATTTTGGTGGAGGCTACTCTATGGTGTGATATTTTTTACCTTGGTAACTTTTAGTGTTTTATTTGATGATGATGATTAGGGAGTGCAATTTTTAATTTTTAGCAAGCCATCCTGAGTATTGTGATTTCAACTAAAGGGTTGGCAGGGGGTTGGACTCGATGGCCCTTGTGGTCTCTTCCAACTCTATGATTCTAACTTGTTTAAATAAATACATATATAAATGTCAATTTACTTTTAAACATCAGTCATTTAGAATCATTTGCAGAAATTAGTGTATCTAGTCAATAATGCAGTTCCTCCCTTTCCCAACACATAGATCTGGTAGAAATCTGTTTATGAGATTTGTTAGAAAACCAATTTAGTTTAAGTACACACTTCTGTTATGCCCAGAAAGTATTTTCTCCACCTGACATTTATATGTGGATTCTCATTTAGAAATTAACAAGATCAGATATTGCTGAAGTGCTAATATAAGCAGCTCAGTCCAGCTAAACCCATTATTAGCAGGATCTGGGCAATGACCTCTGTTTTGCCAGCCAAAGGATTGTGACTACAGAAAATGAGAAGGAATGCTAAGGCTGCATATAGTTAGGATCCTTAAATCTCATCAAGTTCACTGGGAGTTTAGGAGCTAAACTATGTGTTGGATTGCAGCCATTAATCAATATGGTAAACAATCATTGTAAGTGTCCCTTTTACATTCTATTCATTTGGAGACATTCTACTAATGAGTCCTGTCAGTACAAGGATTTCCACTTGTGAAATGGGACTTTATCCCCTATCCTCCTTCTCTACCCCATGCCCTCCTCAAATCTGTTCCAGAGGGCTGGAGGAACCCCTAGAACAGTTCTAAAAGGTGAATGGGGGAAGAGAGAACAACATTCTGTGACACAAGCAGAAATCTTTGTGATGATGAAACAATTGCCTTAGCACTATCTTGGAATCAACCCACTGTTCCTTATCCTGAAGCTGTCTGCTGCTTTACATTACCAGTGGAATTAATTTCATGGCAGGCTTTCTTAGGCTGGTGGGCATACTATTACTCCAAGATGATCGTAGGTTTCATCAAGGAAACTAATGACAGATACTGTCCTGAAGGCTGAGGATCTCTCACTAACGTTTGCAATGTGACAGCAATCAAGAGTTTGCAGAAACTGACACCACACTGGGAGTTGTGGAGTTTGTGACCATAGTTTGTATTAAGTGGTCTGTGCTGCGGAATGTGTGCAGATCTCTTTCTGGCTGTCTGAATGGCTAATTTAAGGATGTCTTCAGGTGGAAACTGCATGATTGGTGTGCAGGAATAAGGTTGCCAGCAACACTGTAAGGATGTCTTGTCAGTGTTGCTATGTAGGTGCTTGCTTTTGCAGCTTTGGTTTCCCTTCACCACATGCTTAAGCCACTGCACAGTTTACAACCTGCAGTCTTACCCTCTGCAGAGTTTGCCCAATGAGATGAAGAGGATTAGGAGGGGCCAGTTCTTCACAGGAAGGGGCTGTGCAGTTCCATCTTCACACCTGAAAGGCTGCAGGGAATGCTTTAAGAGTGATGTAAATTCCAAAGGGACATAAAAGGAGGGGGTGGAGGAGGGGAGGGATCAAAGGCAAGTGTGGCTGATCAGTATCAATGTGCCTCTCAAGTGCAGGTTCTGCATTATGAAAGTAGCAACAGTTTCGGGATGCTATTACAGTGGTACCTCAGGCTAAGTACTTAATTCGTTCTGGAGGTCCATACTTAACCTGAAACTGTTCTTAACCTGAAGCACCACTTTAGCTAATGGGGCCTCCTGCTGCCGCCGGGGCACAATTTCTGTTCTCCTCCCGAAGCAAAGTTCTTAACCTGAAGCACTATTTCTGGGTTAGCAGTCTGTAACCTGAAGCGTATGTAACCTGAAGCGTATGTAACCTGAGGTACCACTGTATATCCTACACACACTTATAAGGACTCCAGTCACCCTTTTGCTATGTGCTGATGATTCAAATGTGTTGAAACCACAGATTGGGGCTGCCACTTTGAAGGGACCCTTGTATGAAACGACCGCCGCATTGTGAACGTGCAACTGATTAACGCAGCTACCACTCTTGCAACTGCTACATTTAAATTAACAATTTCATCCCTTTATAAAATCTAACAATTACCAGAGGGGTAGCCAGGTTAATAACCTGCTGCAGTACAAACAATAGTTTAGTGGCACCTTAAACAGCTAAGATTGCCACCTTAACTAGTGGAGGGTGGGGGGAGGCAAAGAAATATCGGTGAACAACTACTGCAACGCTGGCAAGAGAGCAATGCATGCCTAAGGAATCAAATCCTCGCAGGGAGAAAGGATGTAATCACAACAAGGCCTTGCTCCCCCTTTCCCCGCCAGAAAAAAGGGCAGGATTTTCACAGGAGTCAGACCTTAGGTGGGTTATTGCAATCACCCCCACATATTCCTCTCTTCAATAGGTGCAACAATGCAAAGCTTTTTTCTCTTTCTTTCTTTCAAAGCAATGCAACCTTTTACCGTAAGGCTGCGAACGCGAAGCGAGTCCGCCGCCCGCGGCTTCCACCGCGCGGAGTTCTAGAACGGAGCGTGCGTAAGCAGCTGCACGCCTCGTGCCCGGAGGGTGCTAAAAGCGGAGCGCGCCAGCCCTTCCTTTGCAGAAGAGGAAGAGGAGGCGGCCACGGGGAAAGCCAACTTCGCGGGACGGAGGGAAACGCACGCGCCTTGCACCGTGCAGGCTCCAACTGCTTCCCTCTCTTCTGCAGCGGGGCTGGCTCTCCGGCCCTCGCGCCCAACTCTCCTCGCTCCCCTCCCCGCGCGTGTGGCCTTGTGCACAACTCCGCGTATCCCTCCGCGGTGCGCGTGCGAGACACTCGCAACTCTTTGAAAATAAGCGAGCGAGGGAACTACTTTCGGGAAACTATTTTTGCATGGCGGGCTGGGAATGTGGTCATTTAGTCTCTTCCCCTCCCTCCTGTTCCTTGGAAGTAGCCCAGCCAAAAAAGAAAAAAAAAAAAGAGCGACTCCTTAGGAGAGGCATGAGAGACTTCAGGGCCTCGGTAGCGAGAGCCTCTTTCTTTCTAGGCACGGCGTGGCAAAGCAAACCACCCGAGAACCAACTTGGTTTTGCTCCATTGGGAGGAAGCCGCTTCCTCGGGTGACCAGCCAGTCTCGAGCAGAAAGACAGCTTTGCGCGGCCTCCATAATAGAATCCCTTTGCGCCACAACCCGGGGTTTTTATTGTGCAAACTTGAGGAACATTCCCGATATTTGCTTATTTATTTATTTGAGGGGCGGCGAATGGGCAGCCAAAGGAAACACACACACACACCGCCGCCGGCCTTGAAGCGCGCGAAGGAAAAGCAAGTTTGTGCTGTTGGGCTTCCCAGAGGGGAGGGAATCGGGGCCCTTGGCAGCCGTGTTCCTCCGAGTGCAGGGGCTCGGGGCGCCAGCCGCGTGCAAAGAGCAGCGCGAGGGAAGGCGACGTAGCCTGCCTGTGGTGGTGGTGGGGGGGGGGGTTCTCCGCCCTTCCCCAGCCCCGTGGCAAAAAAAAAAAAAAGTTCTGCGCCCTTCGGCGGCTCCTTCGGACGGAGGCGCTTCCCAAGTGCCCGGGGTCTCCTTTCCCGTCCGTCGCCTCGGAGAGTTGGCGGCGGAAGGAGCGTGAAGTCAACGCTTCCGCCCAGTTTTCCAGCCAGAGGAGGAAGGGGGGGCGCAGAGAGAGGCTCGGGGGCTGTCGCTGCTCCGGGTGGGCCTGGGGAGCAGCTCCTGAACTTGCTCGCCTTCTGGGTTGGGGAGAGGGCGGGGTGCCAGGGCTGGTGGCGGAGGAGGAGAAGGACGAGCTCTTCCTACTTCTCCTCTTTCCTCCTCCTCCTCCTCCAGCGCCACCAGCCGTGACGCATCCTCCCCTCCCCTTTTCTAACCTCCGGGCTGCTTTCAAACTCCCCCCTCCCTCCTCCTCTTCCTCCCTCTTTCCCTCCCTCTCCTTTTCGCCTGCCTGGGGCTGAATTAGTTTCCCTCAGAGTGCTGCCTCTGCTTGTTGGCGGGGTAGTCGGACTTGAGCCGCCTGCTTCCCCCCCCCTTCCTTTTTTGTAAAAAATCGGGTTTGCAGACGCTGCTGCTGCGGGCGCCCGGAGGAATTTCTGCCGCGGTGCTTTTCCGTCCTGCACCCGGGGGTTTGGCAGCGAGGAAGGGACGCGGCGGGGAGCGGGGGGACCTGCTCGTGGGGACGAGGGGAGGGGGGGTGAAACAAGGAAGCCAGGAGGCCAGGCTTGAGGAGGAGCTGCTGCTGCAGCAGCAGCGGGAGATGTGGGCTCCTGGTGCCGATGCGGCACAAGGACACGGCTAGGGAGCCTCGCTTGCAGCCGAGACGCCGCCGCCAGCCGCCCGGTGAAAAAGACCAGAAAGAGCTTCGATTGCTGCCGCCGCCAAAGCAGAAATCAGTCCCAACTCTCGGCCGAACAGGATCCCTCGGTTTCCGTGCGAAGAAGAGGCGGGGAAGGCTGCTGCTGCTGCTTTCGGAGGGGACCCACCTCAAGGATTGAGGCCATTCTGGCGGAAGGGTGTGCAGGGGGGGCATCGGTGGGGTTTAACAATGGTGAGGTTTCTGGTGAGCTCCTGCTGCGCCCTGGCTGCGTCGGTGCTGCTCCATCCCCGGATCGGATCACGGTGAGGAAAAAATGAGCGAAGAGACGGCGAATTCTAACAACGAGTAAGTTTCTCGGCTTTTCTTCGGGGCGGGGGGGGGGGTCTCTTCGGCTTGGCGTTTCTCTCTCCCCACCCGCCACCTCCGTTCATTGACCTGCTCTCTTCGGGCTCCTTACATAGCTGGATATGTTTAAAACGTGCTGATAGATGTGTGTGTCTCTCTCTGCATATGTAAACACCCCCCACCCCACCCCGAATCTGACTGTTTTGGTAATCTGGAAAAGTCATGGCAGACCCAGGATATGGTGAAAAAATTGCCTAGCTATGTGTGTTGGGGAAATGGACCCTCCGTCTCCCGCCCGCCCGCCTGCCCCCCCCCCCGACCCTCAACTTCCAGTGGCCTACGTGCAACGTTTTGTGGGGGGGAAAGAAATCTATTTTCGTTTGCATGTTTCCTATAGAAAGTAGTGAGTGGGAGCTTCATCCCGAGGGAAACTGTTCCTGAATTTTAATTGGATGAGTCAGTGTAAATACAGTGTTAAACCTTTCCCCAAAGCTTTATATATACATTTTAACGAGCTGTTAGGACTCTTCGCCCTTCCCCCCTTCTTTAAATGGGGAATAGAATGAAGATATTTATATATATAACGTGCAAGATATTAATATATTTAACATGCTTGGCTTGGATGAAATCTATAGGGGGCTTATGTTTTCTTTTTTACATCTGTAGGGATGTAGCCTTCAAAATTGCTATGAAATATATAGTTTCTGAAACAGGGTAGTCATGTCAACAATCTTGAACTTTCCCATTTCTTCTAAAGAATGAAAAATGTTGACGCTGCCTGTGACTCCTGCCCTGTCAATGGTGGTTCTTTTCTGCAAGAATGAGTTGCGAATTAGTCATTTTCTCAAACATACTTTGCAATAGTTGTGGCTCAATTATAGTGCAAAAGCATCCTTCTGGCAGAATTATCACACGGTAATTATTTTTCCAGTGCCTGTAGCAAGTAATTTGAATTGTAGGAGGAAATACTGGTTTTTGGTGGAGAAGGGAACACTTGTCAGTTGCATACATTCCTCCATATAAAACCTTAATTCCTTAAGATGGATCGGTAAAGGAACAGGTTTCTGCTTCTGCTGCTTCTTTTTTAATGAATGGCTTTACTCTTAAGCCAGAATCACATAATATAACAAGGACAAATCCTGAACTGCAACAGGAACAAGTACAAAACATTGTATTGAGCTACTTGGTAAGATGAAGTGCTGCAGTGCCCGTGGAACCGAGAGGGAAGCGGCCGCCATATTTTCTTTTTTGTGAATCGCTCTAATTTGCATACCACAGTCTTCATTCATAAAAAATAATAATTAGACCTATGCCACCTTCGACATTCGACTGAACTTGGCTTCCAAGAAATGGGAAATTTTCATGAAGGTAGAAAGAGCCTAGTATGTTCGCGGTTTAGGGTTTTCTGGATTTTCGTCTCGAAAAAGACTGTTCTCTGCTTGTTGACACTGTTATGTGGGAAATATCGGCTGGGGAAGTGCTGGGAGCACGTGATCCTCTCCATTCATAAAATACCTGGCTGGCCATTCACAGTGCAGTACACTGTGTCTACATGGATCCACTTTCACATTAGACCTGTTTTTCTAAAAGAAAGGCACAGATTTGTGTCAGGGTATCTGCAGAAGCACCACCTTGCTTGCCAGAATATGAAAAGAAGTGTGCTTTTAAAAGAAAAAAATCGAGGCCATAATCTGAGGACTGCTGTGGTGTCACTAAGGGATCTTTGGGGTGGTGGAGGATAGAATCTTCTAGTAGCTAGCTTCCTTTTTTTAATGTGGCACATCAGAAACTACCAGTATTTCTAAAACAATACAAGATTATGTCAAAGTGGCTTAAGACGTAAACACTGCTATAACTGAAGCAGCAGCCAAACGTATCACCCTGTTTACTTGTGCAGTTTTGCAGACCTTGCTGGTTGATATTCACACCGTAATCAGCCCCTGTATTTTAATTGAAGAAAAGTTAATAAGATGATTAATTAGATATTGCATTTTACAATAAAAGAGCTATTATGTAGTCAACTTTCATTAAGCATTTTAAAACCAGTCAAATGTAAAATTATTGAAATACGTTCTTAAGATTAGTCACAAAAGCTGCCTAAATGTGATTGCTGGGGAAGAGCCCTTTGTTAATGCATATATTTCTGTGTGCCACTTGGTGCGTGTATTTCTGTGTCACCCCATGATTCTATGACACTTTAGCATAAATATTTGAACAAAGACCAATTGATTATGCTTTTAGGACAACATAGAATATTTATTTAATTAAGAGAAAATGTTTTCTTCAATAGCTAGGATGCAAAAACATTTGATTATAACGTAAAATGTGTTTGTCAGTTTGAATTGTATCCTTCATCTCTTCGATTCGTCTTTTGTATCGCCATCATACAGGAATTTCATAACTGAAGAAAATGCTAGAACACATCTACATATTCATACCGATTTTTCCTTCCTTGTGTTCTCATCAGGCTCTCCAGTCACATTTTGAATTTCTCTTCTTGGAAGTGAAGTGATCTTCTATGCTTTGTGTGGATTAGCTTAGGGTTTTTTAAAAGTTGATTTTATGAACTTGATATAGTGGAAAATACAGTACACAGCTGCGGCGGCGGATTCTGCTACAGTCATCCATGCTTAAATATGGCAACCAATAATTCTAGTTTGGATCGGTTCACGCAGTTTTCACTTTGAAAAGTTCCTTGCATTCTAATGAATTGTGTAGCATATTTTCCATACTGAGTACAGTTAGTTAGGCCTTAACTCTGTTATGTGTGTCTGACTGTATATGCAAAAAGAAACTTGCAGTGTTCAGCATACAACCATTTATATTACGAGACCGTTGTTAATTGTATTTTTCTCTTTTGAAAGCAGTACGTTGGTTAGATTTTGTTATTGCACCTGCACAGCTCAATTTTCCCGGAGTTTTTAACAACAAACCTCACCAGTTTGTGTGTTAGCCTGGTATGCTGTCAGAAAAAGTGTTTATGGTTTCACAATACTATGCATTATATAAATCTTGTTTACCTCATCTTTCTCTAGCATGTTTTGTTTTGTTTTTAAGAAACATATCTCCCAAGTCTTCTGCAGACCTACTTTTTCAGTTGCTTGCTGGATGGGCCAAATTACTATGGCAAGTTGTATATTAGTGACTAATCACTTCATTAATTAGAAAGTAGTCTGATATCTGTCCACATGAAGTTGCAAGTAAATGTTGGATATTTTTACTTCTAATGTGACTTGACACTGTGTTTTGTCATGTTCATTTGCATTTTAAAAGAAAGATACTAGGTTTCAGTTCAATAGGTCAGGGCTTTAAACTTTTTGAACATTGTTGAATTCCATTTTAGGGAAAGTAACTATATGCATGGGATTGCAGATCTGAAGTGTGCTTGATAAGTTGACATGGGGCCTAACTGTAACGTATGTGTATATAGTTTTGTTCAGATCCCTTATTAAGCATGCCATTTCAAAGGGCGTCACACAGAAAATGCCACCTGAGTAAAATAAATAAATGGAGGTAATGATGGTTCCCTATATGCTAAAAGTAATATTCATGCAAACATTATGATACCAAAATATTGTCTCTTTAGACTACTGCTTGAGAGAATGAAACTCTGGTTGTTTTCTTCCCCCAATCATTCTTGGAAACTGTTCAGAGGTTATTACTTGGTGCTTGGGCTTCTACCCTGGTTGCACCTGGTTCCAGGCCTTGGCCACTCTCTTGGACAGAAAGCAACTAGTGGACAGACAGACCCTGTCTACATTTGAATGTAAGGTTGCTCCCTGACCCTGCAAGATTAACCTGCCAGAAAGGCAAGTTCTATAATGCAAGGTCCAAAATACTGTGTTGGGTGCTTGTTAGAGGAGTGAGAGAGGAGGTATGCAAACCTAAGGCTCTGATGGTAAATCAAGCAATTTAGTGACTTGCAACCAGGAGTCCTTTTTGAATCCTGCTTATACATTAGTTGGTTTGGGACTAGTTTAGCTTTTACAGGCCATACTCGCATGCTGTTGAATGCCCAGTAAGCTGTCTTCTTGCTATTATGTTCCAGTTTTTCTTGTAACAAAAAAATAAAAATGCATGTTGTACATTTGCGGGGGGGGGGGGTGTGATGCCACAGAAGCCCAGTGACGCTTATATTCAAAGGCATACCCGTGATCGTCCTTTTCTGAAGACAGATTTAGTCTTTAAAATCTACCATGCAAAAGCATTGATTCTCATTCAATATGCAGACATCCTTTAATGTCATATACGAAAATTACATTTATACACACACACAGAGCTGCACACTGACCTTTTGTTTGCATCATGTATAGAATGCGTGTGTCAGTGTTTGTGCTTACTAACAATAATATCTGCAAGAGGTTTTCATGATAGATAAAAATTCCTTATTTTTATTTTAATTATTTTAATTGTGTCTGTTGGATCTCTTTTATTGATGTACAGAAGGAGTTGTATGTTATTTTTACTGCAAGTAATGCAGGATGAGGAGCACAATGGTTTGTCAAAAGAGCTTTCCCCAGTGAATAGCAAATCCAAAATTGCAAACAGAGGAATAATTCATTAGGAGAGGATAAGTGGGGAAATGGTATCTAGAGAAAAAAGACACAGAAAAATGAGTTGTAGAAAGGGTTAAAAATTATCACTGTGTTGACTGAAGAAAGGCAAGACAGGCCAATGGATTTCAGTGAGGCTTAAGTGCACATAGTACTGTGCAGTATCGTGGTGATCTAGGGTAGAAGTGAACATTCTTAAATTTCAGATACTGTATAAGCAGATTGAAGCATTGCATGACTTTAAAGTAATTGTCCAGTGTTTGGAGTTTGTGCATGCTCTGTAGATGTTACTAGCTGCTGTTGCAATTCCTTGCACCAGGTTGTGGAAGTGTCTGGAGATAGAAGGGACTCAGACATCCAGTGGCCTACAAATTTGATGTGGATGCATAAAGAACTCAGTTTTTTAAAAATAGCACTATATTCTAGGAGTGCCTATGGTTACTAAACATCAGGTACTGACCAATAATCCAGTCTTGGTTCCCTACCACATATGTGGTTAAATAAGTACACACACGAATCATTCAAAGCAGACCTTAGAAGGGCTTGGGGTGTGTGAAGGTGAAGAGGAATCCTTACACAATTTATTTGCCTTTCCCTCCACATCCCCATCCTTATGACTGTTTGGTTCCCATTTCCTGAGCTGAGACAATATTTTCTTCAAGTTGTTTCCCTGTAACCCATAAAATCTTCGTGGTGTGACAAATATGAGCGTTAAGATTTCCACAATAGCATTTAAATTACCATTAAAGCTGCAGTCAGCAAACTTGCTAACAAGTAAGCTCTGTTCAACATTGTGGAACTTAAGCCCAGCTTGGGCACTCAACTCCTCCATGTGAGAAGAATTGTGTGAGGAGAGCAGGCATGTGCCAGCTAGACTTGGCGCCCCCCCCCATTGCATCCCCATGCCTGGCCCAGCTATTCTTGTGTTGAGAGAGTGAGCTTCAAAGATTTGCCAGGCACCACATGCATTTTACACTTGGGTGTCTGCCAGTTGCCACCCAGTGAAGATGCTCAGGCACCAGGATGACGTATCATGCCTGCACCATCTGGAGGTTCATGCCTGGGGATCCTTGGACCTTTCCTGTTTTTACACACTAACGACACAACCTGTAGAATTCTGTCCGTGATATTTTATCTGCACAAATTTCAGGAACCAAAAAGTTGTATGGAAAAATACGACTTATGAGCTGTCTGGCCCCAAAATGGCAACTAGATATTCCATTTTGGCGATTGATACCATGGTTTAAGAAGCTATTTGGCACCTAGCGTATGAGTTTCTAACACTGCCTTCTGTACCTGTTGAGGCTTCCTGTACCATTTAGAACTGTGATGCTACAAGAACTTGGAAGCAAGAATGGGGCAATCTAACTTCCCCACTATCCTCTATACAATTCTAAATAGCCCAACATAAAATTCTTTCCCTTTGAATATGTGTAGGGTTTGCACTCCAACCTGTCAATCTCATGGGATGCTTTTAGATTAGGGACAGTGACTGGTCCTACCTGTCTACCCAGGAGTGCTTAGCACACAATTGGAGTGGGGAAAAGCCAAGTATGTTGCTTGGAGCTTCTTAGAGTAAGCACAGGACATAACGTAAGAAACAAATGTGTTTTCTTTCTTTCTTTCTTTCTTTCTTTCTTTCTTTCTTTCTTTCTTTCTTTCTTTCTTTCCCATTGACATCAATATAATATGTTGGACAGATGTCAACTAATAAAAGGACTAAAGCTTTAAAATGTTTGGGGATTGGTCTGAATAAGCCAAAGTGTTAAAAAATAATAATCTGGCCCATTAGGAGGAATTATGGAAGTCCAGTTCAGTGGATATGTTAATCAGCTGATAGGGCAAAAGCTAATGGTAATGTTACCTGCATTGTTCTTTCCTTTGTACTTCCAATTTGTTGTTTATAGAATAAAAAAAGTGTAGTTAAATAACTAAAAACCTTTCTGCTTTGGTTTAGATAAAACTGTATACTAAAGCTACCAGTGGTACCATGTTTTGCTGAATAAAAGGACTTGATGTTCCTTTCTTGCTTTTTTCTTTATAACTTAATGGTCTGTAAAAAAAAAAAAGGTTGTATTTTGTTGAGTTGGAATTTTTTTTACTTATGTTGGACTATGTACACATTTTCAATTATTCTGCATCCAAATTCTTCCTGTGTACTTTTCTTTTTAATGAAATACAGAAGTACTTCTACGTATGTGCCCCTCTCGTTCCATATCCTTCAGGATACGCACGCTGCAAACCCAGAAGTATATTCCGGGTTTCGCCGCATGCACAGAAGCGCTCTATCGCGCCACACGTGTGCGCAGAACAGGCACTTCCGGTTGTGGAAACCTTGGGATCCGACCGGAGCTCCGGAACGGATCCCGTCCACAACCGGAGGTACCACCATACTGCACTTGATGCCTTCCCCCAAAAAACCCCAGCTCTGATCCGAATGGAAAGGGGGGAGAACTCAACCTAGCCGCATGTTAAACTGATAACGTCTACACATAGATAATTATATAGATTAATTATGGAGTTTTTTATGGCATTAATTAATTATGAAATTAATTTTGGTTGCAGGCTTCTATATTTAAAGGAGGGCACTGACAAAAATATTAGCAGGATGGGAGCGAGCAAGATTACAGTGTTGTCAATGTCAGGGGGCTTATGTTGTTGGCCCTCGGGCTTGCACTCTAAACCTGTCACTGATCAATATGATAGGCAGTAGTCACAATTTATTGGCCTTCTAATACTTCTTTAGCTGTGTCAGCAGGCTTGCTGGAACTCTGTGCTAAAATTAATTTTCCATTTGGAAAGCAAATCTGTCAGTCTAGTATGCACTGCTCTGGTTTGTTTTTATTATTTTTATTAATGATGTTAGGTTGCATCATTCCTCAAATCACAATTTGCGTGTTGAGTTCCACAGTACCACCCCCCAAAAATTCACACATCACACGTTAATTTTTGTTTAAGGTTTTTGGCATAATTTTGGCCACAACTTTATTCAAATACAGCAAATGTGAGTGGTTGCTTAGGCATTGGTTATGACTATCTGTCCTTGCCCCCAAGGACAGAGCTGGTCCCTTCCGGACACCACCGGAAGCCAGCGTGGGAAACAAGTATTGGGGAGAAATGAGGCTGGGAACCAGTCCAACACCGCTCACCCTCATGTTCCGGTGGGGCTTGCACGGCCCAAGCCCGGCACCACGGACAAGGACGAAAGAATGGCAAGCCCCTGGATTCCTTTAACGGAATTCCCTTTCGCATCATTTGGAGGGATAGGCACCTTACCCCTCCAAGCACCAATTTAACCAATGCCTAACCGCCAACCTTACAAGTTGTGACGATTTGCTACGCAGTAGGCAAAAACCAAATGGCAACAGCCAATCAGCCAAATGGCAAAATTCCTACCAGGCCCCCGCTCAAAGGCGAACGACCCCATGACAGGCATAGCAAGGTCAATTGAACCCAAGAACCACCCTATAAAAGGGAGGGGGGGCGGGTGATCCGATGCAAAACGGCCAAGAGGATGTCCTTTCGTCTATCTCCTCTACTTATAGACTCTGACCCCTCCTCCGAATTGGCAACACTCAAAAATCCCCAGCAACCCATTTAACCCTTTACAGGCTTGGGTTCCCACCAAATTTGCCTAGTCATGATGGTGGTCTGTTCCCCAACCGCAACACGTGCTCTCTGCTAGTGAGAACACGCTTTGCGTGTTGAGTTCCACAGTACCACCCCCCAAAAATTCACACATCACACGTTAATTTTTGTTTAAGGTTTTTGGCATAATTTTGGCCACAACTTTATTCAAATACAGCAAATGTGAGTGGTTGCTTAGGCATTGGTTATGACTATCTGTCCTTGCCCCCAAGGACAGAGCTGGTCCCTTCCGGACACCACCGGAAGCCAGCGTGGGAAACAAGTATTGGGGAGAAATGAGGCTGGGAACCAGTCCAACACCGCTCACCCTCATGTTCCGGTGGGGCTTGCACGGCCCAAGCCCGGCACCACGGACAAGGACGAAAGAATGGCAAGCCCCTGGATTCCTTTAACGGAATTCCCTTTCGCATCATTTGGAGGGATAGGCACCTTACCCCTCCAAGCACCAATTTAACCAATGCCTAACCGCCATGGAGCCCTCAGCTCACCGCCAAACCACTCACAGCCCCAACCAAGACCTCAGCTTGGTCACCACCGCACCAATCCAAGCCTCATTCCCTGAAGCAGAAAGGTGCACGCCATCAGCTCTGAAAAAGGATGGCCTCTGAAAAGAAATCTCGGGGTGGGAAATCACATCACCACCCAGCTCCAAAGCCTTTTTGACCACCGCAGCATTGATGCTTTTTCTGGCCCTTTCAGTGGCGGCCGAGCAACGACTGCCCCTCCAAACGCAGCGTTGCAAAAGCTTTGACCAAAAGATTCTCGCTGTTGGCACCATTGCCCGCAGGGTCTCCAGGTCACCCAGAATTGCAGCACGTAGTGACAAACAGTCCATGGTCACCAGGTCATTCTTGCCCAGCTGCACCACCATAGCAGCTGGCGGCCCCTCCAGGAGCAACTGCCTCCGGATACTTGGCAGGAACTCTGACCAGCGCATTCCTCGTCTGGACAGCCAAGACAACCGAATGTGTGGAGGAAGGCCGAGATCTGGACCCCATCCAGATTGCCGTGCTGCGACGCCAGCCCAATGGACGATACTGTGTCCCACCATCCAAATGCGGACAACCGCTAAACCTAATAAAAGTATAAAATAAAAGCAGTGTAAGACACCCATTGTCAGCGAACATAACCTTTGAACGCATTTGATTTCCAGCGACCCAAATCCTTTATTCTGGCAGCTGACAAGCCCCAGTGGGCTGCTGTCGTGGCAGCCCCTATCCTAAAAGAATGGGGGGCGAAATCTTGGGCTGTGCCGCCACAAGCCAGAATCGCCTTACGCAACACCTTTGCAAACTGGTGTCTTGACAGGGGCAAACCATTCTCATGCCATAGCAGAGGCCCATCCCCTGGGGCGCATACCACCAGGTATTTATTAAGATCTTTTACAGGGCAAGGGCCTGCTTCCCCCGTAGCAGGGATAAGATAAAACAAGCAAAATTGTAAGACACCAATAATGTTAATGAACATAACCTTTGAATGCATTCGATTTCCAACAACCTGTATTTTATTTCCACTGCCTTATTAACACGCTTTCCGGCCTTCTCGGTGGTAGTTTGTCTAGGCATTGGTTCACAACTAGCTGCACCTGACCTCAGCAGGGCAGCACTGACGACTGGGCCCCACCATGTCAGTACCAGCAACATTGCGGGGGAGCAAAGAATCCCAAGGCAATTGCATCCCGCCAGGTGTCGTTCCCCTTAGGGGAAAGATGCACCCCATCTGCCCTAAAGAGGGCAACAGCCTTGAAGAAAATAGCAGGGTGCAATATTACAGAACCACCTAAAGCATGGACCTATTTTATTTTATTTGATATTTTATTTACTTTATTTATTTTATTCTATTGTCCATCACCTTATTAACATGCTTCCTGGCCTGCTCAGTGGTAGTTTGTCTAAGCATTGGTTCCCGACTAGCTGCACCTGACCTTAGCAGGGCAGCACTGAGGACTGGGCCCCACCATATCACCAGTACAAATAAACAGCGTGGGGGAGCAATGAATCAGGATCAGACTCAAGCTCACCCCCAAATGCTCCCAGGGACTCTTGTGTGGCCCTACCCCTTGAAAGGGGTTGACAAAAGCATAGTGAATCCTTGGATTCCCTTAATGGAATATCTTTGCGCATTGGAGGGGACAGGTGCTCCAACCCCCCCTCCAGACCACCTTGAACCAATGCCTTAAATTATTTTGAGTCCAGGGAGAGCTGCCATCAACTCAATCCAAGTCCTCTTGCATGCAGGAATGCAAACTTATGCTGGAGGAAGACAGCAAACATTCTCGCCCAGCTGTACCACCAGCACTGCGGAAGGACCTGCACAGGTCACACTCGACCACACCAAAGGAAGGATCTCCTCCCAAAGCATTCCCCATCAGGACATCCAGTAAATGTTCACATGGGCAGGAAGACTGAGATGGCGCCCCAGTCCAAACTCGTCAACATGCTTGCCAGCCTAGTGTACGATGCTGTGACCCAAATGTGCACAGCTGCTCCTATGAAAAAAGGAAATAACAGACAAGCATCAGCACAGACATCATTTGACACTTCTTGATATAACCCTTGTCAGCGTCAGACTTCCAATGACCCGTATTCACAATCCTGTCTACTGACAAGGCCCCCAGTGTGCAGCCTTTGCAGCAGTCCTATTCGGAAGGAATGAGGTGTGTTCAGCGGTAAGCAAGCCGCAGGCCGTAATAACTGGTGCACGACGTAAGCACATTGATGCCTGGCTAACGGGAACCCATTTTCATGCACTAGGAGCGGGCCAGCCCCCAGGGAATGAAAAGCCAAATATTCTGTTATCCATAACCGGGCAAGGGCCCTCCTCACCTGTGGCGGGAACCCTGATTGTGGCACTCCTGCCCACTAAGTCTGTTTTTGAGTTCCCGATTCTAAAGACAAGCTCCAAAGGATAAGGAAAAGTCCTGAAGCAATAAGCCTCCAGACTCTCAGCCCCATGCTGGCACCAACAACCATTTTTCCAACCCTCAGTGCGAAAATGCAATGGACTACTGAAAGGAATCTCGCCTTGATCTTTAACCAGCAGACAAGTTTTAACTTGTTGCAGATACTGCATAGGTAAAATTGACCAACTTCCTGCCCGCTGTCCTATGAGGTTGGAGCCTATTCCAACCTTCCAAGGCCCTACGCACTACAAACTTTATACAAGGGTCTCTGAAAATTAAAGCTTCAGTGTAACAGACATTGCAGCGGACTGAATTCTGATAGTTATAACAGCACGCCCAATCTGCAGCAGGTGGACCAAATACTGCAGGATATGCTCAGAGGATGGGGGCCAATTCATCTGAATGGCCAAGGACTGCCAGCTTAAGGCTAAGAAATCCATCCAGGCCATCCCATAAGAGCTAAAAGCAGAAGAGGAAATGGAAGCTGCTGCTCTCTATAAATGCTAATTGTTGTCACAATGCCACAGGTGGTCTGGAAAAGTCTGGCAACAGCTGAGTCTGGAGCCCAGGATCTGAAGCGCTTCATCTGAAAATGGGATAGAGTGCCAGCAACACCATTAGAGGATCCCGTAATTTGGAGAGTAGAAAGCACAATATTAAACCTTAAGCGGCGCAGCTCGAAAGCGTGAGCGGAGGGGCGGAAAATCTGCTGGAGGGTGAGGACTGTTTTGCCAAAACGCTCACCACTACCTGGTTATCAGACCAAAAGCAGATCCGATGGCCACTGAACTCCTTGGGCCACATGTGAACTGCTACTACAATGGGGGAAAACTCAAGAAAAGTTATGTCACATGATTGCCTCACCACACCGGGCTTGAGGCCATAGCTTTGCACACCAGCGGCCCTTGAAATAAAACCAAAGGGCAGTATAAACCTGAAAATCCTTGTGCGGCTTCAAGGTATCCTGCCATGACGAACTACTATTGCATACATTCAGGAATTGCTACCATCGCCTGATATCTGCCTTCACCACACTTGGTAGGCATACACAAAGGTAAGGGGACCTCAGGCCGCAGGCAGCGTGGCCTTGTGGGAAGATTAATTAAGTGACCCAGCAAGATCGGATCTGATGAAGCATCACTTGCTACAGAGGAAGTATTACAAAATAATTTCCTTCAAGGCAGACAGCTTCTCCATAGGCAAGTGGTTTGTTTTTGCAACGATATCCAACTGGATCCCTAAATAAAATGGGAATATGGGCAAAAGGTATTGAGCTATTGCTTGCCAGCTTCCAGCCCCCGCTTGGGCAGGGGCATCTAGTGCTGCCATCATGATATGTAAATTTACAGGGCCGACGCTGGCCAGAACCCCTAAAGAAGTCCTGACAAAGTTACTGCCGAGCCAGCTTCCTTTTCCGACACACACTCTGTGCAATGCAACTACACACTCTGTGCAATGCAAAAAACACGCTCTGTGCAATGCAACTACACACTCCGTGCAATGCACACACAAACCCTCCGTGCAATGCAACTACATACTCCGTTCAATGCAACTACATACTCCGTTCAGTGCAAAAAACACGCTCTGTGCAATGCAACTACACACTCCGTGCAATGCACACACAAACCCTCCGTACAATGCAACTACATACTCAGTTCAATGCAACTACACACTCTGTGTAATGCAAAAAACACGCTCTGTGCAATGCAAATGCACACTCCGTGCAATGCACACACAAACCCTCCGTGCAATGCAACTATGCACTCCGTTCAATGGAACTACACTCCATGCAATGCAACTACACACTCCGTGCAATGCACACACACTCCTTGCAATGCAAAAACAGACTCTGTGCAATGCAACTATACCCTCCATGCAATGCACACACATTCCGTGCAATGCAACTACACACTCCGTGCAATGCACACACGCACACACACTCCGTGCAATGCAACCCCACCTTCCGTACAATGCAACAACACACTCCGTGCAATGCAACAACACATTCCGTGCAATGCAACAATACACTCCATGCAAATGCAAACACACCCTTTGTGCAATGCAACTGCAAATCTCTCATGCAATGCAATGCAATTGCAGCCCGTGCAGCGCCGTGTCCTGCAACGCACAGAGCAAACTGCAATGCGGGCACGCAAAGGTGCTTTCTCCCACTTGCATATTGCAAATGTGGCGCCCATTACATCCCTGGCAGTGAGGTAACCACCAAAAGGACCTAAGTGTCCAGGTAGACCAGTATGGGAGCATGCAGCTGTCCCATACAGGGACCAATCCTGCAACCTAGGCATTACCGGCACTATGACTGACCCAGTGAAACCATTGCTTATAGACCACATGGGGACACTATTCAGGCTGGAAACGCTTCCAGGCCATCGAATTCTGGGGCAAAGCCCTAGGATCACCTGCTAGGCCAGGCATAAATGTTTCCAGTGAAATAGGAGAGTTGAGGTAGCCCACAGCTTGTCCAGGTACCCCTGCTTGCCCTTTTAGAGGGAAGCACCCCTTCAAGAAACCCAAAGTTCTTTTATCACAAATAGGCAGAACTACCCAGCAACAGAAAAACCTAAAAGGAGCAGTTAGTTTTGTTTTGTTATAACAATGGCTAAGAGGGGGATATGAACCCTGTCTCCCAGGTCCTATCTTACACTTTAGCCACTAAGCCACAATGGCTCGTCTCTAAAATGGCAGTTGCCACTATCAGGGCAAAACAAACTTAAAGAAAATAAACTTGTTCAGAAATTGCATAGTTCAAGAGCATATGCAGAGTGCTCATAGTCCTTGGAGGCACAGAGAGCCTCTGGGGCCCTCTGTCTGCCTCAGATATACATTAGGAGCAACTGGGCCTGCAAGCAGATACATTCCTATAGCAAGAATGAGTCACGTGACAGAGACTTAACAATTAACTGCTCCCTGTAGCAGACTTAGGCTTGGAAGTTAATGTGCAGGCCGAATAGGCCTCCCAGTTTCTGCTCTTGAGAATCTTAGTCACATAGCAATATTAAAGGAAGCCAAATTAGTGCTCCCACCCAAGGCTAGCTTAAAATTTGGCCAACAGCGCTGCACACACTCAAATTAAAGCCAACCTTCGGGGATACTATAAACGAAAGTGATTCCAGCTAAGCTGGGAACAGCCCTGACTAGCCCCACAATTTCAACGAGAGAAATGGGGGAAACCTTTTGCAAAAGAAAGCCCCTAACGGGGGTTCTCTCCCTATTGGGAAAGGCAAGCCACGGATACAGGGAGAATCTTCCCACAGGGCAGGGTAAGGGCTGGGGTGGGAAATCGGACAGGAAAAAGGGGAATTAAATTATTTAAGGGACTAGAGAGGATTAAAAAGAAAGGGGAAATAAGAAATAAAGAAATGTAACCAGACAATGAGAAGATTGTCCAAGTGCTCCATGTGATCCGATGCAAAACGGCCAAGAGGATGTCCTTTCGTCTATCTCCTCTACTTATAGACTCTGACCCCTCCTCCGAATTGGCAACACTCAAAAATCCCCAGCAACCCATTTAACCCTTTACAGGCTTGGGTTCCCACCAAATTTGCCTAGTCATGATGGTGGTCTGTTCCCCAACCGCAACACGTGCTCTCTGCTAGTGAGAACACGCTTTGTAGGAAGGCTTGGGCTCAAACATAGCGCAAAACCTTATTTAGGTATTGCATCTAAATCTAGCCCTATCTCATTTTATATAGTTAGCCAACTATAATATGGAGAGATCTACAGCATAGCTGTTTGCTGCAGTTGGTGTGCTATGGCCCTTGGTGGGTTACCCGTACCTTTCCGGGTACCACCACCCAATTTATTTGCAGGGTCAGTAGAAGTTGATGTTTGTGTTATGGGCGCTGGTGAAAACTGAGTGTGCGTGTGTTGCAAATTACTTTATGCTATCTTTAGGCTTCTGTGGTCTTTCTTTGAAACTACAGTGGTACCTCCGGTTGTGGACCGGATCCATTCTGGAGCTCCGGTCGGATCCCAAGGTTTCTGCAACCAGACGGACCACTTCTGTGCATGTGCACACGGCGAAACACGGAAAAAAATCTTGCCGCATTCGCATCCTGAGGGATATGCAACCGGAGGTTTGTGTATCCCGAGGTACCGCTGTATTTGCAACTTGCAGTTTCACTTCCTTTGCTGCTCTTGTCTTACGTACAAGCAACCTTGGTTTTGAGCGGGGATTGCATTCTGAGCCATCACAGTGTCAGCAGATCATGCATAAGCACATCCATTACACCCCATTCCCACTCCGTCCCCTGCCCCCGTTCTCTCCTTTTCCGGGTGTGAAAACGGCCTGTGCGTGCACAGACGCATGTTCTTTGAAAGCATGCAAAACAGGGGTAAACATCCTTAAGAACAAAAGATGAGCCTTGCCGGTTCAGGGCAAAGGCCCCTCTAGTCCAATATTGTGTTCTCACAGAGACCAACCAGATGCCTATGGGAAGCCCACAAGCAACAGCACTCTCCCTGCTTGTGATTTCCAGCACTGGTATTGAGAGGCACAGTGCTCCTGACAGTGGAGCTAGATGCTAGAACATACCCACCAGTGACAGACTTATCTTTCATCAATTGGCCTATTCCTATTGTAAAGCTATCCAGTACAGTGACTATCACTGTATTTCATAGCATACTGCGTGAAAAGGTGCTTCACTCTTGCAGGATTGTTCCCATTATTGATGAAATGATGCATCTTTAACTTGTGGCTTTTAAGAGGGTAGGAGAACCAAAATATCAGATTAATGATTCCTTGAGTGCCTTCTCAATCTGATGTTTCGAGAGTGTGGAGGCAGAACAAGCCCTACTCAGTTATGGACCAGTCCCCCCCCCCCAACATCTTTCTTCTCCCTTCACTAATGTATTTACATTGTCAGGCAAAGACCCTTCTATTGTCCGAGGCCTTTTAATTCTATCTTAATCCTTTTAACATCCTTTTAATGTTGATATTAATATTGTAATCTGAAGGATTTGTTTTGTTTTGCTTTGTTTTTGGTGGCTGGGACATGTTTTATCCCCTTAGATTATTTTAGCTTTCTTGTGACCAGGTTATACCCTTTTTCTCGTTTCGGCTTCTGTATTATATGAGTTTTAGTGTATATTTTGATTGTATTTTGTAGATGTTATGTTACTGAGCACAGTTACGATAAGTACTGTAGAAACTGAGAGGAACTCCGCGTACTTCACACTTTAAAACAAACCCTGCACTGTTAGTGAGGTGAAATATATTAATAATTTGACCTCTACTGCCCTTGCATCTGAACTTCATTTATAGGGGAAAGAGTGAGTCTTTAAAAGTTGAACATAACGCAAATTAGATTATTTGCTTTGTATTGGTTAAACTACTCAAACTGAAAATTTATCATTTGTTACCTTACTATCAAGGCTTTGAACATCTATTTGGAAACTAAGCACACATACCTTTTTAGTGCTCTTGCAATGTTGCTATGGTAATAGGAAAATGTCTGCATAGTTAACAAGCCAATGTCAGGTAATGGAGGCTTTGCAAAAATAAGTTCAGCTAAGCATTTGCCTGGGGCACTGAAAAACAAGTTGCCCATAAAAGCCGCTTACCAACGAAAAGTATTTTAGATGGAATTGGATTTATACAGTCTGTGCAGTCCTCTGATATGCTAATTGATATTGCTGTGGTTGCAGAGTTTGCAGATGGCAAATAACTGAGGTAGGGGATTGCTGCAGAATAACTGCTTTTCCTCCTTTCTAAAAAAAAAACCCAAACATGTTATGCAACAGCTAACGTGCTTTATTGCGAGATAGCAGCACACATAGTCAGCTGTCAAAAGTTGTGTTGCAGTTACATTTTGTGCATATGTTTGTGGCACATCTCACAATGTTTTTCCATCATGAGAACTATCAATTCACAAAATGTTTCATGCTTTATTTAATAAAATCATTTCCTCTTCCTCTCTCTTTGAAAATGGGTCCTCCCTTTGCACCAGTGTTAACTATGTTTAAGGCTAGCTACGGTTCACTCTTAACCAAGATTTGGCATGATTACTCTGGAGATCAGGCAGGGAAATTACCTCTAAAGTGGGAAAGAGGCGGAAGTAGGGCAAACAGTAATGTTCCTGATCTTTTCAGCAGCAGTTGAGAGAGACCCATACATTAAAAATGCACTGTCGTCTAATAGTTGTGGAACGGGATTGGATAATGGTTTGCATTTTCACATGAGCTGGTACAGATTTTGCACTGATATTAGTGCGTGGAAATGGGGGGTGGTCAGTTCCCTGTCTTATCCATGAGAACAGTTGTGCACCAGATGCAGTCTTCCATGCCCAAATGATACCCCCACCCCCCGCTTTTAATGGAATTGCCGCAGTATTGGTGAGACATATGAGACAATTTTTTAAGGGGTCAGCACTTGAACATTGAAATGGTTACAAAAAATGCTAAATTTAGTAATAGCAAGAGAATGTCTTTAAAGTATTTTTAAATCCTTTCCAATTTTAAGGCCTCAGCGGATTGCAGAATGTTAAAAATAGAAACTCTGAAAAGGTAACTGCCAAAACCCTTGTTCCTAATCGTTAGACTGTGTTTGTCCAGAGTCTTACTAACTTTCTGCAACTCCAGCAACATATTTCTAGCAACAAGAGCCCCCTAAGCCATGAGTAGGCAAACTAAGGCCCAGGGGCCGGATCCTGCCCAACTGCCTTCTAAATCCGACCCGCGGACAGTCCGGGAATCAGCATGTTTTTACATGAGTAGAATGTAAAACTTCATTTTTATGCTTTCAAAACAGGAAATAGTGATATTTTTCTAAAAGGAGTCTTACACTGTTGTCATACCAATCTTTTATTTTTCATATAAAACTTTTTAAAGTGGTAAGATAAAGAGTTTTCCTTATTTCCCCCCCCCCTTTTTTATATTATGATTTAAGCCACATTTCTTAGAAGGACATGGGTGGTGCTGTAGTCTAAACCACTGAACCTCTTGGGCTTGCTGATCAGAAGGTCGTATGTTCAAATCCATGCGACGGAGTGGGCTCCCATTGCTGTGTCCCAGCTTCTGTCAACCTAGCAGTTCTAAAGCACATCAGTGCAAGTAGATAAATAGGTATCACTGCGGCGGGAAGGTAAAGGCGTTTCCGTGCGCTCTGGTTTCCGTCACAGTGTTCCATTGGTCCAGAAGCGGCTTAATCATGCTGGCCACATGACCCGGAAAGCTGTCTGTGGACAAATGCCGGCTCTCTTGGCTTGAAAAGTGAGATGAGCACTGCACCTCAAAGTCGCCTTTGACTGGACTTAACCATCCAGGGGTCCTTTACCTTACCTTACATTTCTTAGACATTTCTTAGACTTGGAGGTTCTTCAGGGTGATTCCTAAAATGCTTACAATAATAGAAATTAATAATGTAATTTTTTTTAGTTATCAAAATTGGTTACTGTGCTCAATTTTCTGGTCAACAATAAAACACTGATAGGAGCATAACAATATTTTCAGTTTTTAATTTAACAGTTTTAATTTAACAGTTAAATAATTCATTTTGCGATATGTCAAAACTTTACACATTTTTTAAATTAAAAAAACAGTTTGGGTAACAGCACTATATTCTAAGCTACCTCGTGGAAAAACATGCTAGTAAGACTCATATTTGTTTTTGGAACTGGAACTTGATGACTTATTCTCCATGCATAGTACAGTGTTGCATACTGCTGCATAATAATAATAATAAAAAAAAGCTCAAGCAGCTGGTTAAATGTTGCAGAGCTGACAATATTTGCAGTATCCTTTTTGCAAATATTAAAAAGTGAACTAAGGCAGCTGTATCGTTCTCCTTTCTGGTTGTGCTTTACATAGGATGATATTTTCACGATTATGTGCTCAACATATCTTATACCTGATGTTCTTTTGAGACAGAGAAGTTATGTTCTATCAAGCCTTTTTTCAAATTCCAATCCCTATGAGTCATTTGCTGGTTAAAAAGATGCAGATGTTTTAAACTCATGGAATTGTCCTTACCATTGCATTGCTAAACAGCTGTCCCTTCAACCTAGCTAACACTGATGGCTGAAGGGTGGACAGCATGAACAGCAAGGTTTAACTTCCCTGTTCTTATAGTAGAGCTGTGTTGTCTGAGCTCATTTTTTAAAAAGAAATATATATATTAACAGGCTGTTTGGGACAAGGAATGGAGGGCTTCCTGCCAAACCACTTAATATGGAACTTTTAGATTCAAAAGGGCTATGCATATGCCTTATTTAAGGAGACACACCGTACATAATGTATTGTTTACCAGTGCACAGCAAAAAAAAAGGAATCTTAAATCAAATTTTGACTGCAGCCAAAAAGCTTCCTTCTGGTCCTCTTCCAAGTTCTCCAGAATGCAGAGGAATATAAACTCAGAATAATTGTACATTCTGAGTATGTGTGCTGTAATAACATTTGCAAAAGGCAAATGATTCTGGAAGAGCGTTGCACAGTTGGCCTCTGACCTCAAGATGTGTGCCATGTGAAGGCATTTTTGTGTGGGGGTTTTTTAGGGGGGAATTTAGGAAGCATGTTAAACGTGCAAACAAACCCTCGCAGTATATGCATGCAAACACAATGCACATATGTATTCCTGCCACTATGTGTAGTTAACATAAGGAGTCTGCTAGTATGGCTCCTCTTATTGGCTAGGTGACATGGGAAAACACTCAAGCAAATAGAGTAGAAAACAAGTTCCTAATACACAAAGAACTTCATGATTCTACATGGTATTTATTCAGTGGAAAATAGTGCAGGAAGAGTCCATCTTCCTGGGAAACCGTTAGATAAACGTTATGGAGGACCTATAGTCTAATATTAGTTACAAAAAGGAAGGTAATGGATTGTACTTGTAATAATTCAGTTTGTTTTTACAATCCAGGAAATGATGACTACAGTGGTACCTCAAGTTACATATGCTTCAGGTTACAAACGCTTCAGGTTACAGACTCCACTAACCCAGAAATAGTACCTCGGGTTAAGAACTTTGCTTCAGGATGAGAACAGAAATCGTGCTCCGGCGGCGCAGCAGCAGCAGGAGGCCCCATTAGCTAAAGTGGTCTTCAGGTTAAGAACAGACCTCCGGAACGAATTAAGTACTTAACCCAAGGTACCACTGTACAGCTACAGAGCAGCTTGGAGACATCCTTGATGTTAACGAAGGATGGGAGGGATTTCCCAGTGCTGTGTCTGCTGCAGATATTTCCATAATAGGTTCAGTTGTGTTCAGTTTGTAAAATGCAAGCACAGAGAGACCCCTTTTTGACACACAGTTTTTCGAAATGCAGCCCCTTATATGCTAAGTTCTATGTGCATGGTAACAGCGCCTAAAGAAAACACTTGCTTCGCATGCCGCCACCATAAAGGAATGTGCTTCACCTGAGAGAAGGGCAGCAATAACCATCCACCGACTTGCTTCTGTTGCAAATTGCTGAGCTCTTTGTTACAATGTACATAAACATTGGCTGAAGTGTCTGAATTGATTAGCAGAAAACTTCCTGGACTGTAATCAAGATAGGCAACCTGCAGTGATCAATGAATTTGTAGCAAAGGAGACCTCCAATTGTGTTAGTGCTTGGGCAAAAGTCATGAGCCCCTTTCAGTTCCAGACATGTTAACTATTATAAATATGATTCCTTGCAAACCATAGTGGATTCAGAATATCCAGATGTGTCTTGGCAACTGTCATGATGCTAGAGTCCTGAGAATAACCTGTGGTCATTGGGTAACCATGACTAAGGAGAACATGGAAGTGAGCAAGTGTTGTTGGCAGTTTGGCTTATCTCTTGATGTCGTGTTAATGCAATAGTTTCCATGCTCTTCAAATAATGCAGACAAAAGCTTTAGCCGTAATCTAAGGGTATCTGATATCTGGGTAATAAAAGGAAGGAACCATGCTTCTGAACTGTGCAGATTTCAGTGGCTTCTTTACACAACATTTGCTGCCATAAATGAGAGGTTATTGTGTGGTACATCATTCGTTCATTCATTTAAAGCAGAAATATGACCTTGGAGCGCTTCATCTGCACAGCACGCACCTATCCCAAGATCTGAGTGAGTAATAGAGAATGTGAGGGGAAATGATGCAGAATGTGATTTACAATCACTTTTGGCCATTCACTAAATTTTCTTCATTTAAGACAATGTCTCAGAGATACTAATGAATTGAAACCAAATTCAGACATAAGAAGAGCTCTGCTGGATCAGATAAAGGATCAGACATGACCAACCTGTAGACAGGAGCCCTCTCGCACTCTTGATCGCCAGCAACTAGCTCCCAGAGGTAATACTACTGAGAGTGGAGGTAGTAGCTAGCCAACGATAGCCTATTCAAGTGGGCAGCCATCATTACACCTTTTAGTAGTGAATTCTGTAGTTTAGCTCTTCTGTCTGTGAAGAAGTGCCTCCTTTTGGCTGTCCTAAATGTCTTTTTGCCATTTTGCTTCATTGGAAGACTCTGGGTTCAAGTATTATGACAGAGGAATAAAAAACATTTCCAAACCAGCTTTCTTTATACTAAGTGTAATTCCACACATCTCCATCCTGTCCACCCTCTTTCCTTTTTCTGAACTAAAAAAGTCTCACATTGTAATTTTTCCAGATAGGGAGGTTTTTCCAATTCCCTGATAATTTTGGTTGTCCTTTCCTGCAGATAAAAGAGGCATTTTATTTTTATTTCATTCAGTATGTAGAATGTGAGTATTTGTTCAATAAAGCGTTTAATACAAACTAAGCAGCTTTAGTCTGTAAGCCTTAAAGTAGTTCCCTGTGTCATTGTCAGCCAATATACCAGTGCACACATTTTTTAAAGAATGCATTGATTGATTATAACATGGCAGAAATCCCGAATTTTGTGTACAAGTTCTGCAAAGTATGAAACAGAGAATATATAATAAAATTATAAAACTGAAAAAGTGGGAAAGCAGTAAACCTCTACAGGTCAAACATTGATATCCATCTGGCCATAATGTTTAAATGTCTATAAATGGTCTCAGATTGTTTATGTATGTATGTATAAGTATGTTTAGTGCACAGTTCTGGCTGTGTTTAGAATTTGCAAATTACATCATTCACTTCTTACAACTGCATCCAATAGGCTTCACACATTATCTGTTTTCATTTTTAAAAAATAAGTATCTTTAAAAACAGCATATTGTGAACTGCATTGCTCACCAGATATCAATAAAGATGCAGTTCCAAGAGATATCAGATTGGGTTACAGAAGTGTATGCCTCCTCCTTGTCCCTATATTAGGGATAGGATCTGGACGTGTGGTTCTACTTTTCCTTGAGCAAATCCATTTCTCCTTGAAAGTGATACTGTCTTTCGATACACAGAAGTGATGTTTAAAAATCATGCTAGCACAGAAGACAACGATAAAAGGAATGGCAGGAAAAATACCCAAGTTAATACAATTAAAGTGGATGCCTGGAGACAGTTGTTCCAAATTAGTCTTTTGTAATCTACAGTACGTGGCTGGATAAATATTTGATAGTGCAGCCTCATGAAACAGGCTGTAGTCATGATTTCAGCTGTAAAAAGAGAAAGAGAGAGAACCTATAATTTATGTGGAAAACATGGAATGCCATTCATGCAAACATGAAATCCATATCAAAACAATATAATCATATGAGATTTGTAAAATTTCAACTGGACAACTGGGAAGGGAGGATGAGAGAAGCAAATACAATAATCAGTTCTTACAGTTTCTTACTACAACCAGCAAGGATTGAAACAGCCTGATGAAATGGCTGCTGCCAGGTGACAGATGAGGTTTCTCTCAGCAAACCTGATGGAATAGCCTTATTTTCCTTCTCTTCCAATACTTTGCAGCCTGTCTGAATAGCTGATGCTAGGAGACTTTTGGGGGGAGAGCAAAAGACAGCTGATTTCTCAGTGGAGCTAATGGAATTGATGTTCTTCCATTATTTCCATTTCTGCAGCCACCGAAGACAGTGAGACTGAAATAGAGGATGTGTGAAATCAAGGAGGAGTTGAAGGGCAGTGTGCACGCATTTGCCATGTACATTGAACTCTTTTTCATAGACAGAAGGTAGCCTCAGTTTAAGAAAGTGCTTAGCTTGTATTTTAATTAATCATGCTAATAAGTTCTTTCATTAAATTATGGCTTGCCTTATGTCTGATTTTGCACAGAAATAGCAAAGACGTAATAAAATAGACGTTGTACAGTATCTGGCAAAGAAATAGTGCATTGTGTCTATCCATTGCAGCGGAGAAGGGAAGGACATGCAAGAGGCTGGTTGAGTTTGTAGGAACTGTTGCCAAGAGGCAGAGTGTAGGGTTTATGTTACTTGGTAGGAAGAGGAGGGGAGGATTAATCTTTAAGGCTCGAGGTATGTATTTTTCCAGGCCTTGAAAAAGCATGTCACTTGTGTGGGCAGAGAAGTGTTTTTGCGCCTTGTGATCCAGACTTGGGGATGGTTATTTAAAACTGTTGGATGCCTTTGGAATTAAACATGCTTCTTACTCCTGCCTCATCCCTCATGCTAAGAGAGGTGTGTTGCAAGAGACTAGAGAGGGAAGGCAGATGCAAAGATGGTGGGGTTTTTACATCTGTTAATTATTCCAATACAGTTGAACCTCTACTTCCCACCGCCTCTTCTTACAGTCGTTCCAAGTTGCAACCGCGGCAAACCAGAAGTTTGCCACCGTTCGCACATGCGCAGAAGTGGGAAATTGCCGCCTGCGCACAACGGCGTCTCTCCCAGCGACCCGTTTCGATCTCTGAATGGACCTCCAGAACAGATTATGGTCGCAAATAGAGGTTCCACTGTAGTGTAGGATACTGGGAAGAAGACTTTTCCACCAATGACTGCTGATACTTTACTTCAAAGCCATTCTATGAATATGCTAAATCAGGCAACGTGGTAGCACATATGAATCACATATTTCTGTAGCTCACCTTTCTTAAGGCTGCTCCACACATTGTTTCTTCGTCTAAAGAGGCTTCTGTTAAAAAAGGTTACCTCTCTGTGCACGATGAACACATGGGGGTAAATGTGCTTCACCTTCACAGAACTGTGGCATGCTCCCTGACGTATGTACACACAGCAGCAAGCATTCATTTGCCACTGCATCATGTGTCATATGTGCATATGTATGTTCTTCCTCTTTGCATATAATATATTGCTTTCCTTAGACGCGTGCCACAATATGCTCTTTTTGCTTTCTGACTTGTATTGAAGATATCTCAAAATATTGTAGGGATAGAAACAAGTAAAAATGAACATTCCAACCAGAGTTTTTAAAGCCGTTAAGATCAACCAGGCTATTTTTCACGCTTGTTTAAAGCCACAGCCAGGGAAACCTGGGGAATGGCCCTTCTATGCTTGGTGCCGCATATTATCTTCATAGTGCAACAAGTGGCAAGTCTACGTTACTTTTACATTAGCAACAGCCAAGTTAATTTGACAGTGAAGAATAATGTGGAAAACAGTACATTGAAAGGATACGACTCTTTCCTATCACTCAGCTAGCATCAGGCTTGGTTGGTAATAAGTCATATGGAAATTGCTGGGGTTTAATTTTAGGTAAACCTGTTTCAGGATTGACATACAAGAGTCCAGTTTTGCTCTGGAACTGAATAGCAGATAAACAGATGAGTGGACAGAGGAGCATGTGTGAGGAAGTGCTAAACATGCCTTTTTTTCTGGAGTGGACTGTTATTCCTCATATAGCTCCCTTAGACTTATAAACCAGACAGATGCATTTGTTAAATCATCTTCTGATGGATCTGATTGGTACAAAGCAAAGTTTATTTACACCTCTCACCTTTTGATGTACATTCTGAAAGTTCACGGGACAGTGGCATTTCTCGATTCAATTCAAAAGTACCAGTATAACAGCTCTCACAAATACTTATCTTCAGTTACTCTTATGCCCAGGACAGACATAATGTAAAAAGATGCCATCATGGGCAGGTGGCAGTGGCCTGACTTCTTCCTGCCTTTACAGTTCCTTTGACAGATGCAATAAGTTGAATGGTGGCTCTTGACCTTAGGTGCTTCCTGCCCTGGGCCAGGAGGTGGGCAGGCAGCTTTTGTGTTTTTAAGTACCATGTGCCCTCATGTTATCACAAGGAAACAGCCTATCAGCATGGTTTTATAGCTGACTGAATCTGCAGGTGCTGCCCAATCAATATGGGAGAGGAAAAGTTCAAATTCACTGAAGTGGGGAGCTTTCCAAACGGGACTCACTGCTCTAAAAACAACTCATCTGCCTTACTTTTCGGTTAATAGTTTTAGTCGATTTTGCATATCTAGTATGCAAATATGATAATTTAATCCTTTAGCCTGTTGTTCAGCCATTCATAAAAAAATGCCACTATAAAATTTTACACTTAGCTAGCAAAATACAACCAAATGTAGTCATGGTCAGAGCAATAATGCCATACTCAAAATAGGATGCTGTACATACTGTAGGTGACTTCAGTGTTCCAAATTCTGTTCTTGGGAAAGGGAGTGTTGAGTAATACCTTTAGTTGTTCAGGCCAGATCTTTTGCATTGCACTTTAGTACCTGTTCCAGTGATCAGTGATTTATTCCTAAACATTTAGATGACTGTTCCATGCATCTTTCTCTGATACCGCTATATTTGCACAAGTCCTATCTTCATATTTGCCTTTATTTTATTTGCCACTTTCTATTTTTGACAGCTTAAATAATGCTAGGAAACATGTAAAGTAGGACTGCACTTGTTTAATAGATTTTAGGAGTAGCGCAGGGTAATATAGTGGAGGGCAACTCAGTAATTTTTAAGACACGATTACTATCATATTAATTAAAAATATAAACAATATATTATTAATATTGACACCATTGCATTGGAACTACCCAGGGCCGGATTTAAGTTTGATGAGGCCCTAAGCTACTGAAGGTAATGGGGCCCTTTATATGTCCAGCTGTCCTTTGTCAACAACAAATTGTCACTGTTTTTTGTGTTGAATATTTTAGGGAGCAGGCTAGCAGGCGGGGCCCATTACTTATAGGAGCCTACACAATACGCAACACTGTTTCTGTATGTATGTATGTTTTATTTTATTTGTTTTTTATCTTATATTTTGGTAAGGTACGTCCAGTTTTTCCCCCCTTTAAATTTTTTTGAGGCCCCCAAGAGAATGGGGCCCTAAGCTATATAGCTTGTTAAGCTTGTATGTAAATCCAGCACTGGAACTACCAATGACTTTACTGTGGTTATAGCAGAACAACTTGGCAAGAATTCTTGCATTTAGGTTCAGAATTTTGTGCAAGAGCTATTGAAAAAGACAAAGTAACAAGGAAAGCATTGCTGCATTGATGAAAACAGTGGGTTCTAGGACAAAAATTAAGCCAGTACATATAATATTAAAACAATTATATTTAATAAAGATTCTCAAATGGCCTTTTTTAAACTTGACAGTTCAATTTTAATTTTTTGTTTTAAAGATCAGCTTTCTTTCTTTCTTTTTGCAGATTAGCCCTCATTCTTCTCAGTAACAGTTTATTCATCTTTGCATTACAAATTTCTTGGAGTAGATTTAGGCTTGCTGTTGTTTTGCATGGCAAGCAGGAACTGATTAAAATCTCCCTCTGGAAAAAAAACCCCTTGTAAGTATGGACTATATGGCTGCTGAATAGAACATCTTTTCCGTTCACTCTCATGGTTGCTACTGCTATTCATGCTCCGTTTTGCAGCCATTAGATAGCATGGGGAACTAACTATCTTATGAGACAAATATAACTCCATTAGTCAGCTTGCGTGGGCTGCTGATACAGAATGCAGTCAGTAATTTCTCCTGGTGGATTTTTTCAAGTCTGTTGCAACCTGTTAAAGTGTGTCGAAATGTACATATCCAGAATTTGACACCCCCCTCCCCGTTTCCTACATCAGATAGCTGTCTTCTTCTAATGTAATTGTATTAAGATACATTGAGACTAAATCTGTATGACATGTAATCCCCATGAGAAAAACACCTTCTGAGATGTGAGTGTGCTTGCTGTGGCAAGCTGAGATCCCGTCAGTGGAACATTCTGTTGTGAAACGTTTGTTACAGGACCGATCATCGGGGATCCCTTTTGGGACCAAGTATAAATATTTTCATAAATATATATAACTAGGTATATTATACCAGAATCACCTGCTTTGCAAGGCCTCTTAATAAAACAGTAATTTGTAGAGTTATTGAAAGGATAAGAAGTGTAATGATAATGTACTCTGTCAGCTTAGTGGTAGAATTGGGTTTTAAAGCTAGATGACCCACTTGCATTCCATACGACATTGCGACACACAGACATATTGTTCCCTTTTTATATTGATGGGAGTTGGAGCTCTTGTGCAATTCAATGCAGCTCACACAGAAAGCCTTCCCAGCAGACAGTGTCCTTTACTTTCGGAAATGCATGTCCAGAATACTTTGAAATCTTATTAGTTTGCATGGATACCCTCTGCCAGGACTTGGGAAATGTAATATGTGGGCCAAATGTTCAAGTTAGTATTTTTAAAATCTCTCCACTTATGAGAAACAGTTCATCTTCCTGAGACGATGAACATGGGTGGGTGTGGTGTTTAAGGCTGGTTATGTATATATATATGTGGGAAAGGTGCAATTTGATACTGAAGTACCAGGAGTTCAGCCTAATGTAATTTAAACTAGGCACAAGCATTCAACCAAAACCTCCTTTTATTAGTGTTAAAGTGCAGTGTTTCAGTAATACAGAATAGATTTAGAAATGTTATGTAACAATATTGTGCAGCCAGTTAACTATTAGACAAGTAGGTTTTCCTCCTAGTTGCTAAGCAAAGAGGAGAGGAGTTGTCAATGTTAAGAAATCATGTAGGGGCATTGCTGGGACTGCGATACAGTCCTCTGTTTCTATACCCAGGAGCAGACCTATTGGCCACAAGGTTTTAAAACTCTGATAGCTTTTCAGATAGTGAGGTGCAGACAAGTGCTATGTTTGTCATTGGAACCGTCTTCTTGCTAGCCTGTGTTTGTGGAGCAGCAGTGTTTTTTGGACTATGCCAGGGCTGGTTAACCTTTGTTGGCCTGAGCCTTCCAGGGACACATGTCGGTGGGGGGGGTGTGCAGCCACCCTACACTATTGCTAGCACAGGCAAACTGCTTCTTCCTCAACTGATTGGTGCGTATGAGCTGAGGAGGCGGTTATCACCCTTTATCTTATCATATGAGCTAGCAGATGACTAGAGATGGACAATTTGCATCCCTATCAGGGCACTAGGCAGTGCAGATCATTCACCACAGCATGACGATTCCCTCCCCTTCTTTTTGTTGTGGGAGGGATCCGTGTGGGGGGAACAAAAAATTGTTTGGCAGTGAAGCCCCTATGCCAAGGGTAAAGCCCCTATGAACCGTACACCTGTGATGGTGGGGTTGTTGTTGTTTGCGGGGAGTGGATTAAATCAGAAGAAGTTTCCTATGAAAACTAGGATGTTTTGTGTCAGAAAGAAACTCAGCACCTGAACATTTTATAACTAATTCTACAACTAATTTGGCCTGTTTAATATAATTTTATTTAGCTAAGAACATTGAAACGGCCCAGGAATACCCCCCCCCCAAATTGCAACTAGAGTCCATCCATTGTTGCTAATGAACTTATGAAATAGAAAATTTTCCGTAGGAATTTTCCACCGCATACCACTGCTTTACACTTAAAAATCTGCCTTGCTGTTAAGTATCAGAAATAATAGTTTGAATCCAAACAAGTACTGCAGGACTCTGTGCCATGGGGCCTCCTCACCTACTTCTCCCTGCAGCCTTCTGTGCCCTCTGGAAAGCTCCTAATATTTGTGCAACCCTCCAAAATGGTGTGGAATGTGACACTGGGGGGGGGGGCGTGCAGCATGGGGGGGGTGAATCAATTTAAACCACGGAGGCCACTTTGCATAAGCACAAGCCCACATTTCCTATGACTAATCTTTTTTACACCCATTCTTTCTGTTTGTTCAGTTGTTCTGCCAAATTGAAATTTCTCAGTACAGATGCATGAAAAACACACTTTTTTTATTCTTCAAAAAAAGCCTACATGTTGCTTTACTTTCCTGTATTCTCAGAGCCTGGTTCATTTTTGCATTATCTTCAGTGGTATATTTTGGATGACAAGAGCCTAGTAAATAGTTTGTTTTATTTGACCAGCACTACCATTCTACCCATAGTAGTTAAATCCCAGGTCAGGCTAACCATTTTGCAGGGACCAAGGTACAAAGACTACTGTTAGCAGATCTGCTAGAGTGTCTGTCCGCATGTATCATGAAAACATGCCTTGCACACTTAAAAATTAATGTAGAGGAGTTAGGAATATTATTCTTGGGATCTTTAGACAATGGTTGTGCTCACAGGCAAAATTGCATTCGCTTTGATAATCTTGCTTATTTTGGGAGATTTAGCACAAACAAATATTAGTGTGTTTTCTCCAGAGGAATAGCATTGCTGCTATTGTAGTTTTTATAAATTAATGAAGGTTTAAAGGTGACAACATGCCAATATAACATGAGTTAGAAGCAACAAAAGCAGCTTCACAGCTTGGAGCGTCGTTTGAATAGATCTATATATCAATATTTTTCTATATACAAAAACTCTTTTGATGTTTAATTGTTTTTTAATGATTGCTTTCCTCTCTATGTTTTTAGCTGTTTCTATGTTAGCTGTAAGTCACCTTGAGTCCCTGTGAAGGAAAAAGGCAGGCTATCAATAAATATTAAAATTGCAGAATCACCACTACAGAATACAAAGGGTTAAGAACATTGTACAGAGGAGAGTCATTCACCCATTGCCTGGACTGTGTACTTAGTTATTAAGACAGAGGGGAGAGACTAGAGGCAGAGTCACTTAATCAGGAATTATGAGGCAGAGTCTTGGAGGGCCAGCTTTGGTGCAGGAAACACAAAAGAACCAGGACTCGAGAAAGGTGGTATGTAAAGTAGTAGTTTCTCCTTCTTACATGACCATTTGTCATGGATGCTTTTTAGTTGAGATTCCTGCATTGCGAGACGTTGACTGGATGATCCTCAGGATCCCTTCCAACTCTACCGTTCTATGATTCTGTGATCCAGAGGTAGATGAGATTGAGGGAAAACAGGAGAGAGAAGTAAAAATGTTGGGACACTATTTGTGGTAGATATGAACGTGGAAAGAAGCTTTCATCACGTTGATACCAAAATTAGAAACTGAAAAAACTCAACTTAAAAACTACCGTCCTATCTCACTCCTAAATGTGGATTACAAAATCTTTGCAGACATTTTGGCAAGTAGGTTTAAGAAAGTATTAAATGAAGTGATTCATAAGGACCAAGCAGGCTTTCTCCCTGGTAGGCATTTATTTGACAACACAAGAAACATCATTGATATTTTGGAATTTTTACAGACAAATTCAAATACAAGAGCGGTGTTGATCTTTATTGATGCGGAGAAAGCCTTTGACAACATTTCTTGGATGTTTATGAAGAAAAATTTGGAAAGGATGGGAGTAGGGCGGGGGTTTGAAAATGGAATAGAAGCAATTTATTCAGAACAAAAAGCTAAATTGATAGTGAACAACGTGGTGACAGAGGAGTTCAAAATTGAAAAAGGGACACGACAGGGGTGCCCTCTGTCTCCTCTGTTGTTTATCTCAGTCCTGGAGGTACTATTGAACAAGATTAGAAATGACCGGTTGGCACAGGGAATTGTGGTCGGAGAGAAACAATATAAACTGAAAGCATTTGCAGATGACTTGGTATTAACATTACAGGAACCAGCCTCTAGCACTAAAAGAGCGTTAGAATTAATTTCTGACTTTGGTCGGGTGGCGGGATTTAAGCTGAATAAACAAAAAACTAAAGTTCTAGCAAAAAATTTGACAACTATTGAAATAGAGGAGTTCAGAAAAGAAACGGAATTAAATGTGGTTAAAAAAGTAAAGTATTTAGGGGTGCACTTGACCTCCAAAAACTTGAATTTGTTTAAGGACAATTATGAGAAATGTTGGTCAGAGATCAAAAGAGATTTGGAAACATGGTCAAGACTGAAACTTTCCTTGTTGGGTAGAATAGCTGCTATAAAGATGAATGTATTGCCGAAAATGCTATTTCTGTTTCAGGCCCTCCAGATCGTGGACAAGGTGGAATGTTTTGGAAAATGGCAGAGGGATATTTCTAAATTTGTCTGGCAGGGCAAAAAGCCCCGAATTAAGTTTAAAATACTAACGGATGCGAAAGAAAGAGGGGGGTTTGCCCTGCCGGACTTGAGGTTATATTATGAATCTGCAGCCCTCTGCTGGTTGAAAGATTGGATTTTATTGGAGAACACCGATGTCCTCGACCTGGAAGGATTTGATAATGCTTTTGGGTGGCATGCATATTTGTGGTATGACAAGGTTAAAGTTCATAGATCATTCAAAAACCATATTGTCAGAAGGGCAATTTTTATGGTCTGGTCAAAATATAAAGACTTATTGGAGAGTAAAACTCCGAGGTGGCTCTCACCGATGGAGGCCAAAGCACGGAAAAGACTCAATATGGAGGCCCACTGGCCTAAATATTGGGAAATAATTGAAAAAATTGGAGATAATTGGAGGTTGCAGAGTATGGAAAAGTTAAAAAACAAGGTGCGAGATTGGTTGCATTATGCTCAAATTCAGGAAGTTTTTAAAGCGGACAAAAAAGTGGGTTTCCAGGAGGAAAAGTCGAAATTAGAGACAGAGCTGCTTGAGCCAAAATCTAAGTTAATTTCGAGAATGTATAACTTGTTGCTTAAATGGAATACACAGGATGAGATTGTTAAATCCTCCATGATAAAGTGGGCGCAGGATTTGGGGCACAACATTATGTTTGAAGACTGGGAAAGGTTATGGAACACCGGAATGAAATTTACGGCATGTAGTGCCCTGAAGGAAAATATTATGAAAATGACATACCGGTGGTACATGACCCCAGTCAAGCTTGCAAAGATATATCACCTGTCTGACAACAAATGTTGGAAATGTAAAGAGGAGGAAGGGACATTCTTACACCTCTGGTGGACCTGCCCGAAGGTGAAGGCCTTCTGGGAGATGATACATAATGAACTAAAAAAGGTGCTTAGATTTACCTTACCCAAGAAACCGGAGGCCTTCCTCCTGGGCATGGTGGACCAGAGGGTGGCAAAGAAAGATAGAATTTTCTTTATGTACGCTACTACAGCAGCAAGGATCTTGATGGCAAAGCACTGGAAGACACAAAATCTACCCACATTGGAAGAATGGCAGACGCAGCTGATGGACTATATGGAACTGGCTGAAATGACTGGCAGAATCCGAGACTCGGGAGAAGAAGAAACGGAGGAAGTTTGGGAAAAGTTCAAGGATTATTTGAAAAAGCATTATAAGTTGTATGAATGTTAAAAAATGCTCCTTTTTAGGAAATTACAGCTTCAGCATCGGTTAATTTTTTGAATTGGAAAATAAGGAACAACAAGACAGAAGTGGTGTAATGAAATAATTTTATTGTGTTGAAACTAAAACAATGGATTTGGACTGAAATGTTTAGAGACCAGATATCACGATAAAATGGAAGATATATTATTACGTTTAAAATAAGTTAACAATTTGCTGAGGTTTTAAATTTACAGAGAATGCAGTGTTCGGAAGATGGGGGGAGTCCACTAGATTTATGGAAATAAGTGTTTGGAAGTTGGATTTTGTATATTATAAACTTAATAAAAATTATATTAAAAAAAAAAAAAATATTTGTGGTAGATATGGTAGTAGATTCCAGAGTTTATGGGGCATGATATAACCTCCTTGTGACTGCCATGTGTCTACTGCTTATGCCAGCTTAAACCATGAGGGCTTTCCCTGGTGACCACAGTGATGCTCTCGTTGCTCGGAGCAAAGCCAATTTATACGCATACTCTTGGACGGGGGATGTACAGAGTTCCAGCTGAACTGAGCTCCTTGGTAACAGGAGTTGCTAGGCAACAGCAGGATAAATTCTGCAAGTTGTCAATATCTCAGGCACTTGTTACTTGGGTAGAAGGGCCCAGAGGTCCAGTTCAGACCAGCCTTGGTTAGATTATTGCACCCTTATTCAACAAAAGAATTCCTAATGGGACTAAACCCAATGAGTAGGAAAAATTATCTCCCCTCCCCCATTGCATTTGTATACATCTATGTTTTTGTGTTCATACCTGTTATGAATTCTGTGCAGAAAAACACTTTGGAAACATTAGAGTCACGTTCAGTAGGCACGTGACCACTGCAGCACCACTCTTCCCAGTATGACAGGGTGATTTCAGAAGCCCCAGAGCACATGGGAAGAACTCTTCCCAAAGCACTTGGTTTTGGGAAGAACCACAGTTTGGGCTTCTGTGTAAACTTGAAGTTAGAGGATATGACCTTATGCCACCACAGGAAGATGTAGTCTTTTAGCAGCTCTCAGTTAAGGAATAACATGAATATGAAGTTCTCAATCTTCAACTAAAATGGATACTCTTTCCATTGTAAGAAGACATTCATCTCAGGGAAATGTTCGCACTGAGGCTGGGAAGGCAGGGCTAAGACACCTTTCCTGATAAGTGTATGTGAACTTTGGTCTGTTTTCTGTTATTCACGTGGGTAGCTTTCTGATCTGCAGAGACTCCACTGCACAAGGATGTTTCCTGCTGTCTACCATGGGATATTTACTGGATGTAGCTTTATGGCCTGCTAGAAGCCTGTTTGTATAGTGTTAGAAAGCAGAAAGTAATTTGGATGGCAGTAAAGTTTCATAGCTGTAAAAATCCCAACTGTAAGCAAAGTTTATGCAGCAGTTTCTCCCTGGTAGCGTGGTGTATGTCTTCGCCTCCCCCTCATCCAGCGTGCGCTGTTGTGTATAATGAGTTGTGGTGGCAGAAACGGGAACACAGACATCTACATTTCCTTCTTTTCAAAGTGCGCCGGTAGGGGAGCTTTCCTTTCCTCTCTTGGAATGAAGGAACACACCAGATGGACCATTGAAGTTTTTATGTACTACGGCGAAGCGCTCTCTAGAATGAAGGCGAGCTCTCAACCCCCTACTGTAGTTTTAAGAAAGGCTGAGACATGACTAAGTGGAATGGAAATGGGGGGGAGCATGTGGCGTTGTGTATATTTGGGGGGGGGTGGGGAAATTTTCTATCTCAAGTTTTCCAGAAAACTAGCACTCCATTGTATGTGCACCTTAACTCCTTTATTGTTTTGCACACATTTATAATTCAAGATGATTACAGACTATCGGTAATTAGGAGGTTTGTTTTCCAGCTGAAAATGAATTTTACTTTCATAAAGAACAATGCCAGGGTAGAAGTTGAAAGTGCTCATTCAGCATTGTGGTCACCATTGTGGTTCCTTGCAAAAATCAGACGCTTACTTCAGTTTGTGCAGAGTGGGGTGTGTGCATCTCTACAGAATTTGCTCCTACACAATTTGCTCCTACACCACTTTTAAGTTTTAAAGAATATAATGTGTGTATATGTGCTGTAAATATTGTGCTTGATGTGTGTGTTTTTGTGTGTCTGTGTCTTCAAATGTACCTGTGGTATATTTGGAAGGTCCTATTTGGAAAGGAAAACAAGGCCCTTGAAACCTAAATTGGTCAGTTCCTTGTCATTTTAAGGCTGAAGCGACGGAGGAAAGAGATGTTTATTTCCTTAAAATGTTTATCTCCTGCTTTTTGAAGTGAAAAGAATGAAAAGGCAGCTTACCAATTTGAAACCCAAGTATGATTTTAAAACAATAATCAAAACAAAAGAGAACACAACAGCAAAGAGCAGAACAGAGGCAAACGTTAATTAACTCATTGATTAGCAGTTTTTAAAAAAACCAACAGCCAAGCAAAAGAATCCCTTCATACTTTCAAGGCCTCAGAGGCACTCTGGAAAAGCACAAACTTTGCATGGTGTCTCTTTATTGGAATTCAATAATGTTTTGTTATATATAAATAAGGAGATTACTTAAATTGCCATAATGAAAAACATACTATTTCTTATTAATCTGCTAAGTTCCTACATCTTTGTCAAGCATCCTTTTAGTTTCTCTGTAAACAGTAATATTTCACATATTTACTCCATTCTTTCCAGAAATCAAGAATGTTTACTCTTGTTTTGCATGACATACAAGTAATATACAAGTTTAATTTTAGCAAGCAGAATCTCAAATGTCAGTGCATCTTTTTGAAAGTTTTGCTATGAATATTTTTGATAATTACAGTGGTGTCACTTACAGAATATAACTACCAAATGATTATAACTACCAAATGAGACCCTTCAGATCTCTTATTAATAATGGTGTCCATAGGAATAATAGCATGTATAATTGGGTTGTCAAGAAATTCTGATTTTGGGACACATCCACAATTAATTATTTTTGAGGGGGGCGGGGTGTGCTATTAATGTAGCCCCATCTGTAGCATGTACCACCAGACATTAGAAATGTCAGTTTTAACCAGTGCTTTTTTCCCTGAGGGTACTCAAACGTACGCAGTACTGGCACCTTTTTTCCCCTAGAAAAAAAAGCATTGGTTAAAAAATGTGGCACTTACTGTAACAACTTCACAGTGAGTTTTCACTTGGTTTTGACCCTGATATTATTCACTGGGAAGTTATATAAATTTTTTAAGTTTTAAAATGTGTTAAATGTTTTTAAAGTTTAAAAAAATAAAATAAAATAAAAACTTAAATATATTGTTTCGCTGTTTCAGTTGCTTTTCTGGGCTCCTTTGAGAGGAAGGTTGGGATTGAAATTTGATTAACAGCAATTTATAGGGTGCACTGCTAAGGAATCAGTTTGCCTAGTGTCTGAAAACCAGGAAAGATGGGCAGAGTGAACATCTTGAAAGCGGGGGCAGGGGGAGTCCCACAGTGTGTCACAGCTCAGAAGTTCCTGCTTTGGGCTATTTTCCACCATGTTCCAGATGACAGAGGGGCAAGGTGCAGGGCTTCTGAGAAAGATCTCAAATTACATGTAGGTTCCTTTTGAAAGGGGTGGTTCTTAAGTTATTCAGACCCAGGACTTTCAAGTTCAGACTAGCCCTTTGAATCTGGCATGAAAGCCAATGAACCTTTTAAAATATTTTCATTATATGTTCCCTCTAGCTCGCTGCGTCGTCTTGATCCTGTGTTCTGAATCAGTTGCAGTTTCTGATAACTCTTCAAAGGCAGTCCCAGGTAGAGTGCACTGCAGTAATTTAGTTTCTATGTGACTTAAGGAATGAATTACCAAGGCTTAAGCCATTCTTATCTAGAAAGGTTGCAGCTGGCATATCAGTCTATACTATAGGAAAGTGCACTTGGGTTTATACACTGAAAAGCAATAAAACTTCCTATTAAAAAAGATAAAAAAGAGAAAGTCCTGTTGGACACTGCATTTTTGTGGGCACTTAGGAGCAGTTTGATCCAAGAGAATGTCCAAGCTGCAAATGTGTGTCTTTAGGATGCATACAGCCAGTGTTAGAAACTCAGATACAGTATATAAGCTAATTGCCAAATGGCACTGTAATGTTACAACAGAATGACTAGGTAGCTTTTTTTGCAATGAAATAATTTGTTGTTGTTGTTATACTGCTTTATAACTAAAAGAAAAAAATCTCAAAGTGGTTTACAACACATTAATACATCAAATAAAAGAATCCAGAATACTGTAAAACAAATACAAGCTTCAAGGGAAATATTTCAGATCCTTCTCTAAGTGACATTTTGCTTTCATCGTATTTATTTACCTACTTCATTTATATAGCTGCCCCATAGCAGAAGTACTCTAAGAAGCCAGTGTGGTGTGGTGGTTAGACTGTTGGACTAGGACCTGTGAGATCAGGGTTCTAACCCCCACTCAGTCGTGGAGCATACTGGCTGGGTGACCTTGGGCCAGTCATAGCCTCTTAACTTATCTCACAGGGTCATTGTAGGGATTAACTGTGGAGGGGGGTGAACCATGTACTCCTTGGAGAAAAAGATGGGTATACATGCAGGAAAATTAACTCTTCAGCTTACCTATTTAAGAAAGCTGGAGGGGCTAGACAGATGGATATTTCAAGTCACCAACCTGGCATCCAGAGATCTCCACATAGTTGAAGTTGGACCTGCGCCAGTCCCAAAATGCATATGGCACCTGGGAATTTCTAATACTGCATGCAACCCTATCTAAAGCAGGAGGTACACATACTGCAGAATCACCCGTGTTCTCAACCAGCATCTCTGTATTGTTTGAGTTTGTTCTCCCTTCTCTAAACCATCAGTGAGACCTGAGACATCTTTTAAAGATATTCTCTGCATCCCTAGGGTCAAATGGAAAAGAGGGAGAATTGGGTGTGGTCTTATATACTCAAGGCATTGTATCCCACACCTTAGGATAACCTCACCTATCAGTTTCATTTAAATGGCATGGGAGACAAAGTAGTTCCTTGTGGCAACCTGCAAGCCCAAGGCCGCTGATGTGAGTGACACATCTCCTGACACAATTTTCTGAGATCTGTTCCAATAGAAGTACTGGAACCACTGCGAATTAATGCCCCTACAGTTCCATTATAGCAACGCAACCCAGAAGGACACCATGTTTGTTCCTCATGAAACCACTGAGAGATCCAGAACCAACTGGAAGGGATCTCATCCTCCCCCATGCATCTGATGGAGTAAGATCGCCCATCAGGGTTTCTCCCCCCAAATGGGATCATGTAATTCATTAGAGTGATAGCTTTTACTACATTACCTTGATTTAGCTGTGTCCTAAGAGAAGAAAAACCTAAATTATGTTTACATATGAGTAGTTCTATTCATAGAAATGCATGTTTTCTAAACACAGTTGACCAGAGGCCCTGTATTGAATTTTAAAAATTCAGTTCCTTGTTTGTTCCTGTGTTACAAGTAGACCATTCCACAGTACCAACTGAAATACTAGATACACTGTAGTGAAAGGGCTTCAGGATGTCTTGTGGTGGTCCGTATATTTATTTATACAAGTGAACCTATATTTCCGTTTTCGGGAAGAAAACAAGTTAGGAAATAGCAAAACTAAATGTAGAGAAAACCAGTGTGTGTTAGAGACGAGCCAGAGACAACAAACCATCAGCGCTATTAAATAGTACTGCTTTATGCATTCTGAAATGTATTACACTGGATGGATTATCCAGGCCAAGTGTAGGTTTATGCACTTTCCATATAAATTGTGACTGCACCTCCATTGTAAAAAGTGAACAGCTACTGGTTTAATTGCTCCCTACTTCAGACAGTTACAGCAAGTGCACATTTTGGAGAATGCCATGTAGGTGTGTGATGTTGTATAGAAACATGCAATCAAATATGTACACTCTAATTTCCTTTCATGTCACTGATGGGGGGGGGGAATGCTTCAGCATGCACCAGCCTGTGAATAAAGTGGGAAAATGCAGATGTTAAATTAACTTGCTTGGAAATAGTATCTGGTTGAAGTTGTGGCTATAAAACAAGTAGAGACAGTGTATTTGCTCTTGTGGAAGACACTAGTCTTTGAATTTGCAAAATGTACTATTAAAACCGTTTGTGCACATTTCTGTAGTTTCTTCTGTTAGTGGGTTTCCCCCCCTAATTTGGCTTTTTTTTCCAAAAATCATATTGATTGATATTAACTGCTTTCCGGTGCATTTTAATATATCCAGGCTCAGGTAAGTAAACAATTGGGGTGGGCTGATAGTTTACCTTTTCCCATCCTCATAGCTTCTTACCATTCCTCCATATTCTTCAGCAAAATAGTTTTCTTCTCTTGTCCAATGAAGTGTGAAGCAGCAGTCTCTTATCACTGTGTCTACTTTCAGTGTCCACCACTTCCGTATACAAGTAATAACACTGTACCACTTTTTGTTGTTTATTTCTAAAATTTATATGCTGCTTAATATAAAAAGAAACATCTAAGCAGCTTACATAAAGCATAATAAAATCAATATAAATGCGTGTAAAAGAGAGCAATCAAAAACCTTTCCAAAGTAGAATAAAACTATAAATAAAACCGAGTATATAAAAAAGTTGTATTAAAAATTAGGAATCAGAGTCCAGGAGCCAAAATGGGTATACACAGTGCTTTTTTTCTGGGAGGACACATGGGTATGCATACCCCTAAATATTTTGTGAATCTTAAGTTTGGCCTCATTGAGGGGCAGTATTTCAATCTGAGTAGGAAAATGAGAGTACCCCTAAACATTTTTTTTAGGGGAAAAAAACACACACTGGGTAAACACATATGTCTTTAAGAGGCATTTAGGAAGCTTATTTCTCTATTGTCACCAAGTGACAATCCACTGGTCACAAAGTGGCCAGCAAGGTTTTCTTGGAAGATCTTAAGGCCTGGTTTGGTCTGGAGGAAGCAGTCTTCTAGGTACCATGGTCTCAAGTTGTTTGGAGTTTTGAATGTCAACACCAAAACTTGGTAGCTAATAGGCAGCTAGTGCAGATGTTTCAACACCAGTGCATCTGCAACCCAAAATTGGGTGTTTCACTGTGCTCCAAAGCAGCTTCATTTTGTGCTAGCTGCAGCTCCCAAATTAGGCACAAGGTTAGCCCCACATACAGTGCATTACAGTAATCTAGATTGTGTACAGCACATTACAGTGCTGTCTGCATGGACCACCGTGACAAGGCTATCCTTGTCCAGTAACTGTTGTAGCCAAAGTTGATAATAAGTGCTCAAAGCCAGTGAGGTCAGCTGGGCATCTTGTAACAGTGATGGATCTAGGGGCACACCCAAACTGCATACCTGCTCTTTCAGAGGAGGTGCATAGGTGCAGGTGCACAGCCCAATTCCCACACCTGGGAATGAACCACCCATTGCTAAGATTCATTTGCAGTTTATTAGCCTTCATCCAACACATAACTGCATCAAGACACTAGTTTAGGATGTGCATGACCTCTAATTCAGATGTTGCGGAGAAACTGAGCTGGGTCCCATCAGCATACTAGTGTATCTTTGTTCTAGATCTAATGATGGCCCCCAGTAGCTTCATGTTGTTGTTGTTTAGTCGTTTAGTCGTGTCCGACTCTTCGTGACCCCATGGACCAGAGCAGCCAGGTACTTCTGCCCTCCACTGCCTCCCACAGTTTGATCAAACTCATGCTGGTAGCTTCAAGAATACCATCCAACCATCTCATCCTCTGTCGTCCCCTTCTCCTTGTGCGCTCCATCTTTCCCAACATCAGGGTCTTTTCCAGGGAGTCTTCTCTTCTCATGAGGTGGCCAAAGTATTGGAGCCTCAGCTTCAGGATCTGTCCTTCCAGTGAGCACTCAGGGCTGATTTCCTTAAGAATGGAGAGGTTTGATCTTCTTGCAGTCCATGGGACTCTCAAGAGTCTCCTCCAGCACCATAATTCAAAAGCATCAATTCTTCGGCAATCAGCCTTCTTTATGGTCCAGCTCACTTCCATACATCACTGCTGGGAAAACCATAGCTTTTACTATACGGACCTTCGTTGGCAAGGTGATGTCTCACTTTTTAAGACTCTGTCTAGGTTTGTCATTGCTTTTCTCCCAAGAAGCACGCGTCTTTTAATTTTGTGACTGCTGTTACCATCTGCAGTGATCATGGAGCCCAAGAAAGTAAAATCTCTTACTGCCTCCATTTCTTCCCCATCTATTTGCCAGGAGGTGATGGGACCAGTGGCCATGATCTTCATTTTTTTGTTGTTGAGCTTTAGACCATATTTTGCGCTCTCCTCTTTCACCCTCAATAAAAGGTTCTTTAATTCCTCCTCACTTTCTGCCATCAAGGTTGTGTCATCTGCATATCTGAGGTTGTTGATATTTCTTCCGGCAATCTTAATTCCAGCTTGGGATTCATCCAGCCCAGCCTTTCGTAGCTTCATACAGGTGTTAAATACCTGTGGCATTCCACAGACCAGCTTTCATGGGATTGGGGCACAGTCAACATTTCTATTATTTGGAACCAATCCTGTAAGTGGAAGTGAAATCACTGGAGGAAAGTGTCTCCAACCGACATAGATCCAAGTTTTCAGAAAGAGGTCTTTCTGGAGCTGCCAGCGATTGAACCTTGAATGTTCTGCAGTCATAGCACATGTTTTACCCTCTGTGCTGTGGACCTCTAAATTTGAGGTAGTTTTAATGCTCGTTACATAACCTAGCTATTGCCGCGGCTGGAACTGTTTAAGCAATATGATCTTGTCTGCCCTATTTACATTTGAATATTTGTATTTAACTGTTTGATTTGGTGTGTATTTCCTGGTGTGTGAGAAGCTCATACAAAGAATGACTCGGGCTCTGTAAACAGACATAAATATACCAAGGCACCTTAAAAAATGTATGCTTCCTTGCCTTCTACATGTAAAATAGCCTGGGGAACTAACATTAGATATCTGTATAAATAAAGAGTGCCACGTTGTTTTAGTTTAATGAAGAACCAATCAGTATTTCTCAAGTCACTTTCACCTCTGTCCTGCTTTAAACATTTACTTCCTCTCCTCCTCCCGACTCAGTGCCAACAAACTGCAAAAGAGAAGTTCGTAGTGACTTTCACATTTATATCTGTGCAGGGGTCAAAGGGATATTAAAGATTCTTTTAGTGCAGGTGCTCCCTTCCTCCCTTGTTTGCCATCTCCCTTCCCACGGCCTCTCTTGCACAACTGGCCTCCCTTTGCTGAGATCAGCACTTGGGTTGCAGAAAAGTCCCAGTGAAAAGAGGAAGGGCTCTGTTATCTTGGTGGCTTCTTTTCGGTAACTGGTGTCTCACTCTCAGGGTCATGGGAAGAGAGGCTGATGGGGTTGTAAGCGGCAACTGCAGTGAGAAAGTAAATTAGGGGTGGCATGAAAGGCACTGTGCAAGGTGGAAACGGAGGACGGTAGAGGCCAAGGCCACCAAGGTCTCATTTGGGTCATCTGCCTGGTGGGTAGCTATTGTTTACCACACAGATAGGCAGGTTTAGCTGGGAGAAAAGGAGAATAATAAATACCTAGCATTGACCAGCACATTCCAAGAGCACTTCACATATGTCCATAGTTATCCTTCCAACAGCCCTGTTTGATCTGTATTAATGCCATGCTGCAGGAGCTCTAGCCAGTGAATAAGCACAGCCAGAGGATTTAGAAATTACCTTCCCTCACTTGTGCTGTTTGAAAACACACACACACACACACACACCAGACACCAGACTGTTTTTTTGCTGCAAATAGCAGCTTGAGGTTCAGCAGGAAAACGTCACAGGACGAAAGCTCCTTCATGTATTTTGTGCATAGGCTTTCCCCCTATAGACATTTGGGTCTAATGTGGGCATGTCAGCAGGAAGCCACCTGTTATAGGATGTGGGGCTTAACCACCCCTTTCTTTGTGTGGACCCCCTTTATGTGAGTTAACATATGAAGTGGTGAAGGAGTTGACCGCACACACTGTTTCAATCTGGGTAAGGATTCCTCCACATAGCTGATGAAAGAAGATTGAGATTATATTCTATCAAGAGATTTAAAGAGATGGCTAGCATCCCATCTAACATTGACACTTGTCTTTCAGACACAACCAGTCTGTTGAATGTAGCAGAATATTAGAGAAAAGAATATTTTCTCACATTAGCAGCCAAAGTAACACAAAGAAACTGGTGCCCCAATTGGAGAACTTTTTGATCAAGTATTTTAAAAAGAAGTATTTTCCAGTTAAAATAAATTAGCTTGTTCATCTATATAATCTATCATCTATATATAATGTATTAAATTTGTGGCAGCAAAACCGCTAACACTGATTGAGCTGGCTTGACGGTTTGGAACATTTGGTTCCTTAAGGGAAATAAATAGTTCACAATCTAGTTTCTGTGCAGGAAGGGAAAATAATCAGTTTGTGTGTTAAATAGTTAAAACCTCATACAGGAAGCAGGCTGAGGACTTAAATAATCTAGAGCAAGTGTCACCAATATTTTTGGGCCCATTGGCAAATAGGAGAAACTGTTTTGCACACCACACACATAACAAGGAAACATGCACTGCAATCCATCTGTTGGGTACAATATAATTCTTCTTTCAGACCTACTTGGAGAGCCTATAGGTAGCAGGGAAGGCTTCTGCTGGCACAATGTTGGCTACCCCTGATCTGGCCTTTGCCAACCTCCACTTGTTTTGGACCACAACTCCCATCAGCCCCAGCCAGCTTGGCCAATGACTGAGGGTGATAGGAATGGCAGTCTTAACATCTGGAAGGCACCAGGTTAAGGGAGGCTGATACAGAGGATGGAGGCTAAAATGGCTTAACATGAAGGCAAGGGAGTTGAATAATGAGGTGTGTGAGGGAAAACGCAGGAACCTGCTTCCTTCTCCCTTCCAGAAATAAGTCTCCTGCAACAGTCAGCTGCTCTGTTATTACAGAGAAAACAGGACAAATAGTTTGGCCCACAGGAAGAAGGGCAACTGGAGACACATTTCTCCTCCCAACAATAAATCCTGTCTTTTCAAATGTATATGTGCAAGCTACTCAGGACTGTGAGATGGAGCAGGATATACAATGGATATACAATGTAAGTGATTCCAGTTTATGGAATTCTTCAGTTGATAGCTTCTGATTGGCTTATAAATGATACCACACAGCAGACAAAATGGAATGAACCAGTTTAGACAGAAGCCCTTCCAGGTGTTCCTTGAGTGAAAGGGGCTCCACTTGAGTGAAGAATAATGGGGCCATCTGACGGACCGTGGTCCTGATACCACATCCATCCTCCTGGTTCTGCCCACCCCCAACTCCAGCAAAGCTGCCAATGCAACAGGTGTGACAGTTTTGCAGTTGGGGTGTGGTTGGACCATATCTGCTTTCCTCTGCAAACTGCACTGTAATTTCACCTCCTGGGTGAGGCTGGTCAAAGAAATACCTATAATGGACAAGGACAACAGTTAACTTGCCATAGCAAATCATCTTGGCTTGTAAAAATATCCCATTTGTTTTGCTAGCTGTGGTGAGCAGTAATTAATTTCTGACCGTAAAATCTTTTTCTAAACATCATTATTTTGCTTCCTTTCTTCCCCCTTGCTCCCTTTTAGTTTATTTTAACACTGCCACTTTGTTATCTGCCATATACAATCAATGTGGCTTACTTGTTAAAATGACCACAAATGCCTTGCAAAAGCTCATTCACGGTGTAAAGATCGTAACACTCTTATCATCAGGGAAGAGTTGCCTTAATCTGAAGAAAACCTTTAAAGTACCTGCCATGCCAGATTCTGGTACTGAGAGGCAAAAATAATTATGAATGATTAAAACTGACCACAAATGCTAAGTGAGAATTTCCTTTGCATTAAACCAGATTTCTGTAACTTTCATTGAGAGCTGTTCTGAAAGAGAGAGTAGAAGAGCATCTGACTTTCTAAACATAATTATTCTGTATTTTTAGAAAACAACATATTTCCTTTCAGGCCGGGTGTTGTTAAATTACTTTTTTATGTCAGTTTTCTTTAGCTTCAGTCAAGTCTGCCAAAGTCCATGTTCTTGTTCTTGTTCTAGGTTTGGTAAATTGGCTGGGAAAGTTACATAGCCTTGTATTTCTGAGTTTGGGAACTGCTGGCTTGGGGAATTAATATTAAGAATAACAAATCTGTATTGTGAATGAAATGCTTTTCATTTGTTTTCTCTACTATAATGCCAAATGTGCACAGGTGCTTCTCTAGTAAGCACACGTTCAGTGAGTATAAATTGATAAAATGAGACATGCAAATGGTGGAAATAAGAACAGTTGAAAATGTAAAAAAAAAGAGTGGTTAAAAATGACCAGCTTTCCTTTGCTCATCCATAAGAGCTTGTGCTGCTTCATTTAGAGCAAGAATAGGGGAACTGAGAATTGTTTCCAGTGAGTGCCCTTAAATGGGCACAAGCATTTTGATTCAGTGAAGATCCTTTCCACTAACAGAAGAGGAAGGGAGGTAATTTTTGCCATTTTGCACCCCCAAGCCCTTAGCACTCTCCCCCACTAAAAAAAAATGCTTTGGAGGATTAGGAACCAGACGGATACCAGTTGCCATGGATCTGCAACAGAAAAAGACTATTACTTTTATAGGTTTCCCAGAGGGATCTGGTTGGTCATTGTGTGAAATAGGACACTGGACTAGATGGACCTCAGGCCTGTTGTTACGGTATGTTCTTATGAGGCCGTGTGGATAAATCAATCATAGCTTTAACTTATCCCAGTGCTGCTTCCATTTTTAAGGGTTGGGTTTGTCTTCCCTTTTGTAAATTTGATACTTCTTTCTAAGACAAGAGGGCCACTGTTCATTAGAATATGTTGGTTGTTGTTGTTGTTGTCTAGATTTAGATTTATTGCTCACCCTTCACCAGCATGTCACAACAATGCTGTCACAGCCCTGTTTAGGGAAGTTTTTTTAATATTTGATGTTTATTCTGTTTTTAATCTGTTGGGAGCTGCCCAGAGTGGCTGGGGAAACCCAGCCGGATGGGCAGGGTATAAATAATAAATTGTTGTTGTTATTATTTAAAATTCAGTATTAAAAATGGTTAAAACAAATTACAGTCACAGGAGTAGCGTGGGTCCTGAAAACACACATCTCAGGCATCAAAGGCCAGAGTAAAGAGGTGCGTCTTCACCGGAAACTGTATAGTGAAGGTGACAGGTGTATCTCCATGGGGAGGGAATTCAACAGCGTAGGCGCTGCCACAGAGAATAGGCTCTCCCAGGCCGCTGCCACCCCTGAACTTCTGAGGGCAGCAGAAGTACCAAGAGATTGTCACACCCAAGAGAGCCCATAGGGAATGAGGGGGATCTCTCATGTTTTTAGGGCCTAAGTTGGTTAGGCTTTTAAACACTAGCTTTGTAACATAACAGGATATTAAAAGTAAATACAGCTTTAGATTTGCATGCTTTTTCCTTTTTCTCATGCCAGTGAAGGAGAAAAATTAGAATTATTCACTTCCCATTTTAAACAAGTCACAGTTCCCTGTGATATTCAGACTCTAGGAGCAAACCATGGCTTCAGATTTAGACTTGTTCTGAAAACATAATACTGCCCAACCATGGTTTTCTGTATTCAGACCTGTGGAAACAATTGTTCATTTAGAATGGAAGCAGAAGTTTCAGATCTCCTCTTCTTGTTCACCAGGGAAGAGTGGAATGTGTGTTACATCTAAACTGAACTTTGTGAAATGGACTGCTTATTCTCTAACTTCCTCTTTACCTGATATATCATACTGCTGCTATCTTTAGGCATATTAGAGAGGTGGTATTGGCTTTTCTCCTATGAAGGAGGATACTAAGCCTCTTGAATCTATTCCACTTCTTTGATTGAGAGTTAAATAAATCAATTTATTTAATATATTTATATCCCACTCTTGACTGAAGGTCTATATATTATTACTATGTAGATTTTCATCCAGGCATATCTCAGTATCCTTTACCTTTTGCGAGCTGGGTTGTAGCACATGCCTTTTATGTCTCAAATGTCATCTTTATGAGCAGGATATATTGAATGTTTAACCAGAATATTGAATGTTTAACCAGAAGTAGGACCTCACCTAGATTCCAGTTGGTTCACAGTGGCAGTGGCTAAGCCAACCAGTATTAATGGTGGTGGGCATTTGCAATGCCTCCCCAGGGGTTTGTGCTTCTTCCCGATAGAAATTAATGGTAGTCATTTACGTTTACGAGTTGGATACAAGTATTGATGGACGCCATGGGAACAGAGGATATAAAGGCCCTGGAAATCCCAGTTTTGTCCCCTCCCAACTACAGTATGTCCCAAACTTTAGCCTCTTTACTTTGCTTCCATAAAACTTAGAAGGAGGTACTGAGACTCGAGCCAGTCCTTGCCACAGATCTCAGGCCTTGGTTCTGTTGGTCACCCTGAGCTAGAAGGTGATGGAATGTAGGAAACTTTTATAATGATACAGTTCCATTTGTAAACCATCTAATATGGAATTGGAATCAATACGATTTATTTATTTTTTAAAAGAAGGAGCCTCTTTGTCATTGGGTTACAATCTAGCAAACACAGCACAAAGACTTTCTGTTCCGGGATATAGGCTTCTTGGTGGCCTGTCCCCCACTTGGTGCAGGCTGACAACAGACACTTCCTTCCTCTTCCTTAAATAAAGATCCTCCTTCCCTAAATAAAAGTAGCCTTGTTTATCTTTGACTGCTCTCGGGAGACTTGTCTTTTTGCTGGCCAGAGGTTAGAATTTCGCTTTAGCAAGTACATTTGTGTCATAGCTAGCGGAACATCTTGTACTGCTATCCGACCCGTTTGCCTGAGGGAACTGGAAGTATTGTTTGATGTCCTGCATACTAAGCAATTGTCCATAGGCTGTGCAGATTGCATCCGGAATCTTATCAGGATCAGAACACGAGTTGTCATTTGGGTGGACTAGAAGACAATTGGCAGCCCCTGGTATCAATTGAAGATTGATACCAAGAGCTCGTAAGCAGAGGGTGAAAGACATACTAGGCCTGGAATTGAGTAAATCAAAATTGTCTGCACATTAACAGAGCCCCACATGGCAGCCCATATGACAGCTGCTATGATAGGATAAGGTCTTACACAGCAATTTTTTCCCAAACTACCACAATCATTTTCAGAAGAGGGTGGAGCAGTGGCTGAAACCTAGAAAGGATGTGGTGTTTCCACTTTGATCTGAGAGGGCCTGGTACAGAAACATAGATAAAGTTATCTTTCTATTAGTAAGTGAGAAGTTGTTGTAAGTAGTGTCCTCCTTTTACTCCAGCAAAAAAGAAAGAAAGAAGATGGTATACTTTTATTACTTTTACTACTCTCCTAATGTGATTGTTAAATAGTGATCCAGGAAACCCTCAATGAGAAGATATACGCAGGCTTCTCTGAAAGATGCCTGGCCCATGACTGCTGGCCAATGTTCCCGGTGAGTGGAACTACAGTATAGACAGAAGTAGTAATGAGATAGCAATGCATCAGTGCCCAGCAAATTCAAGAAGAACACAACACACAAACACATGTCTGTGCACAAATATATCTTAATAGCTGCAACCAGGTAAGTATTGTTACAGAAGGAAGTGTCACCTTTGGGATGTGTACAGCTACTCTGCATCTCTTCATATATGGTTAATGCTTAAACAATAGAGCTCTGTGTTGGTTGGCTGAAATAATTCAACATTTTCCTTTTTTTTAATAAAATTGAAACATTATTTACCTTTTAAAAAGATACTAACATGAGGAGCCATGAGTGTTTGTTAGCAATTGGTAAATTGTTCTAGATCAGGGGTAGGCAACCTAAGTGGCCCAAGGGGGGTCGTTTAACTGGCCACCAGCCACCCCTGAACCGAGCTGCCTGCTCGGCGAATCCCAGCGCTCTGTGGTAAACCGGCAGTTGAGAAACAATATATTGACAGCAATATGGTCGGCCAACTCATTCTTCTTCAAAGGCTTTCACCCGCACAAAGGATATGGCTAAATATGTTCAATAGAAGGAGCACAGCAGGCTTGGGGGTACAAGGAGCTTCTTCTTCATTGAGAGAGTGGGGCCACAATGTTAAACACTGATTACAAGAGTGAATTGAAGGTGGCAACTGCAGAAGGCACTGAGCAGACAGAAGCAACAAAAGGAGAGAAGCACGTAGAAAATGGCGAGGCAAATCCCCACAATTTATTTCCTGTGATTCACCCAGAATGAAGTTGTTCTTGCATTTAGTTGAACCATAATGTTGCAGTTTCAGAAAGATCTGCTTTCCAACAACTGCAGCATTTCCTAGTGGTGATTTGGCATTCAGGATTTGGGAAAGGAAAGGGAGGGAGGGAGCCCATGACCTGTTCTCAATTCTCCCTAGCGGGCAGATGAAATATTGTTCTAGCAGGCCCCCACTCTTTTCCAGATTTGAATTCTGTGCTCATACTTGCTGCGTTGGATTCTCTCAGGAAGAAGGGAGGTGCATCTGTGAAATTATTTTTTGCTGAAAACAGTTGATTATGATAATGACAGCCCCAGTGTGAAATTCATTATTCAGCAGAGGCTTCCACACCTCAAGATCACAGAAGATGGGTTTCAGGTTTTTACAGTAACAAGCCTAGTAGAAGAAGAAATACTTTCTTCATGTACAAGTCAGGCAAAAGAAAAGCTTGCCTGCCAAGAGTACTTTGCATTCAGAGTCTCTCGGTACAAATTTGAATTTTCTTTATAGTGCAAGCAAGCAGTTGAATTGGTCTGTCACTCCTTTACTCCTCTTATTACTTTCTCACCAAACCCGAATATTTCAAGATACTGACTAAGTAGATAGATAGATCCTACTGAAATGCGAGCTAATTCTACGTAATGATGAATTTTATGAGTAGAATTGTAGCAAAGAAAAAGCCTTTACTATTTATAGTAGTTTGCTCATTAATTCATGTTTCTCCTCTTCTGGATTTCTGGGTTCCTCTTGAGCTCATGGTGATAGAAGCACATCCATAGCATTTTGCCTGATTAAACTGGAATAGTATTCTGTATAACTGCTTCACATGAGAGGGGAAAAAATAGACCATTAACTTTACTGAATTTACTTTCCTTCTGAAGTTGAGGACGGGAGATCCTTTTTCCTGCTTTAAGGGGGAGAATGTCATTTTTGGGATTCCTTTTTCTAGTTTGTTCTGCGAAAACTGACATTCGTCAACATCCTAAACTTACGCTTGTCAGATAAAAGAATAGAAACACAAATAAACCCAACATCCTCTAGACATTCTAGAAAGATGAGGTATGCATACAATCCTTTCAACTCTGACCTTTGTAACTTTAATTGACATATTGGAAACTTCTGTGGGTTATTTAAAAAAAAACTAAGAGGTACTTGACTGGAAAAAAATTGCAAACATTAAGGCAACAATAGCTATCTGCGCATACATAATAGGGCCTGCACACTCAAAGGATAGCTTCTTTGATGATGATGATGATGATGATGATGACGACGACAACAACGACGATGACTGTTTATCAAGCATTCAACATAGAACTTTCACATCACCTCATGTATTTGCATACATTAGTTTGTGAGACTACCCTAAGATCCTCCTGGTTTCTCTAGACAGCACACTTGGAACAGTTGATGCGAAAGATCTATCTCGCATGAGTACACAGTTTGAGAGAGACAGAAAAAGGGTGGAATACAAAAAGTTTTAAAATACTTATATGAAGGTATGTCTATAGAAATAAAGGATCTTTCTCTGATCTGACTTCCATCTCTGTCATCTTGTCTCACTGTGTGATTGCACAACAGTTTCCATCACGACAATCAGCACGATGATTTTGGGCTTCTCGAGTAAGAATGGGCACTCCCTTAAAACTAGAAACACTAAAATCTGTAAGTGAGCTTTTAAAGACTTCCTTGACACTCCCTAAGAAACTTCAGTGAAATTTAGTTCCAAAGAATATGTAGCGCATGAGTTGCAGATCAGGAACTCATTTAAACCAGGACGAGAGTCTATTTCCTTATTACAAAGACTGAGTGATTAATTTATTGATTTCCAGTAGAGTTAGCAGTATAGATTACCATACCCTTTGAAACTTGTGATGGTTGAGAGTGAAAATTAAACAAATTCTTGAACTTTGTTTCCAGTTTTTCCACGTTTGCATGTGTTTTAGGGAAACATGCTGTCGTGTGTGTGTGTGTGTGAGAGAGAGAGAGAGAGAGAGAGAGGGGGGGGGGGAGCTGGTGCAAAAAATAGAAAAGGGGGGCACCCCACATTCCACCCTGTCTAGCATGAGACTAGCTTGGGATGTGGCAGTGACTCCACCACTTCTTTCAGTCCCACTGCTCAAAGCTAGAAGTTAGACTTGCTAATTCTAGGAACTCTATACAACAAAATATCTAAATACAAGTATTTGGCTATGTCTAGGTAACCTTTATCAATGAAAGAGAGTTTTCCTTCTGTTGAAGTGTCATGTGATTCTGATCAGTGGTAAATAGAGGAGATAGTGGCTGTTTCAGACTACAGTCATGCCTCGGGTTACAGACGCTTCGGGTTGCACGTTTTCAGGTCGCGCACCGTGCCAAACCTAGAAGTACCAGAATAGGTTACTTCCGGGTTTTGGCGCATGCGCAGAAGCACCAAATAGCAACCTGCGCATGCGCAGACGCGGCACTGCGGGTTGCAAACGTGCCTCCCGCACGGGTCACGTTCACAACCCGAGCATCCACTGTACTCTAAGGTGCTGCTGGAAGGAATTTTTTATTTTGTTTCGACTATGGCAGACCAACACGGCTATCTACCTGTAATTAGAACTCTGATATAAAAGGCTCTGATCTTACATGCATGCCCCTACTAGTGTAGAACAGCAATAAAGTAACTCCTTTTAACCATTATAAGGGCAAAGGGGGAGTTGAAAATGTGATAAGAGAAGCTTGCAGGACAATTTTAAGTGGCTCTTCTTAAGAAGCAAATGTGCAAACATACTGATCTTTTACTTGGTTTAGGCAGTAGGGTATTTTGATCCAATCTGTCCCCATTCATTTCTTACCAAATTAAGACAGTGCACAGCTGAATACAAACAGGACCATTTCTGCCAACACTGTTGCCGTGGTTACCAGTAGTGAGTGATACTGCCTTGCCACACATTCTGATGCAAGGCTGTCACGAACACCCTGGTATTTTGAGTTTGGTGAGACCATATTTTTTTACATTGTTTTGACTTTTTTTCAGTCAATAAATTGTCCAGCTCTTACCTCAGCATCCATTTTTTTTATCAATACCATCAGGAATTCATGCAAATGGCTTGAGGACTAAGCTTTGGGAACACTTCTTGAAGACCTAGTGGTGTATCACCTAGGTTTTTGGCTTACTACAGCACTATGTAGCACTCTGCTGAACATTTTTGGACAAGCCAGGAATGTTGAATAGTCCACTCAGTTAGAAGGATCTGGTAAACCCCAACCGCAGCTAGGGAGAGAAATGCAAAAGGCAAATTAAATATTAGTAAGAAGCAAATAAGCTTTGTTGTACTAGCCAAAGGCCATGACGAAACCATAGAAACACTATCAGAAAAAGAAATATCTATACATCTATAAAACAGAATCTCTGCCTGAACCATTGGAATCATAAAATACACGTGCATGCTTAAATTGGGGGTCTCCACACAGCGTACAGTATTTTCCTATTTAGACCCCTGAATTGCTAAGAAGTGTGCATTTATGTAGAGTTGTTGAAGTTGTTTGAATAGTGCTGTCAGGTGTGGAGAGCCCTCCTCTTCTTTCAGTAACGTCACAGATAAGAATTAACGCGCAGTTGATATAGTCCTTTTATTATAGCATCATGCTGCAAACACAAATACACAGCTCTCCACAGGGAGGGCAGTTGGCTACTCTAAATCCTCTTTTCAACTTCCACAGCATTTTAGGCGCCAACGGGAAGTTCCTCCCTCCCTCTGACTCCTTTACTCTCTGATATGTACGTTCGGACCTCCAAGTTCGTGGGAGGGGGGTCCCCCACACTCTCAAGTGACGTCTTGACTAGCTGCCCCCTCCCTTCTGGCTCCCTTGTTATTATCTCATAATTGGGTAACTCCTCCCTAAGCTGTTCAGCTTCTGTCTCTCTCTCTGTGACTCTTCCCCCTCCAGCTCTCCATCAGAGAGAAGCTGGTTTGCCATAGAATGCGTCCCCCAGTCCTCGGCTTCAGACCATTCCCTGACAAGTGCAAATGTCTGTGCTGTGAACTGACTTAGTTTAAATCACATTCAACTAAATGGAGAAGCTAACTGCTTTTTCTCACCTCTCTCTTTCAGTAATAGTTATGCCCGTGTGCGAGCTGTGGTGATGACCCGTGATGACTCAAGCGGTGGATGGTTACCACTTGGAGGGGGTGGTCTAAGCTATGTCACCGTTTTCAAAGTCATTCACCAGGAAGAAAATGGCTGTGCTGATTTTCTTATACATGGGGAGCGTCTCAGGGATAAAACGGTAAAGACAACTATTTCTTTCTTGTGCCATTATGAACATTCATATTTCTGTGTGTCTTTCTAATCTGGACAATGTGGGAGTAAGGTACTTTTATGATAATAGTTTCATTTTGTGATTTGACAAAAATAACAAAAACAAGCAAATGTCTGAGACAGAGGAGAGTGTTTATTTTAATTTTTTAAAATTGCCTCTCATCTCATAACCCAAATAATATTTCACACTAGGCTATAAAAATCACAGTAAAACTATAAAACAAACAATAAGAATAGGAATGTAGTCTAGAATACTGTTACACCAACTTCTATTTTTAAAGCTAGACCACTTCAAACTGGGCTTCAGTCATTTTGGAAAACTTAAAACTAATCACGTTAAAGAACAATAAATAGTGGGATAGAATGCATAAATATGACATTAATTTCATGTGGAAACAGAGTTTTATTTATTTATAAAAATATTTATATGCCACTCATAGCAATATATCACAGCAGTTTACAACAATGCAAAACTATAAAACCATACAGTAAAATTGTAAAAAATTAAAAACAAAAGTTTGTGCCAGAACAGAAGAAGCATTGGACAGGTGTGGGAACTTTTTGCCAATTCCACTTTCCCATTGCAGCACCCTGCAACCCATATCTGTTCCCAATAGTTCAGGGACCTTTCCGTGCAACATGGAAGGTGGTGCAGGGAAACTGTCCAAAATTGCCTTCCTTTTTCTTACATCAGTGGATGCCTCATTTGGATCAGAAGTGCTTCTGCAAACAGGACAAGAACTTTGTGTTTTATCCAGAATCGCTTATGCATGTTTGATACAACTACCCACAGAATCGCTGGAAACCAGGAACCCTTTAAGTGTTATCTGAAACCTAAATGATGTCTCTTCCAAGATTGGCTCAAAGCTGGGATTATATATGCAGGACCCTTCCACAAGGGCAGAAGCCAGCCACATAAGTTCAAGCCATTCAGCATCCCTCCTCCAAAATTTCTCCATAGCCAATCCCTGCCCCTGCGGTTTGGTCCCTTAAATGTTAACGCCAGCCTTGCAGGAGCCACTTCCTTAAAGGCTGCTCTCCACCCAGTAGACCACCACCCAGCACATGGCAATCCAAAGAAATAAATATTTATTTGGGGGGTATATTTATTTATTTGGGGGGTATTCTTGTTATTATTATGCATTTTGTGTTTTTTATCTTGTATTTTTATGTTGTGAATAGCCCTGAGATCTACAGTTGAAAGGCAGTACACAAATTCAATTAATAATGAATAATTTGTGCCCTAAATAATGTTTCCGCCATTTAAACGAATCATAAGGCTTTCTTTTAATATGCCTTGCTATCCTGTGAGACCATTTCCTGTGTTCATGCTACCAGCTGAGCTGCTGATATGTGATGTAAATCTTTTCATGAATGTGGTTTTGGTTTTATTTGTAGTGCTGAAAATTATTCTTAGATTTTTGAATGAGTATCTTCAGAGATGACATGTCCAATGACATAAAGCAACGTGTTCCAGATAGATATAGATAGATTTCTATTTTTTTTGTGGCAGACCTTAGCGTAGGAACAGAAATAACTGGTTAGTACAGGCGAAACAGTGGTATTGGCTAGAATATGAGACTGGGGGCGGGGGCGGGTTAAGCATATTATCAGATGCTGTAGGGTGATAGTCAAGGATATACCATATTCACGCGAGTCTAATGTGCCATCAAATCTAATGCGCACCTTGATTTTCAGAACCTTGAAACCAAAAACTATTTGCTGGCAAATGTAAACGTGCCATTGAATCTAATGTGTACCTTAATTTTCACAACGTTATTTGGCCAAAAAAGGTGATATTAGGTTCGAGTAAATATGGTAGCACCCTCTAAAGAGAAACTTCTTTTTTCCCTTGAAAGTGTTGGCTGATTGGTTATTATCCTCTTTTAAAGGGGCACCACTCAACTGCCCCTTTCTACCCTGCATCTTGATTTGTCATCCTATATAGATGCTGACACCCATATGCTGATCAAATAAATTCCTGTTGCCATTCCACAATAGCCCTAGGTAGTAACACAAAGTTATTTATTGTCCGAAAAAGCAAGCAAATCCTTTCCCCACTTCTTTCTTTCTCTCTGCCAGCAGCTTTTCCTACTTGCATCGGCCACAAAATTTGACCTGTATCTCCAGCCAGATTTGTTTCAGAGCTCCTCTGTGACTTTTCAATGTGGCTCTCAATTTAAGACTGAATTTGGCCTGTTTAAAATGTTTCTCTTTTTTGCCCCCATTTGTTGTAATGTGGAGTCTGAAAGAAGCTGTAAGTTCTTTTCTTTTTCAACCGCCCATCCGGCATGGATTAAGCCTGCCCAAATTATAGACAAATACATCCAGAAGTACTTGTGGAGGGCACCTTTAAAGTTTGGTGTTTTAAACAAAAGAAAGTCCATAACCTTTTGATTTTCTTTGAGAATTGTATGCAATTTGCTGGCTTGGTCACCCCTTCTGATGGGATGAAACCTGCCAAATTTCTGAACAACAGCTGCAGTACAAAAAGAATCAGGAGGGAGGGGGCACCAGAAACCCCCAGGAAATACTGGGATAGGGTTAAAGTTGTCTCCCAGCAGCGACCCTTTAGCCCCAAGGGTCATTCGTGGAGAATTTACCCACCCCACTGGATTTTGGAGTTACAAGGGAGATCTCTGCATTGACTTACATATGGGAAGATATAACCCCCCAAAGCAATGTGATTGGAGTTCTCTGGGGAAATAATTCACTGTGATTACAAAGCTAGAACTCTCCATCAAAATGAAAGATTTCCCCCTGACACCCCTCCCCCACAAAAAATCTTGGTTTCACTTCTCCAAAATGTGTTTTTTGAACATCCAAGACCACAGAGCTACTCAGAAGCTTAGGAGTGCCTGCTCTGACTCATGACATCTTGGAGTGCTGTCCAACTTGGAAACATGAGAGAACCTTCCCTGAATCACCCCAATCTGTCTTGTAATTTTGGGCACATGCAGAACAAATGCGCTCCCTAATGTGAACACTTGAAAGTGGGAAGAACTGGGAAGAGAAGCTTCTACTGTATCTGAGAAGAGCTGTGGCAATGATTTACTAGCTGTTACCCATGAGGCCAAGTTTGTTTCTGCTGCTGCTGTTTAGGCTGAGCATTTGACAATGGCATAGACACTTGTTGATGGTGGTGGGGGCTAGGCAAGCATTGTGCAAGACCTACAGGTGATTCTGTCTCTGCCGACTGATGCAGGAGGACAGCAGAAACAGCATGGGAACTTCAGAAACTTTGTTTTCTTATCCTAGGAAATAATATATAGTATAAGAGTTCCCATTAAAACAAGTTTCAGAACCAACATTTAACTCAAACTATCAGGCTTGTTGCCTGGTCAGTTCATTTTCTTCCCTGCATGGTTGCTCCTTTCCCAGTTAATGTGTTAATGCGCAAAATCATAAGGAAATGTGGCAGCTGGGACTGGGTGCCAGAGGAAATCGAGAATAGCACTGAAAGGTATGGAGCAAATGGCAACAGGAAGGAATGACACATGGGCTAAGCTGGCCAACTGGAGAGATGTTGTATTTGTCATCTCTTGCATTTCTGCCGTTTGTACCTGCCATAAACCACCCATTAAGGTTTAGATCAGGCATGGCCAAACTTGGCCCTCCAGCTGTTTTGGGACTACAATTCCCATCATCCCCGGCCACTGGTCCTGTTAGCTAGGGATGATGGGAATTGTAGTCCCAAAACAGCTGGAGGGCCAAGTTTGGCCATGCCTGGTTTAGATGAAAAACTAAATTCGTGTCATCTTCTACAGCGCTATCCACGCTGCCTTGAGTAGTCAAGTCATGCAGTATGGGTGGATCACACACTCTCTTGGTATATTTAAAGTAGCTTTTGTTAACCTGGTTCCCCTCTGCATGTTTTGGGAGTTATAACCTAGAACATACAGGGGGCATCAGATTCGCAAAGCTTGGTTTAGAACATATCAGTCCCTCTTTTCAACAACCAAGAGTGAACATAGGAAGCTTAGTTTTGTCCATACTGACTGGCTTTCTAGGATTTCAGCCAGTAAACCTAGATTGAACCTGGGACTTTTTGCATGCAAATCTTAAGCTCCACCATTAAGCCAGGGTCCTTCCCACTCAGATATGCTTGCAAAAGTTTTGATTTAAATTAATATTTTGTATGCTGATATTCCAGCGACAAAGTTCACCTTAAAGCAACCCACAGCGATAGCAAAGCATTGGAAAACAACACAAGTTACACTTCTAACAATTTGAGCATATAATTACAGTTTAAAATAAAAACCCAAGCCATAGTAAAGTAAAACCAAAAAACTCACCTAACAATTAATGCAGTTCAGTACAAACCAATAATAAGTCAAAATACTTTTAAAACAAATAAGAACGCGTGACAGTAGCAGAGCAGCAGCCTAAGAAACATTTTGAAAGTATCAACCTGCTCATGGTCAGTGCTGAGTTTCTGAGACTTTCCTTATAGTCCCTTTGCCAACCAAAGTGCCGAGAGAAGGGACGAGAGAGAAGAGCCTTTGCAGTACTGGCATCTGAACTATGGAATAACCTTGCAGGACAGATTGACCAAGCCTGCCTTAAGCTTTCTCTTAAGAATCTGTTTTATTCTGTTGGACATTTTTTTCCAATGAGTTGTTTAATGTGTTTTTTAGCCTGCTGCTGTTACTGTGTGTTTTTTATCATGGTGATTTAAAGTGCTAGTTGGTTTCTTAAATGTGCTTATTTTTTAAAAAAGTTAAAATTTAATATATATAATTACATTTACATATATATGTATATAACTATATGTATGTATATAACATACATATACATACACATTTTATGTATACACACACACACACACACACACACAAAAACATATATATATATATATATATATGTGTGTGTGTGTGTGTGTGTGTTTGTGTGTGTGTGTGTGTGTGTGTGTGTATACATAAAATGTGTATGTATATGTATGTTATATACATACATGAAAAATACGGTGTGTGTATATATATATATATATATATATATATATATATATATATATATACACACACACCGTATTTTTCGCACCATAGGACGCACTTTTTCCCCTCCAAAAATGAAGGGGAAATGTGTGTGCGTCCTATGGTGCGAATGCAGGCTTTCGCTGAAGCTGGAGAGCGAGAGGGGTCGGTGCGCACCGACCCCTCTCGCTCTCCAGGCTTCAGAAGAGCCCCACCGCCAGCCCCACAAGCTCGGGGGACAGCGGGGAGGTGGAACGTCGCCATCCCGCTGTCCCCCGACTTGGTTAGAAGGCTGGCGGGGGGAGAAGCCTGCTCCTCCCCGTCGCCAGCCCCGCAAACTCGGGGGACAGCGGGAGAGGCGCAGTGCGCCCTTCGCGCTGCCCCCCGACTTGGCTAGAAGGCTGGCGGGGGGGAGAAGCCTGCTCCTCCCCGTTGCCAGCCCCGCAAACTCGGGAGACAGCGGAAGAGGCGTAGCGCGCCCTTCCCGCTGTCCCCCGACTTGGCTAGAAGGCTTGGGGGGGGGAGAAGCCTGCTCCTCCCCATCGCCAGCCCCACAAACTCGGGAGACAGCGGGAGAGGCGCAGCGCGCCCTCCCGCTGTCTCCCGACATGGTTTGGAGGCTGGCGGAGGGCTTCCTCCTCCCCCAGCCCCGCAAGCTCCCAGAGCGATGCCAAAGCTTATGGCAGGAGCATCCATAGGCGCGCGTCACCTCTCCAGCCGGGAGAGCACGCATGGGGCTAAAGCAGCCCCCGCGACCCTCTCCCGGCTGGAGGGGTGACGCGCGCCTATGGCCGCTGCTCCCTGACCTGCTCTTTGGGGCTGGTGGTGGGCTTACCCCGCCAGCCCCAAAGAGCAGGTCGAAAGAAACCTGAAGGAAAGGAACCGACCCCTCTCGCTCTCCAGGCTTCCAAGGTAGCCGCCTGAACGCACCTTAAACGGCACCTTGTTTTAGAGCGGGAAAACAAAAGGGGGAAAATTCTCCCACTCTCTGCGCAGAGCCTCCTGCCGCTTCGCTGCAGGGGCGCTGGGCAGAGAGCAGAAGAATTTTTTTCCCTTGTTCTCCCCCCTCTAAAACAAGGTGCGTTCTATTGTCCGGTGCGTCCTATGGTGCCAAAAATACGGTGTGTGTGTGTGTATATATATATATATATATATATATATATATATATATATATATATAAAATAAGCTGCCATGACAGATTAGAGAACTGGGCCAAAACAAACAAGATGAATTTTAACAGGGAGAAATATGGGTGACACCTGGCTTGAGAGCAGTACATGTGAAAAGGATCTAGGAGTCTTGGTGGACCACAAACTTGACATGAGCCAACAGTGTGATGCGGCAGCTAAAAAAGCCAATGCAATTCTGGGCTGCATCAATAGGAGTATAGCATCTAGATCAAGGGAAGTAATAGTGCCACTGTATTCTGCTCTGGTCAGACCTCACCTGGAGTACTGTGTCCAGTTCTGGGCACCACATTTCAAGAAGGACACTGACAAACTGGAACGTGTCCAGAGGAGGGCAACCAAAATGGTCAAAGGCCTGGAAATGATGCCTTATGAGGAACGGCTAAGGGAGCTGGGCATGTTTAGCCTGGAGAAGAGGAGGATAAGGGGTGATATGATAGCCATGTTCAAATATATAAAAGGATGCCACATAGAGGAGGGAGAAAGGTTGTTTTCTGCTGCTCCAGAGAAGCGGACACGGAGCAATGGATCCAAACTACAAGAAAGAATATTCCACCTAAACATTAGGAAGAACTTCCTGACAGTAAGAGCTGTTCAACAGTGGAATTTGCTGCCAAGGAGTGTGGTGGAGTCTCCTTCTTTGGAGGTCTTTAAGCAGAGGCTTGACAACCATATGTCAGGAGTGCTCTGATGGTGTTTCCTGCTTGGCAGGGGGTTGGACTCGATGGCCCTTGTGGTCTCTTCCAACTCTATGATTCTATGATTCTATGAGTTTAATTTTATCATGAAATAGTGGGATGTAAGTGGCGTAAAACAGAGCTAACGTCACACAAGTTAAAACTTATTCTTAAAATAAAATAGAACAATAGGAATGCTTCCAGGAATGGGTGTTTCATTCGTCAGCCCCTTCCTGTGCATGAAGTGATACCACCAGGCAGCACGACAGCTAGGATGTCATGACTCTGACTGACTGGAGATTTCTCAAGCTTCCCTTCCTATGCCATACCATTTGATGAGGTGATTAAGGGTGGGTGGATAGAAAGGGAAAGCAAGTCTTCATGATTGAGCAAATTCCTGGAAAATTGAGAAAAAAATCCAATTAACCTTTGAGCAGTTGGAATTCCCCTGTTGGAAAATGAACCAAATGTCTTAAATTCATAGCCCATTAGGTTGAATTAATGGATAAAGCATAATTTTACCACCCTTCAAACATTACTTACAATCAAATTTCATAATGACAATGTATTGTAGTTCATATCTGAAATGATCCAGTAGCTGATGAACTTTGCTAAGGAAAGAACCTCATTAGTTCTTTTTAGAGAGCATTCCTCTCAGAATCTTCCTCAACAGTACTGATTCACGGTACTTTCTGTTCCTCAGAGCATCCATTCTCCTTTATCAGGCTTTTGTTTTGTTTTAAGATGTCTTTGACCTGACACCAGCAATTCTAAAATAGGGCTGACTTCTGTAACAGCACTTCCTCTATCACACCAAGGCTTCAGGCAGTGAGAAATGAATTGGCTAGAACTCCAGTGGTTCAAGGTAAACTAAATAGAAAGCAATGGCCCAAAACCTCTCTTCGTTTTGTTTTACAAAAGGAGCAATGAGACGAATTACTTTCAGAGAAAATAGATAGCAGGATACACACTAGATGACAGACAGACAGACAGACAGACAGACAGACAGACAGACAGACAGATAAAATCATGAGCTGGTTCTTGCAAGTGATAAAATGAGTGAGATTTTCAGAAAACACATTGGGGAGTGATTCTACTTGCTAAGCTTTCAGACATATTTGGCTTTGCATTATGAAGAATGCCTTTGCCATTGTGATTGCTTGAAAACATAAAAAATATAGCTGTAGCTGAAAATGTGTGTGATCTTTGGCACACAAAAACATTTGCATTAGACCCAGGAAGGAGTTTTAATCGGAATTCAGGCAAAAGGTTTGCTTGCTCAGCCTGGTGTTATGATACACAGTAAAATCACTGTATTTTAGTTGAAGATAACTTGTGGCAAAAGACAGGGTACAGCTTCATGAATAAGAATGTTAGCTTGATATGTTATTGACAAAGAGCCTGTCAGGTACCTTGAAAAGTGATAGCACCCAGGATATGGATTTCACTTTGGAGTGACAGAGACTATTTCTGGACTTGTTTACCCAGCTTGTTTAGATCTCTGTTGGAATGTGAAGGGTTTTCTTCTTCTTTCTTTTCACAAAGCACCCCTGACATAATTGCACACTTCCTCCTTTATTATACTTCCCTTCCGAGATCTGGCTCCAGCCAGTCTAGTTGGAACAATTACCTTCCACTCTAACCTGGACAGGTCTCTGCTCTTTTAAGCTATGTAAACATCAATGGAGAGTTTCTTTTATATGCAGAATTAAACATACATCCAGGCTTCAGTATTTTAGATTTTCAAATGCCACAGACTTGATGATATTTATTTTTCCTTTCCGGTTTAATAATGAGACATTTATTCTGTTATGTGTTACGCATCTTATTGTCTGGTATCCTTGCTTAACCGCAGCAAGACAAATGAATTCAAAGAGAAGGCATGGGAAGAACTTCACCATTCATGACTTTCTGAACAAAGAGAAATTGTGCACACCCTTTCTTTTACATGGTGTTCTCCTTCCAAAGTGGATCCTTTCACAGCATTTGGAGACTTAGCAAGGTTAGAGTAGTCAGATGAGAGAGGTGGGCATGGATGTGGTGTTTTGCTTGAGTATTGGAGACACTGGTTCAAATCCCCATTCAACCATGAAGTTCACTGGATGACCTTTAACCAGGCATTACACATACGTCAGCCTAACCTCTTTTACAGGGTGAGAATATAGTGCAGGGAGCCATGTATGTCACCTTGAACCCATTGGAGGAAAGAAAGGTTTGATTGAATGAAATTGAATAGAAAGACTGAAGGAGAAGGGAGACCGGGTACAGTCAATAACCCCTTGGCCAGTTCTTCACCAATTCCTGATTCAGGATGCTGTCTACACAGTTCGAGAATATTGTCCAACATTTTAGAAGACCTGGACAGTGTTTGGAGCCAATGTAAAGGGAAAATCAGCTTGTGAGAAGCCAGTCAGAGTGGAAGAGAAAAGTGGCCATGTTGCTGTCTTCAAATTTCCTTTGCCATAATTCGTCTTCTTTTAATAAAAGGCAGCCTGGGTTTGCTACATGTGTTCTGCATGTAATTAACTGTTACCTCCCTTTGTAACATTATAAAAGATCTCCTCTGATTCACCCAAACACAAATGTTTGTGAGTACATATCTACACTGGAATAAACTGCACAAAAGCATCTGTGGGCTCATCAAGACTGTCATATTTGCGTGTATCTGAAGAAGTGTGCATGCACAAGAAAGCTCATACCAATAACAAACCTAGTTGGTCTCTAAGGTGCTACTGGAAGGATTTTTTATATATATATTTGTTGTGGGATAAGAATGTTCATACATTTAGTTGCTTTTACCTACTTGTTTTAATTTTACAAGCTGGCCTGATTCATACATAATGCTAAAACTGTTGTTGTTGATTTATAAACCTGGTTAACTCGAACCATATCTTGGCATTATGTGTGAACTCCGGCTTCCTCCTTAACTATAGTTAAGGAGCTGTGACAACCAAAAAGTTGTAGCCATGAGTGTAAGAGCAGCAAAAATTAAAATCAAACCACTCTCAAGGTTTGACTGCTCTTGTTGGTGCTTTTAAACTATTTTGTGGTGTAATAAACTGAAGTTTAAGTGATCATCTGCCAGGTGCCTTGGCTTCAACTGTGGTTTATTAACTATGGTGAACGTTAATCATGGTTTAGCATTATATGCCAACCATGTCACTGTGTACTTACAAAAAATGCATTGGTATTGCTGTATTATAGCCTGGAATCGGGAACAGCCAGTAACTAAGGCAAAAACTAAATTTCTTTCAAGTAGGTTATATATAAATGGTTTTTCACAAACTTGTCTTTTTTGGGGAGGAGCTAATTGGTCCATGACATGATTCATTTGAGAGTAGACTTTATTTTTAAACCTTGTTGTGTACAGAAGTCCCTTATGCTAAGTTTTTCCTTTAACTCTGCTTTTCAGGTGGTTTTGGAGTGTACGTTGAAGAAGGACCTTATTTACAATAAGGTTACGCCAACTTTTCACCACTGGAAAATAGATGACAAAAAATTTGGCCTGACATTTCAGAGTCCTGCTGATGCAAGAGCATTTGATAGAGGCATTCGTAGGGCGGTAGAAGATCTTTCCCAAGGTATGAATCTCTGTTGCATAAGCATTTTAAAATATATAGTCATAATTTTAAAACAATTATAGTAGTACCCACGATGTAATACTATATGCGTTAATGAAACTGTGCTGGTCCTCTTTTTGACTGGTTGTCAAAATAAAATAAATATGAAGAGCAGAAGCATAACTATTGTACATTTAGGTACAGTGTTAATGTACATTCATTAATGTTAAATGGCAAGCACCTGTTTTAGCCTTGATCAAGAGAGCAACATGCAGCTCCTACAGAGCTGGTCTATGTGGCTGAGGGGTAATGAACAATGGTTGCAGCAGAGATAGAACACGATGGTGCAGGTCAGCCATGGTAATAATCCCTGCTTACCCAGAGAAGAGGCAAATCACAAATTTGTGTTTAATATTTTTAAAGCCATATACAAAGCTACCAAAGAGAGTCAAGATCCTTTCATTGAAGGACCTTCACTACCTTTTATAGAGCATTGGCCACTTATCTAATTGTTTGGATTTCACTTGTATAACGTTAACTAACCTTCTTCCTTGGCACTCTGTCAGCTTCTATGATGCTTTGCTGTGAGTTGCGATTTTGAATAGTTTCCAGAGGATTATTTACTTGCAAATGTGTTTAGTTCATATTATGCCAAGTGAAGTGAGGCCTTCAGGTTTAGCAACCTTGTTCAGCAGCGTGTGTCTTTTGTTTTTGAGTCTGAATGTGTTTACTGTTTTGTAACAGACTAGCTTTCTTGGGACGTGGGTGGCGCTGTGGTTAAAACCTCAGCGCCTGGGGCTTGCCGATTGCATGGTCGGTGGTTCGAATCCCCACGGCAGAGTGAACTCCCATCTTTCGGTCCCAGCTCCTGCCCACCTAGCAGTTCGAAAGCACCCCTAGGTGCAAGTAGATAAATAGGTACCGCTTTATAGCGGGAAGGTAAACGGCGTTTCCGTGTGCGGCGCTGGTGCTGGCTCGCCAGAGCAGCTTCGTCACGCTGGCCACGTGACCCGGAAGAGGATGTGAGGGTGATCTGGCTGCGACATCTGTCACCCCATTGATCGCCAGGGTTGATTCGGCTGATCTGGCTGGCTAGGCGGGTGTCCCCTTCCTCCCTCACCGCTCCATGTGCGTCCCTCCCGAAGCTGCGCGCTCGGTGGAAGAGGACGACCATCCCAGATAGAAGGAGTGTACCGTTCTTCGGAAGTGTCTCCGGACAGTGCTGCCCCCAGCCTGTTAAATGAGATGGGCGCACAACCCTAGAGTCGGACATGACTGGCCTGTATGGGCAGGGATACCTTTACCTTTACCTTTACTAGCTTTCTTGAATGTTGAAATATCAGAATGAAGTGTGCTGTGCACATTCAGGACACCATTCTGTATTTAAAGTTCAAACCCCTGTCTGATCCAACACCAGTTTTCATACGGCTTAGGAAAGGCATTAAACAAACTGCAATGTAATGCTTCTCTTGTGCACTGAATTATCAGAATGAAATTTGATACATAATTCTCTGTTTGCTTGAACTTGACATTGGTAGTGTACATGCCTTGGATGCAGAAGTTCCCAGGTTCAAACCCTGTCATCTCCCATATAACAAAATTTAGGTGATGGGAAGGATCTCTGTCTGGATTCCCAAAGAGCCCCTATCACTCAGAATAGCTGTCTCAGAAAAAATGGAGAGTCCAGCTAGGGGAACATAGGAAGCTGCCTCATACTAAGTCCTCAACTCTCACATCTGAAAGAAACTTGACATTTTTATGTTTGTCTTATTCTTCCATAGGTTGTCTGCCGTCACATGATGAAATTGAAGTACCTGTAGATGGCTTCCCAGTAAGTGCTTTAAACTTCCATTATGTTAATTGTATTGGAAGAGATGGCAGGAGTTTTCAGTGCTGAAAGTGGTCTTACTTGTATTCGTTAAAACTTTTTGAACTTTAAATCTGCAGAAGGATAACCACGTGAACCGTCTTGCCTTGTAACTATAGAGTTTAGGCTGGGTGACTTTTCTTTGTCATATTTAATTCTCAAAGACATAAGCTATTGCTTCGTTTGAGAGACATTTCTTTCTTTTTTTACCCTAGATGTGTTAATGAAAGAGTGAGTGGATATAACTAAGGCAAAGGGGTGCCAAAGTGCCTGAAGCTTAATTTGAATTATGGCTGAGCTCTAGAAGAAAAATGTTCATTGCCAAAACTGAGACTTGTGAAGGTTGTAGTATTATAAAAATGTCCTCTGGTTGCATGCAGATTAAAGGGTTTAATGTCAGGCAGGACTCATCAGGATTTAAACCTGTAACCCATTTTCAATGTTGAGGTTCAGTCACACAACATGAGAAGCAACAGAAAGATTATTAGTACTTCAATGTTCTTCCCAAGGTTCCTGTAGACAAGTAATACACAGTGACTACAAAAAATCCATGGGTGAAATCCAGTGGACGTATGGGGAGTCAAGGGTTAGAGTTGATGGATTTCATTCACATGAGCTGGAAACTCTTGTTCTAGTTTGGGTTATCAGACAGGCTTCACTTTAACAAAGGTAGTGAATTGAAAGCTTTTCAGCCATGGTCTTAGTGTGTGATGATAGTCTATCACTTTTAAAAGATATACAGTGGTACCTCGGATTAAGAACTTGATTCGTTCTGGAGGTCGGTTCTTAACCTGGAATGTATCTAAATAAGAATTATATTACTTTCTCATTGCAGTGTTGGAAAACCCAAAAGTTGTGATGCGTTTTCAGTGGGTTTTTTGTTTTGTTTTTAGTCAAAGATTGTTGCACACAAGTAGATCACTGTTTCTTTAAGTGTGTGACTTAATTGCCATATATTAAGATGAGTTACAAGCCTGGAAATGGGAAAAATTGCCAGTCTTTGCTTTTAAAAGCATATCATTACTTGGCAATACATGTGGGTCTTTCATGAAGTATATGTGTCATCCTTATAGGCAGCAGGCTGCATCATCAAGATTATCACACATTCTCATATATTTTATCTGAGAATAAACTATACCGTCCCTTCTGTAATCAGATGGGGTGTGCTTCATCTGTTTAACAACATTCACAAATGTTGATAAGCAAAGATGAAAAGGTGTAGGGTGGGTGGCCATAGTTTGCCCAAAATAGCCTCATAGGCCAAATGCCTGGTGGGCCAACACTGGCCCACAGACTGGAGGTGCCAAACCTAGAGATAGAACAAAATCACCTCAGAAGGTGAAGGTCTCTTGCCTCAGGGAGCAGGAAAAACCCCCGTTAAAGGTTGGAAAATGGACACAAAATGTCAAGTGTCAAGTTGTGGTGTGTGTTTGTTTTTACATAATTAAAAACAAACACCACAGACATGATGTCCGTATGAGAAATGTGAATATCCTGGAAGAAAGTTTCAGAAAAACAGCAACTGAAATACTGGTGTCAGTTGGCAACTTCATTAATGTTGAGCTTGAGAATGAGAAATTGGGGGGGGGGGAGATAATGGCCCAGTGATGCAATATGATATCCATTATTCTAAAAATAAATAAATATGGGGACTTTGGTGACATTTGTCTTTCATGCAACTGATGATAATGATGGGTTGAAAAGAAACAGATCATTAGGGTGTTGCCACAGCTAAATGTAAATCCCTGTGGTCATTACAGTTCCCACACGGGCTTGATGCTGACCTGCAACTTATGAATGCATAGTGAAGTGTCATGGGCCCAGGGCCTTGCTTAGGAGGCATTTATTTATGGGTGTCTATCAATGAATTGTTACATGTTACATTGGTCACTGGTCCTTTGCCTGAAAACTGTTTTTCCATAGTTTCCAATAAACATTACCATAAGTTTTCACGCTTGTCTATGAAACATTAGCTCCTTATGTATTTTGCCTCAGGTGAGATTCCCCGCCCCCTACTTTTAGAGAAAACAATTGTCCAGGTTACAGATAAATTCTTGAGATTACAAAAATTGTTTTGTTGGTCACATTATTTTAAAACACCACGAAAATAGAGCATTTAAACTACTTGTGGCATACGTCTTTATTATTTTTGTAGGGAAGATCAAGCCAGTTAACTCACAAATAGTTTTGTGTTATTTGGAGTTCAAATAATATTAGCTAAAACAGAAAATACTCTGTAAAGAATCTTACAATTTTTATGTTGGTCACTGTGGAATTACCCAGCTGGTTTTATTTAATAATTTATATGTAATGTGTTTGGGAAGGGAAATAAGAGTCCTGACATTAGCAGACAATCCTAATTTGGGAGGCATTATTAATACAGAATAAGGATGAGGAAGTTCCACAGGAAGAACTGGGTGACCTCAAGAACTGCAGTAATGGAAATGGAATGAAACTGAGTTCTGCCAAGTAGAAGGCTGTGAACTTCGAGTGATAAGAGACGTTTTTGTTTTCGGCCAGGGGCTCAGCAACAGGGGAAAGAGCTTGGGATCTTGGTTGATCACAAAACGACTGTTTCATTGATGCCGTGTTGTTACAGTATTGCTAAGAAGATAGAATCAATGTTTGCATTGATTTTGGCAAGGAATTATTGCTACATCTGTAAAATGCTCTGAAGGGACCCCGTTTGGAATGCATTGCTTGAAAAAAATTAATTTAGATTGCAACAAATGCAAGGGGGGGGGGACAACCAGTAGGATTCTGGGAAATGCGGACCTATGTGGAGAGCACAGAGCAAGAGAATGTTGCTTTGGCTTAGCTTTTAGAAGGGTGAGTTCATGCTATGCAGAACTTAAGAGGAACATCGTCCAGTGGGGGAAATAAAAATTAATGGTTACCGATTGTCTGCTAATTTAGACTGGAGCTTTCTAATGGATGAAAATCTGATTCTAGTGCAAGATTCAGAAACTATCTCCCTGGAAAATTTGAGAGTAAAAATCAATGCTTTTTTCCAAGAATGCTGAGATTTCTGCAGAACATTTTACCATAAAAACCCCCAGACGTTCTGTAATTTGTTAAAAATATGTTAATGCCCAGGGCAAAGAAAATCCTATGTCTTGGATTCACTTCTAAATATTTAGCTTAACTGATTAGGAATTTCCAACCAAAAGTAGCAGGATTAATCAGGAACTCTTAATCTCTTTATCCGATAATAAAGTCAAGGCAGTTTGGCAATGTGTTTTGGGTTTTTTTTAACAAAAATTATGTTCTGTAACTGCAAATTTAAATTTCTGATTACTGTTTTTTCTAGTTCCAGTGTCTGAAGGATGTTCTGGGTTGGATGAGGGTAAACAAGCTTAATCAAGATAAAACAGATGTGCAGTGGGTGGTGGACACGTTAAAAGAAAAAAAAGGAGTGTATTGAAGCATTGGCTGGAAGGGGGAAATGTTTATTTGCCTATATGACATCAGGACTAAGAAAAGTGGCTGTCGTTAGCCCAAGGGGCCAAGGCAGGCCAATCTCAGAGGTCTGCCAGAACTAATTTAGGCCCGCAAGCTGGAGATTCTCCACCACTGGTTTAAAGCATTAAAGCTTTTCATCAGCACTTAGGATTGAGCCTAGATATGCACTGACAACCGTGTGCACTCATGAAGTTTCAGTGTGATCCAGGACTGCCAACTTGGCCCCAGAACCATGGGTGCGCAGGGCCATGGATTCCATGAAGCGTGCATGGCCCTGGCACCTAAATTTGTGGGTGCCTGGCCCCTTCATGGGGAATTCTGTGGGTGCTCAGGGCCCCAGGGATTTGGCACCTGTGGCGTGATCTGATAAGATCATTGGTCCTAGCCAACAGCTGGAAGGCCCTGCAAACCAGCTACACTTAGCCATCACAATAGCCTAGTCTGGAAGTCACTAGTGCATGAACAACTGTGGCAAGGTAGCTGGAGTACCAACTGAAATTAATAAAATGTGTCCCTGGACACCCAAATTTCCCAAGTTAGTGCAGAGTCCAGAGGCACATTCAGGCTTTCAGGCCACCTAAGCTAGTTTGAGTGCAGGCTGTCCTGAGATAACCATCTCCTAAACTGCTTAGGGCAACTTAGGAACAGGATCAGGCCAGCAGGTCAGATCCTGAACTTTCCAACCATGATGCCAGGGTGGACTTTGGCATGTTGTTTTTGTTCCATAGGCTTTGCTGGGGTAATTGTGGGGGAAAGATTTGTCCTGTGTGTACTTTGGCAAATGGTTTGTGTGTGTCTTTACCCATGAGTTGTTTAACATGTTTTTAGTTTATATTTTAAAATTGTTTTACTGGCTAAAGTTAGTCAGTGACATTTCATAAGGGTGTTCCCCACCCGCACATACACGCTCAGTATGAACCTTTCTTGAGAGAAAGTTAAATGGTGTTGAATGGAATGCTGGGTAGAATGAGAATGAGTGTTGGGCAGAGAGGGTCAGTTGAAAAATGACCATGTGAGATATGAAAGTACAGACCAGGCCTCAGCCTTGAAGTTTAAAGTTCAGGTAAGCATAGGTGTGACAGGAAACAGACAGAAGAAATAAGAAATGAGTAAAAATAGTTTTGAGGGGTATGAAGGGAAAGGGAAAAACAGCTGAAGTGCACAGCAGCAGGATTTCTGTCAGACAGTTTTTGAAGGCACAGGGGAGCCTTCAGCTCTTATTCTGTGTGGATGATATTGGTTGCCAATTAAGTACTTGTAACATAGAATGATAACTTCAGTCGCATAGACTCCATTTGTCTATTCAGTGAGCGGACAGATCTGGGAAGTCCACCACTTTGCCACCGGCAGCCAACCAGCATCAAGGTGGTGGTGATGCTGGAACTAACAAGATAGGATGCCATATCCATTTTGCCCGGAATAACATGTCTGCTAAGACTGTGGTTGCAATTTCCTGGCAGTTTGGAGCTTGAGTGAAAACTTCTGTTAATATGTTATTTTGTTAATTGAATTAATGTCAAAACACGTTGGCCAGCCTTCATAAAATGGCTGACCATTCTACTTCACTGCAATATCCTAGGTTTGGAGAACAGGAGTTTGTGCTCTCAGGGTATTTTTCTGTGTGCTAAAAAAGCGGAAGATGCTATATTCTGTGCTGTACATGCCACAAAGTACAGTACAGTACTAAAAAGCCACCTTTTTTGCTATAGTATAGTGGTAATGACTATTGCCCAGACTATCTGCTGCAGATTGCCAAAACCACTGAAGTTTTGCTCATAGGGTTGTTGTTTTTTACAAAAACTAATGGTTCATTTTGGTTTTTGAAAAAAGATTTCAAAGTTTATGACAGCTCACCTGGCAGCCATAGGCAGCAAGGAATTACATACACTACAGATAGGTGAATGGGCTCTGTAGGATTAATCTGCCCTTCCTCCACCAGCCCACTTGGTTTCTCTGCTCACTGCAGAGGAAAAGTCTTGCCTGTCTCCTTTTGTTTTTCTTTTGCAGGTTGGTAACTGTCTGGTTTGTGAACTCTTACAAGTGGTGTGAACTGGTCTACTGCTGTAGTTTCTGTAATTAAATTTGGAGGCTTCATAGAGCAGACTGTTGTCTGTAGAAATTTATGACACAATAACCTAGCTAGGTAAACTCAAAAGCTCTGCAAAAATCTGTTAGTCGCATCAAATTTTCTGTGCTGATTTGCAGTTATAAGTAGTCTAATCCCCCATGAAGCTGAAGTGAGTGCTCTTATCACTGCTGTTCAATTTAGGAGGCAAATTTTGCATGAAGATTAGTATGTCTGTGTTTGCAAGAAGATTGAATTGATCCACACCTGCCAGGAATCGAACTTTGCTTGCAGTACAAAAGGTTTTGAATTAACTTTATTGAGAGTAAACTGGGCACAAGTTTTTTTGCTTCTTCAAAAGATACTCTTGCTGTTTTGCTTTTGTAGTTTGCATTCATTTGGGATCCTAAAAGAAGTGTTGTGTCTGTAATTCAGCTATGCTTTTAGGATATGCTTTATATGGGAAATGTTCTGTCTTAAATGACCGGAAAATATTCTGCAGATTCTAGGCCCGCTGCTGAAGGTATTCAGGATGTAGGGCAGAAAATATGCAACTAATTGTAGGGAAACAGCTGTTGGCATTGAAAGTAATTGCTCTGTTCTGCAGAATCACTAAAGCAGAGGTTATTTTGAACTTGAGTCTTAATTCATAATTCAAATGGGATATGGGTGTTACTTTTAAAAATACAGTCTTATGAAAGGGCTAATAAGCACAAGGGTTAGAAAATATGCAGCCTTTTCTAAGAGGTAGGAGAGTATAGTCTCCTTTACTCTTTTGTCAGATCACTTGTTCAGGGATAGAGGATTGTTTTAACAAGGCTTACAGAAGAGCGCCGCGTTCTCTTACCCAACCTTCATCCTGGGAAAAGTGAGGAGAGGAGTTTTGAAGAAGAGAGGATCTCAGTCTGGTTTTCATTTTCTCTACAGCTGTCATCTGGCTTTGAGTTCTGCTGGGCTTCTACAGCTGGAGAGTCATTTTATTGCTTTTACCCAGCATCCTTTTGCTTGTGCACACAGAAATGTTTTAATAGTCTTGGAAAAAAGTCAGAGTATCTCTTAGCAACCATAGGACAGTAATTATTATACCAGCAGCTGGGAGCAAACCAGATTTCCGTTGTGCATTAAAAACTGGCGTAGGTTACTTCATAGATGATACTGGCTAGCCTATGCCAGTGCTGTGGTTGAAGGATATTGAATGTGGGCGGTGCGTAATTGCTTTGGCAGTAGAAAAGAAGTGGGGATTTGTGCATCTATGTGTTTTATGTGAGATAGAGACCATCAAACACTATATTTAATGTGGCACGTTTTTATACTGTAAAAATATTTTGCTGGTTTTATTTAGTCTTGTTTTCAATACAATAGTAGCCTGTGTTTGGGCCTCTTACTGTCAGAACCGTATTTCTTGATTTGATTTTATTTTGTTGCTGCTGCTGTTGTTTTAAGTTTTAATAACCATCCCGTGACAAAAACCTAGACTAATTGTTTCCCATCCAAAGAACTATTCTGAAATACTTCATCAAAATGGTTTGTTTGGAAACCAAAATCTTTTTTATTAGGGACTGCGTAGCTACTGGGAGTTATGACATTAAGGAATTGAGTGTAAAAGGATGGGTACTGAGAACATGACATAAACACTGATCTTTTGTATGAACTACAGAAAAGATGTCGAGCGTTTGTTGAAAATGATAATAACACATAAATAGCCCCCAACACCAAATAAGGGTGTAGTTTGCAGTTTCCCACTGCACTGATATCGCCTTCGCTTACTTGGTGTTGAGAATTAAAATGCCTCCACAGGAGGATCTGAAGTCCAGAGGCTGTTATAGCCCAACTTCATGTTGCAGTGCTGTGGCTTGCTTCAGCAGATCCTTGCTGGTTATACTGGATTGTTAGTGGTTGTGTGGTACACTGGACTCTAAGGTCTTTGGACCCCAAGAAGGCTTGGCGTTTGCTAATGCACACAGTGCTTGTCAGAAAAGCTTTCCACAGCACCATCTGGTGTAGCAAGAGTTGCAGAAGAAGCTATTTCATGAGAGTGTTTTTGTAAACTCTAAAGGAAGGCAAAATGACACAGTCTCATTTGGATTGATGAAATCTCAAACCTGTCTGCACATCACATTTCTTGTAAGCCTCATGGACGCTTGACCATGTTCCTCTGTTAATTGGAAGTAATTATTCTTTAAAAATGAACTCTTGGGTGAATATGAAGAAAATACTATATACCATTATGCACCCAGATTTCCATAAAACTGGGATCAAGTTTGACTATAAATTTGTTGGTCCATGCCTGAGACAACAAAGACAACAAAGAAATCTTCAGACCATGGTTTGGATATATTGGAAGTCATGCATACATTAGGTTGCCAAATTCTGTACCACTAACCATTGGGACTTGAGTGCTACAGGTAAACTTTGGTAGCAGATGCTCAGGCAGCTTGCATATATGCTTTGTATTCATATTTGGAATGTGTGCATCTTGCCATGGTATGTGAATTTCCCCATCAGACATTACACTAGAAGTATTAACAGCATATAGGGATTGGTTAAACGAGCCAATGTCATAAGCTGTGGTTTGAAGTGGGCTTGCCCAGCAGCTAACTAAAGTTTAACGAAACCTATTGTGACAGAAGTCCTTCTGGCCAATTGGTGAGAGGACAGTCTCTAAGGCTTATGAAGGCTCATCCATGTAGAGCTAAACCACAATGTAGTCTTTCATAAGAATGCAGTCAGGGTGTCTACTTTTGCTTCCTTCTTAAGTTTCCAAATTCTAAGTTTGAGGAGCCAATGAAATATGATAGATCTTAGAGCAATGATCTCTAAGGTGTTGGGCGTTTTAAAGCTTGGAAAGTTATTTTCCTCCCATCCACCCTTTTATGTCTATAGCAAGCATATTAACATGCTCTTCCACAACAATTGATTAGATTCTGCCCGACTTCACAATAGTCGGTTCAGCTCCTGATGAGCACTGTTTTCTACAATCTAGGAAGCTGTAAAAAGTGAGTTGCTCATTGTATCATCTTACAATTTACTACTTATTTACTACCTTCATCACTTAGGAATGACACTTCAAAGTGAATTGTGGAGAACATTGTCTTTTGTTGAGGTGGCTGAACATCTTTGTCTATTAAACACAGTGCCCATCTGCACAGTAACAGTATTATAACAAGTCTCATTTTGTTGAAGGTGTAGAAAGGTGTAAGCATGTAAAGTACATTTGTCAGAAACATGCTCACAAAATGAGCATCTTCCCAAGGAACAGATTTTGTGTAGTGTCTTGCATATTAAGGCAGTGGCGTAGCGTGGGGGGTGCAGGGGGGGCCGGGTGCACCGGGCGCAACATCTGGGGGGGCGCTCGCACTCGCAGCTCTCTGCCTCCACCTGGCTCACTCACTCTCTCTCACTGCAGTGCTGGCTGTGCGAATCCGAGCCGAGCCGTCGGGTCGCTGCCCACTGTGGGGGGGGGGGTGCCAGGCGTGCGGTACGGGTTAGGGGGCGCAAATTACTAGCCTTGCCTGGGGTGCTGACAACCCACGCTACGCCACTGTATTAAGGCAACCTGTGCCAATGTATTTTGGACTACAACTCCCATAAGTCGCAACCAGCTGTCTAAGACTGAAAGAGCTGCAGGTCGCCAAAGGCTACATCAAGGCACCGCCATCATGTACTCTGAAAACAGCAGGTGTGGCATATTCTGCCTGTTTGAAGTGTTAAATTCCATGGAAATCCTTGCCCTAATTATGGTCTTGCAAATAAGTGTTCAGGTGATCACAGTTTCCCACACCAATTTGGTGGCCTTCTATTACAGAAGTGAGAGTGAGTCACACACCCAACCCGGTTGGCTGCTCTATTTCAGGGATCTGCCGGAACCAGGGGCAATTGCTGTGGTTAGTTGGTGGTCAGGTGGTTGACAAATATCAAGTCTTCAGTGCCAATCACTGCTTGGAAAAGGAAATGGCATACAATCCTCTCTGTAGTGATATTTTCTAGATGTATAAATAACCAACTGGGAAATGGAGTTTGTGTGGTCCCATATCCATACCATGCAATCATGAAAATTGTAGGTCTGAAGGGCTGTTAGTGTTTTTCTTGTGCTGGGTGTGTTTGTGACTTGTACATTCAGTAAGCATTCCATAAGGGGGATACTAAAAGTATTTTTGACACTGCATAAATGCTACCTCCAGCATGTAATCTGTGGTATTTGTTTACAATAGAATTTTTGTAAATGTTTAGTATGCGACTTGTTTTGATTTTAATTGAAGTCATATGCATTGTCATCCATCTGAAATGCTGGGATGACTCAAGCACAACAATAACAACAGCAAAAAATGAAATATAATTTATTATCATTCCCAGGCTATTCCAGAAAGCATACCGAGTTTGCTAATGAAAGATCATCTTTTCCAACATGAACCTGGAGTGAGCAATGATTCTTACAAAAGCTTAAGTATAAGACCCTCAACCTTTGAAGATTTCAGCTCAAGAAGACCGTTTTTCCACAACCAATCCAACCAGGTAACAGCTCTGCAACTAGAAAAAAACAGCTGTCAGAAATTTGGCTTAGCTATTTTATTGTCTAGGCTAGACCTATAATGGGAGCCAAAGCTTTTCCACTATGTTAGAGACCCATGGCAAGCCTCAGGCTCACATAGTCCCTTCTCTCCCCTCTTTCATGCACCAGACTTAAAAGTGGAAGTGACTACAGGAAGAAGTTATAAACATCTGCTTCCACTTTAGAACAAGCTATAGTTCTTCGGGTTCCAGTGTCATGGGAAGTTAGTTGCAGCTTGTTTAAAAGTAGAAGATGTTTCTGATACCTCTGGCTGTATTCACACGTAGGGTTTATTGTGTTAGTTTAACTGACTACAAGGCTAGTGCTTCTTTCCTTTTTTCTAACTTCCCTTTCACACTACACAAGCCTGTTCCATCATATCTCAACCACTATACCACCATGTTGCGGTAAAGGCCATTCACACAGCAAGAACTAGCAACAAACATCAACAGATGTCAACATGCCACCACCATTCTGCTACTCTGTGCTGAAATACTAGCCTTGAAGCGGGCAAGGAATGCACTACATGCTGGTAGTCTGCCACACAGCTCGTCATGTGAGCAGCTGTGGCACGAACCTGTGAAAAAGGCAGGAAAATCACCACACAAAATCACGTGGTTTTCCGAGTTGGGGGGAGGGGGCTGTAAGAGGGTGGGGTTTTCAGCAATCAAATAACATGGAAATGAGTGCTAAACTTGACTATATCCTCAAACATATTTTCAGAAGTGGCTTTTATGTTGTGAGAAAGCTCAGTTATGATGTGCAAAGTAACTACCAGGGAAACATCAGGGAAAGGGAATAAACTGTGGTGTGAATGAAGCCTTTCTCTGCTGAAAGGGGTGGTGGTGTGTGCGGCTCATGCAGCTGGAAACCATGACTTCCCATTTCTTCTGAATTGAGCAAATATGTGCAGTCGCAGCAACTTCCACCTTGTGCCTCTCCCTTCCCATCTGCATACTTCCCACTTTTCCCTGTTGTATACAATTCCTTCTGTCACGTAGGAATTTTTACTCACCCAGCCTTTCTCATTGACATATACTTGCTCAGTCCCATTTATTCTGCCTTCCTTTCCACTGCCATACAGCTTCTCGAAAGATGCTAAAGTCCCTACCAGGCTATTTGCCCTCCTTCCCAGGCCTCCTGGCCACATACCGTATTTTTCGTCCCATAGGACGCACCTAGGTTTTTGGGGGGGAAATAAAGGGGGGAAATTCCTTTATTTCCCCCCCAAAACCAGGTCGGAGAACAGTGGGTTGGCGGCGCTGCGCCTCCCCGCTGTCCCCCGAGCTTGTGGGGCTGGCCAATGTCTGCCTGAAGCGTGGGGCGCTCTGCTTCAGCACGCCCCGCGCTCCGTGCAGCAGGCTGCTATCCGCAGCCTAGGGAGCCCTGCGGGAACTCCCACGGGCTCCCCAGGCTTGCTGATAAGCGCACCGACCCCTCTCGCTCTCCAAGCTTCAGCGAAAGCCTGTATTCGCCCCATAGGACGCACACAGATTTCCCCTTCATTTTTGGAGGGGAAAAAGTGCGTCCTATAGGGCGAAAAATACGGTAGTTTCCTTATTCCCCTTTACAGTTTCCATGTTGCCTCCAGGCAAGCAGCTCGGGCTGTGTCACAGTCCCACCCACTTCCTGCTCTGGACATTGATTTCTTCCTCTCCTCCACCCAAAGAATCCTTCACTTCACAAAGCTCATCTTCTGTTTTCCACCTGAGCAGTAGAAATTCTTATTTTAAAAAATTACAGCAGCCAGGGAAGACTCCCCAGCAAATAGTCCCATTTTTGTCAGTCAAGGGATATTTTATGAGGTCTCAAAAAATCCATTTGCCAGAGAAAAAGGCCCCCAGCGTCTCCCTTTCCCTCCAGGCTCATAGGAGGATAGAAAGAATATGCATATACCTAATTTCATTTGTCTGCTGGCTCTCCACAGTTCAAGCCATGCTCAAGGCAGCTTAAAGGTAATGGTAAAGGTACCCCTGCCCGTACGGGCCAGTCTTGACAGACTCTGGGGTTGTGCGCCCATCTCACTTAAGAGGCCAGGGGCCAGCGCTGTCCGGAGACACTTCCGGGTCACATGGCCAGTGTGACATCGCTGCTCTGGCGAGCCAGAGCTGCACACGGGAACGCCGTTTACCTTCCCACTGGTAAGCGGTCCCTATTTATCTACTTGCACCCGGAGGTGCTTTCGAACTGCTAGGTTGGCAGGCGCTGGGACCGAGCAGCGGGAGCGCACCCCGCAGCAGGGATTCGAACCGCCGACCTTTCGATCAGCAAGTCCTAGGCGCTGAGGCTTTAACCCACAGCGCCACCTGTGTCCCTTCAAGGCAGCTTACAAGATAACAAAAATACAATTTCCACATAAATCACAATATCTAAAATAAAGATAAAACAAAAAATCCCGCCCCCAACAAAAACTTCTGCTTTTGTAGCTGGAGTCAGCCAGGGCCCTGCCCTCTTGGGCCAGGTGGGAAAAGGCCTGCAAGGCGGGAGCGGGTCTTCCAAGACTCACAGCCAAGATGGTCTCATGTTGTGTTCAGCTCTGGAGCAAGCAGAAGCAGAACTGGCCACACACACTGCTTCTGCCCTCAGCAAAGCCCAGAACAATACAAGACCTCCTGGCCCAAATTCTCAAGAGGAGAGGAGAGGTCAATGATAGCCACAGACCACAGCTGGCTAGTAAGCAAAGTCAGGCCCTGGTTTTGTTGGTTTATTGTTATGATTTTAGGTGGAAAGAAGAAAAATGTCTGCTGGCATTTAAATTCATGAATTGTTTTTTTTTTATTGTCAAGCCTCTAAAATCCTTTGTGGTGAAAATAGAGCACTCCATGATAAATTTAATATTATACTTTTCTAACCTTGTAGTTGATCTTATGCCTCTTCTACCCACGATTCTGTATTGTGGCACCCAGGTACCCTGGAGTACCTCAGATATAGGCATACGATTTTCTCTCACCTGAGTATACATGGGTTAGAGAAATTTCTCATGTGCAGGTGCGCAAAGATCACATATGTTTACTTTGTAAGATTTATATATGTGAATGCTACTACTTGCAGCTCTTCAAATGTACTCCAGCATTACAGTGTACACCACCACCCAAGGGTTTTTTTGGGGGGGTTGCCTACACCATTGTACTGTACACCCATGTAGAAAAAATGTTTTGTGCAAAGTAGCTTTTGCCTGACTTCAGCCTGATCTCTCCTTTTCCTGACTTTGTTTCCCCCCCCCCCCCAAGGTTGCAGAGTTAAAGCCCAGAACAATCTATTACTGAAGCTTAGGCTTGCATTACTCTGTTTTATTTTAGAGTGATCTGCTACTTAGATTTCAAAGATTTCCCTATTTAGCTTGCTCTAGTTGTTTAGACAGTTTTAACCATTGGCAAGGGTGACCGATTACAATTTTTATTACTTTGAGCCAAGCCATTTTGAATCTCAAATATTCCAGCAGAAGTTTGCTCTGCCCTATAATGGAGTGTCTTGTTTTTGCCCTTGGCAGGGATGGGAAAGGATTGTTTGCTTTTTAATCTTTGCTCATAAACTAAAACTTTATAGCAAACTTATTTTCATTAATAGTGAAAGATGTTTCTGTCATCGCTGGCCGATCCTTTAGAAGGTTATGGAAAAGTTATTTCTGTCTTGGTTTTGTGGATTTCCATTGGTGCCAGCAAAGTGAGCAACTTCTTTGGTACTGGCTACAAGTTCTCACCACAAGTGTTAATGTGTTTGTTAAGCAAGTACTTCAGTAATCAAGGACTGCTTCTTCAAAAAGCATTTTGAAATAATTCAGGCATGAGTTGCAAAGTGGCTTTTATTTCTACACCTGTAAGAAATCCTCCACCCTTTGCAATATGATTTAAAATTAACCACTTTTTGCAGGCAGCCTGAAATCCTGGTCACACCTACCCAGAGTAAGTCCTATTAAACTCAATGGGGTTTACTTCTGAGTAGATATGCACAGAATTGCACTTGGGGGCTAGTTCCAAGAATTTCAGAAGCATGGATCACCTGAGTTCCTAATTCTCGACTTCTTTGTCATTTGGAGACTTTTTTGAGTCTCACCCATGTTTGAAAATGGTCTGCTTCACAATTATCTCAGAGTGTTGTGTTGCATTCGCAAATCCTACTTCATATTGTTAAAGCAGAATTGTGAGTTGAATAATTTCTGCTTTTGAAATTCCTGCTCTTTACTAGACACTACCTTTTCTGAGACCCATCCTTTTTGTCCAAATCAACCCAAAAGGTGGCAGTGGAGGAAATAAAGGCAGATTAACTGCCTACCCAGTGCCCTGCCAGCAAGACACTTGTGTGTGTGTGTGTGTGTGTGTGTGTGTGTGTGTGTGTGTGTGTTTTTTTCTCTCTTCATCCTGTTCCAGTTTTGAATTCCCTTCTGATACTGGCAGTACTTCTTCAACTTGTTATCATGCAATTTTATTACTTGTCAACTCTTTCCCTCCCACCCCCAATTTGCACTCACCCTCTTTTCTTCAGGGTTTTTGTTTTTCATTTGCTTCATCTCCTCATTTATTTCATGTCTTAGGTGACCTACGATGGGCATTTAAGGGAGGGATGTTCAGGACTGTGAATACCTTTGTATAGCATTTAATTGTTAAGGTGCCTAATAAGCATTAAATAGGAATAGATTTCATGAAGCTGCAATCCTGTGATTCCAAGGAGGGTGACCCATGAATTGTAGGAATCATTGTACTGAACAGGAAGAGGAAAATGCACCCACCACCACTTTCTTCTTACCAATGCAAGCCCGGATGGGAAATGGCAGTTCATCCATTTTGGGTTCTGACCCTCAATAACATCCCCCCACACACACACCATTTGGATTACTCTGCCTATCATCTTTGTCAGGAACTCTTCAATTCAGTTTACGGAAAACAAGGCTGAAACCTCCTGACAATAAAGTTCTCTGGTACTTAAATCATCAGCTTGTGCTGAGAGATTCTGTCACACTTGTGTGTAATACAAAGTGTCTTTTGCTTCCCTTTCAGATACCCCTGAAGCCAGTCAGGAATGTCAGTTTTCAGGACGACGAAGAAATTGTTCGAATAAACCCTCGTGACATTTTAATACGCCGCTATGCAGACTATAGGCACCCAGACATGTGGAAAAATGACTTGGATAGGGATGAAGGGGACGCCTCGCTGCAGTGTCCCAAGGCAGATAGTAAAAAACCAGACTATCTGTACCCTTCCGGGGACGGAACTAAGTTGAATTCGCTAAAAGATTCCAAGTGTTCTGTGGTACTGAAAACGCAGCCTTCCTCCTTCAAATTGAAAAAGTCGAAAAGGAGGAAAGAGGACGGGGAGCGCTCTCGCTGCATATACTGCCAGGAAAGGTTTAATCACGAAGAGAATGGCCGGGGCAAATGCCAGGACGCTCCCGATCCCATCAAGAGATGCATCTACCAAGTTAGCTGCATGCTTTGTGCTGAGAGCATGCTCTACCATTGTATGTCAGACTCGGAGGGGGATTTCTCTGATCCCTGCTCTTGTGACACTAGCGACGACAAGTTCTGCTTGCGATGGCTCGCCCTTGTCACGTTGTCTTTCATTGCGCCGTGTATGTGCTGCTACCTCCCCTTAAGAGCGTGCCACCATTGTGGTGAGGTCTGTGGATGCTGCGGAGGGAAGCATAAAGCGGCTGGATGAACCAGTCCGGTACCAAGTTTGGGCTAACAACGTCTTTAATTTTCAGGAAGTATCTAACTCGTGGAAGCATTTGGCAAGCAGAAGGGGGAAACCTGTCGTGTATGAGAGGTCAATTCTGAAAGAAGCATCAGAACTTGTTGCATTGTGGGAATGCTGGCCACGCCAAATGATCTGCTTTTAAGTGCATGGTGCAAGTTGTGTCGGGAGTTCTTGCGAAAGGAAAGCCTTTTCTTAACGATTGGTGGTTGAAAGAAGTATAAACTGCAGTCCGTACTATAAGGGATCAACTTCAGCAATTTGTACATATTGAGGTTAGGTGATGGGGGCTGTTGAAAGAATCTATTTAGCAGAAAATTTAACTAAACCTGCAGTAGCGAGAGCTGATTTAAAACTAAGGAAAGTTTAAAACTTGGCGACTGCAAGAAACTAAATTGATTTTAAATGCAACTAAATTGCTTATAAATAGTTTTTTGGAAACAACTTTATGTACAAATAACAAATGTTTATATTTAACAAAATATATGGTACGAATTATTAAACTTTCCTTCCCCTTTCCAGTTGCAACACAGTTATGGACCACATTTCCAGTCACATTCCATGGTAGTATTTCTCAATATTTAACTAGTTAACTTAGTAGCATTTCTATTCAAAATGGACAAATCAATATTTTCAGTCTTGTTTCCCTTCAGCTACATTTTTGTATTGAGTTCTCTCTGTACATTCTGATAATCTGAAAGCCTTTAAAATATTAATTATTGTAGTCTTGAATGACCAATGTTTTGTTAAGCACAGGTGTAATTGTCTAATGCTCTTATAAGAACATAACATTTATTTTTATATATAAATTACTCTGTATTCAGCGAAATGGCAAAGGAGTTTTTTTCCTTTCTCAACCAGCAAATTTTCTTCTAGGGTTTCCTTGATTTCAAATGTTTGGGGAAAGAAAATTACAACAAGATAATTGTCATAATATATATATATATTTATCATGCAATTCAACTTGGTACCAATTATTACTTCAAACTAGCAAAGGAACAAAAAAGCATCCATTATTCTAATCTTATTTGGCCTATCAGAAATTTACAATACTCCATATATCAAACTATAACCCAGGTAGGGAAAAGCAAATGAATTTCTTGTGAATGGAAGTGGGTTTTATTTTGTCTTTGTTGTAGCATATTAATAATGAATGTTTAACTTAACATTTGGCTATGTGTTCTAAATACCAATTTGGGGAAATTTCTAAATGTCATCCATCATATAACATAGCTGAGTATACAGGTTTTTAATTAATAAAACTCTCTAAAGCAGTGAAGCAGTCATTCATTCAAATTCGTTAATGGGTGGAGGGGAAAAACCATGTGTTTAATATGCTCTTATGATTAAAATTATAATTGCACACTACCTTTTCTTTTATTTCTATGCATTTTTCCCCCCAGTGAAATGTTTTGGTTTATTTTCTTCCGAAGACCATGTTCAATCACAGGGATCTTTCCTTCCCCTCCTCTTCTCAGAGCCCAGGTATCAAACTGAACAACTGTATATAACACTATCTGTAAAATACTTTTTTAAAGAAAACATTTATATTTATATGACAGCTTGAACTGACAACGTTATGTACATAGATCATCTTGAAGTATTATTTCACATTGAAAAGAAGACAAATATATTGATAACTATAGAAGTTAAGAGCTCCTTTCTAGTTTTGTACTTTAAAAAAAAGCCTGTATGGATAACCGAAGTCAGCAAACACGACACTGTAGCAGCAATCTCTTTAAATCCTTTCCTTTTATATATTTGAGAGCTGCTGCTCCAGAAGACTTTCATGCTTCACATATTGAGCTAAACTTGGTTGCCTAGATAGACTGTTAACCTTTTTTCCGAATAAACAAACAAAAACGAGACAGAGATTCGTAACCTGCATTTCACTGTTGACATAGGACCTGCATCTTGTGATATAGCATTTACTAAAACATTATGCTTTTAATTAAAAATGGAGCATGGTATCAACAACCCAAGAAAAGAACTTGCTGGCTGTACAGAAAAGTCCTTTGGAACTTTGTGTGTATGTGTGCGTATGTGCGTACTTTGGGAAGAGACAAATCTAACCATTTTCTATGAGCACTCATCGACATAGTGCAACTCTTGGTTCTTGTAGTAGTGAAACCTTATATGCTTTAAAAAAAATTGCTGAATATGTGCGTTAATATTTTCAGTATATATTTAACCACTTTGCTGCTAAACATTTACTATCCTTTACTCTTGAAGAAATATTATTCCTATTTTGTTTTTTTTAAAAAAAATACAAATTAATATGGATACTGGTATATAGGTTGTGTTATTTGCAACTGATCTAATTTGAAGTAATTGCATCGGTTCAGTATCTGGTTTCATGGATTGTGTGATGTCGGCCACATTTGTATGTTTAGGCTTTTGCTTTAACAGGGGAATTTCTTAACTAACTGTGGCCAACTCACATATGAAGTTGCCTTATAGGGAGTCAGATCCATCTCTGTGCTCAAATTAGTGGTCATTTTTCAAGATCTCAGGCAGACCTGCTGCTCAGCTCTGCTAACTGAGGTGCTTTTTTAACTGGGGATGCCAGTGATTAAACGAAGAAATGATGTATGGCTCTATCTTCCTGGAACAAACCATTGAATCGTCACTTCTCAATCCACTAATTCTAATTCACAGAATCTGCCATGGAGTTGTTTTGTTGAATCTCATGGATTTCAGTGCACTTAAATGTTTTTGTCCTTAAATCGGATTGTGGCCCCTTTGTGCATTTTATCTTTTCACCCTGAAGGTTTACTGTAAAGCATGTAAATTCAGGTGCCTTTTAAGGTGTAATGTAATGAGGGACTTTTCTCCAAGCCTATATCAACTCATGTGCAGTAATTGCTGAAGGATGTTCAGGTTTCAGCCTCCTAAAAGGTGCTACCTGAAAGGAGTGTTCTGTCTGAGGTGAAAGCAGCTAGCTATAACATTAGGGTACCACCTACTGGACAACCATGATTTAGGAAACATAAGTTTATTCATGCAGCCTATACACACACACACACACACATTTTATCTGATAGTTGTTTAAGACATAAATGCCAAAATAGGGGATGGAAAGAGATCCTTGCAATTTCAGCAATTGCAATTGTTTTAGACACAATTGAATTAATAAACATGTCCCATTGAAAGTCCAGTAGTGTAAAACAAGACATTCTTACTATCAGGCTTTGTGGAAATGCAAATGTTCCAGACCAAAATAAAACAATAGCTGGAAGTTTCTGGTTCCTCCCCACCCCACCCCCCATCCTGTTAATTGCCATTGTTGGTCTTATTCCAGAAGAGCCATTCTTGAAAGTTTAGAAGATTATATCCCACCTTGCAAAACAGTGAGCCTTTAACTTTTCTATATTATTTTGTTGTAAAAAAAAAAAAAAATCCCCACAAAAGCCTACGTTTCTGTTTCGTATAGAAATCTCTGGGCCAGTAGTTCTCAAACTTAGGGCCTTGAACTTGAATGAAAACAGTCATGAGTTGTACCACATGTGTCCTGCTATCCACCTGCTTGTTATGCAAAAATTCACTTACCTAGACACAGTTATGCACAGCTGAGTCAGATATTTGAATAGCTGGAGTTTGCCCACTTCCTTACATGTTTGTGCTGTTCTGGTCTACGGCAGCCATTTTTGGGAAGAAACCATGCAGGGAGAGTGCAGACAGATCAGTTTTTCATTTGTCTCTATTTCATAGCTGTCAACTTTTCCCTTTTCTTGCGAGGAATCCTAATTGGAATAAGGGAATTTCCCTTTAAAAAGGGGAAACATTGACAGCTATGCTCTATTTTGCTGGTTGGCTGCAGCCATTTTGGGCAGAGGGGAGAGAGATTACGGATTAGAAATGTTCCCATAGGAAATGGAAATCGCCAGCTCACTGTGTGAGTGCTTGCCTAACAATTTCCTGGGAATGCATTGTGTTCAGTAAGTGTGAAGTGTGTGTATTTTTCCCACCAGCCAACACCTGGGGCACTTGAATGTTCTGGGCCCCTAAGCCGTTGCACATTAAAGTTGTTTGGAGGTAGTTTCACCTTTACCATCACCTTCTCATCCCAACAGAATTTTGAATTTGCATGATTTTTTGAGAAATCTTGTTCTGTTCCTCCTTCAGAACCAATGTTAAGATTTGTGCCCTAGTGTATACAGATCCTTGCATAAAGCAGCTTCATTACCTGCAATCTCGCCTGTGGAAGAGACTTATTCTTGCTGGGTCAGAAGGTCTCAGAGGATGCAGTTACTTTAAAAGTGGTGCCCAAGTTCAAAGCAAATTTAGATCTAGAGCACAGACTTCTGTATTGACCAAACCACACTTTCAAACAGCAATTTCAGATATTTTTGCATGCTGGAATGCAACATTCCCATTTTTCTTCTATAATCTTTCTGTGAGTAATCCTGTATGTGTGTACAAGGAAGAAAAACCTCGAGAACTTCCCCTGTAAATAATACACAATGTTTGTGTTGGTCTTTCAATCTCCAGAGAACATAGAACACTGTATATATGGAGTCTACAGTGGTCCACACACTCTTGAGGGAGAAGAATAAAGGAGATGGTTTAGTATTCCAATTAGTACTATTAAAGTTGGCAGCCTGGTGGTTAAAACTTGCATATGCTTTTTGGTGCACTGATGAAGTAGCATTTAAATGGCATCTCCCTGCCCCCCCCCCCAGCATCTTAATTGCAATAGCTGTGGTTAGCTTTGAAAATTAAAACAAAACCTAGTGGGGAAAACTTTGTATTGGGAGCTGCAGCATAATCTGTACATAGGGTTTTTTCCTCCCTCTTGTTTGTGAATATTTTGCTTAGTGCAATTTGCTTTCCACCCTATTGACCTCAAAAAAGTGCCTCACTTGTATATTATTTCCATTAAAATATTAATTGCTATCTCTTTCTACTAAATGATGTAGGTTTAAGTTTTAATTCCATGCCATAGATGTATTTCTTTCTATGTATAAGAATATAGCTGGTTACCTTGAGGACATAATGTAAATACACATACGAGTTTTAACTGTTTTGTTATCATACCCTTTGTAAGTTGCCATACTGGATAATATCATAAAACAGATTTAAGTTTCAATGTTTTCCTGCAATTACCTGATTAAAACTATCATGAAATTAAAGGGAGATATGTCATGTGTTTTTGTATTTCACTTTTGGGATGGCTCAGAGCAGGGAAAGAGGAAAATATTGGTGCAGAAGAGTACCTTTCAGAATTGTGTAGCATTAAGATGGATTCAGCAACATGGGCCTACTGCTTTGCATAAAATAATAAAATTGTAGAAGTGACCCTGAGGGCAATCTAGTCCAACCCCCTGCAATGCAAAAATCTCAGCTAAAGCATCCCTGACAGATGTCCATCCAACCTCTGCTTAAAAACCAAGGAAAGAGAATCTACCACGTTCCAAGGGAATCTGTCCCACTGTTGAAGAGTTATTACAGTTAAAAAGTTCTTCCTGGTGTTTAGTCAGAATCTCCTTGCTTGTGACTTGAGGCCATTCAGGTCCTACCCGCCACAGGAGAAAACAAGCTTGCTGCATCTTCCATGAGACAGCCCTTTCGATATTTGAAGATGGCTATCATATCCAATCTTGGTCTCCTCTTTTCAAGGCCAAACATACCCAGTTCCCTCAACCCCTCCTCATAAGTCTTGGTTTTCAGAACCTTTATCATCTTGGTCGCCCACCTCTGCATACATTACACCTTTCTAAAGTGAGCTGTGGTGTGTTTTTTGGCATACATACACAAAGCAGTGGTGTTCTTGGCAGCTTCCTTTTTTTCTTTTTACATTCTATCCTTGTGTACAGATAGGTAAAGGTAAAGGGGCCCCTGACCATTAGGTCCAGTCGTGACCGACTGGGGTTGCAGCGTTCATCTCGCTTTATTGGCCGAGGGAGCCGGAGTACAGCTTCTGGGTCATGTGGCCAGCATGAATAAGCCGCTTCTGGCGAACCAGAGCAGCAAACGGAAACGCAGTTTACCTTCCCGCTGGAGCAGTACCTATTTATCTACTTGCACTGTGTGCTTTTGAGCTGCTAGGTTGGCAGGAGCAGGGACCGAGCACCAGGGGCTCACCCCGTCATGGGGATTCGAACCACCGACCTGATCAGCAAGTCCTAGGCTCTGTGGTTTAAAATACACCAATGAAAATTGTTGAGAATAGCCCAGGCTTTCAAGTAAGTAATTGGGTTTTTTGGTCAAATATCCAAAAGAACCACCAACCTTTCCCCAGTTTGCCACCTTAGTGTATTTTGCTATGGAAAAGGAGCAAGTCGGATGCACATGTGCCCCCCTCAAGCGATGCAAGGCCTGTTTCATACGTATCTGGATCAGGTGGGGAGAGGACTGTTGTGTTCAGGTCCTCCTTGCAGGCTTGCCATTGGTGGGCCATTGTGAGAGCAGGATGATGTACTAGATCAGTGGTTCTCAACCTGTGGGTCCCCAGATGTTTTTGGACTACAACTCCCATCATCCCTGACCACTGGTCATGCTGGCTAGGAATGATGGGAGTTGTAGTCCAACAACATCTGGGGACCTACAGGTTGAGAAACACTGTACTAGATGCACCTCTGGTCTGATCCAGCATGGCATTTCTTATGTTCTTACATTCACCAGATACCAAATGTAAAACAAAAACTGACCCTCTGTGCGATACTGATCTTTACTCATATTTTAGTGGGGTTGGGCAGCATTGTTTTCTGGGTAGCTGCAGATCCTATATTCCTGCATCCCTTACCTTCCCTCAAGTTATTGTGCTACATTTTGGAGTCATGGGGCACTGAGGATTTGCATAGAATCCATGCCCTGGAGCCTTGATCTAACTACCATAGTTCCATTGCCCTCACAGGACTCCTAATTATTATTATTATTATTATTATTATTATTATTATTATTATTATTATTTATACCCCGCCCATCTGGCTGGGTTTCCCCAGCCACTCTGGGCGGCTTCCAACAAAATATTAAAATACAGTAGTCTATTAAACATGAAAAGCTTCCCTAAACAGGGCTGCCTTCAGGTGTCTTCTAAAAGTTTGGTAGTTGTTTTTCTCTTCTAAATAGGGACAAACAGTGGGTGACTTTCTGTAATGACCTCTCTGTGGACTTCCAGAGACATCTGGCCATGGCAAGAAGCAGGCTTCCTTGATATGATCCAGAAGTGCCATTATTATTTGGAGGTTCTGGCCATAGCTGTCAAGTGTCCCTTATTTGAAGGGACAGTCCCTTATTCCAGTGCTATGTCCCACTGCTGTCCCTTATTGATGGATGTCCCTTAAATGATGTCCCTTAAATTTTAAAGGAAGCAGCTCCTCTCCCTCCCTCCCTGCCGGCCAGGGAGGAGGGAGGCTCCAACTGTGTTGCTTGGCTGTGTTGCTCACCCAATAAGAAGTCTAAGAACGACTGGGAGGTGGAGCTTGCATGCCTTGTGTGTGGCTAGTTAATGCAAGCTGAGGAGTTTTTTGAATGCTGGATGCCATTTTGTTGCATGTGCTGCTGCAAACTTTGCAGTGCAAAGCTAGGCCGGGGAGCCATCTTAAGTTGAGGCTGCATAGGCCTTGTGGTGCATGTGATTCAGATTCTATTCAGTTGAACCTCTGGTTACAAAGTTGGTTGGACAGTGTTCTCGAAGCTACCAGCATGAGTTTGACCAGACTGCAGGAGGACAGGAAGACTGGAGTGCCTGGAACAGGTGAGGCTGCAGGTCCCTTATTTTCAAATCTGTAAGTTGACAGCTATGGTTCTGGCTGCCCCATACACTGCTCCAAAAGGTGCACACAGAGAGGGGTATTGTCGCAAGGGATGTGCAAGATTACATTTGTTCTTGAATTTGCTTGAGATGTTTCACTGAGTTTTATTGTTTTTGTGTTTTGACCCCTTTTAAATGCTTGCTTTAATTTTAATTTTATTTTATTTGACTCTCTTGTGTTTCCTGCCCATTTAGAGGACAGGAGACAGAAAAGCCATAAATAAGGTTAGTGTTTCTGGGGAAGGTGACTTTAGGGAAACAATTCCCATGGTCTCCATTTGGTACATTAGAAGTAGTTAGCTGTCCTTCCCCTATTACTTCCCCAAGAGTTACACAACCACTTAAGTTACATCCACGTTCTCTAGCCTGAGCACTGAATATTATAAACATATTCAAATATTTATGGCTAGCAACATTAAGTTGCACAGACTTTAAAACCAGATCATATTGCAGTACCACTGTAAATCACATCTTCAGCAACCCCATTGTTCAGTCGACAGAATTCCCAAATGCCTATATACAGTAACATTTGATCCCTGGGAAACAGGAACTGAGGTTCTGATGCATCAGGTACAATTTTCCAGCTCAAAGCCACGAGGAACTGTTAAAACCATTTTTATTCTTAAGAGGCACAAAGTTATTTATTTTTAATTGTACTTAAAAGAGGAACAAGATGTGGAGGGGCAGTGGTAGAAGTTCTTTGGGGGTATGAGTCGAGGGGTAAAAATAGAAAAGGGCAGGAGGAGGAATATGAGAAGCCAAGAGATACCGGTACTGCCTTACCATCGTCTAGGGTGTGGGTGTGGGTGTGGGTGTGTGTTAACTAAGCAAATCTTAGTAAACCGGCCCATGCTTTGTCAGCAAAGCCTGCCAGATTTCCGTCTTTCTGTTAATATTTAAGTGCAGGAAGGAATGTACTAGCAGATAGATTTAACTTTTCAGAAGTTATATCCCATTTCAGAAGAACACCAGGAATTAATTTAGGATAATCAATAATTATATTGATCAAAAGTCACTGGTTACATTCACTTTTCACCTAAAAGGGAATTAAAATCACAAGTAAAACTAGACCTTAATAAGCTACTGTGGTGAAATCAAGATCTTGCTTTTACGATTTCCACGGATCCAGGGGGGAAAGGAAGAAAATAAACAGAAACGGACTTTACTGCAAAATGTTATGTGTTAGCTTTCCAAAGAGGCAATGGCAGAAGTACAGTTTTGGTTTGAAATTTACTATCATTTATTCCCTATCCATAGCTGTCAACTTACAGATTTGAAAATAAGGGACCAGCAGCCTTGAAAATAAGGGACCAGCAGCCTTGAAAATAAGGGACCAGCAGCCAAAATAAGGGACCTGCAGCCTCACCTGTTCCAGGCACTCCAGTCTTCCTGTCCTCCTGCAGTCTGGTCAAACACATGCTGGTAGCTTTGAGAACACTGTCCAACCAACTTTGTAACCAGAGGTTCAACTGAATAGAATCTGAATCACATGCACCACAAGGCCTATGCAGCCTCAACTTAAGATGGCTCCCCAGCCTGGCTTTGCACTGCAAAGTTTGCAGCAGCACGTGCAACAAAATGGCATCCAGCATTCAAAAAACCCCTCAGCTTGCATTAACTAGCCACACACAAGGCATGCAAGCTCCACCCCCAAGTCGTTCTTAGACTTCTTATTGGGTGAGCAACACAGCCAAGCAACACAGTTGGAGCATCCCTCCTCCCTGGCCAGCAGGGAGGGAGGGATAGGAGCTGCTTCCTTTGAAATTTAAGGGACATCCATCAATAAGGGACAGCAGCGGAACATGGCACTGGAATAAGGGGCTGTCCCTTCAAATAAGGGACACTTGACAGCTATGTTCCCTATCTCATTTGGCCATGCCTTCTGTCTGGGTTTAAAACTTCACTCAGTCACTGACCTGTCCTCTAGATCAAATGCAATAAGCCTATTAAGTCACCTGCACTTCCTGCTAGGAGACATTGTGTAGTCTCAATAAGAAAAGAACATCCAAAAGAGTAATCCAGACATGGCTGATGGAATCACAGTATCAGTTTATTTAAGTTTGCTATTCTTTACATTTTCATTTTGCCTTGGCAATGTCAACATACTTGAGAGGGTTGTTGCAAAAAAAATACCAAAAAGCACTCTGAACCATGAATGTAGTTTGAAAGTTTAAAATTACTTTAGTAACTTATTATCGAGAAGTATTTCTAGCTACATCAGCAAAGCTGCAGCACTGCAGCCAGTTTCCTGGCCTACATTGCCCAGAATGCTGTGCTTGAAGGACTACCAACCCTTCCTTTGAGTGGGGAAAGGCAAGGCTGGCCAGCCCTGCTGCACTATTAGCAGCCACAAATCAATTGATAGAGTGTGGGTGGGATGCAGGAGCAAACAGGGCAGAGAGGATGCAGCCTTGCTTTGGCAACACAGTCCCCTGCTCTGACTGCTTACTTTCTGACGTTTAAGATAAAGCTGAGAGCAGAAAAATGTGAGATTCAATGTAATTTTGGACAGAAGTACACATTTGCCTATTTCCCCTTCCTGGTTCCCATATAAGACTGCCCCTGATAAAATGCAGCTAAATTTCCCTAAAACCATTTCAAAGGTTGTATTGACAGAGGAAGCGCATGCTCCCGATGTTTTAATTTTGTCCTGAAAGTTTCGGGTTCATATTCATTCTCACGAATGGCCTGATTTGACAGGCAGCCTTTGCAAAGAAAATTAACACAAGCTTCCCTGTCTCCTGATCATCTTGCCGGAAAGAATACAGCAAGGATTGTGAAAGTGCATGCTTAATGGCTGTGGAATTAATGGGTTTGAGTTCTGTGTTGACAACCAAATGCAAGCTCCTTGAATTCATGCTTTAAAACGTATTTAAAGCATTCATTTGCTGAGCTTTGAAAACACACTAGGTATGGGTGCCCTTTTCTCTCTTTGTTGAATGCTTTTTGTTTTTAAAGGGAGGGGGATCTGTCCTCTCTTGTGTACTTTGAGATCAATTAACTGCATTAGCCCCGAGGACACTGGGAAATGTGAGTGCAAGATATGACACTCTACTTCCTGGGCCAGGAGAGGAGTTGGCTGGCCTAAGGCTGTGTGGTGGAATAGAGCTTGCCTATTAGTCATTTGCTATGCTAAGTCCAGCGTTCTCTTTCCATAATCATCACACAGCCATGTCTTCATCAGTTATTCCAAGAGTTGAACCAGATGAGTTGTTTTCTCTTCTTCTACACTCCACAGGACTGGCTTCACATTTTCCTTTCCTTTTTTGCTTCATCATCATCATCATCATCATCATCATTATTATTATTATTATTAAGAATACCCCATCCATCTGGCTCACCCATCTGGTTCCCCCCCCCCAAAAAAACCCCTTAAAATAGGTAGACTGCTTAAAATAGGTAGACTGCTACCTATTTCAGAGAATCAGATGACATAAATTGTTTGGAGAATCAGATGACATAAACTGATTAGAATTATAAACCAAGTTTTTAAAAACTCACTGTTCTATGTGAACCCTATGTGAACAAGGTAATGGACTCGCATGAAAGCTTCACTGATAGCTTGGTGGGCACTTTGAAAGATAAGAACCACTTCCCCACTTGCTGTTATTCCTCCAGCAACTAGTATACTGCTACTGAATCGTAAGCTTCTTTTTAAGTATTGTGGTAAAAAACAATAAAGCCTGCCATAAACCAAGTGAAATAATTAGTTTGCCCAGTTCAGTGCTCTGTATGTGGGCATTGCTGGGCAGTTTCTCTCCAGGGTTCCAGACAGGAGTCTCCCAGCCAAGCCTGGAGCTGACAGGGATTGAATCTGGAACCTTCCGCATACAAGGAAGCTATAGTTCTTCCTTGATAGCTAGGCTTGGCTTCCATTAATTTGTCTAGTATTCTTTAAAAGCAATCTAAGGTAGTGGCATGAGCAAATTTTTATTCTGAAAGTGTGGTCCAGGGGGGAAAGCTTGAGAACCACTGTTTTTAGAGTGAATCAGCATTCATTAATAATTTTATTAAAAACAAACGTACACCGTCAGCTGAACAACTGGCCAGATGTGACCCATAACTTCTAACTAAACAGTCTAAGCAGTTTATGGTTTACTGGGAAGAACAAAATGAGTAATAAGCTGGGCTCGCCCTACTATAAGATAATTCACAAAAGTAGTACACATTGCCACATTTCAGGGGAAATGCAGGCCCCTGTGACTGTGGAAGCCACAGCTTCAGTGCTGTAGAAATAGCTATTGGCGGTGGGGACCTGACACCAAACCCATTTTGATTGAAACCATTATTGATTTATTTTTTGTTTATTTACAGTAGTTACTGATTTGACTTTAAAAGAGAAACCCACAGAAATTCAATAGCATTTCTCAATCTCTAGTTGCAAACAGACTTGTCTTTGCATTCTTTGCTGTGACATATTTGCCAGATTGTGGGGGCAGAGTTGGGGCCTTTTCCTTTCAGTTGTTAGGCATGCCCGGAAGCCCATCTTCATATTTCCAAATTCCGACTCCACTTACTCAGGAGCGAGCATCCAACATATTTTCAGAGGAACTGTCATATTTATCTGTCTAAAATATGTATCTCTCAGACAACCAATTTCCAAAGGGGTGAATGTGTTAGTCTGTTGCTGTAAATACAAAAACAGAAAAATCTCGTGGCACCTTAAAGGCTCAACACATTTATTGTGACATTGACTTTCATGGGCCGGAGTTCACTTCATCAGTTGCATCTTGGCAACGCTGAGTAAATTAATATCCGTAGTGGGATAGGAATCTATTGGCTTAGATTCAGAGATGCCTGGAGTGAGTGGAAAAGCACTTCCATTTGAGCAAGGCAACGCTGTTGAATTTCTCCAGTTTGCCCATCCTGCTGCAGCTCCCATCCCATGCCAACACAGAGGGATTTTTTGTGGGGTGCAGGGGATTATAATGGGGGGGGGGGCAAAGAGACAGGAAAGTCCCAATGTGTGGCAGGTGTTGAATAGTGGGTAGACATGGCAGACGACACAGCGATTTCTCCAAAGCAGCTCTTTATTTTGTAAGCTGGAATAGAAACTGAACAGCAAACAGCTCAGCCGGCCTGCTTTTATAGGCAGCCAGCTGTCAACATTGTAGCAACAACAACCCAGGGTTTCCCGCCTAAAATAACTGACGTGGACCTGAGTGAAAACTACCTACAGTATCCCCCTGCTGGCCCAGGGTGAGAACTTCAGTACATAACAACAGGGATTCCACTTGATCTTTTCCAGGGCTTTTTTCAGCCGGAACTCCCCAGACCGTAAGTGGGCGCTATTGTAGGGTTGCCATAATTCAAAAAGTGGTGTGTGTGTTTTTTTTATTAAAAAAAGCTTTTTTTTTTCCTTTCTGGAAATGGGTTGCCATATGTCTGGATTTCCATCCAGACACTGTTTCCGATGACTGAAACTCAGCTATGTCTGGGAAATTCTGGACGTATGGCAACCCTACACTATTGCCATTATAAGAGAACAAGGGAGGAATTTGTGGTGGGTTCTAGCACCTCTTTTTCTAGAAAAATAGCACTGATCTTTTCTATGTTGCCGCTATTCAGTTAGATTTGAACAGAGACAGTGGGTGGTAATTTACACAGCGTTATTAATATGATCGCCAGTTATGGCTGCTTGCTTATTTTGCATACATTCAGTTGTCATGAACTATACTTTCTGCATTCCATCGTCATCATGCAGAAATTGTTCTACATTTCAAGACCTCCGTGCTGAGATAAAACTGGAAGCCTATCCAGACACTGGATTATCCCAGTATTTTTTTTTTATCTCATCCCAGTCCATTTGGAAGACTGCACTGCCCATTTCTAGATGTGGAAATATGAACGTCAGTCCTTGCTTAGATTACATCCGCCACAGAGTCAGTTGTGCCAACCATGGTCACCATTATGGGTTAGCTTTGTGGGTGGTGACATGCATCTATTTGTAGAGTGACAGTAAATTTATGTGTAGTGTTTATATGACATGTAGGTTGGTGTGTAATTTGGGAACTTGTGTGGGCAAATTATGTACCTGGCTGGCCCCAAATGAAAATCATTTTCTTTAAGAGTCTTTAAGAGTTTGCAGATACATAACAACCTCTTTGAAAATAGTTTTAGGTTTCTTTAATGAGCTTTTTTAAAAACAACAACAACAACAACCAAGTTTTAAGCATCTTTCTAGGCGTTCTAAGCATCAAAGCACAGTGGTGGTGTCAGCATTCCCTTGCCTACTTTTCTTATAATGCCAAGCTCTGAAGAAAGAACTTCCTTGTCCCTTTTCCAGAATAGTGGCAAGATGAGGAAGGGAGGAGATAACAGAGATGCTGCTAGCACGGCTTCTTCTCTTACAGCGGCAAAGAATGTAAAAAAGAAGAGGGGGCAGAGGGAGAGGACAGTGCTGCTACCATGAAGAAAAGGATGGGAAGTGGAGGAGTATGGGTGGCAGCAATAGCAGGCCTGTACTGTTCTGTGTCCAGGGGAGCTGTTTACCAGCTTCATCTGATACGCAGGCTGAGACCCTACCTGCCCGCAGACTGTCTCGCCAGAGTGTTGCATGCTCTAGTTATCTCCTGCTTGGACTACTGCAATGCGCTCTATGTGGGGCTACCTTTGAAAGTGACCTGGAAACTACAACTAATCCAGAATGCGGCAACTAGACTGGTGACCGGGAGCGGCTGCCGAGACCACATAACACCGGTCTTGAAAGAACTACACTGGCTCCCAGTACGTTTCCGAGCACAATTCAAAGTGTTAGTGCTGGCCTTTGAAGCCCTAAACGGCCTCGGTCCAGTATACCTGAAGGAGCGTCTCCACCCCCATCGTTCTGCCTGGACACTGAGGTCTAGCGCCAAGGGCCTTCTGGCGGTTCCCTCACTGAGAGAAGTGAAGTTACAGCGAACCAGGCAGAGGGCTTTCTCAGTAGTGGTGCCTGCCCTGTGGAACACCCTCCCACCAGACGTCAAAGAAAAAAACAACTACCAGATTTTTAGGAGACATCTGAAGGCAGCCCTGTTTAGGGAAGCTTTTAATATCTGAAGGACTATTCTATTTTAATATTTTGTTGGAAGCCGCCCAGAGCGGCTGAGGAAACCCAGGCTGTTGGGCGGGGTATATATAATACATTATTATTATTATTATTATTATTTATTATGTGATGGTCAGTGGCAGCAACAAGGAGTGGGGCAGGGAGGCATCTTGTTTGGGGGTGATCTATCAACTGCAGGGGGTGCCAGCAGCAAGGGAGCATCAGTTGCATGATGCCGATGACCCCCTGAAGCCTGGTGCCAATCCTCTTTTCTGGAAAAGCTCTGAGAGAACGATCCCATTCAAAATTGAGATTCCAATCTCTAAACTGGAACCTGTGGGTGATCTGTGCAGAGCAAGAGAAATCATCACAGTTTCTGGGTTCCAGGAAACTGCAAAGGCTACGATGAAATCCTGATGAGTATTTCTTGCTAAATTAAGAGCTGCTTGATTCATCCCCATTGAGAATTTATTTTTGCACACGGTGTATCGCACAATGCATCCTCCTAATCCAGTGGAATCTAGCCCATTCTTAATGTTCCAAAAGGAAATGTCAGTCCCTGTGATCAAACAGCCTTTCCCTATCCAGCAAAAATTTAGTCCACAGAGTAATATTTAGTTTGGCAAAGAGGAAAATTCTCAAGTTGCACAATATTGTCATAACTTTTGCTGCACCCCTCCCCTCTTCCTCCCCCCCCCTTTTCCTTTCCCTAGACTCGCCTGCCCTGCAGAAGTACATGTGTGAAGACATTCTTCTGTCCTTTCGGAGTTGTTTTGGTTAGTAATTTAGTGATGGCTAACAAAGACACGTACTGTTTATGATTTCCATTCTCCCAGATTCCTAACACATTCTACATACCCTGGCAAGGCAGTGGGCTCTGTCAGAGGAAGATAACCAGACTCTTAATGATTCATTCAATCTTCTTTTTAAAAAAAAACTTGAATTATTTTAATGCTTAATAAAAGAGTTTTCCCCTAGGATTTATTATTATTATTAGGGAATAGGGTTGACATTCAGTTTCTTGGAGGAGGGGAGAATTAAGGAGATGGCCCACCTACATATACACACGTAATTCACTATATAGTGCATCTCACCCTGTAAATTGGGGTCACGGCAGACTGAGCTGCCTCTCTAGGAACACATGCCAATGGTCTTCATCCACAAGGGCAGGAAACTTGGGGCTCCTCCAGACAACCTGTTTATTGAGGATTCACCCTGATTTGCTTGCACAAAGCTTATGCAGAGGTTTATCTATGTCTGGTTTTTATTGAATATTTGTTCTGATTTGTTTGTCAGGAGGTCATACAGCAATGAGTGGATATAAATGCTTAAAATAAATAACCGGTTAAAATTTTAGATGGCTTGCTGTTGAATTAGTGCTTGGAGGACTTTAAAAAATATTCCATTTTAAAGGGGTTGAAAGGGTAACTGCGTCTCACCATCCAATAGCATTGAGACTGTCCTTTTGACTTAAACAGGACTATTTTTTAAATAAATGGGCTCATACGCAATGTTAACAAAACACATGGACAACTGACAGATATAGTTAAGAAATTTATCAGGATAGACCACTTGTCCAAAAATGAACATAAAAAGATGTTCAAGTCTCCTCAGTGTTTCATAAAAACAAAACAAAAACCACTAGACAATTATTGAAAATGTTTGGAATGTACTGAATGTAGCAATGTACAATTTTTTTTAATGGTATGGTTTATGAGTTACTCATTCTTAACATGTATTTTCTACCTTTGTTAGCAAACTTCTGTAGTCAATATGTGAGATTTTGGAGTTAACTTTTTTTATTTCCTTTTAAGAGTGCTGTACGATGCATTTACCTAGAGAACTGAAGACCAAAATTCACCTTTATTACCTCATCCCAATAGTTCCTCCCCTTGCTCATAATATGGTACATCTCTGTTTTCCTTCAAGGGGGAACCGCTAAGGGTGGGGGAAATATGATGGTTTGCTATTTACGAACCTCAAGTTGCTAGGTGATGCCATGTGACTTCTTTGTTTAAAGAGCCACCCACATTTTAGCATCAACAACTGAAAGAGAAAATAAGGTTGGAGAAAAAACAAAGTGCTTTTTTCCCCTGGGTGGGGTGGGTGAGTTGACTTGAGCTACAAAAACTTCCTAAAAATAATCTGCTCCTATATGCCTTGCAGCATAGTTCTTTTATCTACCAGCTTGTGCTATGGATGGGTGACTCGTTTATTGAGGAAGGAACATCAATGAATCATCCAGCAGAGAGAGCCTCAGAATTAAGCCTCTTCCACACACCCACATCTCATTATGTATATGAGTCACGCCACCAGGATGTATATATGCATTTATCTATGTAAAAATGTGTAAGAGAGAGAGCAAGTGGGGGAAAGCATGGTAAGGTAGGCATTGCTTGTTAAGTACAGACAGATCCTATAATATGTAATCAACTTGCATAATGCAAGTCCTTTTTTCTAGATGTGTGAGCTCCTACTGATGCAATGGCACAATTGCTCCTAGCTATTAGAACAGCAGTGGGAAACAGAAGAAGAAAAAGAAGAAGAAGAAGAAGAAGAAGAAGAAGAAGAAGAAGAAGAAGAAGAAGAAGAAGAAGAAGAAGGGGAGTTTGGATTTGATATCCTGCTTTGTCACTACCCGAAGGAGTTTCAGAGCAGCTAACATTCTCCTTTCCCTTCCTCCCCCACAACAAACACTCTGTGAGGTGAGTGGGGCTGAGAGACTTCAAAGAAGTGTGACTAGCCCAAGGTCACCCAGCACCTGCATGTGGAGGAGCAGAGATGCGAACCCAGTTCACCAGATTATGAGTCTACCACTCTTAACCACCACACCACACTGGCTCTCTCCAAACCACTGCTCCTCCAAACACATATCTGGCTTTTTGGCCAAGCTCCACTGGGTACCAGCGGCTACTAGCTACTATGGCTATGTTCTACCTTCAGTGTTGATAGAAGCATGCCTCTGAAGGCCGGTTGGTGAGATTCACAAGTGGGGACAGTGCTGTTTCCTTCCTGTCCAGCTTGCTGGCTTCTCATAGGCACCTGGTTGGCCATTCTGTGAACAGAATGCTGGAGTAGATGGGCCATTGGCCTGATCCAGCAGGCTCGTCTTATGTTCTCACGCACTGTTGTCTCACCCATTCTGTTGAAAGAGAGTGGGGCAGGTATAGACGCAGCTGGTCCAAAATGGGGGTTGCTGGCACGGTCAATCAGTTTCAAAGGTATCCGTAGCAACCCTTCTCTACAAGTACCACTGAGGCTGTTCAAGAGCTTTGTATTTGGATATCTTCTAGTTTCAAATGCTAACAGTTGTGAGGCCTCCACAACCTGAGATCCACCAAGCGAAAGTCAGTCCATCAGTCGTATGTGGAAGTCTATGAGGTGCTTAATAATTGTCCCTCCCCCCTTTTTTTTCTTTTACCTGCCTGCAATGAAAAATGTAGAGTAGAACCAACTGGTGGGCTCTGTACAACTTAAAAAGACCACAGATTGTGTAGATCCAGCTCAAGGATCCAGGAGTAAGAAGTGGGAAATCTTGAGTTTATGGTGTCTGAACCGTATCGTGAAGGCTATATTAGAAAAACTAATAAAAGTGCAATTTGTGGTTTAAAGTGAAACCAGATGGCTCAGCATGCTGTGAAACAAACGTGCAGGGCAAGTTCAGTTCATTTCTCCAAAACTGTCATACTTGTCAGGAGCCTCTGGTAACTGTGTTCAGCTGTCCCAAGTGGTGAACCACTGAACTGCAAGTGGCCACCTTTTCAGTGAAGAACCTTCTGGGCTGATTCTGCCCACTCAGGCTAGCTGTTAGATCTTTTTCATCAGCAAGAGCTACAAAGGCTTTCCAGTGGAGACTTGTCTTGCCATCTGGCTTGCTCCTTGGCCTTGTCTCCTGGTTTGTCTTCCATTCCTGCCATCTCATTTGCCACATGGTTCCTGGTTCCTGGGCAGGCTCACCTCAGACAATCTGGGTTCTGGCCCTAGGTGGCCTTGAAAGCCCTAGTGGATTATCTTAATCAGCCAGTGGCATTGGTGGTTTCCAATGCTATAGGTCTCGCTATTCTCTTAGGGCACATGGGCCACCCTCTTCTGATTGGTTCATCAGTGCAAGTATTTCTGTTTGCCCAGTAGCACGATCCTCTCTCTCCTTCCCCCATACACTGTTCTGGGTTTTTCCCTGACCCACCCCCCCGAGAGCCAATTTCAGGGTTGGTGGGCATGGAAGGTGGTGTGGGAAAGCCCTGTTGCGCAAGTGACAGTCCTTTATGCAGGGCACAACGCCCATGGCTCTCTTCCTGACAGATGCTGAGAGGTTAAATCATATTCAACCAATGCAGTGCTGTCAGGAACTGGGCAGAGGAGAAATGGTGGAGACCACCTCCCCCTCCTGACCCTTCCAGGGAGGAGGAAGAGGAAGACAGTTTAGAATTACAACAGGCGTTGGAGGGAGGTCACAGCTCAGAGGCAGATGGGGGGGAAAGCTGGGAAATCATGGGAGAGTCAGAGCGACACCCGGCTGACATGTTGTCATTAGAAAGCATTCCAGACCCTCCATCTCCCAGAACCTGGCGAACCTTAAAAGTGGGAGAGCAAAGAGCTCAAAGACAGAGGACACGTAGTAGCATCCATAGAGGAGACGGTGAGAATGGCAAAAGAGGAAGTGGGAGAGACGGGGGTGGAGATTCACTCGGGACAATGACATTATCCATGAGTCTGGGTTCTATAGACTCTCTCTGTTAAGACTGAAGTAAAAAAGGATGGTAAGATACTTTTCCTTGACTTTATACTTTCCTGGGCAACCAGCTGGGACCTGCTGACAGCATCCGGACAAACGCTCACCATTAGCTTCTCAGTATGATTTGTTTTTATGTTTGTTTCGGGATTTTATTTTAAGAGGTGAAAGAGGGTAAAGCAGAAAGATTGGTGAGGGCAATGAGAGAATGAGAAAATTGGGGAATCAGAAAGATGGACATAAAGGCTTTGATCCTATATTCACTGAAGGAAAGTTTCCTTCCTGTTTCTCTGCTCTGGAGAGTCAGGGGGCTCTCCAAAGGAATGTCGGAAGGGACACAGGTTGCTCCTCCCATCAACTTCCATACATTAATTTAAGACCCATGCTTAGTTTAGGGGTAGTCTTTTTGGCACCCCTCCACATCCTATCTCCCATTGTTCGAGAGGGACAGCACCAGTGGCATAGCGTGGGGGTGCAGGGGGGGCCGGCCGCACCGGGTGCAACATCTGGGGTTAGGGTTAGGGGGCGCAAATCCACGGGTTAGGGGGCGCAAATTACTTGCCTTGCCCCGGGTGCTGACAACCCACGCCACGCCACTGGACAGCACTGCTCCAGAAAGGCTTTGAGGGTTGGCACAGATGTCTGCTGATAGGAAGCAGAGATAGAAAACTTTCCTTCCCTTAGCTTTGTCTTAGGAGCCCCGGCACAATGAAAAAAATGAGAAGGGAGTTCACCAATTTATGCATATATTTAGCTGTACAGTGGTACCTTGGGTTAAGTACTTAATTCGTTCCGGAGGTCCGTTCTTAACCTGAAACTGTTCTTAACCTGAAGCACCACTTTAGCTAATGGGGCCTCCTGCTGCTGCTGCGCCATCGGAGCCCGATTTCTGTTCTCATCCTGAAGCAAAGTTCTTAACCTGAGGTACTATTTCTGGGTTAGCGGAGTCTGTAACCTGAAGCATATGTAACCTGAAGCGTATGTAACCTGAGGTACCCCTGTATTGTGGTGCTTCTCCCTAGCCTGTCTTCTCTTGGCTTCTGACATTCTGTAATCTACAAGACCTGGTATCCTTCAGATATTTTTCCCAACCTGGTATCCTTCAGATATTTTTGGACAGCAGCTTCTATCACCTGGTGCTGGCTGGAGCTAAGGGAGAGTTGCTTCGTAAAAAAATCTGGAGGAGCCTGTTGGGGAAGGTAGATATAGATGAGATCACATTTGTATTATTTGGGCTAATCCTTAAGGAACACCACGATACCCACATATCAGGGTTAGCCGCAAATATGAGTGCAAATCCTCTGAAGTGATTTCAGGCTGCGGCCTGGGAAGTTCTTTCTGGCAATTTCTTAAAAACAGCAAATCTGATCACACCAAGCCAACTTCCTGGCATAACAGATGGAAACTATTTAAAAAAACTATTCCGATATTCTGTGAACACACTTCGCAGCAAATGATGAAGCATGCCTTGTGAGTCAAGCCCCATTATAAAAGATGTCTCATATATACCTCATATTACTGCCTTGCTGTCGAGCCACAAGTGGTTTCCTAGCAAAACAACCTTTGGCATTTTATCACAGGGTTTTTCAGACTTATCTGCCTTCAGGTAAGTTTTCCCACCACTGCATATCTGCCAAGCAGTCCTTGCATATTTGCCCCAGAGCCCCAGTGTGTATTTCAGAAGATTTGGCAGAGACAGAGACATAGTCTAGGGAGCAAGCTCAGTCCACATGGTGTGCTGCTGGGCCTTTGGGGCTTCACTGTTTCTCTGCATGTACTGACACTGTAGAACAAGAGTAGGCTGACTTCAGGCTTGTCACATCTTCTATGTTTTCATTTTTTTTACCAGAACCCCAAATAAAGTCAGGTGCAAAAGACATACATACGGATGATACCCATAATAGGATGATACCCAGAAAAAGGACGTGGGTGGCGCTGTGGGTTAAACCACAGAGCCTAGGGCTTGCCGATCAGAAGGTTGGCGGTTCGAATCCCCGTGCCGGGGTGAGCTCCCATTGCTTGGTCCCTGCTCCTGCCAACTTGGCAGTTCGAAAGCACGTCAAAGTGCAAGTAGATAAATAGGTACCGCTCCAGCAGGAAGGTAAACGGCGTTTCTGTGCGCTGCTCTGGTTCGCCAGAAGCGGCTTAGTCATGCTGGCCACATGACCCGGAAGCTGTACGCCGGCTCCCTCGGCCAATAAAGCGAGATGAGCGCCGCAACCCCAAAGTCGGTCACAACTGGACCTAATGGTCAGGGGTCCTTTTTAAGTGCTTTCCTCAGGGAGGTTCATATGGCACCTTTATTATACATCTTTAGGCATCAGGTGAAAAGGTTGCTCTTCACCCCAGGCCTTTGGCTAATTCATATTCTACAGCCTTTTAAATGTGTTTTTTTTTGGGGGGGGGGCGTATTGTTTGGTTTGGTTTTGCTTTTATCCTGCATTTTTCTGTTGTGGACAGTCCTCAGATCTTCAGATGACTGGCAGTATATAAATTTAATTAATAATAGGCAGATCATTTTATTCATAATTGCACCACTTTTTCAGGTGTTTTCTTAAAGTCAGTTCCATCTCATTTCCACTCAATCCGCAACTTAATAAAAACAAACAAAATCTGCCTTCCAATATTAATTTAAATACTTATTTTAAAACAGAATTTCTCTTAAAACATGTATTTCTAAACACATGTTGGTATAAAGACCCAGCCCAAGACAAACAGTTGTTGATGCTATTCTTCTCAGAACAACATTTGCATTAAGGCTCAAGTGCAAATTTAAAAACAGCAACAACCCAGCAACATCAATTTAAATCATGTTGTGAACTGTTGGATGGTTCAGTAAAATGATTCACACCATATGGACCATTTTATTTTTAAAAGAAAAATGAGAAATAGTGGAAGGAACATACACTGCACTTGGATGAGGTTGGCTACAGAAGAGGCCAATGTCACAGCATGTCTGCTTTTGTTTTATTTCAGTTGGTTAGGGATGAAGAACAGATAAGCTCCATACACTGAGCTAGTGGAACATAAGAGCACGATCCAACTTTTTAATCCTGTTGATTTCAGTGGGAAAGATGTAAAGTTGAAGCTAATCCATGTTTGTTAGACACACCCAAAAAGTTCCTTAGTACCGCTAATAAAATACAAAAAAGGCCATTATTACCGTATTTTTCGCCCTATAGGATGCACTTTTCCCCCTCCAAAAATGAAGGGGAAATGTGTGTGTCCCCTATGGGGCGAATGCAGGCTTTCGCTGAAGCCTGGAGAGCAAGAGGGGTCGGTGCGCACCGACCCCTCTCCCTCTTCAGGCTTCAGGAAGCTCTGCGCAAGTCCCCCCCGGGCTCCCACGGCTTGCGCAGAGCTGCCTGCACCCCGAAGCCCCGGCGCCCTGAGCAGTCGCGCCAGGGCTTCGGGTAGCTCTGCAAAAGCCGCGGGAGGGCTCCCCCAGCTTGCGCAGAGCTGCCTGTTCTGGGGGCTGGGGTCGGGGGAAGCTCGGGCTTCCCCCGCCCCAGCCTCGCGCCTTGGGGGGGGGAATAATTTTGTTTCTTTATTTCCCCCCAAAAAAACTAGGTGCGCCTTATGGGCCGGTGCGCCCTATGGGGCGAAAAATACGGTATGTAGATATACAGTGGAACCTTGGTTTTCAAGCATCTCGGAAGTCAAACGTTTGGTTTTCGAATGCTGAAAACCCAGAAGTAATTGCTTACATTTTCGAAAGCACCTCAGAAGTCAAACAGCTTCTGAGGCAAGTTTCTCAATTTTCTCAATTGAGTTTGCTGACCGCCCCTTGCGCCTCGGTTGTTGAAAATTTTGGAAGCCGAATGGTCTTCCGGAATGGATTACGTTCGACAACTGAGGTTCCACTGTATAAACTGTTTCAAATACATCATTGAGACTATTCAACCATCCATCTCTTCAGGCACACCAACTTAGGCCCCACGCCATGGGTGTGCAGCCCATGCGTGCCATGATGTCATGACGCCACGTCACAACACTGTGGCATGTGTGCGCACTACAACACAGTGGCGGTGACTGGGCCGGGGCCTGTGCCTCCACCACGGTACCTCTGTTGGGGCCTGCTGTGGCTGCATCCCACAAACATGTCTGTGGGCCGCATTGAGTCCCAACAAAGGCCCCACAACGGAGACACAGGTCCCAGCCCTGTTGCTGCCATGATGCCGGAACACCAAAGGTAAGGCAGCAGGCACAGCAGCAGCAGGGTTGGAGGCCAGGCATCCACAGCAAATATTTTGTGCATGCCCAAGTCCCCAGGGCCCCCAGGAGTTGGTGCCAGTGCATCTCATTGTTGTTGGCATCTGTCTCTCGAGACAGTCAATGGAAGAGTGCATCAAAAGTCAAACTGTAGAGACCAATATGGGAGAGTCATGTTTTATTGCAGCTGGGGCAGATGCACCATGGCGTTTCTACTCTCTGTGCTCCTCCCGGCAATCCAGGAATTGCAGTCGTCTGCAGGGGATTGCCACAAGGCAGGGTTAATGTTGGCAGTGTTACGTCTGCAGACATCTTTATAACACAGAGTTGGTATTTTCCCCATAGTACTCAGCAGGGAGATTCCACAGTAGTTGTTACACAAAGGTGGCAGTCACCTTTGTCCACGTAAAGAGCCATAATTCTGGAGTTGTGTGTGTCTTGTGGCACTGTTTTCCAGCACTGCAAGAGAAGGCCATGGAGGTACATCATGAGGGAGGAGATGAGTTCAACTTTCAGAACTTCTGTTGGGATTCCGTCCTGTTCCTGAACTTTGTTGTTGTTTAGTTGTTTAGTCGTGTCCAACTCTTCGTGACCCCATGGACCAGAGCACGCCAGGCACTCCTGTCTTTCACTGACTCCCGCAGTTTGGTCAAACTCATGCTGATAGCTTCGAGAACACTATCCAGCCATCTCGTCCTCTGTCGTCCCCTTTTCCTTGTGCCCTCCATCTTTCCCAACATCAGGGTCTTTTCCAGGGAGTCTTCTCTTCTCATGAGGTGGCCAAAGTATTGGAGCCTCAGCTTCAGGATCTGTCCTTCCAGTGAGCACTCAGGGCTGATTTCCTTCAGAATGGATAGGTTTGGTCTTCTTGCAGTCCTGAACTTTACCACATGCCTAATAGTTGATAGCATTCTTCAAGGGAGGCAGGAATATCCAGCTCTTCCAAACAGGCGGAAAGCTGTCAGTTGCTGTGGCGAAGACCATGCTTTCTGCTGAGTACAGTTCTTGATAGTGCACCACCCATCACTTCATCTGCTTGCTGTGATCTGTGATTATCTTTCCAGACAAGGTTTTCAGTGGGACAGTTTTTCTGACCATTGGTCCAAAGGCCATCTTCATGCTTTCGTACGTTTTGTGAGTGTTGCCGCTGTCAGCAGAGAGTTGAATGCTCTGACACAGCTTTAGCCAGCAGTCACTGGCACAATGTCTAGCAATCTGCTGGGCATCGCTCCTTGCCTTTCTCAGTGCAGCAAGTGTCTTGTTTTCTGTGTGGCATTGTCAAAAAGGCTATTTTAGCCAACATCTTTCATGTCAAGTGATGCTATTAGAGAATCAGCTCAAAGTATAGATTTGGATCTCATAGTAAATCCTATGAGCCATCCTTTTCAAGGGTTTCTTGTGAACTCTTATTCTTTAAAAACTCTGGGCATTTAAAGAGAATTCAATTTAGAGAAAAATATTTTAAATATGACTTTAAAAAGGGTAGGCATGAAATAGAACCTCATTAAGAACACCTTAATGTAACTCAATTAAATCTTTGTTGGTTAGTTGTTATTTTTAAAATCTAACCACTAGCTTAAATTCTCTGGTCACCAACATATAATAAGAGATCTTCTATTTTTAGTTCATCTGTTTTTCTAACAATAAACCACCATGTGCTTTCAAAATTATCACCATCTTTTATATTTTGAAATTTATTAAATTGTTTTAAAAACTGAATAGGGCGACTGGGGGGTGCAATGCTTTTCCTGGAAGCAAGCCTCATGGAAATCAATGGGATTTACTTTTGAGTAAACATGCAAAGGATAGCAAAATTGTTTTCAAGTTCTCCTTCTCTTCTCTTTGCTGCTAACACTGTGATGCCCTCCAGTGGCTGATAATTTTCTGCTCAGTACTATACAGAGAATTATTTAAACAGAAATAAATCATGGAAAGACTTCAGTGATTTGCCCGTGGCGAGTTCAGCCCATATATGATCTGGATAGTTGTTCAGATTGCATAACCAGTCATTTTATCAGTTTCCCTCAAAAATATAATAAAAGTATTAATGATCTCAGGCTTATTACTAAGATGTATAATACCATAAAGACAAGGAGAAACAAAACACCTATTTGACCTGTTCTTTTATAGAGTGGAAAGAGAGTTGTTCAGACCTGCATTCCAAGAGGTGTGAAGCTTAATCAGAGATCAAATACAAAACATGCCACTGCGATGATACCTACTCATCAGGCTTTTGACAAGACAGTTTCCTGTGACAGCTTAATCTGCAACATAATCTAACAACAAATTAAATGTACCCTGCAGAACTAATATACTCCAACCTATCTTTATAACCTGAAAGCTTTGATATTTTTAAAAATAGCCTTGGGGTAGTGAAGAGTTAGCATGTTCCTTCATGCTAATTAAAATGATGTTTAAGTATAGGAAACTCAATCAGGGATTTACCACCTTCAAAGAGAGGGAAAGCACTATATTCTTCAGAACTTCAATGGCTCATGCCTTAAACATAGTTGTGGTCTGATGGAAGTCTCTCATACAAACACAGTCACCAACAGACAATAGCTTTCAGAGAGACAATATTGTATTTCAGGGGTGAGGAACCTTTTTCTGCAAAATGGAGTCACAATTCTGGGGTCTGCATCACACTGTTCACTCATGTTCAGCTCATGGATCATTTCCACAAGTACTACTAGTAGATGTCCCCCATCTTATATTTGTGTAGCTGGGTCCTCCTGCCTAAGTGTAGAAACTTTGACCTGTTCCTCTTTAGTTACAGAAATTCATTCAATTAGTTTTGGCCCAGTTCTTTATTGCCCCTTTAGACAGAAAATGAATCAAGTTCTAGGCTTTTGCCTCTCTCCCCCAATACCTTGCTATTCAAGTATATTATTCACTTTTAAGAGAATGTGCTTGTTTTTCTTTAAGCAAACATTCTTATTCACATATCCACCGATATTCACCTTGAATGGGGAATCCATGTTGAATGGGGAAAACGGAAGATTTTAGGCTGCAGTTCCGTGCCTATTTATCTGGAAGCGTTATTCTTATTTCTGTTTTTTATTGAATTTATATACCGCCCTATACTCACAGGTCTCAGGGAGGTTCGCAGAATAAAATCAAAACATAAAACCACAAAATACATAATCAAAATAAAAACAACCCAATAACACCTCCCCCCCCCAAAAAAAAACCCCCAGCACATTTTAAAGGGCAAAGGATGTCAATCAAATCAACCAAAGGCCTGGTTAAAAAGAAACATTTTTATGCCCTTGCTTTGAACTCAACAGGAACGACTTTAGAGTAGATGCATGTCGCATCGGGGCAACAGGCAAATGTTAAGCATTGGCAGGGCCGGATTTAGGTTTGATGAGGCCCTCAGATACTGGAGGTAATGGGGCCCTTTATATGTTCAGCTGTCCTTTGCCAACAACAAATTGTCACTCTTTTTTGTGATGAATATATGCTATATGGTAATTTATGGACCTAATAGGTATCTAAAGTCATTTGCCACTGTTGCTGTATGTAAGTTTTATTTTATTTGTTTTCTATCTGATATTTTGAAAATGTACAATCCAGCAGTTTTTTTCCCTTTTCATTTTTTGGGGGCCCCCAAGAGAGTAGGGACCTAAGCTATAGCTTCTTTAGGTTATACCTAAATCCGGCACTGGTGGGGAAATAAAAAACTGAAGCGAGCAGGCTTTGCAGGGAAGTTTGCACGCTCTAGTTGAGAAGCTGAGCTGACTCCGCCTAATCTAAGGCGGCTCTCTGAACAGATTCCGTGCTGCTGCTGATTATGCGGAATATCATGCACACCCGAATGTGCATGTCTCTTCTTTTCTCCCTTTTCCAAATTCCTAGCAACGGTGCCGATTTATGGGGATTAATCTGTAAGGGCGCTTGAACTGCAAGGAGGAACCAAATGGCTGGGCAGCGGGAGGGTAGCCGAGCCCATCTGAGCGGCGCGCCGGATGGCGGGCGTTCTCGGGGGCGGGGCCGAGGCTGCTGCGGGCAATGAAGGCACCGGCGCAGGATCTGAAAATGGAGTGCGACATCCTGGACGCGCTGGAGGCTCTGGGGTGAGCGGGACGAAGGCGACGCGGCGGAGCTCGGGGCGAGGAAGTTGGGGTACCGCTGCAGAGAGGTGGTTCGGGAAGGCCGGCTGGAGAGGAGGGCCGCTCGGGGATGCGCATGCAATCCGGTTCAAATCAAGGCACCCCTTTTCAATGCAGTAGTAGCACCCCTTTTAAATACTCGCCGCCAGTGCCTTCGCTCCCTCTGAAATCCCGGGGTTCCCCTTGGCCTCCCCTTTGACCCACGTGTGCGTGGGAGAATTGTTCGTGGAGCCCGGGGTGGACCAAGTGCGGTATTTGCGCGCGCGACACGCTTCCAAAAATCTGCTGCTCTGATTCTGCTGGTCAAAGACTGGGAGAGAAATCAAAACTGTTTGTTGTGAATACAGGTTTAAAAAAGAAAACAAAGACCTCCGGGTATCGGGGGGTATATAAATTCAAATAATAATAATAAACAAATAATATCCAAGTCTTAATGAATAATAATAGGTAGACATTTGTTTCTCAACTTCGCAGTGTCAGGCACATAGTCTTGATTGCTCACTGAGTACCAACTGCTGAGTCTGCTCTGTTGCAGCAGTATTTATCGCTTCCAAATGTGCTAATTTGATTAGTTGAATAGGAGTGCTCCCGCTTTGACCAAAGAACTTTGGTAATATATGCAAAATACATGCATTATTATTTTTTAAAAAGAATAGCTGGAAGTTAGGTTGGTAGAACACCATAGTAGTCTTGCAGTAATTGAAAGTAAAAATCAGTGGGTACAAATGATTATATACTGATGTCCCACTGGCAGCCCAATCCTCCTAACATGATCACAAGGAAGAAAGCTCTGTGGTTTCAGTGTCACAGCTTCCAAGTAAGGTTGCTTAGTTATTGCAGCCTTAAACTTACTTAACTGCCCTGGCTTGCGCTTTCTTGATGGGGAAGAAAATGTACATATTGAGATGGAAGAACCCCCAGGTTTTATAGTTTGCCATGTATGCTACCATATTCCAGGGAGTTTTTATCTTCTTCATGCCCCATGTTTGGTGTCCCTGAATGAGAAATTGGCATGTGGCAAAACTAGACTCAAAACGAGATTCCATCCAACAAGCATTGGAGAAGTGTGTAAAAAATAAAAAAAGGCACAATGCAGTGAGGCTAGGATTACAGGCAGGGTGTAGGTCAAATGTTGCAACTGTAAACTTATCATGTGCTTGTATTTCACAGATGGGAGTTTTAAATGAATTTTTGTATTTCATTCTTAGTTACATAAAATGTTGCTTTCTTTTTATTGATTTCACTCACACAGCAGCACAATACTGCAGGCATAATTGTGTGTGTTGACTTGTACAGTGGTACCTATGGTTATGAACTTAATTCGTTTCGGAGGTCTGTTCTTAACCTGAAACCATTCTTAACCTGAGGTACCACTTTAGCTAATGGGGCCTCTTGCTGCCGCCACACGATTTCTGTTCTCATCCTGAGGTAAAGTTATCAACGCAAGGTACTACTTCCGGGTTAGCGGAGTCTGTAACCCGAAGTGTTTGTAACCTGAGGGTGTTTGTAACCAGAGGTACCACGGTACTGTACTCGCTTGCTTCTGTATTTTGTAGCAGGTGAATCAGAAGTTCACATTTATCCAGCAATGTTATAGGTGCTTGTTACAGTTCAAGCTTTTATGAACATCCTGGAAAGTTCATAGCAAAAGCCCATCTGGTCCTGCATCCTGTTTTTACAGCGGCCAACCAGATGGAAAGCCCACAAGCTCCCCCATTTTGCTCTCCATCAACAACTCGTCAAAGGCATATTGCCTTTGATATTTGAAGTACTACATAGTCTGTATGATGCATTTAGAATAACCTAGGTGCATGCCTTGGAGTGCAACGTGTGCAGTTACGCTTGGCATTTGATACAGTTATTGGCAACATGTTGAAACATTGCTGACCATTGTCTAAAAATGTTAGTACAAAAACTTCCATGGGATTTCCATCCATTTGCAGTAACAAATTTACAAACTTGTAAAGGTAAAGGTACCCCTGCCCGTACGGGCCAGTCTTGCCAGACTCTAGGGTTGTGCGCTCATCTCACTCTATAGGCTGGGAGCCAGCGCTGTCTGCAGACACTTCCGGGTCACGTGGCCAGCGTGACAAGCTGCATCTGGCGAGCCAGCGCAGCACACGGAACGCCGTTTACCTTCCCGCTGGTAAGCGGTCCCTGTTTATCTACTTGCACCCGGAGGTGATTTCGAACTGCTAGGTTGGCAGGTGCTGGGACCGAACGACGGAAGCGCACCCCGCCACGGGGATTCGAACCGCCAACCATGTGATCGGCAAGTCCTAGGCGCTGAGGTTTTACCCACAGCGCCACCCGCGTCCCTACAAACTTGTAGTTGGCTTTTAAAAAAACCAACGCCCCTGATCAGGCAGAAGAATTTGATTTTTTAAATTATTTGAATACAGTGTGCATATAAATGCATGTTAAAAGAGGCATTCTCACTTCTCACACACAGGAAGAATGGTTCTTCTAAGATGAAAACATATTCTTCCAAAATAGTTTTATCCCATATGTGAATTTATTTGACAGATTAAAACTCATATAATCAACATTTGGTTGCCGCCTTAATAAATAATAAAAACAATGGTTTAATTCATTTCTGTGGAGTCAAGAGATGGAAGGAACAAATGACATAACGGTAAGAAGTAAAGTTGTTCCCCACCCCCCAGCCAAAAAACCCCCAGCCAATTCTTTTGTTACTACAAAAAATAATGTTGAGAGGCGTAATTTTACATTAGGCACTCCTCTGCATATTATACAGATTTGTTGTCGCTAAAACATCCATATTGAAGTTCTGTTTTCCTTAAACATTTTTAAAATGGGTAAACAAAAAGAGTTATTTTTGATTCACAACCACTTTAATTGCACACACTCAACTATCCAACAATAATACACTCTTACTTTTCAATAAAGGAATATTTGTGAATGACTGAATAAACTCCACAGTGAAACATTTTTTCTACTTTTAAATTTTAATTCCTGTACTTAGGTCATATGTTTTGTGTTCTGTATTTTGCTCCCCAGGTACAAAGGCCCTCTTTTGGATGAAGATGCCCTTAATAAAGCAGCTGAGAGTGGTCTGGCTTCACAAGACTTCTGCGATCTTTGTGTTTGGTTAAGTTCCCAAATACAGCCGTTGTGTGACTTGGAAGAAAGCATCTCCTCAACAGCTGGTAATTTGACATGATTTTAATCTGTTGGAATCTTGTTTGTGTGTTTGTCATAGCTTTCCATTTTGTAATTTATCTATAAACATCTCATGAATGTTTCACTTTGGAAATAAATTTGTTGTGGAGATAATTGAAGTGATTTTTGACATTCTGCTGTGATATTAACACGATTAATGAAGAAAAGTAGTGATGTTTCTACAGTCTTTCTAACCTGGGGAACTGGATGTATTATCGAAGGGGGGAAATTGTGTTTGTTTTGTCACCTGATTGAACAGATCATGCACTCAGAAAAATTAAGAGGATTCTTTTATATTGGTGAACATGACCCTAAAACCTTCATTGCTTGAACCGAAACTCAAACACAAGCACTTTAAAACAGGAAAGGTACCTGACTTCGCCCTACAAAGGCAGACAAAAAGAGACCCTAGCCTTTTTCAGGTGTAATGAATGGAATGCAGAAAAGGTATCACATGTGAGTTGAGGCAGTGGAGAGAAACATATTAGCTACACACACACAGTGTCGATTTCAGTTGCCTTCTAGCTTGTGAAACTCTGCAGAGCTGGGAGCTTCTTGTATGCAGCCAGGAATGAAGCGCCTTATATTTTTCTTGTTTTCCTTTCCCCCCTCCAATTTTAAAGGTGTGGCTTATTTTCAGGTGTGGTTTATATTCAGGCCAATACGGTAATGGGTTTATACTTCTTGTTCTTTGCTGCTGCAAAATACAAAATACCCTGCACAAAAATAAATTCAAGTTGTGTTTCTCTGCCATTCATTCTGTCTTTTTGTTGGACTGACTTAATTCTGGAGGATATGATATTAGTTCAGAGCATCACATTATTCTGATTTTTAAAATTAGTTTTTTTCAGCAAAATGTTACCTAAAAATCTTAAGAGCAATTTGTATGATATTTTTTTCTGAATTAGTTCACGTGGTTCCCAACTATTTTTTTAAGCACCAGAGCTGGAACCTGATACAAGGGTTTTTTAAGTGTATGACACTTTCTTCCCCTATATATTCTGTTAAAGGTGGTGAAGACGTTGAAAGTTTACAGCTTGAGATGAGTGGCTTTTTAAAAGAGCTGGCTTGTCCATATTCAACACTTGTGTCTGGAGAAATTAAAGAGCGGTTAAAAAAGAAAGAAGATTGTCTTAAAGTCCTATGTAAGTTACCAGAGTCTTTCTGTTTGCAGTTTTACAGGTGACTGTTTTGTTTCACGCAGCATTCTGGAGACAGAAAAGGCCCACTTTTTCTGGCCTTGTACAGCCTACAAGGTCTTATGCATCGCAGTCTTATGCATCGCAGTAGCTGCATGGCAGCCGAGAATAATATTTGAAACCCGGGTACAATAGTTTACAACTGAACAAAAAAAGGTCCACTTTATGCTGCCATATATCTCCCTGTCAGGAAGTCACAGGGCTGGTTTCCACTGCTGACTTCTACCCCATTACATTTCTGCATTTATAACTGGGCAGAGAATGGTTTGTGTGATCTGGGCTCTGTTTGAAATCAGGCAAACATTATTTCTAGACCAGATGCTCCTTTCAAGAGTGCAGCCTGATTCTTGCTAATCTTTCTCCAAGTAATTGCGACAGGATTGGTCAGTATGAACCAACCAACAGATTATTTTCTCTAAGGGGGAAATGGGGGCTCTCTCTAGATGTGGATTTCCTAACACGTCATTAAATTATTGACTGATAATCTGAAAAGGAAGTTTATATCAAAATTTATTTCAGATGCATTTTTCATCGTTCATTTTTACTTAAAACATTATTATGTGCAACAGTTGTAGCAAGGGTGTGGAACCCAGGAACCGAATTCAGTTCTTCAGCCCTCTGCTTGTTCCCTGGGACTCTTCGCAGGCCACTCCCCCTCTCCCCAAGCCCCGCCCCTCACTGTCCCTGCCCTCAAGTGCTTTTGCTGGCCTAAATGTGTCATTGGATTGAAACAATGCCTCTTGCTTGCCTGGGTAGAAATGGGAGGAAGGGGAGATCTCTGACTTTTGCATGGCAGTGCAGCAAGCAGCATTCCAAAGGTCAGGCTCCACCCATCTGTGGCTCCACCCACTTTTGCCTCTGGTCCTGCCAACCAATGGCATGTGGCCCCTGCAAGGTTGCTCACTGCCTGGTCTCTGTAGCCCTTGGGCTGAAAAAGTCATAACACTGACATGGCTTTTAAATTCTTTTCCATTTTTTCTTCGCATCTTGTTTAATTTTCATATTTACATCCTCACCCAGTTCTGACCAGAGAGCATTAATCTTACTGGTTTGCTTGTTGAAACACATTCACAGATCCTTCTCGAGCTTTTACGTATCTTCCCCCCCCCCCTCCAGTATTTTTAAGCACAGAACTTCAGGCTTTGCAGATACTGAAATTGAAAGAACGTAAAAGTTCTCATTTGACGAAGAATAATGACATCCACCAAGAAATCCAAATGATCTGCGACGTCCTGGGTCTACCAAAGTCATCACCTTCATCTTCTGATATTCCGGTCTTATTAAGCAATATAGAGTCAAAGGTACAGTGTGTATTTTCTACATTTGAGTGCCATAAGTATTAGTTTTGTACAGCTGCACAGCCCCAGTCCCCTGTAAAAAATCAACAACCAAGGAGTCAAAAGGGCATTCTCAGGGTGACAGGCAGATAGGGTACCAGCTTAGGAGCTTTTTTTCAGTGGGAACTCGCCAGAACTCCATTCCAACACCTCTTAGGTAAGTTCTGGCACCTCTCACGTGGGCACCATTGCCGTTCTAAAACATAGTGGGAGGCACTCATGGTGAGTTCTGACACCCCTTTTTCTAGAAGAATGGCACAGCTAGTAGTTGCTCTGAAATGCCCTATGTTTTTGTTCAACTGGAAAGAATTATGGCATCAGGAGAAGCCTGCATAGTTGTTGCCCATAGAGCCCACCTTGGGCAAAAGATTTCTGCATTGCATGTGATCTTCATGGTCCCTTCCAACTCTACAGTTCTGTGATTCTATGATTTCCCACCCACCCTCAGGTGTGTGTGGTAGCGATGGAGCCTGCATAGGTAAGGACAGCCACACAACCCCTCTCCTCATTAGACGTCCCTTCCTGTGTGAAGAAATCTGCACAGGAACCCAGAAAGAAGTCTGGATGACTGTAGCAGCTCTTATGTGTGGTAGCTGTTTTGCCTGCCCTTTGACCCTCTCCACGCTGCTGTCCCCTTGCTTACTCTGGCTGCAGCACCTAGCATCTTCTCACAGCAGCAGCTGAAGAAGAAAGGTAGTGTTTTACTCCTAAGTGAACTAGCCAAGGACAACAGCATTCTTCCATACTTGGCCACAGGCAGCAGGAGTCAGTCATGTGGTGAGGGGGAAGAAGCATCTGGCCAGCCAGTGTGAATCATCTCATAAGATGACATTGAGAGAAAGGATCAAATTGTCTTTGTGGAAATTCTATTGTACTTTAGTGTCACTATGTAGATACACAGGATTCTTGTAATTGGTTTTATATAAATAAATATATGTATGCTTTACTTTTTCAGGTTAAGGACATTTTATCAAAAATTCCAAACACTTACGTGGGCAAATCTCTGCTTAAAACTCCTTTGAATTCAGATCAAATGGTAAAAATTAAGTTTTTTCACTTTTATACTCAATAGCATACAAAGAGTGATTGTGGCTTTTTGCTTTTCTGTCTTCATTTGTATCAAAAGTGAATGCATTCTTCTATGATTTTTGACATAAAAGAAGAAATTTGTAGCATCTGCAGTTGAAAAGTGTTGTGACTATTTACAGTATTTTCTGTATTTTAGACTGCTATTGAACTGTTTTGTGCTCCAATGCCATAGGGAAGGTTGGAAAAAATAAATGAGACTCTTCTCAGTGAATATGAATGCCGTCGTCGTATGTTAATGAAGCGCTTAGACGTAACTGTACAGTCCTTTGGTTGGTCCGATAGAGCAAAGGTAAACATGTTTTATCGTCAATTTCCTGGTAGCTGAATCTCCTGAGGTTCCATAAGCATTTAATTGATGATGCACAATTTGTTAATATAACAGTTTTATATTGTAAATACTAGAGAGAATCCCAGTTACTGGTTTCTCTACATTCAAGGGCATAGTGGGGTGTTTTTTTAAAAGGGTTTGTATTAGATATTTTTCTGTTATAAATACCAGTTCAAAGGTATACATATAGCCAAGAACTATGTGTGCAACTGCAGTTTCTTTGAAATTCCTTCTGCATGTGTGCTGGCAGCTGAAGAGACAAGCTGCTGCTTAAACTGAAAACTGGCTTGCAACTTTGGCAGTGGGAGCTATGAAGCAAAAACAACACCACCTTAAAATAAAGCTCTGAATGCATTTATGATTCATTCTACCTCCTAACTGCAACCTTCCTCATCTATAGCATTACTCAAATAGCGACAAATGTTGCTAAGGCGTTCAGCCAGCTGTTCCTCTTGTTGCAAGGACCTTATGTGATACTAGACTGCAAAAAGGAACACATGGCATATTGGACATAACTTAAAGTGCTCCCCGCTTTTGTTTTAATATTTCTGCAACTCTGCAATATGTCTACATTTATTTTTAAGGTGAAAACAGATGATATTGCAAGGATTTATCAACCCAAACGTTATGGACTCTCTCCTAAATCAACTATTTCATTAGCCCATCTTCTAGCAGCTCGTGAAGACTTGTCGAAGATCATAAGAACAAGCAGTGGATCGTCACGAGAAAATACTATTTGCTCAATCAATAAGGTATGATTTCCCCCTCATGCAAGATGAGCTTCAGGAGCTTTCTTGAGCTGACCCAACCATTCATAATATGCCAGTGCTTGTAAACATGTCTAATGTGTGAAGTGCTTAATAACTGAATGTCTTCCTGGTAATCTAATGAGGTTGGTAACTGTGCACTGAGGAATCTGAATTCCTCTGGCTTTATTATTATTATTGGATTATTTATTAAATTTGTATACCACCCCTATACCTGTAGATCTCAGGGCGTTGATAGGAGAGCATCCCCTGGAAGCCCCATGTGCTCATTGATGGGGGAAATATGGAATAGAAATGTAATAAAATAAATTTTTAAAACTTTGCTTCCATTGCAGGTCTTGATGGGAAGAGTACCAGATCGTGGAGGCAGACCAACAGAAATTGACCCACCACCACCTGAAATGCCCCCTTGGCAGAAGAGACAAGATGGTGGTGGTAGAGGGGGAAGAGGAGGAGGTCGAGGAGGAGGGGGTGGCTGGGGGGGAGGGGGTGGTGGTAGAGGAGGAGGAGGGGGTGGAGGTTGGAGAGGAGGGGGAGGGGGTTTTCAAGGGAGGGGAGGAGGCTACGGTGGGAGAGGTGGGTATGGCGAGTCATATGGTGGAAGGGGAGGGGGAGGAGGCTACAGGAGATACTGATACCACTAAATGTTAACTGACACAAACTGTTCATTGGGAGTCTGGGATAAATTGTAGCTGACTTTGCAGCATGATGTTTGAATTATGTTGGTCATGCTTTTTTTGAAAATTACAATATTCGGTTCCCTATAAATCACTTTGCTCATGATAGCTTTCCTCCACATGCGACTTCCTTTTATGAGCTTGCATGTACGTGTGTGCATTTGTCAGACGTGATGATCTATATGTGGTCTAAAACCATGGTTAGCAGGGAGTTCCTGTACGCAGCGTCTGTGAGAGACTGTGAGCCCAGAGAACATGCAAGGTTTTCTGTATAGAAGTGAGATCTATGTAGAAAATGTTCCATGTGCGCAATGGCCTTAAATGTTTTAAGTGTAAAATAGCGGTTAAAGAAGCAAGTGGATTTTTTGACTCTGAGATCTGGATTTTTATGTAATATGAGAAGCTTCGGAAACATGAGCATGAACAAAATAAAACAGAATATAAAATTAAAATTGATTTTCTTTGTAAGTTTTCAAATTGCAGTGATTCCCTCAAACGTGGGAAGCATTGTATATTAGAGTTGGCCTCCAATTTCTTCAAAATGTTTATGAAAAATGTAGAAATGTATACTAGCTGTAATGTTATCGGATTCAAAATTAAAACTGCAGGAGGTTTCCATAAAAATGCTGGGGGGATGCAAGTCTGTATTGTTTTTTGCAGTGACGATAATTGGAGGTCTGCATTTTTGAGTTGGCCTTGCTAGCCAAGCCAAAAATTGTGATTGCCAGGCTATTTCTGCTTGCCAGCCGGCTGGCTGCAAGCAAAGACCTTCTCCCAACAGCAAAAAAGATTGCTCCTTTCCTGTAGGAAACACTGGAGGAAAGTATTCCAGCTTCACCTGATGCATGGCCAAGTCTTTCTGCTGAGTAGCTGCTGAAGGTGTCTTCATCTCCTCACTTCTCTTTCCTGTGAGAAAGAAAGGGGGATAGTGCAAGCTTCTGCTGATGCTTGATGGTGCGGCACAGAGACCCACCACTGAGCAGCGGCTGCAGGTAACTCCCCCCTCTCTTGTCTTCTCTGCAAGAATGTGGGGCCTCTTGCTCCAAACTTTCCTCCTAACCTTGTAGCTGAGGAGGACTCAGGGAGCACAGCAAAACTGCTGGGAGGATACCCACCAACTCTTACCGCTTCTAAGTTGAAAGGAAGGGTTTACACACCACTTGATGTGGTGAGCATAATTGCCGATACCATAACCCAATATGGAAAAGACAAAATTCCAAACATCAGAAGTTCCCTAAAATTGACCTATACCATGAACTTACAATAAAACTAACTGGTTCCCAGTGTGTTCTACCAGAGTTGGCTGTTGAGAAGGAAGGAAAAAATGTGTGCGCATGGGCCTAGAAATGTTGTCCTTGCAACTTTCCCCTCCCACCTGATGTCATTCTTACATCATCGTTGCTTCCTAATAAGTAAGCACAGGGGCTGGAAATATTTGACAAAGCTAACCACTAGAGCAAGCAGAAGAATAGGACAGTGGAACCTCGGTTTTCGAGCATTTTGGGAACCGAACGATTCGGAACCCAAACGCCGAAACCCAGAAGTAATTGCTTCCGTTTTCAAACACGCCTCGGAAGTCAAACGGCTTCTGAGGCGTGTTTCTCCGTTTTTTCAATGGATTTTGCTGACCGCCCATTGATCCTTGGTTTTTGGATATTTCGGAAGTCGAACAGTCTTCCGGAATGGGTTGCGTTCGAAAACCAAGGCTCCACTGTTGGGGCCTCTTTCCTGCATTTCTTTCCCTGGGAGAAAAACGAGTTTTTGTCCTCCTTCCTTGTATACAGAGTTACGTACACACATACCCTAAGCTCATTCTAGTGTTAGATAGTACAGAGTTGGTGTTTTTAGTTAGCTATATATGGAGAGCAGGTTATACAACTCTCCCCAGCTAGAAGGAAAGAAAGCGAAGGGTGGAATATTACAAATATTCTCTCTTCCCAAGCATGATCGGCTTGCCAGATGGAGCCACCCCCTCTCCTCCCCTACATGCTGTTCTGGGGTTCTGTGAGCCAGAGGTTGGGGAAAGCCTGAAAGTCTTTGCACAGGGCTTCCCTTAACAGCATTCATTAAGTAAATTCCACCCTAAGACATCTATCTAACTTGTTTTTTAAAATGTAGACTATTTTTTTAAAAAACATTCCTCACCCTTTGCAAATTACAATATATTTCAAAACGGTTCAATATTTCAAAATTACTGGCAGTTTTGATCCCTATACAGGTGTGTCTTGTCAACCTATAAAAAATGCAATAAATTAAACTTGCTTGATTTTTGAACGTTTCTATAAATCAGTTTTTTGTACGTTTTAAACCTGAACTGTATTTTGTGAAACACATTTTCTGTACATAGTTTTGTGTTAAGAGCAATTCCATTTATGTTTGAACACTTTCCTTTTAAAAATGCTTGTGGACATAGTGAAAACCTTGTGCTTTTTGACAACCAACTGGAGAGTATTTTGTGTTTAAGAAATAGGTTGTTTACACCTGTGAGCACTGAGAAATAAAGTACTGTAAAGCTGTCATCAGTGTAGCTTTTTGTACATTGAATACTACTGGCTAGCTACAGTCTGCAAGAGGGGCAGGCCTGTGATCAGGAACCAGCAGTATGGGGAGCGGCAGTGGCAATGGTGCTTGAAATTAAATAACACAAAGCGGTAGATCAGGGCAACTTCTATTTTTCTTCAATCTTTATGCAAGCTTTTCTAGAACGCTGCATCATAAGCAGTGTTTTCCCATGTCTCCCTTCACAGCTGGCAATTGCACACACACACACACACACACACACGATCTCCAGGAAGGGACCGTCATAGCTCAGTGGTAGAACATCAGCTTTGCATGCAGAATGTGCAAATGTAGAGTGGCCATGGTCAATTTTTGCATGCAGCCCTAGAAGATGTGGCCCCTCACGCTGAAAAAGATGCTTCCTCTCTGGTAAGAATACAAGAGCCCTTCTGGATCATGCCAAAAGCTAGAGGCCTATAAGAATCTCATAAGCATTTGTGAGTCTCAGCAACATATTTGGAGGCAGAACATAGCCACTGACATCCTTATCCCCCATGAATTAGTTTATTCCTCTTTTAAAGCTATAATAATTGGCGGCCATCACTACAACTTGTGGCAGCAAATTCCCTCATTTGCCTATGCACTGTGTGAAGGTACTTTCTTTTGTCTGCTCTGAACCTTCCAACATTCAGCTTCATTAGGTGGCTCCAGCTTTATGAGAAAAGAAGAAAGACTTCTCTTTATCCATTTTGCCCATGTGATGCATAATCAGGAGTTTGAAGTAGATTACCAGGAGAAAGCAAAAGTTAAAAAGGCAGATCAAGAGATTATCATAATTCACCTGAAGCTTGGTTCTCTTACAAATGTGATCTACATACGGACAGCTGTTATTTATTCTTTGGCATCATGTAAGAACTAGTATGTTTCTAATTTGATGGATGCAGTTAATTCTCAAGCCTTCATGTCTGTCTGATGGTAAATACTAGCTGTCACCACGTGGGGTGCACCTGCATTAAGAAACATTCTCTGCATGGAACAGAGAGAGGCAGGATGAAAATCTCAGCACCTTATGCCAAAAATAATTATGGGAATTGCATCTGGCTGATCAGCTAAGAACTGAAAGTCTTTGGAGGCTCTTGCCAGACCCAAGGCTACCACAGATAGTTTAAGAACAGAGCACAAAAAATTACTGTGTAACTTAATTTTAATAAATATCAAACAAAAAAATTGCACTTTAGCCAACCTTTACAGCCTGTACATTTTATAGATCAGTTTCTTTGATTGTCATAGTTTCACATATATCACGGTCAATGAAAGCAATTTGTTTAAAGAAAAATAACACACAACTGGTGTTATAACGTATTCCTAATACTTTTTTTTATTTTACTATTTTCATCTTGTTTGGACAACAGTAAATGAGAGGTGACTGGCATAAATATAAGACAACAGGCCTAACAAGGTGCCAAGTTTGTGTTGTTTTGGCATGTGTATTTGGCACAAAGAATGCTGAGGGAAAGATGGTGAGCTAGGTCAGTACCACCCATGGACAGCTGAATGTCCAGATACTGTCTTTCAAAAAGTTCAAAATGGCTGCCATGTGTGTGCTAGAGCAGTAATACATGCACTTGCTTGCACTGGAGATGATCCATACCTATGTTTCCTTGACAAAACCGTACTTGTTAACAGAACTGTGCTTGTGGCACCAAAGCCTTGCCACAAACCATGCATGCAGCTGCTTGAGAGGATAAAACTACAGCCTAAACATATGGGAGTTCACCCCAAGATAAATCCCAGTGAGTTCCACAAGGCTCATTGTCGTGCAACTGTCCCCAGAATTAGGACCTTCATTTACTTTATGTACTCTGGTCTAGCCAAATATCCTGAGTCAATATAAAAATACTGAATGACGAAGCAATGCAGAATCATAAAAACCAATCGTTCACAGAGGTTAAATTTCAGCCCAACTCAGAAAGGCAACTATATCAAATGCTCTTCAAAATAGTAACAGAGCTGGCAAGAGTTGCCACTGAAAAGACTGTCGTCTAAGTCACACCCTGTTTATACCTCAGATAGTTGTGGCATTCTTAGCAGAGAGAGCCTCATTGGATCATACTGGTTGTGAAGGGCATCCTTCAGATAACAAGTCATTTGGGCCTTTAAAAGTCAGTTCCAGTTCTCTGAAATCTGCCCACAAATTAATTAGCAAACCAGTCCAAATGTAGCTCTTTTAGGGCCGATGTAATTTGTTTCTTCTTACTATTTCTTATTAATAGCTTGGTCTGCTGCACTCAGGACAAACTGAGCTTCCCACACAGTGGAATGGCATTTTCCCATTATGCTAATCAAATCTAGGTTTACCAATACATGCATGTTGAGGGCAAGGTGTTTGTTTCCTGGGAAAGGGAACTATACTAGTGCCCCATGTGTAACTTGAAAAATGCACTCCTACTCATCACTGCTCACGTGGGCCCAGGCAGGTAGCATTTCCAAGCAGCATCTTACCCAGGGCAGGCTCTCCTATCTACTACCATATTTACTAATAATTAACAGGCTTGTCTTAAACAAACTGATTATCAAGCTTCCTCAATCTTGTAACTCACTCTAAGCACCCATTAAGAATTTTGACTGCCTCACTGGGATTTGAGAAGGTAAGCTATAATCAGGTACCACCTGCCTACTAATGACACTATCATGCAAGACCTCACACCATTGCCATGCAGATGTTAAAACAATGTGTGGGACAAAATGGAATCCAAGTATTATGGCTCAGTTAACCACTCCATAAACATTCAAAGATTCTTACAGAAGGTTAGTTTAAGGTGAAATCCTACTATCCTCTCCATGTTTTGGGGCAGAAAACAAGGCATGCCCCAGAGAACACTTCATTGCAACTGTGGAAACCACTGCCATCAGTGCTCAGATGACAAGGAGGAAGGGAAATATGTGTGTTACGAGTAGGCCAACTAGTCTAATACCAGTTTTGACTGGATACTTTGTAGGTTTGCCCAGAAAGAAAACGGCTGCCTGTGAGAAGACTGCTGAAGGAGGGCAAATGTTTGCAAAGGAAAAAGCAAACTTGCCAGATGTGTCAGTTTAGCTTTTCATTTCTATGTTCCCTAGATTGTTCTTGTTTAGTGTATAGCTTCTAAGAATCAACACAGTTCACATAGGTTTTAGAAAATCATGCTTGGTCAATTTTAAATATTACATATATATTTACAGTTTGTAAAGTGTAGTTACTTTATCAGCTCAGCTAACAATAAGAACAGGTGCTAGTTCCTTCAACTCACAAATTTACATTACAGAAGCTGCTCACATAAATAATCTTACAAGCCTCTTACTCTAGGCTTTGTCAGTGAAAGTACAAAAAAAGTTATTTAACCATGAAATTGCTCCAAAAGGAGTAAGCATACACAGTGGAACACAAAGTACAAACACCACCATTTCTGGGCACATCATAATGTCATTCTTGTAAAAAATAAATTATAGACTCAATTTGAAGCCAGAGATTTAACCAGAAGTTGTGAATAAATATTAACACAAGCTACAGAAAGGGTCACAAGTGTCTGATACCATGTTTTACAGTGCATCGTTTATGTGTCAGTTCTAGAATCGTGATCAGATGGAAATCTAAAGTGATTTTCGCAAGACAACACAAAGCAGCTTTTAGCATCTCTAATGCTATTTGTCCACAGGTCTAACAAATACGTATTGATTGTGCAGGGCTACAGTTTTGAATTATTAATCTTAATTATGCCAACCCTCCAAGGGCAGTAAGGTTGGCTGTAGAGGTAGGGGGTGTATCCAGCACTGCAGTGTCATTCACATAACAGGCGCCTGCACAAACAATAACGCTTCCCCTCTTCCTTTCCTGCTGCCTGCAGTCAGACCCCCCCCACTCCACCCCCGCCGCCTCATGCCCTCAAATGCTTGTGAGATATTCTGGAGCAGGTTTGTTTTGGGGGAGGGTGTGCCGGTGGTCCATGAGCAGATTTCAGGACCGTTGTGTGTGTTAACCTTGCACACTGAGAGCTACACTGAATTCCACCCCTTGTTATGAAGGCAGCAAGAGTAATTCTTGCCATAATTCCAAATGCCGTCATTTCCGCCAAACAAAGGGCAAACTGTTTGAAACCTGTTGACAAGGCATGCATACGCCCACAAGTACTAATATCAGGCAGGACAGGGGAGACTGAACAGGAATACCTCTGTTTAAAAACCTGCCGCTCTGCATACGTTTGAATGCATCGCCCTCAAAGTTCCCATTGCCTTTACTGTGTCCTCCTGGCTACAAGCAGTCTCCGTGTTCCCTGCTGTCCAATATGTGGTTTCTTCGAATGCTGAGGAATTCAATTTTCTTATGTGCCTGTTTAAGCCGTAGCTTTAAAGCTTCATTCTCTGTTGTAAGGATGTTTCTCTCCTAAGGAAAAAACACAGGTTGGTGTCATCCGAGCAGAATATACTTTGAAGAACAGTTTCAGTATCTACAGTCCTCCTTAGCAGAAACACTTGCTCGACTAGCATCTTATTCTCCAGGTTCACTTAACTATTATTCAAATTATAACAGCTTGAACAGTAAATGGAGTGAAAAATAAACAGCTGTCTGCATAAGAGAGGAGCAATTACTGCTACTGCATCTCTCAAGAAAACAAGACATGCTCTCATGTGCAAAAGACAACATTTAATCAAGACTCTAAGAGAACACATCTGTCTAATATATAGATTTTTTTTGCCTTATACATTGTAGGCAATGTGAAGGGAGAAGGAAAATGTCGCTCCATCCCAACCTGGCTACAAGAAAATGGCAGAGGAATGGATTTGATGGTAGCTCTGCCATTCTCTCCCCATCCCAGTCAATGAGATTACAAGGTGGGATTGTTTTGTTAACAGGCTTCCACCCCAATGACACTCATTAGGCAGGCGACAGCTACTTCCCTTAAAAGTATCACATCCCTTATAACTATTCGACATTTAGCAGTAGATATATCAGGGATGTTACCTACCAACTGAACAAAATTGAGCCTGGGTCTTCCCAGTCTATTCTGACTTTCTCAAACTGGTTCCCATTTGTCATAGTGGTAATACTGCACACTCTGTTATTTATTACATGTGATTCTTAGAAAGTGTTTGCGGTACCTGCTCTAATTCCTGGTATGTGGGTTTTAGAGCACAGGGCTCCTGCTTTGCTTTTTGACTGCAGTCCTTGTTTTCCCATTTCACATACGCCTTTTTACGACTAAGAACCGGGCTGGGACACGGCGACAGCGGAGTAGGCTGCAGAAGAGTGTTTTCAGGTAGCGTTCCTGGCTCTCTCTGTTGCCTGGGGAGCCCATCACTATGTGCCACCACTAAGTCAGTTTGCGTACTCTTGTGTACCACAGACGGCTTTAGCCTCACTGAGATCTTTTGAGCTGATACCCCCATAAGCATAATAGTTCTGTCTTTGCTCCCTTCACTGTGCTCCGCAACTTCTCCGTTAGGAAATGGAAATCCTCCCTCCTCCAGACCTGTAGGGGATGGGAAAACGAGGGGATGGGAAAACACACAAATATATAAATATGGGAGATGAAAGCAGGGCAGTGGTTAAAATGAGTTGCATGCTATCCTTTAAACTTAATTATCAAAGTAGAATCATAGAGTTGGAAGAGACCACAAGGGCCATCGAGTCCAACCCCCTGCCAAGCAGGAAACACCATCAGAGCACTCCTGACATATGGTTGTCAAGCCTCTGCTTAAAGACCTCCAAAGAAGGAGACTCCACCACACTCCTTGGCAGCAAATTCCACTGTTGAACAGCTCTTACTGTCAGGAAGTTCTTCCTAATGTTTAGGTGGAAGTTACTGTCAGGAAGTTCTTCCTAATGTTTAGGTGGAAGTAGGTGAGATGCTTTGCTGAAATAACTACGTATCATTCTTCCCAGACTTCTCTTTCTATCCATTGTTTCCCACTTACTTAATTAATATCACTCCTGGCTGCATTGGTGAAGTGAAGAAACAAAACATCTACATGATCCGTAATGTGGAAATAATAATATAGGGCTTTTGCGAGCATTACTGAAAATTTATTGAAAACATGTATATCTTGCTATTCCACTTTTTAAAGAAAGGCATGCAACGTGGTTTACAACTAGGATTCTAACTCCCATAATCCCTAGCTAGCAGGACCAGTAATCTGATATGATGAGATCTGAAGTCCAACAACACCCAGGGACCCCAGGTTTAAGAAAGGCTGCTATATGGGGTAATGGTGTAGGAGTGGAATGAAGTTGGGCTAACCCATTTTCTTCATTCATGAATTCTTCATAAGAAACTTTCTCACCATGCATGTGTTCTTTGAGCCCCATGGGACAAAGACTGGATGCAAGGGCTGAAGCAGGGCTGTTGTCTACTGCTGGGACTTTGGCTCTTCTCTTGCATTCAAATACAACCAGATCTTTGCATTGCTTGTGGCAGTTCAGTCCACAATCTGCAAACAAATACAAACAAGGAAAGGTCATTGGCTTGAAAGCAAAAACTAAGCAGGGGGAGGGGTGTCATTTCCCACCCCATGAAGCCAAAGTTCTTTCCTCTGGAGAAACCCCACAAAATGCTAAAAAACCCAACTTACAGCACAAGTTGATGCATGATTGACTCTACTATGTCCAATGTTGCTTACTCCCTACTAAGTGTGATTAGGATAGCAGCCATAGTTGTAATAAGCAAGGATGGAGTAGTTTCATTTACTATGAGTTACTTCTTGTGCCACTTTCATATTTATTAATGCAATATTTAATTCAGATCACATGGCTGTTGTCAGAGCTGCCTCCAGGTCCCAACTCACAGAGGACCAACGCTAGCCGGTGGTAATGTACAAAAGTCTTTATTGAAGTTCAGTTTCCATTTACAAGCCGCGGCGTGCAGCTCTACGTCTTAGAACCTAGACCGGCGAAGCTCCGTCTGAGTCTCCGCCCCCTGTACACCAGTTTAAGACCCTAGCCTTACTCCACCTCTTCCGTTGTTCTTTCCTCCTCTGGGTCCTTCTGCCCCCCGGGGTCTCCTCCTTTCTGGACTCTTCTGACGCTGACCCCCCTGACTCTTGTCCCTCCTTTCGGCGGGCTTTAGGACCTGGTTCCCTACCCGGGCTACCTGCTGTGCCGCTCGCCTGTACATTTGAACTTGGCGCGCGCGCCCAGCCGCCAACTTTCCTCTTGACCGTTTCCGCGCTCTCCGATGGAGGCGTGGTCCATCCTGACTCATCTCCTCTCGCTGGTGGTGAACACCCTGGTCCCGATACCTGGGATTCCTCCCCCCCACTGCGCTCTGGTGGGGAAGCTGGTCCTGATTTCCAACTGCTGCTCTCTGAGCTCCCGCTGGCCCCTTCCTTCTGGGGTGTCCCCCTTGGCACCCCCCTTGCCCTGGCCATGGGCGCCCCCTTCTGCGAATCTTCCGATTCGCTGGAGAGACTCAGGGAATTCCTCGGATCACTGTCATCGCCTATGCTTCCCTCGGATTCCTCCCCCTCGCTCTCCATTGCCTCCCTCTCCTGTGCCTCTGCTCCTGAGCCCCTGACAGCTGTGTTACATTCTGCTGCTGCTGCTGCTGCTTAGTATCCAAGCAATACAATCACCTACCATTTACAGTGGTGCCTTGCAAGACAAAATTAATTCATTCCGCAAGTTTTTTCTTCTTACGAGTTTTTCGCCTTGCGAAGCACGGTTTCCCATAGGAATGCATTGAAAATCAATCAATGCGTTCCTATGGAAACCGCCTTCAGACCAGGTCCGGGGACAGTCTGTCCCCCGACCTCTTCTGAAGGCTGGGGGGGGGACAAGGGCTTTTTTTCCCACCGCCAGCCTTCAGAAGGCTGTTCTGAAGGCTGGCTGTGGGAAGAAAAGCCCTTCTCCCCACCTCCCGCCCCGCAAGCTCCGGGGACAGGAGGGCTTTGCTACCGACCGCCAGCATTTTAAAAGCCCCCGGGACAGCGGATTTTAAAATGCTGGCGGGCGGCAGCGAAGCGTTCGCTGCTGTCCCCCAGCATTTTAAAAGCCCCCGGGACAGCGGAGACTTCTCTGCCATTTCTCCGCTATCCCGACGGCTTTTGAAGGCAGGCGGGGGGGAGCAAAGACTTTCGCCCTCCGCCGGCCTTCAGAAGAGGTCCTGGACTGGCGGTGGGCGAAAGTCTTTGCTCCTGACGAAAGTCAGGACGAAAGTGGGCGAAAGTCTTTGCTCCTGACGGCCAACATTTTAAAAGCGGTCCGGGATAGCGGGAAAGTGCAGCGCAATTCCCTGCTATCCCAGACCGCTTTTAAAATGCTGGCGGTGGGGAGCAAAACCTTTTGGCCCCCGCCGGCCTTCCTGGACCTCTTCTGAAGGCCGGAGGGGGGCGAAAGGCTTTGCTCCCCACCGCCAGCAGTTAAAAGAGGTCCCCAGAGATTTCCCTATGGGCTTTCTTCTTGTGAAGCAAGCCCATAGGGAAATTCGTCTTGCGGAACGACTCAAAAACAGAAAACTCTTTCGTCTTGCGAGTTTTTAGTTTTGCGAGGCGTTCGTCTTGCGGGGCACCACTGTAATGTCCAAAATGTGTGAGTGTAGGAGGGAATGATTCCTTAAATTATCTAAGTTGTTTTCTAGAAGGATGCAGGATCTGAAAGCTGGAAGTAGCCAGGTGGTGGGGAGACACTGGGGGTGACTTTGAGTGTTTCTAGGTAGTTCGTGCTAGACCCTCTGAACTTCCTACAGATTGAGACTTTGTCTCTCAGCTTATTCTTAGGTCTATTTCTCAAAGGAAAAGGTTTCACAACACAAAATGGGGTCATGGATATGGTAAGGCACTCTTAGTGTAGAACCACAGCACTGCTGTCATATATAAGCCCTTTAAAATCATTAACAAAAGCAGAATGTGTTACCTTTGCATCTATATCCTTGTTTAATAACTCCCCAGAGCTGAAAATTCAAGCAAAGACATATTATCACACTACAGTGAACTTAAGACAGTAGACTCATACCTTTCCTCAACCTCAATTCACTACTCCAATTCTGCAAAGTCATCCAATCAAAATGACCCACCCACATATGTGATCTGAGGCTTTCTGATTCTCCTTTTCAAAAATTAATGCTCTGCCCCATTAAGTTCAGACTAAATCTCCAAACAGAAAATCCAAGTGCTGTTTTTTCTGGGGGTACTCAAAGGTAAGCAGTACCCGCAACTTTTTTTTAAAAAATAATAATGTTAAAAGTGTAGCACTTACTGTGACAACTTCATGGTATCTGTGCCTTCTTTTCTTAAAAAAATATTAAAAAGCACTAGAAAATCCTATGCAAGAGATGTGTTGCTATTATCCATGGCGCTCCAAAACTATCAAAATCTAAACCACAATCACAATCTAGACTCCCTTAGATTCTTAATTGTCTAAGAAAATTACCAGCATGTTTTACCCACCACTTTTGCTGAATTTATAGTATTCTGCTCCATTTGGAACTGCTTAATGTGTTTTATAATTGTGATGGTTTTATTTGTTTTTATAATTGTAGATTCTATTGTTGTAACCCGCCATGGGATCTTACAGTGTCGGGAGGGTAGAAAATCTTAAAATAAAAAAAAGAAAAGAAAAGCTATGGTTCCTCCTCATTCTGGCAGCTTATAGCAATTATACTATTAAAAGCTAAAGGGGCAAAGTTAATTTAGCCATGCTAACAGCAAAAGTAGAGCTGATGCTGTAATAAAATATTTGTGGATAACAGTTTGCTGCACACAGCATGTAGCATTATTTATTTTTAAAAATACCCCCTAAACCCAAGCTTACAAATCCAGCGCAGTTGTCACAAAACGTAGGCTTCAGGTAAGTGGTCTCTTGGAAGTTGTGGGCGAAGCCGAGGCCTAGTTTAGAATAGATTGAGCTGGCCCTCATGAAGTAAGCTGTGATTTCATCCCTGCTAATCAGACCTTCCCTGTAAAAACATACACATACACACAAGGAAGAGGGTCATTTGAGGTTTAATACTGCTAAAATCACAAGGAGTTAACAGTGTCTCCCGCTCTGTTTCACTCCACCTACACACACTGCCAACCCTCTGGTAAATTAGAGACTAAGGTAAATGCATTAATTCATTTTCGCAGCAATGAACATCTAGAAATATATTACATGCACGCACACACATACACCCCACATGATCCTGTCAAGCAGGTCATGAGTTCTGCAGCAACTCATTTAACATTCAACAAAAACAGCTTAAGGAGCAGGCTTCACAATTGATTCTGAACACGCTGCACAATTATCGAAACAAAGGAGAAGCCCAGGGAATACTTCCTAACACTGAACCTTCAAATTGCTCTTTACAATTTCTAATGCCATTTGGGACAATGAACAGTCCTAGAGGAATATGGAAATTGCACAACAGGGGACTCCTCCCCTAAACATAAAAGAAGAACGTTGTTCCAACATTAACTCTTTGAAGGTAAGCAGGTTCCTGACTTGTAACTGTTGTTCCGAAAATAATCGCACAAATGGGCAATCTACCAATTGGAGGGAAGCTCAAGCTAGTGGTCTTGAGACACACACACACACCGCCCACTTCCAGAATGCAGCCCAGCTACCCACAATTCTTCAGTCCATTCATCTGAGTGGGAAGCACGTGGGTACAAGTTAACCTATTACGGCAATTTTAAAAATGGAAGAGCAAAAGCATAAATGTTGTTTGGATGTACACACCTGTCCTTGTCCATTACACAAAATGAGAAAGGAAAGCTTGCTGCAATCTTCTCAAATTCTTCCTGAGAAATGTACCCATCCAGATCATGGTCGTAATTTTTGAAAACAGACTGAACAGAACAAAAGGGGGGAAATTAAATGGAACAAACTAAAAATCACTTCAGTTTGGTTTTTTAAAGCACTTGCTACAAGTTAATATTATACGAACAAATACTACAATGTTCCATGGTAATTTAATTTCAAAATTAAATGCATTTTAGTATAGGCGTTATATAATGCAACAATGGCAACAGCTTGTGGGCATATCTATGTACATTCAGGAAAAACCTGTGCAGTGTTTTATGAGGCAGATTCTTGACTAGCATTTACGTATATTGGAGTAAGGCGACTTCTGCAAGCTGCTCTGACTATGGTCTCTGCGCATAAGTACATATGCTGCATACATATGGCAGCTTTGTCAAGTACACACCTTACTCTAAGACTTCATTTAGCTTACACAACTTGACAAAGCACACAGTATGGCTACCTATCTGCTTTTCTCTCACTCTCCTCCTTCATTCTTTGAACATCTCGTAAATTCTCTTACATTTCCTCCACTCTCACAATTTTCTCCCCTCCTTGGGCACAGTAAATTGCAAGTTATATGCTGCAGTGGGGGGTCCTATATCTAGAGAGAAATCTAGGTTATCTCTCTAAAGCATAAGTGACAGTACTGATATTCTTATACCTGGGCTACACATTATGGTCACTACTGAGATCAGCAGCCCCATGTTGTGTTTCCCACCTCCAGCTGTTTACATCCACAGCACTCACAGTATGAACTGAGGACACCATCAGAAAGCATGTTTCACTCTCTTTGCTCCATGCTTTTGGAAGCTGAGAGCAGAGAAACCTACTGCATGACTGTCCCACTTAATGCCGCAAGGAGAATAGGAAATCTGAAATGAGTGGGAAACTTGCAGCAGGGATATTTACTCCCATGGTGAATGTACCATGAATGTACCATGAGTCAAATCAGGACTGCAAGATGTTAATATAAAACAAGCACGATAAACAATTCACATACTTACATCTACCATTCTCTGAACGTGTTTGCTAATGATCTTTGGGTCAGGTTTTGGTGCTACACCAGAGGCCCAGTCTGCTACTACTGGCGGTTTAGAAGGCGTCAAAGGCTAAAATAAGAATTATATACATCTACATTCAAACTTCATTTTCATGTCATTGAAAGAAAAAATAAATCCATCTGTTAAGAGCAGTTATTCCTAGATGTTTTAAAATATCCTTACCAAAAAAAAAAAAAAATTGCATGTATATTGAAAATGTAAGTAAACCAGTGAGACACAACTAACTTGGTGCATCCTAGTTGTATTTATTTATAATCCCACCTTTCGGAGCAGAGATCACCCAAGGCAGCTCACACAATCATAAAAGCACAATGAATGATTATATAAAAATAATCGACAGTTCTTAAGAGGTAAATTAAAACAAATAACAGAGAGTAACGTAAACTATACTTAGTTATGTAACTCTCTAGAATTTTTTTTTAAAGAAAAATTGCTTCAGAAACCTCCGTAGCATAGAGGCCATGTGCACTCTGAGGGGAGAGAATTCCACAGTCTATATGCTATTAACCTCACTCTGATTGTATCATTCTCACAAGGATGGAAGATACCAAATTACAGTTGGCAAGTTGCACTTCCCCTACATCTGAAATATTCACATTCAGATGCTGTCACATAGAACACAGAATTGTAGAGTTGGAAGGGGCAGCGAGGGTCATCTAGTCCAACCCCTTGTGATGCAGGAATCTTTTGCCCAATGTGGGGCTCGAACCCACAGCCCTGAGGTTAAGAGTCTCAAGTTCCATTGCTTAGCTGTATCCTGGTGTGCATTGCAATACAGCAGCATTGGAACCTGCAGTGCACCTGCAGGCGGCAGGTTTGAAGGAAAGTGGCTGTCATCTGGAGCCTCCTCCAGTCCGTTAATCACTCACTGGGTGACAGCAGAGCCGAGCCAAAAGCCAATCAGTGCCCTGAGTTTGGAAGTCCCACCCATGAAGAACTGAGATACTGGGTTGCTTCAGCAGCTACTGGACTGACTTCAAAGACAGCAACTCAAAGGGGGATTGGAGAGTAGCCAGGCCCTCTCTTCTTCTCCTCCCTCCTCTCCCCAGATGGTTTTCTGGCCTTTTTTCAAGCCTGTAGTGGGAGGCCAGATTAGGCTTGAGGTGTCCTGGGTAATGATAGTCACAATATACGCTCTTGTCACTATCCCTGGCTTTGAGAGGGCTTGGTTTGGCTCCCTTTTGACCTCCTGCCTTGGCTTGTGGTGAAATACTGGTTTGAGGGTTCTACCATCCAGCTAATTTGTGGCCTTTTGGTATTTATAGAGATATAAATACTGGTATACTGGTTGCTAGGTTAGATTTTCAAAGCAGTAAATATTCCATTTTTTTTCCTTGCTAGTGCTGAACTTCTTTAGAATTTTCTGATATAATGTGCTCCAAAATGATTTTGATGCATCTGGGCAACAAATATTGTTATTTTGCTCATTTGAATTAAGGATCTTGTGCTTACTGAAAGGTATAAATGGAATAGGTTACTGAGTGGTTTGCTATGGCATTATTCATGGAAATATTACAGAGCTGAAAAGCTATTGCTGCACGTTAAGTGGCTCCAAGTAATTCAAAGCACAATTTCTTTGCAGAAAAGCAGGATATAAACCCAAACTAATCTAGTAAAAATAGCACTGTTAAATACCAACATGCATGTTTAATGCATGGAAACTATAACTAGGATTCTTACTGCAGCCCGGTGACTTTTTGGCTCTCGTGCATATGAAAGTTCATAGATTTCATCTTCCGTGTAGTAAAGATCAAGGGAGAGCTGAAAACAAACACAGAAACAGTTTACTCTCTAAGTTGCTGCAGCTTCTCTGGCAAGAGCTTGTCTTTTTAAAAGAAGTGTAACTGAAGCATTTTATAATGCATACTGAAATGCTTATGGTGTTGTTGTGTTGTTGTTTTTTAAAAATACTATTGTTTTGATTTAGATTTTTTTAACAGAAAGTATTAGAAGTACCGTTTAAAAGAAAGAGGATCAACAATGGAATTTAAAATCCCATTTCCAACAATACAGAAGTAATTTTTATACTTCAAGTTGGCAGCTTTCACTCAAGGTGCCTTTACACTTATATTGTGAAAGATCACAGATCTGTCCTTTTTGGATGTGTCAAGTTATTTTGCTAAAATGTAATGGGAAGCAAATGTTTTGTGGACCAAAGTCCATGAGAGAACAACTTGTGATAGCAGTGGCATGTGGGGTGAAGCATCTTACAGCTTCAGTTCTTAGAGCCAATTCTAATCTTAGTGTTGCAGAGCAGATACTCCCAAAAAGGGTTTCCATGAGTTTTGAGCTCCATGAGACCATGCTGATATATTCACTCCCACACAGGTGAGCTGCAGTGTGTGGTATGTACCCATGCGACACCTACCGTTCATCCTCCACTCTCAGAAGTAGGCCACTGGCATGGAAAGTTACATGGAATCTGGCAATCTAAGAAGGCAACTGTGCATCTATTCTAGAACTCCTTATAGCTGTAGGACACCCTAGATAAGTGATGTGGTTTTGCATCGCAACTGAACCATGACAGTACAGTATCTGAAAGGGCCATAATGAAGCACCATAAATTAGCAGCATTATGTTAGTGAATGATCTCATGGAAGTGGGCTCACCAGCCCTCAGGAAAGCAAGTAGGCACACTCTTAGTGGTTTTCCAAAAATCACAAGGTCTATCTCCCTATTGATATGTCATTGTACTGCAGAGCAAAGACCTACAATGCACTGTGTCAGGAAACTTTTGGGTATCACATGACAGGACAGGGTCTCAAAGATGTGCTCTCCCAAGTCAACATTCCCAGCACGTTCACACTCCTGTCTCAGTGATGTCTACGCTAGCTTTGTCATGTCCACAGAAGTGAAGGTGGCATAATCTCCAAGGAGCCGTCTTCAGGCACCAGATCAACTGGGCATCACAAAGATGTCTGCATCTGTGACACGAAGGCTAGCAACATTAACCTTGCCATGTAAGCAGTCCCTTGCAGATGACCGCAGTGGCTGGAGACAGACAGTCAGGTCATGTATCCAGAGGAGAAATGACCACTGGGAGAATGGCACAGGGAGAAGAAATACCATGGTGCATCTGCAGCAGCACACCTGGACACTTTTCGTTGCACCCAGCTGCAGCCAGCTCCCGTATCAGCCTCTACAGCCACCGCAGGCACTGTAACCTTCCAACAGTAACCTTCCAAAAGCGCATTCCGCCATTGTATCCCAAGACAGACAAATGCCAACAACATCATATGGGCTACAACAACAACATCATGAGCAAAGACCTACAGGGAACAAATACCCTGCCTACCTTAAAATTGCTTGGCCTGGTTTAACAGTCTAAGCTTTCTGACATTTAAATAATTCCACAGGATGGGGGAAAGTAAAAGACATTTAAAATAAGATCTGTAAAGACGGAGACTTACTGTGAGGAGATGAACAAGATCCTTGTTAGCTTCCAGGGGAGGGCCTATCTCTTGCAGCTGTATCAGTTCATTGACATGATTATACAAAGAATACAATTTATGTATATTAACTTTTTGGTCTTCCAAGTAATCTGGCATGGCCTCATAAAGGGAGATCAAGTCTTTTAGGTGTACTCCAAGGATAGGGATCTTAAAGTTACTGCACTCGCTGTAAGCACGTCGATAATTATCATAGTTCCTACAAGATGATAGCAGTTCTGTCATTTCATTAAACACCTAAAGAAAAACAAAGAAAAGCACTAATTCACTACGCTCACCATTAGGGCCACTTTAGAACCACATCAGCAGCAGATGAATTTCACATACTTGCTGTTAAATTCAATGTAAATATACCGGCTGAATTTCAAGCCATGGCTTAGGACTCATGATTCCCCCCTCCCCTTCCCTTATCTAGTGTGGATGACAGTGGATGACATTAGAATCTTATACATCTTTTTTAGATTAATTGCAGTTTAGCATAGCATCCTAATGCTAACTGTAAAGGTAAAGGGACCCCTGATTCTGGGGCTGCGGCACTCATCTCGCTTTATTGGCTGAGGGAGCTGGCGTACAGCTTCCGGGTCATGTGGCCAACATGACTAAACCGCTTCTGGAGAACCAGAGCAGCGCACGGAAACGCCGTTTACCTTCCCGCTGAAGGTATTTATCTACTTGCACTTTGGTGTGCTTTCGAACTGCTAGGTTGGCAGGAGCAGGGACCAAGCAATGGGAGCTCACCCCGTCGTAGGGATTAGAACCACCAACCTTCTGATCGGCAAGTCCTAGGCTCTGTGGTTTAACCCACAGCACTACCTGGGTCCCTCAATCCTAAACTGTGGTTAATCTTAAATACCGTGAGTTGAACTGAAACTTGCTTGTTTCAACTCGCCACTGTCCATGTTCAGAAACACAGTAAACTACTGGATTTTTCACCCTATAGGACGCACTTTTTCCCCTCCAAAAATGAAGGGGAAATCTGGGGGCGTCCTATGGGGTGAGTGCAGGCTTTCGCTGAAGCTTGGAGAGCGAGAGGGGTCAGTGCGCACCGACCCCTCTCACTCTCCAGGCTTTAGGAAGACATCCGCAGCCTAGGCAGCCCTGCGGGAGTTCCCGCAGGGCTGTCTAGGCTGCGGATAGCAGCATGCTGCCCGGCGCTTCGGGAACACATCCGCAGCCTAGGCAGCCCTGCGGGAGTTCCCGCAGGGCTGTCTAGGCTGCGGATAGCAGCCTGCCGCGCGGCGCGAGGGGCGCCCTGAAGCAGAGCGCCCCTCGCGCCGGGCAGACATCCGCAGCGTGGGGAGCCCTGCAGGAGTTCCCCGCAGGGCTCCCCTTGCTGCGGATAGCAGCCTGCCGCCCGGCGCGTCGCCCTGAAGCAGAGTGCCCCTCGCGCCGGGCAGACATCCGCAGCGTGGGGAGCCCTGCAGGAGTTCCCCGCAGGGCTCCCCATGCTGCGGATAGCAGCCTGCCGCCCGGCGGGCAGAGCGCGCTGAAACAGAGCACCCCGCGCACCAGGCAGACATCGGCCAGTCCCACAAGCTCGGGGGACAGCAGGGAGGCGCAGCGCCGCCATCCCGCTGTTCCTCGACCTGGTTCGGTTTCCCTGACCTGGTTTTGGGGGGAAATAAAGGGGGGGAATTCCTTTATTTTCCCCCCAAAAAACTAGGTGCGTCCTGTGGGACGGAGCGTCCTATGGGATGAAAAATACGGTATGCTTAATCTAAAAACAGAAGTGAAGGATTCCAAACTCCTCCTTGCAATCCCACTGGAGGAGAAGGGAGGGGAGCTCACAAGTCTGAGGGTTGCTGAAATTTTTTCTCATGATGCTCAACTATGGTTTAGTTTTACATCTGAATAAGGCCACTAACATGAGTGTTGTGTAAGCACATGATAGCTGTAAGCACATGATAGACAACTTCTCTTTTTATAAATCAGGCTTTAGCTACAGTGGCAAAAACTCAACAAACTATTAATTGAGCAATATTTCCATTTTGGTGGCATAAATAATAAATGAGTATATTTATTTTGAGAGGGACCCATAATTGTGAGAGGAATATAGTCTGTTTTCAGATCTGATTTCATTATTGTGAACCACTTTTACAATTCTTATGGCTGAAAAGCAGTATACAAATATTGCAAAATAAAGACACGGAACAGAGGGAAGAGTTCAACAAACCTTATGAATATCATGAGGAACATGAGAACTTGTTTCTTTAAGTCTAGAGATGGAACTATGGCAAAGGCCACCTATCACAGCCATTAAAGTATTAAAATTCTGCAACTGATGAAGTTTCTGTGTAAAAAAAATAGGAACAGTAAGTATTCAGTTTTTGATTTTGATACTTCTCAACTGACATGATAGAACAGAGAGAGACCTGACCTCAATGAGATTTGATTGCCCCCCACCATTTAACACAATTTAATTCAATGTCAGTATCCACAATCTGGCCCACATTTATATATTTCGCCCTTCCCAAATTATTCTAAATAGGTGCAGGAAAAAAAATTACTTCAAAAAACTCAAAACAATGTACAGCTGACCTGGGCCACATGAATGAATTTGATGAATACTTCAGCTCGAAGCTGTGGTGTCGGCCTATTGAGTACCATTAGCTGCACCCACTGGGAGATACCGTTACAAAGAGCAATTGAGCGTTCCATGGTTGGATTGTCCTTCACACAGCCATTCATGATGTAGTTCTGATAATCTGGAAGCTTAAAAGAAAAGAAGGTTGGTGGAGCAAAATTAACATTAACTCTGCTTCCATTACTGTATTCCTTACACCCCCGTTTTTGCTGTGAGACAGACCTCTAAAGCAGGCGCGTCCAAAGTCCGTTGTGGGGGTTTATTTCTTGGGGTAAAATCCTAAAAATCCTAAATAAAAGCTCAACAACTTTGGTTGATCCTCTGTTTGGCCCCCACGGCCCTTCACTTCATCAAATCTGGCCCTCTTTGAAAAAAGTTTGGAAAACCCTGCTCTAAAGTCTTTAAAGGCTATGTGATACCTAATGTGTAGGTGTCCTGCTTACTTTTGAGCATCTCCATCCCCAAACTGGACATTTTTAATAGCTGCTTAGAAATTCTCCATATGAGCAAAGTTATCCACACGGCAAGCTGCTCCATACATTATTTCTAAGCAGTACATGGAGCAAACGGTATGCCAGGGGTGGGCAAGCTTTTTTCAGTCACATTCCCTCACAGGTAAATCTGTCAGGGGCTGTGGGTGGAGTCAGAACCACTGACAGACAGAACTTGACAAAAAGGTGTTATGGATTCACTAAGCCGAAATAAAGACCATTACACTTAATTTTTCACCGATCCTATATTAATATGCTCGCATATAACCATCACTGGGTTTGGATTACAGTCAAATATGTACACAGAGGATGAGAGTTGTTCCTAATATTATTTAATTTGTTTAATTGATTAATTAATTTTAATTAATTAAAACCACACCAAGGTATTGTTCTGGAAAACAAGTGAAAGTAATTCCTTTCTGTAGAAGCTTATCAATTTGTTCTCAGACTACTAAAGGGAAAACTTCTATTATACAACCAGGAAATACATTATCCCTACGCTTCTTGTAACCAATAATCATTAACAGTTTAATGGCAAAATGTTAAGCATTATATAAGTGTGTGTGTGTCTGTGTGTCAGGGATACACAGAGACGTGACTCCAGCTTTCAAGGCTGTTAGATTTTAACTTAGCACATGAGAGGAGTCATGAACCTAGAGCTTAAAATAAAAAGTACTGACACATGACTAAGTGAGAGCTTTTACAGTTTATTCCCCTAACTGCTAAACTTACATCTGAGAATCTGAGCAATGTTATTCAGGAGACAGGAGGAGTATGTTAGGTTTTTTTTTTGAGGGGGGACACATTCCACAGCTTTGGAGCAATATGGTTATGCATTTTCAAGCAAAAAGGTGAAGAGAATAAAGAACTGAAATTTATAAACAACCTGTTCCTGATGCAAAACAAATCATGAACAATTTTAGCCCAACAGAATAGGACTGCCAGGTTTAATGGGTTGCATCCAGTAGTGGCTTTGCACTAGTGAAAAGCACTTCCGCAAGTCGAGATTCACTGCAGCTGCTCTTAAACCTGATGACAAACTGAATCTGAAGATTGGGGGGACCTTACATAACAGGATGAAATATGGTGCAAAGGATTATAGTAGGTAAGCAGCTTGGCAAAAACTGAATAACTTGCCTTGTATGAACATAAACAACATCTGCTAGTCAAATGCCACCATTGAATGCAATCCATTATGACCCATTAACAGTATTTAAGATATTTGCCTTTTGTACCTTTCTATCCACTGGGAAGGAAATGTCCCCAAAGCCTACTAGACTAGACTATTTTAAAACCAAATCATCTAAACCAGGAGCGGGGGGGGGGACTTTATCAGCCTATGGGCCTCCCAAACAGCTCCATGCCAGAGGCAAAAATGGATGGGGAATGGATGTGACGCTTATTTTTGCATTCCAGCCATACTAATGCCAGAGGTTTGCACATCTAAGCAAGTGAGAAGAATTATCACCATTCAAGGCTGCATTTCAGTACTCAAGGAGGGCAAAGAGCACAACCAGTGACTGACAGGACCTGGGGAGAGTCCTGGGGGATTTGTATTTGACCAGAAGGCTGAAGGTTTCCTACCCCTGAACTACACACACATACTCTCTGTTAAAAAATAACCATTTGAGTTATCAACTTATGAAAATCCATCTGCTCACTGATATCCGTCGGAAGGATTTGAATTCAAGGTAAGTGAGGTGGTCTGACAACTCCTCTGGTTCCAAGTGATCAAAGAGTAGTGACACTTTCCGTTTCTTACTGCTGTTAGATTTTATCCGCTGCGTGATCTTTCTGGACCACTCTCGGGCATTTCTTTAAAAAGAAAGAGAAAGGAAAACCAAAAGGGGTAATTTATCGTCTGCAGCAGAATTTACTAGCATATTCCTTTCCAAACAAAATCACACATTCATTCAATTTATATCCCTCTCAAAGGAGAACATGGCAAAAAACACACAATAATAATCATACTGACAATAATAGTTAAAAAAAAACATAATAATCATGATAATAATTTTATTATTTATGCCTCATCCATCTGACTGGGTTGTCCCAGCCACTCTGACTGGCTTCCAACAGATATAAAAACATAACAAAACATCAAACATTAAAAACTTCCCTACACGAGGCTGCCCTCAGATGTCTAAAAACTGTTATAAAACAGTTTAAAACTTTCACTCAACCAGCGATTTCAGGGTTTCCAGGAACAGTGTACTTCAACCATCAAATTGAGTAAATAGAAATGTTCCTAAATTCCTCCTGAAAGCTAATAATGAAGGAGATAGAGCCACCTCATGAATGAGGGCACTCAAGAAACAGGGTGAAACCACTGAAAAGGCCATGATGGGTCAATGCCAACCAGACAGTCCCTGGCAGCGGCAGCACCAACAAGCCCTCACCTGTCAATCATAAGGTCTGAGGTGGATGAGGTTCTTTTAGGTACTTGGGTCCTAAGCCATTTAGGGCTTTGAATGCTAGTACTAACACCATGAATTGGGCCTAGCAGTGTTTTCAGGACCAGTGATACATGGGGGTTTTTTTAGAAATGGCTGCCCATAGTTGCATTCTGCTCCAATTATAACTAAAAGAACAAACTGCAATTTGTGTCCTCAGTGAAGACATGAATTCAAATGGATACGAGTACGCAACAAATCTATTATAATTTTCACAACCAAGAGATGAACTAATTTCAATATCCTTCTGCTTAATCAGGTGTCACTGCTTAACCGAATTAGCAGAAAGTAATATCACATGCAAGATGTCTTTCTTTCAAGGAGAGAACTGCAGGAAGTGAACTTCAGATAAGAGCATTTCTCTCCAGTATTTATAGTAAACCAGATAAAATACCCAGAAGTAAATCAAGCAAAGACACAACAAGGACAGGAGCCAGACAGATATGTGTCTATTGTTTGATGTTATCTTTCCATAAGGCGAATTCTTCTGCAAAGAAAAAATACTGCTTTTTTTAGCAGAATCCACCTCCCCAAAGAAATGTGGGGCATGCAGGAAAAAGCCCCATTTGTGTTAGCTAAACAGCACAACTGTTTAGTTGAATCTGGACCTAAACATTTTTCTAAAGTCCCAACTTGTATGTGCAATCTACATGTTTGAATCACAACTACAACGGGACACTATTTGTGTGAAATGAGTCCCTGTCTATGGCAATTTATACCCGGTCATTATTACTGTTGAGGTCTATTCCTAAGCTGCCTTTTGGCCAAGGTGCACACACAAATACAAAACCCAAGTAAAAACTGCAACTTACAAAAATGTAAAACAATAAATTTTATTTTTTTTAAAAAAAGACTAGATGCCAAATCCTTCCTGTTCATACAAAAAGGACTCGCAAAAACACCAGAGAGAACATTAGAGATTCTCCTTCCTTGGAGGTTTTTAAGCAGAGGTTGGATGGCCATCTGTCCTGGGTGATTTAGCTGAGATTCCTGCATTGCAGGGGGTTGGACTAGATGACCCTTGGGAACCCTTCCAACTCTACAATTCTATGATTCTATGTATTCATGATTCAGGCAGTAACCATGCCACATACTGTACATGGAAACTGTTCCTGAGGAGTTAAACAGAAGAAGGAAACATTCCTATTCATAACTGGATAGTACAAATGATTTTTCCTGGAAGTTTAGCAGCAATAGCTTTTGTGTGTGTGTGTGTGTGTGTGTGTGTGTGTGTGTGTGTGTGTGTGTATTTCTCCCAATATATTAAGACCTTGACACTCACATTTGAGATGTGTCAATTAGGCGACAGTGCAACTCCTCACCATTAACTCTCACCAATTCTTGAAATTCCTCCATGGCGTTTGTAAGATTGGAATCTGTTTTGAACATGACCCAGAATTCTCTTATCCAATACCTGTTGACAACAACAATAAAATTATGTTGTATTTATAACTTTGTACACCATTAGTAGACACAAACCCAATAAACCATTAGCTTTATCCACTTTATCACCTAACCAACCATCTTCCGCTTTCTGCTATATTTAAAATATATTTAATACATTTAGCAAATTTGATCTTCAGTCTCCTTCTCGACTTCTGGCTTACATTTGGCTTGCTGGAGGCTGTACTCCTCACAATCATCCCCTCCTCTTTATTCGTTGGATAAGATTTCTATTTGATTCTAAGAAATTATGTCACTTTTGAGAAATATACCTTTTTGAAATTAAATATATGACTGTGCAGGATTTCCTGGGCAATTTTCCACCTACATATAATGTTGAATTTGAAAGTGCTGTGGCAACTGTTTCTGCCTTGCTTTATGTTGGTTTCTCAACTTGATTTTCTAAGGCACAATGATTTACTGTACCTAGGCCATTTAGTTTCTACTATCATGACCCACATTCACATATACTTTGTCAATCTAAGGGTGGAAGCTTCCCACTGATGTTTTATATTTTGGCGGCCATTCCCATTACTTCTTGTGCCTCATTATCAATATCCAACATTTGGTTCAGTGCTGGAGAATGGATTACACAGTCTTCATAGAACTCATAATCTTAAAACTTAAAGGGGGGGTGTTAAGTTGTGGGTGAACATATCAGACGACACAGCGATTCTTCAAATAGCTCTTGTTTATTCAAAGGCCAGAACAGAATTGAACTGAAGGGTTCAGCCAGCCTGCTTATATAGAGCTCCACTACAACGCAACAGTAACCACTTTCTGTAACTATCCAATCACTGAACGTCACTTTCAATCCCTTATTTGCATATGTGGACCTGAGTGAAAACTATCTACAGTATCCCGCTGCTGGCCCAGGGTGAGACCTTCAGTACATAACAGGGGGGATGACAATCTAGTTTGGGAGCTTTGGGGAGGGAGCTTTAACCCTTTGTCTTCAATATTTTCCCGACCTTTCTAACACACCCACCCTTTCTAACACAGCAATCCCCACCCCCACAATGTTATTCCCAAATGTTCCTCAGCTCTCAGGATTTTAGTTCAGTGTAGGAGACTGGCAAAGCTATATTACAAGAGTGAAAATCTGTCCATGGATATTAGGATGTAAAAACATTTTACAAATTAAAAGTTTGTAAATGCTGCATCTTTGGTGACATCTTGTCACCAAAGATGTCACCACCAGCACATAAATATTTATTTTCTCTTCCCAGACCATATTTAGGACCAAAATAAGCCAAGATTCACCTGGGGCCCTAAGGCTGCAGTTTGCCTGAGTAGATAAAGTACCATGCCGTGATCTTTCACAACCGATAAACAACTGCACAATAAATGTCTGCTTTTATTGCCCTAAAAATAATCATAAGGTATGACCTAACAAATACTTCCCTTCTTTAAAAAAAAACCACACTTGATTAATACCAAAAAAGGAAAAAAATCATCACAAGTTTCATTTAACAGACTATCTGTTTAAAAAGAAGTGTTCTTACCTTACAAGGTAACATATTTTATAGCAAAGCACAGAAGAATTATTTTCCAGAGCATCCAGATATGTAATAAATTGCTAAGGAAAATATGTCAAAAGCCTATAGAAAAGAAGGAAGTTCATAAAACCGATCTGAAAATACTAATATTACAGCTAAATTGTTTAAATAATAACAGAATATTGTCGTAATAAAATTTTGTTACATAAAAATGTAAACAGTTTTTTTAAAAAAAAGAGCAGAGGAACCAACACTTTAGCAAAAGAATAAAAGATACTAATGGCCTCATTCACATATCACTTTAAACCAAACCTTTGTTTACAGTTTATGGTTTGTTTGGAGAGAAACAAACCATGAGCCTGGCTGTGGATGTAATGCTTAGTCAGATAATAACTTAATTTGTGGCAATGCAGTGGCAACAAGGGAGGAGCAAAGCACCCATGATTTCATCAGTATGCTGTACATTCATAGTTAAAGCACAGTTTCGTGTAACTATGGTTTAAAGTGATGCATAAACCAGGTCAATATGTAGATAATATCAGCTAGTACCTCTACATATCCTTCAGTTCAAATGGTCTATATTTGCAAACTTTGATTTTGCTAGCTTTATATTCATTTGGTTGGTTTGAAGTTAACAGGTGAGCAGTGATACCTAAGGGTTGTCAACCAAGAAGGTTCCAGTGATTATATTCTTGTGGCCATAGGAAAGTGCCTTATACTGGAACTTTGAAAACTATAGTATGAAACCAAGCTCATATGCAGCTCCCAAAATAATGTGCTGATTGGAATTACTAGCTTTTGCTCTTCCCAAGTGTTCCAGTGCAGTCCTTCCAGTATTTTGAGAGAAATTACTCTTAAAAATAAACATTTTAATGGAATTTTTCATGCGGATTTTTTTTTTAAGTCCAAACTGTGTTACATCTAAGTAACAGGCTCCAAAGGGGTGGGTGGTGGGTGTGATGAATATTGAATATAGGAACTAAGACCAATAAAATTCTAAGGACCTGATTTGTTTCATGTTCATTAAGGAATCTGCTGTTAGGAATGCCCATTCCCCAAATGATACCATAGCTTCTCTATTAGGAATTAATGAAATAGTTGCAAATGTTTAAAAGGATATAGATCAATAAGTTTACGCAGCATCTCAGTGGAGGAGATAATAAGCCGGTGCATGCTCAGTGTTACCTTCAGCAGTTGGTAGTTTTTAAGCAGGTTTCCTTCTGAATCTGAAAGAGCAATTCAGTGTTATTAGGAACATGGGGGGAAAGTTCAACACAGTCTGTACTAGATTTTCTAGCTTCCAGCTTGGCCTGTTCATAGACCCTTCTATGGCAGGGATAGCTTACTAAGCAAGGGGTTGTATGGTCATCAGACGAAACACTGGGGTGCAGGCTTCTGCACCTAACTGTGGGCTCCGTTGCCTTTCCTTTTTATTAGAAGAGCACCTTTTTACATTAATGTACTCAAGGAGATATAAAACCTACAGAAATGGCAAAATAAACAACAACAAAACACACTGTCACCTTATAATGATTCAAAATATAATGAAAAAACAAATGAACAAAATTTAAGTATCCAGTTTGTATATAGTTTTACAAGATATCGGAATACAATAAAACAAAATTACCACCAACCATTACAACCAATGAATAATTACAACCAACCAAGCCAAGTCTGTGAAAATGCAATACACAAAATAGGCTACATCATGTAGCAAGATGACTCAGGCCCCATATTGGTCAAGGACCAGCTGACAGTGCGGTGGTGCCCTTTTCCAACTTGGTTTAGGCATTGTGAAACTTCCCAGAGATCTCTCTTTCTAGGAAATTTGTGTGTGACATTTCAGTTCTGTGTCAGTTCAGATGTGTGTGACATTTCAGTTCTATGTCATGGGGGGGAAATGGAGGAAAGCTGGACTGGGTGCTCAAAAGACTGGGAGGTGAACTTAAGTGGAGGACCTACAGTCTCTTGGAACCGAGCTGGGGATTTCATGGGTGTAGTTTAGTGATGCACCAACCCCCATCCTTTCTGTGTCGAAGCTCAGATATTGGGCAGGGAAGGTACAGTATTCCAAACCAGAAAAGGAAGGTGTTCCATCCATGTTCTTCATTTTTGGGACCTTACTGATAGTTTACTCCCTTGGTTCCCCATCCACAGTTTGATTAAAGAAATGTGGCATTGCAGGAATAGTGTTTTTTACAAGCAAGTAAGTGTCATCAGGCATCAGGCACATTCAAGGGATCTGGAAGCCCTTCAAGTGAATTTGCATTCTTCCTTAAAACTACAGTGGTACCTCAGTTTATGAACTTAATCCGTTCCTGAATTCCATTCCTAAACCAAAGCCGTTCTTAAACCGAGGCGCACTTTCCCTAATGAGGCCTCCCGCCACCGGTGCCCTTCCATCATTTGGCTTCTGTTCATAGACCAAGGTAAAGTTCGCTAACTACCAGTACTTCCAGTTTTGCAGAGTTCTTATACCAAATAGTTCGTAAACAGGGCTGTTCTTAAACCGAGGTACAGTACCTGAAAAGTAACAAGTGCAAGGCCTACTCTCCAACAAAGCACTTAAGATGGGTTTATCTTGGTTCCCAAAAGAGTATCTTAGATTATATACAGACAGATCTTCAGTTAGACTAAATTGCCACTCAGGCTTACAGAGAAGTAAATCCAAGAACAGGACTGAATCAATTATCTAAACAAAGTGACAAATGACACTTTTTAATGCTAGTGAAAGTACTTGCTAAACATTAACACTCATTTTGCTGCAGGGCGTACTGGTGTGAACTATTTTCCCTAGTACTTACATTGAAGCCAAGGCTTACATTGCAAGTGTTGATAACCGCCTACGGTTCTGTGGCTTTTGGCCAAATACAGTATTGCAATTTCATTCAATTCTTAAGACACTTGCTGGTTTAAGTAGAAACATAAGCTCCTTGCTTGTTTAATACACAATATATTCCCCTGAAACAAGGTAAATGCATGCTCTAACATCTTTTAAAATGTTGCTAGATGTGAATAAAAGGCAACAAAGCAGAATTATATACTTTTGAAGCAATGCTTTAGATGAATATAGTAATAATATGGGATATCCTTCTCTGTTACTTTAAAACTATCTCTAAGAGCTCTGGTTTTGACTGGAGCAGACCCCAATCAGCCATGAAACTCAGTGAGTCACTTTGAGTCAGTCTCTCTCTCTGACCCTAACCTACCTCACAGGATTGTAGTGAGGATAAAACAAAGGGGGGGGGAGCAGGTTAGGAAAACTGTATGGAAGGAAGGATGACAACCCTTCTCTGCCAGCCCCACTGCTCCGATAAAAATCAAAGTTCCCAGAAGCTGCTTTAAATTGTTTTTCTTTTTCTATAGCTAGGCAATCCAAACATGGATTTCCCTTCCTTTGTTGTTTCCAGTCCATTTTAGCTTTAAAGGTATTTAAAGGGGACTAGAAATCTGTTTGTATTTCCCCTGTATTTTTCTAAGGAACCCACAGGAATTCAGCATCATGTGATGTTGAATGGTCTGCCTGTGCAAGCATATCAGCTTACCAGACAAAACAATCTCCCTCCCCCCCCCCCCACCGTCACAGTTATGGTGGTTCTCTGCCAATTTCTGCTGACAGGGTTTGCTAGGTGACTCCATAATAATAAATAATTAAGAAAAGGATAAGAAAAGAAATGGAAAAGCAACCCGCACATGGTTCTAGGAGGAAACAGTTGTATTAATATATATCTATATTATGCATGTGTGCGCACAGTTGTGCATGTGTTTATATATAACATTTTATGAGAATACATACATACTAAAGCAAAACAGCACACCAAAAAATAATATAGCACCAAAATATAATTCATCATAAAAATCACAAAACCCTTAAATAGAATCAGCAAAACAATGAAGTTTACCCTCATTTTCATGTAACAGGTATTACTCCAATAATAACTCTTCGTGGGTAACAACATCACTTAACACAATTGCTTCAAAGCATTAAGCAAATTATGAGTTCTATCAGTGCTCAAAAAAAAAAAACCACACACACACAAAATGATGAAAACCCAAAGAAACTAGGAAGAGCAGCGAGCATAGAACCTTTGGGGAGGGGCCATTCCACAGAGTTAGGAGAACTACAGAGAAAGCCCTGCCCCCTCTTCTCTTGGCAACTTTACCTCTTGGAAGGGAAGTTACCGTACTTGGAGATCTCAAAGATTATTTTAAAAGGCAAGTGGACTCATACAAGCAGATGTTCAAAGATACACTGACCCCAGGCTTAGGAAGGGCTTTGAAAGTAAGAACCAGCTCCTTTAACTGGGTCCAGATACTAACAGCCACCAGTATAGCTGGTTCAGGATTGCTCCTATTGGTGCCCTTCAGTTATGTAGGCCACTATGTTAAAAGTAGACCCAAGGTTTCTTCAAAGCTGAACCTCCTATTACAGTGTTCAGTGAAGCAACTGGGTATGGTCTGCATTAAATCCACAAAGATCTGGGGAGTTAAAAACTGACTACAGGTCCCAAATGCTGGATATATGCTAGGTATACCCCAAACTGTCCAGCTGCTCATAAGTTCTTTACTCAAAAGTAGACAGAACAACATCTATGCTATATTCTAAATCTTGGATTTTTCATACATTCTCATGCAGGAGCTACACACGCTGTAGTAACGAAAGCATTAGAAGAGCACAAGTAGCAAACAGTATTCTTTTAAGTCAACTTCCGCACAATTTCAATATGCACTTGAAGCTTGTTCAGTTTATCTTAGCCTTAACAAGTTGAACACTTTAAGCTTTATGAGACTCACTCTCATTTCTTCACTCTAATTTCCGCTTGCATACCTGTCAGTAAAACCACACACCATGCTGGGAAGAAACCCTCTAAGTAAATGTTAAATGCGGTAGAAGTGTGTTGTTAGAATTACCACATTTTGCATTAGGAACCCGTTTTAAAATGTGGTATAGTTTAGTTATGGCTACTTTGCAAATAGAATAACATTGCATTATAAAAATAGAATTATCTTGGAAATGCTGCTCATTATCAATATTCAGTGCTTTCTCAGTTTCAGAAATCATTTGCTCACATGCTATAAACAATATGGCTGCATTCGTGTTTCCTACATATGTGTGTGTGTGTAATTCATACTCAGAGTAGACCCACTGAAATCAATGCACTTAAGTCCATTAATTTTAATGCGTCTACCATGAGGATAGCCAGCAATGGTTATCACACGGGCCAAATTCTTCTTAAACTGACAGTTGAATTGGTTCACTGTACATATTATTTTCTCACATTTTCTGCTTTGAACCACCCTGGGATCTTCAGATAAAGGGTTGTATACAAATTTAACAAACAATAATACTAATAATAAATAACTCTACATTCTAACATTTTGTGCTAGCTTCAAATGCTTTCAGTGGGTTAGCTTACCCTGACATGCCACATAATTATGGGTCTTCTGTTTTTATTCCAGTCTCATTTCTCACTTTCCTAACAAGTCGCAGATTGGGAGTCTGTGGCCCCTCAGATGTTTATTTGTGTAATAATTTATGAATCAACTTTTACAGGTGTTTCAAGGTAATTTACAAATATATTGTAAAAACAGCTAGTATGTTGTTGGACTTTAAGCCCCATTAGCCCTAGTCAGAATGGTCAATTGTCAGGGATCATGGAAATTGATAGTTCAAGAGCATCTGGAAGGCCACACATTCTCCATCCCTGCTATAACTAGTACTGAAACAAGAAACATGGGCACACTTCAGATTTCAGGGACAGCAGAAATCAATATATATGACCCAACCCATCCTAACCTTGTTCACTTAGATGCTCTGATGGTTTCCACATAACTTAATTTCAAGTTGAGCATGCTTAGGGCCTGCAGGTTTAATAAGACATAGGGTTGCCATACGTCCGGAATTTTCCAGACACACCTGGAATACTGTAGCCGAAAGCAGTGTCAGGGCGGAAACCGGCTAAATGTCCAGGAATATCCAGACATATGGCAACCGATGTCAGCAGTGTTGTTTTTGCAGATTTCCCTCAAAAATGTCCAATTTCCTTTCAATTTTGTTAAAAAAAGCTCAACAACTTTTCTGTCCAGATGTTCACTTTCTGAAATATGGTAACCCTATAAGACATATCTTGCTATTCAACTAAAAAGCTTTAGCAGTATGTAGAAATAAAATTAAAACAGAAACATAAAAAGACAGTGAACTGTTACATCTCCAAATAATGCTTTGCAGCAGATTTTCTCCTCCTTGAAATGCAGTTATTCTATGGCAAGATCTATAGTCCACTATGTCAGAAACTACATAGTCCACTATGTCAAAAACTGCATTTGATTAGCATTTGTACTCCCCAAGAAGTTTCTGAAATAGCATTAGTTATACATTTTAAATGGCGCTGAGTACACTTTTAGCCTGCCCTTCTATTGAAAAGTTCCAAGGATGCCTTCCATTCTGTCACTGACCAGGTCAAGACCTGCTTAGATTTAATAATGAACACCATCGTGTGTTAATGTGGGCAGTTGTTTAAAGAGTGGTACAACTATAATTATAACTTTGCTTTTATTAGTCTCTTATTAGCCTTTCACCTCCACCTTCTTATGACAAGCACACCCAAGGAGGTTTACAAAACAAAGTAAATACACCATAAGACAAATAAAAATATAGTCATAACCCTAAAAACACAAACACATAGCAGAAGAAGAGGCATAATTCATGTGCAAGCAACAACAACAAAAATTCTCCATAAAACTGGTAAGAAGACTGGTTGGAAGATTGTTCTACGGTTTAGGTGCCACAACTAAAAAGCCCCCTCCTGCCACAAATCATAATTCCATCAGCAAAGAGACAGGAAGGATAGCCTCAGATACCAAACACAAATCTTAGGCAGGTTCATACCGGAAGCCACCATTCCTGAAGTATCCTGGTCCCAAGAATTACGGCATTAAAGGCCAAGGCCAGAGGTCCTCCTTCATGTGCCCCTTTCGTAAGAGGCCCAGAGAGTGGTAACATGAGAACGAGCCTTTCCTGTGATGGCTCCCCATTTATAGAATTCTCTCCCTAGGATGCATTCATTACATATCTTTAAGTAGCAGGCAAAAACATTTCTCTATAACCAGGCCTTTGGCTAAATGACCATTCTATGGTCTTTTAAATGTGGGGTTGGGGGTATTGGTTTGTTTTTGTTTTATTATGTATTTTGTGTTCTCATTCTGTATTTTTATGTTGTGAACTGCCCTTTGATCTTCAGAGTAGTAAACAAATTTTAAAAATAAGTAAAATAAATTTGGAGCCGCATGTTGGGGGAGGGGGGAGAGATTGCTATTTTGTCTCCTTCCCCCTCCTTTTTGATATTTTTGGTGGATTGCTTCATTACATTGTGTCTGCAGTATGGAAGGGCTGTTTGACTATATTTATCTGAACAATAAACTGACAAATATACTCCATACAGCAGAAAATACTTTCTATCCAAAAAATTCAAAACACTGAAAATCACAATTTTTACCCCAGCAGTTTTCATTGACTATATATTAATTCTTTGGTAAATGTTAGCAGTTACAGCTCATTGCCAACAAAGTTGCTCACCATTTTACACTGTTTTTAAAACAATTAAGGCTGAACGTTCATATTTATAGATAGCTGTTTTACATTAGTTAAACACAATCAGCTCTAGTTAGCAAATTAGCATTCTAAAGGGTTCTAAACAAGTCTTCTGTTCCTGTAATGTGATTACTTCCCTATTAACTTCATTTCAGTTGCCAAGCAACATAAAAGCTTTTATGCCACAATTACACTAGGATGAGTTAATGGCACAAAGATTAATCTCATTTTAATACAAAACAGTAAATCTTAATATGCGAACATTTGGGAGAAATAAAATCCAAGATGTACAGTTCAGGGCAAAGATGCTTTAATATACGTACATATTTATTGAAAAATAATATCTATTGAAAAATAATATCTATTGATGATATCTATTGAAAAATAAAAGAAGCAAAAGGTAAATAATTTGTTCCTATATTAAGTCCAAAGTTATATAACACAAACTACGTTGACTTATTTTTGCAATTTGTTAAGGGTCTGTATGAATGAAATTAAATTGCAGCTGTTTATTGGGAAACTGATACATTTTCACTCTTGCAAATACATTTAATTAATTATATTCTTGTATTTCCATGTGGAATAGTTAAAACGATAGCAGTTTATTAGGTAATCTGAAGTACTATGACAAAAAGTATAATAGTCTTGTTTATCCTTAAAGATAAAAGACCAAAGACTGGGGTTTTTTGTTTTGTTTTGTTTTTTAAAATATATTAAATTATTTAAGATGCATTTTGAAGTGAAAAATAAACCATGCTGATACCATACTTCAAGTCTCTGAAATCATGGGGAGCAAGTATAGACCCAGCCTGACGAGAAACCCTGCAGTTCTACCTGTAAAATAAAGGCCTAGGTCAAGAATTCAAAATTCCTTTTTTTTAACAGAGGAATGATGGTTGAAACATGCAGTACCGTTTTAAAGAGACCTGCCAGTTATGAATATATCTTGAAAATCTAAATGCAGCAATAGACAGTGATTCTGAATTTAAGAGGGGAACCCTTGCTGATGAAGTCTCAAAGTGTCAAGGGAACAAGTGTTTGGCTGGCCTGGAGAAATTCAGACCAGTTGGTAGACCAAGTGTTCAGGGGCATGGCAGAGGTGTCACCACTCCCAGGATGACAGTTCCTGTGCTGTAATAGAAAATGAGAGTCTTCGGGGGAAAGGGCATCACTCTAAGGAAGAACAAAATGATGCCTTAGAAGGAACCTATTGGGGGGAGAGCGGAGAACAGATGTCCTCCCATGCCAAGGAGTTTATGACAGGACTACAAACTAGATAGTGACTTTCTTCGTTGGTGTAAAGGTTGCAGGTGTTGCATATCATCTAGCTATCCTAGAAGACAGGACTGAGGAGGAGTCCTGTGGTCATGGTGCACATTGGCTCAAGTGACACGGGGAAATGTAGACATGCAGTCCTGGAAGCAAAATTCAGGTAGAAAGATAGTGTTGATAGGTTCAAGATAATTTCCTTGAAATGCTAACCTTTACATGAGTGGGGCCATCTTGGCAGGCAAGGGTGAGAAGTCTCAATGCGTGGATAAGATGGTGGCATTGGGAGGTTAGGTTTGGAGTTATTAGACACCAAGGAAAGCAGGGCCTGTAGAAATGGAACAGGACCTCACTGTTGGCATTTAAAATAGGGGGTGGGGTGGGGAGGTGGCAGAGCAAGCTTATAAATTGTTAAGGGAAAGCTGACGTGAGGAGATGGGGATTATTCAGTATGGGATCAATCATCTCTCAGGGACGTTTTTCCACATGTTTTTATGCTTTTCCACATGTGAGAAGGGTACAACTAGGCAATGAGTGTGCAGGAGGATGCAAACTGCCTTAGTATTTCTTCCTGAAATGAAAGGCGGTATACAAATTATTTTAACAAAAATAATGACAGCAATTCAAAGACGCTAAAGTGGCGTAAGGTAGAACACCCATGCCATTTGGAAAGAGATACTATGCACAGATGCTTATATACTAGAAGCCTCTGAGAAAAAGTGGGCAAGCTGGAGTGGTTGGTTTTAAAGCTCAGATCAAATATAGTCTGCACAATGGAAACTTTGTGGAATGGACATTAATGATAAGGTATCTCTGAATCCAACTCTACTGAAAGGTCAGGGATGGAGCACACTGGATGTGGTGTCTTTTTTTGCATCAAAGAGGGCACAGAGTTCAACTATCTCAAAAAGGGAATACACCTACACAGAATCATTGGGGATGGCACTAATGGGTCCCATGAGTAATTTAGTACTGGGAATGTACTGCCAATTGCCTGGCCAAAATGCTCATCTTGAGATGTAGGATGAACTCCACAGGTATTCACAGGGCAAAATGATGTAGTAATGAGTGACTTCAATTATCCTCATACAGACAGGGTACATGCATGGCCCAGCCACAACAAAAAAGGTTGTGCTGGGCTTAATCTTAAGTGGTGCTAAGGACCTGGTACAACATGTAACATTGCTGAACTGATTGCTAGCACTATAGTCACCTCCCCAAAATTCAACATACATGCAAGCAGAGACAACTGTTAAGAAAATTCAACATGAACGCACTTCTAAAAAATGTGGGATTGGTAAAAAGGAAGTTGAAAGGGGAAATCAAATCTCTCCAGAATGCTTGTTGGTTATTCAAAATTACAACAATAACACAGATTAGGAAAGGTGCCAACAAGACCAAGAGAATGCCAGCATGGCTAATGACTAGAGTCAAGGTAGCTATTAGGGACAAGGCAGCTTCCTTCAGAAAATGTATGTCTTGTCCAAATGAGAACAAAAAGGAATGCAACCTTTGGCAAAAGCAGTGCAAGCAGACAATAAGGAATGCAAATAAAAGAATTCAAGGAGCACATTATTTAAAACACTATGCACAACAGTAACAAATTATTTAAATACATTAGAAACATGAAACTAGCTAGAGAGGCAATTGTACGGTACTTTGGACGACAAAAGCACCTGTCTGTGGTATATTCACACACAGGTAACTTTGTCGTCCATGACCCACCTTACACAAAGACCACCCTACGCAGAGACATCCAGTCCCTTCTACCACCTGCCACATTAACTAAGGTTAACCTTGTAGGGAGCACAGCTGGTTTGCCTTCTGCCAAGTCCTTGCTCTACTTCAATTACATGGGTGTTGCTGAAAGACCCAGCAACCTTTCCCTAGCTACAAAAACTGCAGAGCAGCAATGCCAAATAGGTATTGCCATGGAGACCCGAAGGACAATGCCCTGCTAAGAGAAGCAAACCTCATTACTGAGCCATTTAAAAACATGTAACAGTAACCTCTTGTTTTTTAGTTTTCATGTTATGAGAGACAAGCAGTATCTCCATTTAAAATGAAAATCTGAGATTCCTGTGTTTTCATCATGGTCTACATGTTAGTCTCCCAGCTCAATCCCAACACAATAGTTACAATTTAATACAATTGTCTTCACAAATCACATCTGTACCTTTTTCAAATGTGGACAGCAAATGCAATACTGGGGGGGGGGGGGAGTCCAAGAATTCTGCCCCTGACAAAAAACAAAAACCCTAGACAGAATTACTGTCAGGAAGCGTAAGCTCAGGACTCATTGTAAGTGCCAAGACAAGATTTCCACAAAGCAATATCTATCTACCTTATAGGGTTTGCATCTATAAGGCGGCCAAGTTTTGGTCTAAACGACAATGAGTTTGTATTTCAACAGGAAATCCTAAGCATTTGCCCTCCCGACCACAATTCAAACCTTTTTATACTTCAACAAAATGAAATATTGTTACGTTTATAATTTGTGGAAAATCAACAAAGATTTATATTAGAAAATGAAACGCAATTACAGATTTTTTAAATCAAAACTTTTGTATATTTTAAGAGTTAGGGTCTTAACTGCAATAATTGCAAGTTACTGACACCAACAGAGCAACTACACTGACTACTGCTTTTATTAACTTAAGACGTATCACTTCTTCTATTTGAGGCAGGAGAGCAGAATCCTTTATTCCCTTCACTTCTGCTGATCTCCAACTAGGGTTGGGTGAATATGTCAATTTCAGTTTATCTTTTTTTTCCCTGTTCTCCACATTTCCACATAGGCTTGCAACTTTTTTTTTAAGTCCTCATGAAAATCCAACAACATTTCAGTGCAAATTTATCCCAAAATTTTCCTTAATAATTGCATGCAATTGCTCCAAATATGCACATTTTTGCAAAGCAATGTCCCCAAATATAATGTATTTTAATGTTGTTTTCACTAATATATGAATTTATATATGCTTTACCCTAGTATGTGCTTTCTTTGTACACATTACTTGGCTGATGAACTGAACTGCAAAATTCAAAGAAATGTGTTTTGGTTTGCACGTTGTTTCAAAAAGTGCAGATTTTAAAAGTTTATGTTTAAATGCAAACTGGATTGAATTTCTCCCCTGTCGCTATCTCCAATGCAATGTTTATACCTTGCAAAAATAAACAAGAAACTTCCTTAAAGCTGCTTATCTGGCTGTATCACCTTCAATTCATGATGTTTCAAAAGTGCTAGGAAGTCTCAAGAGACTTAACACAATGCACATTCTTAAAATAGCATTAAATCAGTTTTAAATAGCATTAAATCTTTCACTATCTATGGAACAGACAGTGTTCTTAATTGTTATTTCAATTAAGAAATTTTGGTTTTCTGTGGTCCAGTCCCCAATACTCAAACTAAGTTGAACCTTGGGAAAGGTTATGTCTGCATATGACTATAATTTAGGCAAGACACCACAGACTCCTGACAGAAAATAGAAATGAAAATGCATCAAGTTTTAATAGCCTTAGTACAAATAATTTGTAATCCCTGCTTGCTGTTTCCCTCAGAGCATTACTAGAACATACCGTATTTAAAGCAGTTCCGTTCCACAGCCCATTTCTATTCACTTTTACTCAAACCTAAATGCACAGAAATACAACTTAGGCTGAAATTGCTAGAATATTTGCTTGGAGAAAAGTTACACTGAACTTAATACAACCTACCTACTTCCATGTTCAAATTAGCAGCTTGAAATACAAGTTTCAAGTCGAATTTGCACAGAGTTGTTTGAATCAGAGAGGGGCGGAGATGTCTTCACCTGATACACATGGCCTTCTTGTTTCCTTGCCCCTGTAATTCCTGGCATTAAGCGTTTATGTGCTCTACCGCACCAGCACAACAACTGTTAAGGGTATGTTCACATTACCGGTCACGCAGCATCCAGTTTCCTTACACATTGAAGCTGGTTTCAGAAACAATACACGGAGCAGCAGTATTTATCAATAAGCTACAGGTTTGCTATGGGTTGTGGCTAATGTCTTGCGAATGTGGCTTCAAAAATTAGCGGATGGAAGCACACCGGATGTAGTAAGTGGTAATGTGAACATACCTTAAGGCAAAACCCTAAATGATAGTTTGCATTTGATACATTTAACACGCTTTCAGGAAAGAGGTGAACAGACTGTGTTATTGCGGACCAACAGTTTAGTTCTTCTAATTTATTTTATTTTTAAAAAATAGGAGTAATAGTACATTTGCTTAGGTAACTGTGAAAGCATGAGTTTTTAGTGGATAAAGCTAGGGTCCCCAACACAGAGTCCCTGAACCTTCCATTTCTTATTTTTTAAGTGTGTGTGTTTTAATCGCTTGGGTAATGCTGTGCTGCTAAGTGAGGCACCCAGCCCCCCCACCCTCATATCTCCCTTTTCCCAGATTGCCTCTGGGTCCCATGTGGCTGTTCTGTCCACTTTATTTCTTTGGCTGTTGGGGGAGGTGGTTCTCCCAGAAGTTTTTTCTGTTATTGTTTTTTTCAGAGGTGTGTGGCTTGCCTTGGTTTTACTGGGGGTTTTGTGGAAGAAGGATAATTGCCTGTGGTTTTTTGTTTTGTTTTGTTTTGGAGGTTGTGGGTGTTTTGCCTGTTGTGCGTGGAGGTGTCTAAACATCTCTGGTTTTTCGTCCGTGAAATGGGAATTTCGTGATTTTTAGATTTCCAAATGTGTCCCCAGGCCCCAAAACACTGGAACCCAGAGGAATCAAGCATATGCATTACAATGAAATACATATGATACTATGGAAACTGAGAACAGGGTGCAAAAAATGATTACTGTAGGTTCCATAGCATGAGTTCTTCACCCAATATGCATTTTGCTTTGTAAATGCTTTGTCGAAACTAAATAATGTGCATGACTTTCCTCTAGAAGTGCTGAGAGGATTAGTCATTGTTTGGAGCATGATTCAGGAAGGTAGAGTGCTAAGTGCTAAGCCTATTCAGCTTCTCTAAATCATTTACTGGAAAGAAAGCTATCAATGTGTATTATGGCACATGCATATGAACAAAAATTCAGATGGCTTGGCCAGTCATTTGCACTTGATAAGCAGTGCATCATTTATTCCTTCCCTCCTACATATAGAGACAAAACCACATTTTATTTACCTACAGCTGGAATAATGCACACCTTCAACTGTATGTTGATAACACTAAATCACAATCTATGCCAATTCATGCGGCATGAATGAACTGCTTGGTACAAATCCTTCAAAGCACAGCGTAAAAAACATCAGAACTACAAATATAAACAATAGTGTTGGAAATAACCCCCCCCCCCAAAAAAAAACACCTTATCAGAATTCTAACATTTATCATTTAATGGCTTTTGTTCACGTGTATTTTATGAACATAAATGACAACAAAGCTAAGAAAGAAGCTGGCGAGAAATAGTAAAATTTTAAGCATCTAAGACTGCAATCCTAGGTACAGTTACTTGGGAGTAAGCCCCACTGAACTCAATAGGACTTACTTCTGAGTAAAAGCCATAGGATTCAGTTGCATGATGCTAAATTTGTTCAAAGGTATTCTGTCAGCAAAAGGGGGGAGTGAATAATTCATATGCTAAGTAAAAGCTATACCACTGAGCTTTTTTACTTCATATCATTCTCTTTTATAATAAAGCTGTTATTTCCCTTTGGTGATAAACAGCAGTATCCCCCCTGCAACCATTCATTTAGCTAAGATGCAAGTTTTCCCAAAAGATAGCATGAAACAATACCCAGATTTTAACATTTCAACTGAGTTCTGCCACAGTCTACATGCATTTCCATGTGTCTAATATTTATTCAGAAGTGTGGACAGGGGGAGGGGATTTAATAATTCCACAAAGATTATAACTGCCACACTTGTTCTTTCTGCAAGGACAGCACTTAACACTGATAAACATTCTGGACACACACAGAGTGATACTCACATAACAACATATGCAGAGACTCAAGTGTAAAAGCAGTGATGAATGTACTTGCACCTGATTATATCTAACACACTGCAAAACGAAGGACCCAAAATGCTACAGAGATACAGTCTGAAAATAGTTAAAGACAGATCACTCAACTCACCGAAAGAATGAATACAAGTATCAATAAGGTCATCTAGGCTGGCTCCCTTGGCTAAGTGACCCAAAGACATTGTTATGTTGAACTCAGCAGTTCTGGCAAGATCTGAATGGGAGCAACAAATCTCCTCCAGCTCAACAGCTGCCTTTGGATCAATGCTGCATCCTTGTGAAGCTTTCCTAAAGGGGAAAAAAATAGAAGAATTACATGTGAGAGCACCAACACTTAAGTGAGAAATTTAACAACAGTCTCTACAGCAGGTTGGAAAAGAAGACGCTTGACTATTAAGCTCACAGGAATCGGGCTATTCAAACACTCCCCTCCCACCTAGAAAATGCATCAAATAAGGTTCCCTGTTTTGTAGAAGACATTCCCTTCTACAAATGTACTCATTGCTCCATGTATTCTGAGAGCCACATGTGGCTCTCACAGCACACAGACCTCTTCATTATTGTGAAGACATTTTATCCATTACTTTTTAAAAAGCATACATTAGAAACAGCAAACAAACTAACAACCACACCTTGCACCGTCAATTCAATTCATCCAAATAAAACAAGGCAGCAAAAAATGGGAAAAAATTCAAATAAATGTCCAGCTTCTGTGGCACATTTTGTAAATATAAGACTGCAGAATTCTGGGAAACTGCATGCTTATTTCTACTGCAAACAAACAAACAAAAAGACAGCTTGAGAACATCCATAAAGTAACAAGCTCTGGTCCTCCATCTAAGTTCTGGGCACTAGGACTTCCCTGGCCTCCCCCACAACCACTTTTTGCAAGGACTAAACAAGCAGCTCCTGAAACCCATAATACTTCTACAGCCACTTTGGAAGCTAGTTGCTCAGAAAGAGAAAGGCATTTTGAGAGATGGGTATCTGGAAGAGTGAGGAAGTGCTTGAACCTTTTTCCTGCCAGCAGCTTCAACCCTCCAGTTTCCGTACCCACAAGATGCTTCCTCCCCTCCCCATTCTGTGGGGTTCAAAACAAGTGTTCCAGGTTATTTTGGAATACACCCATTATTTTGATACATTTCATAGAGATTTGATCAGTTCTGTCACATGGATCGGATCCATCTCCCCATAAAACTTAGAAAGGCATTGTAAATTAACTATATCCCAAACCTTTGTGACTCAACTGATGATGCCAATTTCTGCTTTGACTCCTTAGCTATCAGTAATTTTGCATCAGCTTACACCTTATCATTTTTTAAAGAAGATTTATTTTATGTATTTTTATACCATCATACAAGTGCATTCCCAGGCTGGTTTACAAAAATTAATTCACCCTCCTGCTCCTTAGCACAAACCTTTAAATAGCCTAGTAAAACAATGCAAAAATCCACGGCTATCTTAATAACTTGATTAAGCTAATGCCTGTACCATTTCTGGTACAATATACTTTTCCTTCATAGTTGTGTTACATTTTTTATTTTTAAAAAGTAATGATATACAGAAAAAAAACAGTTTATGGGTTCCTTCTCCTTTTTCATACTCTGAAATAGCCAGAGAACCAAGGTGAAACTATGCAAATAGACAGGGGACCTATTCTTAACAGTTCTCATTATGTTCAAAATGGAGTAGAATGTGCATGGCCATTAGGGTAGCACAGGCATCCAGAGAACAGGAAGCTGCCTTTACACTGCATCAGACTGGTCCATCTAGCTCATTACTGTCCACAGTGATAGGCAGAAGCTCTCCAGGAGTTCAGATAGGGTCCTGTCCCAACCATGACCTAGCATGACCCAATTCAGCCTAGAGCTATATAGTGAACTTAGATACAGTCCTTCACCTTCTCTCCAAATGAATGGCTGCCATTCACTTCTGTGGAAAATATGTAAAGCGCGCTACTTGGGAACACTGTTGCAGAGCGGGACAAAATATGTTCCCTTTTTGGAGAAGCACTCTAAAGTAATAATGGGTGTTTGTTTCTGAACTTTTAAAAATGTAGGGCCACCCCACATTTTGAGGAATGCTCTGCCAAGACGAACATCCATTAAATATATACATATCCGTAGAGGCCTAAGACTGTTACAATTAGGACAGAGGGTCCATGGCACATACCCATCAACTGTCTGGGACATTCCGTTTTGCAAGAGCACAGTGGCCAAAAACGTGCAAGATCATGGCCAGGTGTGTGCCTTGCATGAGATTGTGGAGCCCCAAAATGCAGGTTTCTTGGTGCCGTGCACTTGCACAGGTCACAGGACTTGCACTGGAGTGCGGCCCGGAAGACACACAGCCCAGTTTTGCACTGGGACACGCTGGAGGGTACGGTGGGCACCATTCATATACCAAACACTACCACAGATATATCAACACTTTCAAAAGGAGGGAATTCATGCCTTGGCTTTTGAAAAACAGGGGGTCAGCAGTACTTAGGTGACTGGGAACCACTGCCCTAAAGAACTGTCAGATGAATATCATCTAGAACTGGTGATTTGCTACTTTTTACAGCTTGTTAGCTAGGAGTCAATCTGCATGCTCCTTTAAACACATCTTTGAATACTGTGGATTCCCATGGTGTTGTCATTTCCCCCCTTTTATTTTCAGCCAAAATCAGCTGCACAGAGCCCTAAGCAATCAGGGCCACAGTGTAGTTAAAGTGGGAATTAATCCTTTGCCTTTTTTACCATTTTCCCACTGAAAATCCCCACTAAATTGGTTATTTGCTGCCATGAGCAATGCTGCACATCAGCGCTGCCCACCTTCATGTTCTCATCATTTTATGACGCCCAGGCAAAGTGGGAAGGAGGAAATTACATTTCACTCATCCAAAGTTCCAGTTGGCAGTCCAAAGACAATTCCAGTTTAGGTTCCCCATCCCATTTCAGCCTTAGCAGCTGGGAAAAGGCAGCAAAAACTAGGCAAAGCATTTTCTGATTCACAGGCCAATGGAGATGATCCACCTTAGAACCATCTCAATTACTGATTTCCAGAGAAGTAGCCATGTTGCAGGAAAAGCACAGTGTCTTGTGGCACCTTAAAGAGTAAAAAATGTTTTGTGGCATAAGATTTCATGGACTACCACCCGCCTCATCAGATATTTACTCACATCATATAATTGCAGTCCACTTCATCAGCTATTGAGGCTTTTATAAGCTCACTTGTGGGGAGGGGAGAGTTCCTCCTACAATCCCTTTCCGACGGTTTATCAGTCAAGTGCTAACAGCCAAAGGAACTAACCCAGCAAGACCCAACCACTTTTTAAATGAGTTTTGAATTAATTTTAGTTTTCTTTTGATGCTGTTAGCCACTCTGAGTTACCACTGGCAGAGAAAGATGAGGTAAAAATTGAATGAATATGCTGTCCTACAAACACTGCCTCACATGGAGTTTCTGTCCTCACATCTTCAGAAATAAGATCAGTAGGAAATCTCTGCACCGACTACATCCATTATTACCTTCAGAGAAACCCTGTGGTTTCTCTGCAAGTGCTCACGTTTTGCATATATGAAAATGTCTTACAGCACTGTGATATTTGTTGCAGTACATTAATCACACTGCACAAAAAACACCAGGCGACATCTAACCGTGAACTGCTAAAACATAACATACAAACAAACCCTTAATCACACAGTACAGGGACCCAAACTAACCACAAGCTCCCTCTGTCTGACAATAAAGGGAAGAGGCTGAAATAAATTACCATATTTTTTGCTCTATAAGACTCACCTTTTCCCTCCTAAAAAGTAAGGGCAAATGTGTGTGCGTCTTATGGAGTGAATGCAGGCTGCGCAGCTATCCCAGAAGCCAGAACAGCAGGAGGGATTGCTGCTTTCACTGTGCAGCGATCCCTCTTGCTGTTCTGGCTTCTGAGATTCAGAATTTTTTTTTTCTTGTTTTCCTCCTCCAAAAACTAGTTGCGTCTTGTGGTCTGGTGCGTCTTATAGAGCGAAAAATACGGGGTACATTGCAGTCAGACTGTAGACCCCTAAGTCACTTCAATTGTCCCTGGACATTAATTGCGTAGGGTCAAAAAATAAAATTGACTAAGTCTGAATAAAAGGATTGTCTTCAGTAAATTATACCCGTTACATTGTACTGAATGCTATGAATCTTGTAAAGTTCCTGCCCTGGAGGAAGTGTATCATAAGTCGCCGTGAGCATGCTCCAGCTATAAAGCCACAACCAGCACAGTGGGGTAAGGGACTGTCATCTGCCCTGACTTTTTAATGTACCTGAAGAGAACAGCTGACTCAAACAGACCTGCTTGAAACATCAAGCCTGACAAGTGGCTGAGACTTCCTGCTCACTATTCTGGAGGAAGTGTGTAACTGGGGCCTTGTAATCATGCCCTAGGCTGGAGTTTATAGTCACAAACACAGGAGAGACAAGGGTCTGTCAGTTTGACTTGAGTAGTATGGACAGTCTTCCCTTTTCTGCCTCTGAATTAACCTGTGATGGAAGAGTAGGTTTGACAAGAGCGGGCTCTGGGATACGGTGACTCTTTTTATCCTGTACTATTATTGTATTAATTAGTTGTGACTCATTTTTCTCTTAGTTTCTGATGGTTCTAGGGTGGGTATATCTGAATCGTTTATTATATTGGCTGCTAGAGTGAAAAAATAAATGTGTATTTTTTGCTAAAACAAAGGTTGCTGTATTCATGAATTTTGCACTGATATTTAGTCGAACTGTTATTTTCTGAAATACTGAACTGAAGGTCTGTTTCAAGTTTCTTGTAGCATTTTATTGTTAGATGGTGTTTCATGTTGTTTGCTTGTTGTGCTAGGATCTTTGAACTTCCTTTTGGAGAAAACAGCAGGGTCAAATGTATTATCATCCTATACAGCTCTGATTGGTGATCTATTTATTGAGGCAGATTTCTGCAATATATTACACCGGAGCATCAGCAATACTATGCACATATCTGTAACACACATTTTATAAGTGCAAGAGTTTCGTTAAACATACTTAATGTTCATTCTGCCCTTCATAATGAGCTAATGGTCAGATTTTCCATGCTGCATACAGGTGACCACAAATCTGAAACCAGGCTCCTGGCAAGCATGACTATCAGTCTTCCTAAAAATACTTAGCCTCTTTTAGCATCTCACAAAAAGGTCAGATGGTGTTAGACCCAGTGCTTTTTCTTTTTTTGGAAAAAAGGTGCCAGTACTCACCATGAAGTTGTTACAGTAAGTGCCATAATTTTAACATTTGAATAAATAAGGTGTCTGTACTGTGTACCCTTGAGTACCCTCTGAATAAAAGCACTGACCATTTCCACACAGCACAAAATTATGCCTTTCAGCCTTTCTAGTGCTATGTGTGCCACCTGTTGATAATATTAATAGTGAGACAGAACCACAGAAATCAAATCTATATTCTCATCAATGCAGGTCTCACATTCATGTTACAGACAAATGCAGAAACACCACTAAAACTCAAGATATAATGCTAAACAAGATATAATGCTAAAACTCAAGATATAATGCTAAATATTACTAACATGAGCTACAGGGAGCCTTGGGCTCACACTTCTGAAACAGCTGCAAGGAAGCAGTAGGAAGCTTTGGTTCATTCTTGTAATACCAAACTATGGTTTAATGTTATGCCTGAACACAGCCAAGGTGTGTAGATCCACCCTTAAGAGAGGGAGGGGAAAAGAACATGCAAGGATGGATGTTTGTCCCCAGTATCTTACTTCTGTGAAATTCGGAAAGGGTTTGTCTATATTTTTTGTAATTCATTTTACTGTACTGCAAATTCCCTTTGCAAAAATTATGTGGTCCTACAACAAATCTGCTTCTGAATGCAGCAAGCAGCAGCAGCAAGCACTTTTTAAAACAACAACAGGGTGGTAGAAAAATTACCGTATTTTTTGCTCTATAAGACTCACTTTTTCCCTCCTAAAAAGTAAGGGGAAATCTGTGTGCGTCTTATGGAGCGAATGCAGGCTGCGCAGCTATCCCAGAAGCCATAACAGCAAGAGGGATTGCTGCTTTCACTGCGCAGCGATCCCTCTTGCTGTTCTGGCTTCTGAGATTCAGAATATTTTTTTCTTGTTTTCCTCCTCCAAAAACTAGGTGCGTCTTGTGGTCTGGTGCGTCTTATAGAGCAAAAAATACAGTAGCTCACAATATTTATTTGTAAGAAGTTTTGGGGACCCTGCACAATTTGTGCGGTGGCAGGGAGCGATTTCTCCCTGTGTTCCTTGGGGGAAGGATTCAGGCTCTGAGACAGCTTGCCAATGTTGCTCCCCCTGCCCCGCCAAATCTGACTTCACATCTATGCCCTGGGATTACACTAGAAGATAAGGGGGAACTTCCACTTCTTTTCCCCATGCTCCCCACTAAGGAAACCACTGGGGGACAGATTGGTGCCACCTTGTTCGTTCCGCTGACATACTGAAATGTTGTTCATGACGGAAAAGCACTGTCATGCGCTGCCCATGGTCAATACCTGTTTTGGGAGGGAAGCACTTTGACTCCACCCACCCAATATTTTCCTGCAAAAGTCGGCTCCTCTTTTACTAGCAGTAAAGGTCAACGCCTAAACTTTGGACCGCCGGCCCCCTGGACACCCAGTGCAGAATCATGAGCGGGATCTAATTATATTAAAGCCTTACTTGTCGGTTCCATATTTATTAGTGAAAACGAAAGTGAGCCCTTGACTTAAGCCTCCTGATGCTCTGCTCATTTGGGCACACAGAAACAGGGGGGCACATTTTTTGGCTAGGTTAAAGGAGTAACCTTGTACAGAACCAGCTGGTCCTCCTTTTACTTTTCTAATTGAAGCGTGTGGCTGTTGTTTTTAATGCTTCTCTCAGCTCACTCACCACCATCCATATAGAAACGTCTAGCTGCTTTGGGAAAGGGAAGATAGATAGATAGATAGATAGATAGATAGATAGATGATAGATATAAACTCCATGCACTCCTCGCCCCCAAGCTGAAAAAGTTCGACGCTTCCCCGCCTTGCCAAGCGTCTTTGTTCCCCGCTGCCCTCCGTGTGGATGGAAGAAGATGCCCGTCGGAAAAACAAAAGGAGGGAAGCCGGGACTCAGACGAGACGTGCGCCAGCAGCTGAGGGGAGCGAAGGAGGGAAGCAGCTCGGGGCATCTCTACGGACACTTACAGGGTCGGGCTCCTCCTGCTCTTGGCGCTCTCCATGTCTGCGCCGACCTCAGCCCTCCCGCCGGGTCGCCTCGAGGCTCCCTCGGAGCGCCGCGCGCGCAGAGCTCAGCGCCGCCTGGCCGCGCGCGCATTGCTGCCCGTCTCCGCCGGCGCCCTCGTGCCGCCCAGGCTGGCGGGGAAGGTCGAACTTTTGCGCTCGCCCAGCAGCGGAGTCGAAGGCAGCCTGGAGCCCGGAGCCGGAGGGGAAGGGAGGGGCTAAGCAGAGCTTCTCCCCCCTCCCTTCCTCCCTCCGGCTCGAGGAAGTGGTGCTCCGAGGCCGGGGCGAGTCTCCGGAGGTGGTCATGCGCGCGCGAGGGTTGGCTAGATCAGGGCTGCTCAAAGCCCGTTCCTTCCTCGCCCGCGAGGGACCTCCTTTCTGGGGCAGCCGTCGACTTCGAGCGGGACCGGCGCCTTTTATTTTTTATATATATTTTTTGCTCATTTGGGGAGACCCTCAGGCTTTCGAAAGCGGCGTCACGTGGCGGAGACCCCGGGGGGTGAGAGGGAGGGAGGGAGGGGAAGCTGCACCGGTTGAATTTCTGCCTGTCCTGTAGCGCTTACCCAAACCGTTTTGCTGGGAAGAAAAGGCGCCTCGCGGAGCGGTCCTGTCCTGCGTTTGCACTTGTTTCAGTGGGATTTAATAGGACTGCTGTCTCAGCCTGCCGGCCCGTGCTGTTTGCTTAAGAGTAGCCTCACTGGCAGGCTCATATAGGTGAGATTTCCCCCAGGTAAAGGGTTTGGAAGACTGAAATCGGACTTTCACATTTCTTTGCTCCAAAGAGCTCTTTCTGTCAATATATTTAGTTACAGGTAGGTAGCCGTGTTGGTCTGCTGTAGTCGAAACAAAATTTAAAAAAATCCTTCCAGTAGCACCTTAGAGACCAACTAAGTTTGTTATTGGTATGAGCTTTCGTGTGCATGCTTGGTATCTGAAGAAGTGTGCCTGCACACAAAAGCTCATACCAGTAACAAACTTAGTTGGTCTCTAAGGTGCTACTGGAAGGAATTTTTTTATTTAGTCTATATATTTGATATTGTCAATAATAGTGTCATTGGCAGGGGTGGGGAGATTGTCCGCATCCTTATGGGCATTGCTAGTGCCTTAAAAATCAATACAAAATGAGAGCTTTGTGGCTCCTTAACAGCTAGCCAACTTATTGCACATTTTGGGGATTATAGTTTATTTCATCAGATGCATGAAGTGTTACCCTGAGTTGACAGGTGTATGGGGTCAAAAGCAAAAAGTACAGTATGACAATTCTATGTAGTTGGAAATAAGAAAAAATCACAACAGCGATAATTGGTGATAACAGAATCATCCCAGTTTTGTCTGGGCTCCCAAACTCAGTGGCTCCCAAACTTTTTAAGGCTGCTGCCCCTTTGGTTCCATAAACTCATCCCCAGGGCATCCTACCCTATAAAAAGCAATATTCAGAGTAGTGGTTTGCACAACCCACTTAGGAAGATAATAACATAATAAAATTCAGAACAGTAACAATTAATTCCCATATGGGAATCAAACCGGCAACCTTGGCACTACGAGCATCATGCTCTAACCAACAGAGCTATCCAGCTTCTGTTCCTGGTTCATTCTATTCTTATTCTTACATGAAATCTTGTGTTGCAATAAATCTTCATGGTTCCAAAAGACTCACTTGTGCTCATGGCTCTGCACTGGATCTGTGCTCATGCCAGGAAGAGTGAGGCCAAGAGGAAAAGCTGTAGTTCAATGGCAAAGCAAATGTTTGCATTCAGATCCCAGGCTCAGTCCCTGACATCTCCAGGTATCACAGGGAAGGCCAGTGTGTGAAATCCAGTCAGACAACCTGTTTATCAATTTGTGTGTAGATAAATAGACAGCATTGGCTTTTTAAATGAGCATTCATTAGGATTTGGTTTGTAAAGCATGGACCACTTATAAATGCCATCTCCAACCCTCAAAAGATTCCATCAACAGTGTCTCCGAAAAATTATACACATTTGGGAAAATAGGCAAACAAATGCCAGTGTACTTACTGGAAGAAACAAAGATCACCTGTGTTGAAGCAATGATTCTTCAACATCAATTTCGTTGGACTGGTCATGTTTGGATGCCCTGATTATCGTCTTCCAAAGCACCTACTCTATTCTGAACTGTAAAATGGAAAGCATAATGCTGGTGGTCAACAAAAGAGGTTTAAAGACTCTCTCAAGGCAAATCTAAAAAATGTAGTATAAACACCGGCAATTGGGAAACACTGGCCTGCAAGTGCTTCAATTGGAGAACAGCCTTTACCAAAGGTGTCATGAAATTGAAGATGCTTGAACTCAGGATGAAAGGGAGAAATGGGCTAAGAGGAAGGCACGTTTGGCAAACTCTCACCGTGATCAACTCCCATCCGGAAACCTATGTCCCCACTGTGGAAGGATGTGTGGATTCAGAATTGGCCTCCACAGTCACTTAGGGACTCACTGTTAAGACCAGGTTCATAGAAGACAATCTTACTCGGCTATGAGTGATCACCAAAGAAGACATACTGATTAGTTTGCAGAGTGGTTAGAAGATGTTGGCTATTTAATGATTTTGTGAGGTGGTTTTCCTCTGTTATCTTCATTGCATAAAGTCCTATCTTTGAAGATGGTTTGTTGTGAATGACCCCCACCCCATCAACTATAATTGTGCAACCAATTTCAATCCATGCTTCAGAAAAAAAGAGCAGCTCAAATCTGTGCTTTGTAATAACGCAACAATGCAGTCCCTTAGCTTTATCTTGCAATGTAAGTACTTGTAGCAGGTCTCTGAAAGGATCAATACAACCACTTTTACAAACATAGTAAGTAAACTAATTCCTTACAATGCAAGATTAACCCCCCCACACATATTGTGTCTCTGGAAAAGGGAAGAGAAGAAAAAAAGATTGGAACTCTGGACTTTTCATTAAGAACTCATAACTCAGATGTGGAGCTGAGCACATAGTGGTATTTATTTATCTGTCTGTAAGAGGTTTTTATCTACCACTCTTCAGGGGAGATTACAAAGTGGTTTACATAATAAGATTAAAATAATGAGTATTCGTAAAAATTACCGTATGCAATAAAACAAAATAAAACCAGAAAAGCAAATGGGGGAAAACCCCTTATTGAAATGCTGGGTTTTTGTCATGCTTGGTTCTCACACTAGGTTCCCTCTTTTCCCTGTAGAGACAGTTGGAGGAGAAAAGGGCCACCGCAGCTGGAACACACTGGTGTTTCTGCTGCTGCTTCCATCTTCTCAGGCTCAGAAACAATATGGGACTTCAGAAGCCTCCTGCGGTGGCTGTTGCAGGAGGAAAGGAACATCTCTGCTGGAGCACTGGGAGCTAAATGGAAGAAACTCAACAAGCTGTTATAGTATATGTTTAACTGATTCATGCCCTTGGGGTGAACAGTAAATGGGATTGGCTGTTTGTAGTCCACTCAGCCCAGACGTTCCGATGGGAGGGCACAGAACTCATCATGCCATCTGATGTCACATTCTGTTAATTATTGAGATCTGTTTCACCACCAGTGTTTTCAATCGCTGAAGTGCAAAATGTGGAAGTAAAATTCCAGAGTTGTTTACCTACCAACATTTTAAACCTGCAGGGGCATATTAGTCCCACCAAACAAAAAATTCCTCACTTCCTGTCTTACTCAGCACGCCTTGTGTGACCAACATGTTGAAATTCCCCTTCTTGACTCATGCTGAACAATCAGGTGTTTTAGCTTGGATTACAGTGTCCATTAAACATAAAAATATCAAGATGCTTCCTACTGTCACAGTGCTGAACAGGAGATTTGGCTTATTTTCTGCTCTATGTTTTGTCTTCCTCTGGTTGCCAGGCATTGTGGGGTGCAAAGCGGTTCATCCTGTTTCCCTCTCTGCACCACTTCGTTAGTATTATTTTTGGCAGCTTCCTCTGCTAAGTAGTTTTAACTATGGAGCCAGAAATATAGAATAAAATAAAAGCAAGAGAGAGCCCATGTGACTTAACTTTCAAGGACTATGCTTTGATAGTTTGTGGCATTGCAATTAATATGTTGTGAGTTGTGTTGTTGCAACTATGATATAAAATTGAAAATTAATAAAAACATTTTCAAAGAGACGGAGAGAGCGAGCACCAATGTGGTGTAGGGTATCGGATTAGGAGCTGGGAGACCAGAGTTCAAATCCCCACTCAGGCACAATCTCGCAGTCTAGCCTACCTCACAGGGTAGTTGTGGATTTTAAATGAGGAGGGGCAGGACCATGTATGGCCATTTGAGCTCCTTAGAGGAATGCAAATGTAATACTAATAACTGAAAATAATTATTATAATGTCGAGAGGGATAACTGGAAGTTATTTGGTCCAACTTCCTGCTCACTGCACAATCTGCTGGATGTTCTACAGAACCCCTGACAGATGGTCAACCAGACTCTGCTTAAATGCCATCAGAAAAGATAGACATCTTTATGCCTTCAGTATGCCAGTATAAAATAATTTACAATAGTACTTGGTGTCTCATCACAGAACAAAATGTGCAGAACCAAGCTGCAGAAGTGTTGAAAACATAATTCAAAAAATGACTCAAAATTGCTTAAGGCTCAGTCCTGTGTTCCTTGTGAGGTGTCCTGGGGGGCCATAGGAGTTTGTGGCCTCTCTCTCTTTGTAGAGCAGAAGTTGAGGTCTCCTTTTTGCAGATGCTGAAATATACCCTCTGCCATCAAAGCTTTGGTGTTGAGAACCAAAAGAAAGTGCACTGGGGACTCATTCTCTCAACACAGACTGGAACTGGAGCATGGAGGGGGAAGGCGGGATTACAATAATAAGCAAGTAAGCAAGCCAAAGGAGGAGAGGGGAAACACACAGCTTCCACTGAGATTTTGGGGTTTGGTGGCTCCTCCACCACAACCACCCCTTTTGGTGTCTTGACCCTGTGAGGTTGCTTTTTTACTAAATATGATCTTGACCCAAGACCAGCCTGAGACCTTTGGGTTCCTGAAGCAGGTTTGCCACCAATGCTCCCGCCCCGAACATGCTGCCTGAGGCAGGTCACTTTAGGTTGCCTCTCCAGTGTGCCTGCTATGCTAGAGCAGCAAGCTAGCTTAAGAGCTATAGGGCAGACACATGATAAACTTTCTAGTCACTTTCCACCCCTCAGAATTTGCTGTCAGAGGCAGCTGTCTCCCTCTGCTTCTTGGTAGGGCAGGCCCTGTCTTGACCTAAAATGATGTCGATGATGATGTTAATTCAGATTATTATTGACTACAGTAGCTCTGAAGGATTAAGTAAAAATCACTTTCCTTTTATTGTTAAAATGCTTATTGCCTATATTATTAGGTACAGTGGTACCTCGGGTTGCATACGCTTCAGGTTACATATGCTTCAGGTTACAGACTCCGCTAACCCAGAAATATTCCCTCAGGTTAAGAACTTTGCTTCAGGATGAGAACAGAAATCATGCAGCGGCGGCACAGCAGCAGCAGGAGGCCCCATTAGCTTCAGGTTAAGAACAGTTTCACGTTAAGAACGGACCTCCGGAACAAATTAAGTACGTAACCAGAGGTACCACTGTAGTTTGTTCCAATAAAAAAAACTCCTGACAATGGAAGTAGATCTCGCCATCTCAGTTGCTGTATTTACATTTAAAATGTCTAAATTCAGGAAGCAGAAATTAGTTACCCATAGGGATATCTTTTGGCACAGCAAACAGGGATGATAAACAGAGTGTTGTTTTAACCTTTTCAAAATGCTTTCAAAGCTTGCTGTTGTGAGATGCTGATGAGGAAGTCTTTGAAGATAAAAATAGCTGAATGAAAGACAAGCCTTTAACAGCTTCTCCTCCTCCCCTCCCCCAAGCTAAATTTAGTTTTATTCAGTCTTTACAAGGCAACTCATTTCTTGTGGGCACATAGCAACATCAGTAACACCATGGCACAGTAAACGTCGTAAGAGTGCTTCATTTTTAAAGTAGACTTCAAAAATCTGCCTGGGATTCAGTAGTGTCAACATAATACATTAAATTCTATGCAGTACTATGGAAATACACAATTGTCTTCTGAGAAAGATAAGAAATTGTTTTACTTTTTTTTGGCCATAATTGAAATACAACCGACTTTTCCCCCTTAACATCCCAAGAGAATTTCCTTATCGTAAAAAGTCTTATCTTTTGGGACAGCGGTTTGTTGCACATGACATCCCAATCAACTAAAATTATACACCCTGAATTTGCTGGAATACAACTGAATCCCATGAAAGAGAGTGACAGTCTAGACTCTAGATGCAGCCAACTGATTATTTATTTATTTATTATTAAATTTGTATACCGCCCTATTCTCACAGATCTCAGGGAGGTTCACAACAAACTTGCATGCAAGTGCATTTAATGCAACAATCTAGCATGCAAGCGCATTTAATGCAGCTGATGGTCAGGATCGCAATGGCTGCACCATCTTAGAGAAGAACTGCACTCTTCATGGTTCATGTGCAGAAATACGAGATATCCTTGCCAAAGAGGGAAACATCTGGATTTCTACAACAAATCGGGGAGGGAAAGAGAGAAACTGTGTTTAGATGTCTTAATTTTCTTGGGATGTTTGATTTCCTCTCCCCATTAAAAATTAAGAAAGATGGAGAGCAAATGCATCAGCGAGAAAAGCAGCTCACATTTAACAGCTGCTGATGCCCCAGGTGATCTAAGGAAGAAGTCACTGTTGACTGCCCTCTGCATGCAGAGAATTACCCTGCCAGCTGGCAAGGAAACGAGAAAAGAGGCATGCTGGGACCAAGCCCATAGGTAGGAAACCAGCAGGCAGGAAGTAGGAATGCTGGGCCTCAAAAAATATATACATTATTTGGAATGGTAAAATCTTTCGAGTATGTTTTTTATCTAAGAAGAGGAATTCATGTGTTTTTCCCCCACTGAAGCAACTATAAGCAACTATAACAGTTTAATGCATTCCCCTTGGACCAGAAAACTCAGATGAGAGTGGATTAGAACCCTGGTATTTCCAGTTCTTTCCCAGTAGTGATGTATGGAAGTGAGAGCTGAACCATAAAGAAGGCTGATTGCCGAAGAATTGATGCTTTTGAATTATGGTGCTGGAGGAGACACTTGAGAGTCCCATGGACTGCAAGAAGATCAAAATTATCTTCTTGCAGATAGATGACAGAGGACGACAGAGGACGAGATGGTGGGACAGTGTTCTTGAAGCTACTAATATGAGTTTGATCAAAATGCAGGAGGCAGTGGAAGACAGGAGTGCATGGCGTGCTCTGGTCCATGGGGTTGCGAAAAGTCGGACATGACTAAACGACTAAATAACAACAAGGGTGTGATTGCGTGCTAAGCATTTCCTATGCTGTTTTCTTTCATTCTATTTATTATTGCATTTATATCCCACCTTTCCTGCAAGGAGCTCAAGTTGGAGAGTGTATGAGTCTCACCTTCCACATTTCACCCTCATCACAAGCCCATGAGCTAGCTTGGGCTGCAGTTTTGACTGTGCAATGTCACCCACTTGAAACCTGGTTCTCCCAGGTTATGTTCCAACATTCTAACCACTGGGCCACCCTGGCTGGCTGTTAGTGGCAGCACTGTCTATTTCCCCGCTTTTCATTTATGTCAATGCACGGGAACATTTTTGCACTAGGTCTGGGGCTGGTGCAAAGTTGCATCATTGCTTAGGCCAGGCATAGGCAAACTCTGGCCCTCCATATGTTTAGGACTACAATTCCCATCATCCCTAGCTAACAGGACCAGCGGTCAGGGATGATGGGAACTATAGTCCCAAACATCTGGAGGGCCGGAGTTTGCCTATGCCTGGCTTAGGCCATGGTTTGGAGGAATATAGGATATGTTCAGAGTCTGCTGCTCCCCTGGGCTGTTCACAATCCTAAACCTTTTTGGATGTTCTCCTGACACACCTGAGGTGTTCCAACGTCAGTTTCCCCCTGTGTTCTGCCAAGATAGTGGGGCTTGTGCCAAATTCTGTGGATCCCAAGAGAGCATAACTGGAGTATAGGATTGCCTCGGGGGGGAAAAACCCCAATTTTATTACAGAAGTTTCAAAACAATTACAGATCGTCATGACAGAATCATTTTTCTTCTATGTTTTCTCAGGGGCTGCTTTCCTTTCCTGGACCAATCAGGCTAGGAAGCAGCTTGGAACCAGGGTGGATGCAGGAAATCAGTTCAGATCAGCAATTCAAGGTTTATTTAAGGAATGAGTTCTGACAACTGGGAGCAAACACCACATTTGTGGTAATAGAAAGCAAGCGTTTCCTTTGTCCTCCACAAACTTGTAACTCATAAGGGGCAGCCAGGATATGGACATAAAATCACACTCCTCTGTGTCTTATACAGGGCAAAGCTTGGCTTTACTTCACCCAGGTCAAATACCCAGCTCGGCAACCCCCATGCACATTTATTCACACACAGGCTGGGATCCTCAATGGCACCCCTCTGGAAGTTTCACCCGGGGCAAAAAAAAAACCTGGCTTGCCCCCTGGAGCTACATTCATTTGTCTTAGATGAATGCAAAATTGTGTTTTTGAACATGTGATCTAGTAGATATAGGGCTGGAGTTGAACTGGAAATTGTTGTTTAGTCGTTTAGTCGTGTCCGACTCTTCATGACCCCATGAACCACAGGACGCCAGGCACTCCTGTCTTCCACTGCCTCCCGCAGTTTGGTCAAACTCATGCTGGTAGCTTCGAGAACACTATCCAACCATCTTGTCCTCTGTCATGCCCTTCTCCTTGTGCCCTCCATCTTTCCCAACATCAGGGTCTTTTCCACGGAGTCTTCTTTTCTCATGAGGTGGCCAAAGTATTGGAGCCTCAGCTTCACGATCTGTCCTTCCAGTGAGCACTCAGGGCTGATTTCCTTAAGAATGGATAGGTTTGATCTTCTTGCAGTCCATGGGACTCTCAAGAGTCTCCTCCAGCACCATAATGATTCAAAAGCATCAATTCTTCGGCGATCAGCCTTCTTTATGGTCCAGCTCTCACTTCCATACATCCCTGCTGGGAAAACCATAGCTTTTACTATACGGACCTTTGTTGGCAAGGTGATGTCTCTGCTTTTTAAGATGCTGTCTAGGTTTGTCATTGCTTTAATCACACCCTACCACCCAGGATATTAAACCAGGGAGACCACAACTTGGATGGAAGGATGTGGTGCATGGGATTATATTTCTTGGCCCTCAGGTTGCATGCACTTAGAGCATACAAGGGGACACTCTGGTGAAGGGAAAGGGGCAGGGACCATACCACTGAAAAACAACCCCTGGACCTGCACCATTTTGTGTCTCCTTTCCAACTCTTATGAGTAAGATGGTTGAATTTTGAAAATAGATTCATATAAAAGCTCCCTTTGAAATTGTTGCATCGAGATGTTAAGAACCCAGAAGTGTCACTGAACAAAAATAACCTGGTGCTCTGTTAGGTGTTCATTTGCACATGTGGTTTTCCTTTCCCTCAAACTTTCCCTATTTCTCCAATCTCTTGAAAAACTTCTAAGTGAGTGGGCGTCTGCCTACTCCTGTGGAGTGACTAATAGGTTAAAAAGTCCTCTTTTGTTTCCTTGATGAAGAAAACAAATTGAACCTAATGGAATCAAGAAACAAGGTATGTGGTTGGAGATTCAGGTGGGAAGCAGGTTGACTATTGTTTTAGAAGGTTGTAGTGTTAGCAGAAGACTGCCAATAAACAAGCCAACATTAGTCATTTTGCCTGACTGGAAGAAATTTAAATTGCTTCTGTCAGGTTGTCTGTATTTGCAGCTGTCCCTATATAGAAGGGATTATCTCCAGAATCTGGTCTGTTAGCTGAAAATATTTGATGTGCCATATGTGTGTGTGTGTGTGCATATATTTCAGCCTTGTTTTCCAGGTCTCTAGGTGTTTAAAGATCTGACTGGAATAGGTTATGTACTCAGGCTCAGGTTGTACATATGCGTAAGTAAACCATATATCATTAAGTCTCCATGGTCCCTCATTCCCAAAAGGAAACACAAACCCTGGATAAGCACCTAAAAACCCTGGAATATCTCACTGCTGAGAGTTTAGGATGGCATGTAACAACACTTTCTGAAACCACAGAACTACATTAGGGGTGTGCAACAAGAGGGTCATTTAATTTTACTTAAACTTTTGCCTAAAGTTTTAACTCAATAATTTCCTATGAAGGATTGCTGTGCCATGCATTAAAATTCACAACGTCCCACTGTATTTTTAAATTTTTTTACAATGACTCATACACTTAACGTTTCAACAACACTCTGGTTGCTAGGGTACGTGTAATCAGTGTGACATCTAAAAGTTCCTGTTAAAAAGAGTTTTAGGTTTTGGAATATAAGGAACAAAGCTTCACATTTATTACCTTCATAAATACCCCCTCTTAGTATTTAATTATGTAAATCAGCTTGACATTTTAAAAGTCTTCAAAGAAAATTGATCTTTAGAGTTCACAGTCTCCATCTGATAACTATATGATATACTCTTTCCATTTTTGTGAATGATCTCCTGCCATCTTTCACTTGCAATATGGAAGTTCCCTTGCTGATTTCTTTCGACTTTATCTCTCTTCTTCTGTTTAACTTCACCCCAGGGCAAAAAAAACAGACAATAATCATGTTTCTTGCCTGCAAAAAAGACTTTTCAAGGAGTACAGGCAGATGGGGCAAAATGCAGCCCAGGTACAACACTCCTCGGTTCCAGTGATTTCAAAAGGAGGGTGCTAAACTCCACTATTAAATTAATAGGATTGTAACATTGGCTGGATTATACCTTTGACATTCTGAGTAGTGTTTCATAGTCCAATGGAAAGTGCAGATTATGACTTTTTAAGCCCTAAATCAATGGTCCTCAACATTTTTCATTCTGGGGGCATGTACACCCGCTCCCCACTCGCAAACATAAAATAAAACACAGACCAAAAAAGTAGGCAACACTTCCCAAATAAATAAAAGAAAAAATGGTAGAAACCAACAGATCCCCCCCAAAAAGCCTGCAGAGCACCCCCACTTGGAACCCAGAAGCATTCTAAGGGAAAGCCAGGTAAGAGGGTGGGGTGGTTGCATCCCTGCATTTTGTTTCCAGTTAGTCCAGCTCCAAATATGGTAACAAAACAAAAAAATAAAAATACTAGGGGCAGGGGATCTGGGTGGTCACAAAGCAGGGAGGTGTCTCCATGACACACAGTGCCCTCAGTGTCACAATGGGGACCCTAATCTCTAAAACATTAAGACCAGAATGCTTGCCTTCCACTTGAGCCTTTCCGCTGTAACATGTATTTGTTGGAGGATGTGGCGTTTGCCCATTCGTTTAGAAAATGTCTGTACAGGGGAGAGAGAAAGGGTTAAAATGTAGACCAATAGGAAAGCCGGAGGTGGAGCCTGCCTGTTTATAAAAGGGCTTAGCCCGAGCTTTGAGTTAGTTGGTGGTGGTTAGTTGTTTGGTTGTTTGGTTGGGAAAGGCAGTTGGAAATAGAGAGACAGTTAGTGCAGTGGGTTCTTGTGTGAGGGGAGGTAGAAGAGATAGAGACAGGATAAAATAAGACTAAGAAGGTAAAGAATAACAACATTTGGAATGCAGTTAAAGTTTGTTTGTGTTTGAAATAATCTTTGTTAACTTGAGAACCTGACTGGGACTTAAGTGATTTACCGGGGACTGTGGGTTAAACCACAGAGCCTAGGACTTGCCAATAAGGTCAGCGGTTCGAATCCCCACGGTTCGAATCCCCAGGTGAGCTCCCGTTGCTTGGTCCCTGTTCCTGCCAACCTAGCAGTTTGAAAACATGTCAAAGTACAAGTACAAAGTACCGCTCTGGCGGGAAGGTAAACAGCATTTCCATGCGCTGCTCTGGTTCGCCAGAAGCAGCTTAGTCATGCTGGCCACATGACCCGGAAGCTGTACGCCGGCTCCCTCGGCCAATAAAGCGAGATGAGCACCGCAACCCCAGAGTCGGCCACGACCGGACCTAATGGTCAGGGGTCCCTTTACCTTTACCTGGTTTGTGGCAGCGGATTAGTGGTGTACGGGTCAATAGTCCGTGAGACGACTGGGGGCTCCGTACAAATGCCACAGAGGGTCTTATCATTTCACCATTCACCACCATCAAAAGAGGGCTTTCTCCAGGGTTCATTCAGTACTTTATCCCTTGCTGGGCACCATGTTCTCTGGAATTTGTCTGCAGAATGGTGAGAGCCCTGGAGACCAAGTTCTACGAGGAAATATCAGAGGAACGAAGTACAGTATATTTTAGCCAGGAGAAGAGGTTATTAAGAGGGAATATGATACTGTCATTTTCAAAGGGATGCCACATAGAGGTGATGAAGCACATTTGTTTTCAATGATTCAAGAGAGCAGGGTCCGATGCACTGGAACCATTTCAAAATTACTAAGACAAAAAATGCCAGCTCCCTAAGAGTGCTATAGAGATCTGTGCTTTTAATAGACAAGTAAAATCAGGAGGTTATATGAGACCATCTAAGCGTCACATCCAGAGCCATTCTTGGCTTTCTCACTCATTCTTCATCCACATAAATATAGGAGTAACTTGAGATGTGTCCAGCAGAAGAAGGACTTGCATTTAGCTGAGCAAACACAATTGAACTGTCTAATTAGATTATATTGCTATTAAAGTAATATCTCTGAACCACATTACAGTGGTACCTCGGGTTACATACGCTTCAGGTTACATACGCTTCAGGTTACAGACTCCGCTAACCCAGAAATAGTACCTCAAGTTAAAAACTTTGCTTCAGGATGAGAACAGAAATCGTGCTCTAGTGGTGCGGCGGCAGCAGGAGGCCCCATTAGCTAAAGTGGTGCTTCAGGTTAAGAACAGTTTCAAGTTAAGAATGGACCTCCGGCACAAATTAAGTACTTAACCCAAGGTACCACTGTACTCATTGCATTAAAATCATTATTTGCAGGTGTACCCCATTTTAACTCCAGGCAAGTAGATGGGAGCAAATGCATATCACAATAAATGATTTTGGAATAATGGCAGCTGCATGCATATTCACAGGGAAACAGGCTGTGGAAAAGGCTACTGTCCACAGATAAGTTTGTACCGGCAAGTTGTTTCAGGTTGCCTTGGGCAAGTTAAAGCGACTAACAAATTTAATTAATTAGTTAATTAATAATATGTTTCAGAAGAATAGTTGTGTTTTTGTTTTGTGTTTTGTTTTGGGTGGTTTTTGCAAAAAATCTTATGGCATCTTTTAAAAGCTAACTAGTATAATTGCAGGATGACATTTCAAAGGCAAGTAACCACTTTGAGGCCCAAAATGCTGAAACATGAAGAACAGGGCTGTTCATTTAATAACTTGTCTCATAGTTCCTTCAGTGCCCTCAAAAGAGACACCCATGCTGATATTTTCAGTATGCAGATTATTTACATTTAACTGATTAATTGACCAAATGGCACCAACTCCTACATGTCTACTCAGAAAGAAGAAGAAGAGTTTGGATTTGATATCCTGCTTTATCACTACCCGAAGGAGTCTCAAAGCGGCTAACATTCTCCTTTCCCTTCCTCCCTGACAACAAACACTCTGTGAGGTGAGTGAGGCTGAGAGACTTCAGAGAAGTGTGACTAGCCCCAGGTCACCCAGCAGCTGCATGTGGAGGCGTGGAGACACGAACTCAGTTCACCAGATTACGAATCCACCACTCTTAACCACTACACCACACTGGCTCTCGAAATCAGTCCTGTTGCATTCAGTAGCAGGTTTCCTCCTGGGTAAGTGTGTACAGTATAGGAGTACAGCCTAAAAAGTCTCATTGTTTGATGGAGGAATATAGCTTTTGTACCATATCTTTGTACCATGGTTTTTGTTTCCTCCTCTCACATTGTAATAATGTGAGTTGTAATTAGTATGTGAAAATTAATTTTTAAAAGATGCATATAAAAAAAAACCATTAACTATTCACGCACAGAATACAGTAATCATTTCTCATTGTTGTAGGCAGACAAAGAATGTATATCAATTGTAACTCCTTTCAGGTCAATTAGCTTAACACAATTTGAACTGGAACACAGTAACCTCCTAGTGTGCTTTTAGAATAATTCTTTACCAGATATTGTTTTACCCAACAGCAAACAATGAACCCACTCTGGAAACAAAAGAGTGTTCAATCAGCATTAATGAGTCATATCAGAATGTTTTTTCGCTGGAAACTTAGGTCATTTTATATTGGAATCACATAGAATTACGTGCAATGTCTTTTCTTACCTTGCCTATCTCTTTAAAAAAAATAGCTCAGAAGGCAACTCTAAGTTTGATCTAAATCTCTCTCTTCTTCCATACAGCTAAACCACAATGGCAGCAATTCTAAGCATACAGTGGTACCTCAGGTTAAGAACCTAATTCGTTCCTGAGGTCCGTTCTTAACCTGAAACTGCTCTTAACCTAAAGCACCAATTTAGCTAATGGGGCCTCCTGCTACCACAGGAGCACGATTTCTGTTCTCATCCTGAAGCAAAGTTCTTAACCTGAGGTACTATTTCTGGGTTAGTGGAGTCTGTAACCTGAAGCATCTGTAACCTGAAGTGTCTGTAACCCGAGGTACCACTGTACTTACTTGGGAGTAAGCCCCAGATAACTCAGCAGGACGGACTTCTGAATAAATAGGGTTGTGTTGCGCAATCTTCTTCTTTCTTCTTTGATGATCACTTGTAGCCGAGTAAGATTGTCTTCCATAAACACGGTTTTAACAGTGAGCGCTTATGCACCAACACTGGATTATAAGCTTGCACAATACATCAGTGATGATTATGGGTCCTGTACAAACTTCCTCACCCCAATGGCATGCCAAGTAGACAATGTGTTTTCTTGCAACACTCATCTTTATGTTACCCAGCACATCTAAGTCTGATAAGCATCTAAAAATGTTTTCATCTAAATGCAGCTCCGGATCTATGTGAAAGCATTGACTAAAGCTTCCATCAATTTATCAGTGCCAGATTTTGCTCACAGGAGCTCTTTTGTTGTAAGAGCTACTAAAATTAGAGCTAAGAAGTAGCCAGCATTATGCAATTTTAGCTATTATAGCTACCTGGAACCTCCCATGTAGGTCTGATTGAGAGATGCTGAGGACAAAGGGTAGAGGTACTTGCATAGCCTGCTCTATAATTTTGCCAAACCTCTGGGGAAAGCAGCATAAAGCTGCATCTGAATCATGTAGCTTTACTGCTATTGACCTCTACAATTTTCGGTTGTCTTGACTCAGGTTGCCCTGTATCCAGCCTGAACCTCAGTTTACCTTACATCCTGCCTAGGCCTCGCCACATCACAGAGCAGAACAGGCAGAAACACACACATTTGAGCAGGATGGATCCCCTCCAACTCTCTTCCTAACTTAGAAGTGCAGTGGGGAGAAAATAATGATTCTACAGTTGCTCTTTATGGGTTTTTGAAGATGTGCGTTAATTGCATTCATGTAATTAATGTGCCTAGTTTTGGCTCTAGGCTGCAATCCTGTGCACATTTCCCTGGAAGTCCCACTGAACTCAGTAGGACTAATTTGCCAGTTGTGTAAAATAGTGCAACTAATGTGGGAGAGTTTTATGTCTCTACTCAAGAGACTCTACAGGTGTACATGTTGCTCCCATATCCATCATCCAGCCCCCCTTGATTTCATTTATTATGACTTTAGACATTAAAAGTTGGAGCCAGACTTCCTGTAAACAGAATGCTATTCACAGGATGACCCTACTGTAGGAAGGAAGGAAAGTGATTTTACAACTAATCCAGAATGCGGCAGCTTGACTGGTGACTGGGAGTGGCTGCTGAGACCACATAACACTGGTCCAGAAAGACCTACATTGGCTCCCAGTACGTTTCCGAGCACAATTCAAAGTGTTGGTGCTGACCTTTAAAGCCCTAAACAGCCTCGGCCCAGTATACCTGAAGGAGTGTCTCCACCCCTCTCATTCAGCCTGGACACTGAGGTCCAGCTCTAAGGACCTTCTGGCAGTTTCCTCACTGCGAGAAGTGAGGTTACAGGGAAACAGGCAGAGGGCCTTCTCGGTAGTGGCACCTGCCCTGTGGAACATCCTCCCATCAGATGTCAAGGAAATAAAGAACTATCTGACTTTTAGAAGACATCTGAAGGCAGCCCTGTTTAGGGAAGTTTTTAATATTGATGTTTTATTGAATTTCTAATATTTTGATGGAAGCTGCTCCGAGTGGCTGGGGAAACCTAGCCAGATAGGCAGGGTATAAATAATACATCACCATCATCATCATGGATTCCTCCTTCCTCCTAAAACTGCTCTGGAATGTTTGGGAACCATGTAACAGTGTGGGAGGTAGCATTGGGGAGGCTGTAGGGAAAATCTGCAAAAACGGCCTCCTCCCCTTCTTTACTGGTTCTCACTCATTTCTGTGAATGAAAGGAGCTTTTCAATTTGCAGAAGGGACCAGCTCTGGATCCAGTTGACGTTGCCTTCATATGCAAGGTATTATTTTTTTCTAATAAAAGAGGGAAGAACTAATACAAAGTCGTGTAGTGTAACCCAATGGTGGAAACAACTTGCTGCTTCACGTGTGTTCTGGCCTTGGGGCATGTTGCCACCAGACAAAAAAGCAGAAAAGAGCAGGTGCATAAAGAAAAACCTTTGCTGAATACTTGCCATTCAGAAATCAGCTGCCTGGATTGTGTGCTAACTTTGTAGATCCTTCAGACAAAGCACGATATCTTAATTGGCATGTTACATCAGACTTCAGACTTGTTGGCCTTATCTTGTTTTGTTACCAGAAACACAAAATCGACCAAGCAGTGCTAGGTGCAAAAAGCATATGAGGTAGAATTACAGAATAGAGGGCCTCTGAACACGTTCTAAGCCTTGGGAGTTTTCACTGCCAGAACTGAACTGAACTGAACTCACAGTCCTTTCACACAAAAATCCAACCCTGGTCAGCTTCCATAATCGCAGCAGCCTAATTTAGGTGGGAAAAGTCATGTTGTTGTTACAATTGTTAAACAACTGAGAGTCAGAAATCCCTACAGATCTACTGCAAATCACTCAAAGATCTTCCAGTTAGATCTTTTGCCTATCTGTTATATGATATCCATGTTTATCCAGCAATAAGCCCCCCCCCCCCAAACTGAATAAGACTTTCTCCCCTCCAAGTGTGTATAGGATTACAGCCTTATACTTACAAATTTCAGCATGGATGCTAAATAGATTATTATTGATATCCCCTCAGCAACACTCTAAATAATGTTATCGAGGGGTTTGTTTGTTTTTTGAAGTTGTTTTTAAAAAGGCATGCGAAATAGGAACTGGAAGATTATTTGGTTTTTGTATCACATTTATTTCTTGGAAAAACATCATTTCTTCTGCCAACTGTATGTGTGGGAAACTTATAAATATGGCAAGAAGGCAAGACCAGAGGCAGTGACTAACCTGAAGCATGTCTGTTTAGAAGTTGGCCTACTGAATTCAGGGGGGTTACTCCCAGGTAAGTGGGGTTAGGATTGCACCCTAGCATTGTGAGATGGATTCAGCTAGCCCTGTGTGCTAGAGGAAGCTAACACAAGGATGAAAGGGATGGCTATTTTGCCTGGCAACCAGAAATATTTGCACTGATAGGATGATCGGAAGAGTGTGACATTTAATTCTTCCCAGAAACAGGAGGTGGGCTTCTTTGACATCAGGTAGTTTTTCCTGTTGTCTTTGTCCATGGAGTTTTCTTGGCAGGGATACTGGAGTGGCTTGTTGGTTCCTCCTCCAGGTGGATCACGTTTGGTCAAAACTCTCCACTATGACCTGTTCATCTTGGGTGCCCTGCTCGGCATAGTTCATAGCTTCTCTGGGTTATTCAAGCCCCTTTGCCACGGCAAGGCAGTGATCCATGAAGGGGGAATTGGGAAAGGAGTACGACAAGGCTGTATATTGTCTCCCTGCTTATTTAACTTATATGTAGAATTCATCATGCGAAAGGCTGGGCTGGATGAATCCCTAGCCAGAATTAAGATAGCCAGAAGAAATATCAACAACCTCAGATATGTAGATGACACAACCTTGATGGCAGAAAGTGAGGAGGAATTAAAGAACCTTTTATTGAGGGTGAAAGAGGAGAGTGCAAAATATGGTCTGAAGCTCAACATCAAAAAAACGAAGATCATGGCCACTGGCATCGTTGTTGTTGTTGTTGTTGTTTAGTCGTTTAGTTGTGTCCGACTCTTCGTGACCCCATGGACCAGAGAACGCCAGGCACCTCTGTCCTCCACTGCCTCCCGCAGTTTGGTCAAACCACTGGCATCACCTCCTGGCAAATAGAAGGGGAAGAAATGGAGGCAGTAAGAGATTTTACTTTCTTGGGCTCCATGATCACTGCAGATGGTGAGAGCAGTCACGAAATTAAAAGACGCCTGCTTCTTGGGAGAAAAGCAATGACAAACCTAGACAGCATCTTAAAAAGTAGAGACATCACCTTGCCAACAAAGGTCCATATAGTAAAAGCTATGGTTTTCCCAGTAGTGATGTATGGAAGTGAGAGCTGGACCATAAAGAAGGCTGATCGCCGAAGAATTGATGCTTTTGAATTATGATGCTGGAGGAGACTCTTGAGAGTCCCATGGACTGCAAGAAGATCAAACCTCTCCATTCTGAAGGAAATCAGCCCTGAGTGCTCACTGGAAAGACAGATCCTGAAGCTGAGGCTCCAGTACTTTGGCCACCTCATGAGAAGAGAAGACTCCCTGGAAAAGACCCTGATGTTGGGAAAGATGGAGGGCACAAGGAGAAGGGGACGACAGAGGATGAGATGGTTGGATGGTGTTCTTGAAGCTACCAGCATGAGTTTGATCAAACTGCGGGAGGCAGTGGAGGACAGAAGTGCCTGGCGTGCTCTGGTCCATGGGGTCATGAAGAGTTGGACACGACTAAGCAACTAAACAACAAGTTTTTCCTGTTGCACTCTGGTAAATCTTGACTGGCTCCTTCCCCCTATTACATTCTAATAGTTATCAAACTACACAAAAGCTGGATGAGGACTAGTGCCACAATAAATAACACTAAAGAGGAAAAACAACCATTTATTGAACATGCCTCCTGATTTGTTTGCAGACAGATGATGTTGGCTATTTAATGAGCATTGACTCTGGACTCAGCTATACAGCTGCAAATAAAACGTTTTAAATGTGTTGTAAAGTGCAATATACAAATCGGACACTAGGTGGTGAAAGTGAGCTATGCAAAATTCAATGTATTTTTCAAAACTTTTTTTAAAAAGCATTTTCACAGCGTTTTTTTTTTTATATGTGTCTAGATTCCACCTCTGATCTGAGGGGAGGCTAGACAATTTGCAACAAAGCCAGTGTTATCCCACACTACCGAGGACATTTTCCCATCACTTCCAGTATCACAAAAAACTTCTTTTGGAGAAATGAATTTGTTGCTCAGGAGCCACAAATCAGCTTCCGTTGTGCAGCCTGAATTTTCCAATATGCAACTGAATTCCATTTGAAAATAGTGACAGCCTGGGAGTCCCAAAAGAGTCTTGTGGCACCATAACAATTTTATTTCTTACTCTTTCAGGTGCTACAAGACTCTGTGCTGTTCTTCCTGCAATACACTAACACTGCTACACCTATGGAAATTGTAACAAGGAAGTTACTCCTGTTGTTCCAGGGAAATAATCCTCTGCACAGAGCCTTTATGAAGCTTTGTTCTTATGTTTTCATGCCAGGTAGGTTATTATATGTTCATTTGTTCAGTGCCTAAGGTTCTGCAGAAGAGCTTTAGCATAAAACAATCCCCTGCTTGTGCTCATAATCTAAAAAAGAAAACGGAACATAGAACGGGGGTGGAGTTGGTAATGGAATGGGAAAGAACAGGGACAAAAAAATGCAGGTAATATTCAAGTACATGTACTCTTTCTTGATACAGTGGTACCTCGGGTTAAGTACTTAATTTGTTCTGGAGGTCTGTACTTAACCTGAAACTGTTCTTAACCTGAAGCACCACTTTAGCTAATGGGGCCTCCCACTGCCGCCGTGCTACCGGAGCACGATTTCTGTTCTCATCCTGAAGCAAAGTTCTTAACCTGAGGTAATATTTCTGGGTTAGTGGAGTTTGTAACCTGAAGCGTATGTAACCTGAAGCGTATGTAACCTGAGGTACCACTGTAAATAGATGATGAAGCTACATTTGGAGCCAGTGTGGTATAGTGGTTGGGGTGTCAGACTAGAACCTAGGAGACCACGGTTCAAATCTTCAATCAGCCATGAAGCTCATTGGGCGAACTTGGGCCAGTCACTGTCTCTCTCACCCTAACCTACCTCACAGGGTTGTTGTCCCAACAGGGTTGGGATTAAATGAGGAGGGGGGGAACTATGTAAGCCACCTTGAGCTCCTTGGAGAAAATGAAATAAAAATGCAATAAATAAATACCTCACTTTATCTGGAATTCATTCCTCAATTCCCCCACCCCAGCAATAATTCTCGACACAGTCAATAGTAAGGATGGAGGGATTTTAACTTATCCCTTTCACCCCCATTTCCCCTTCCCCATCTGTTTTATATATCCAGAATCATTGTGAGCGAAACGGTTGAGCCCTGGGTATTTTGCACCTGGCCCAAGAACCCATAAAAAACAACAACTCATCCCATAATTTTTATAAGCTTTTTTCCAGTTCCACTCAAACCATGAACACTCAGCAGCTTAATCTGCCCATAAGCAAATTTGTATCATGGGCTGTGCCCTGAGTCCTCTAAGCACCTAGAAATTGCTCTCTTCCCTTCCTCATCCCCTGCAGTTCTATGTCTTTCCCCTTATATTGAATAGTAATTGGTTGGGCTACAGTGCTGGGTGTCATGTGTCCAGACAATCTCTTTATTGTGGCCAAGGACCAGTATTCAAAAAAAGAGCTTTGTACAAATTAAAAAATAATACTAAACAAAACAAAATAGAGAACCATAACAATAAGATAACTAGTAACTATATCGTATAACTATAAAAGGACCTAGAGAATATAATTATAAATTTACATGTGGAAGCACCATATTTGGCCCCTCTGGAAAGAGGCGGCTGTGTTCTGATCTGAAAAGAATAAAAAGCATAGAACGCATCCAATTGTTCTGGAAATTTCTGCAAACAGGGTTCAATTAAAATCTTATGCATGCCACAAGGAAAGGAGCAATACATTAGAATATGAGTTATCGATTCTACTGCTCCAGATTCATGGGATCATTTACGTTGACAATAAGGTTTAGGGTTTGTTTTTTAATTCCACCTCCAGAACTGCTGATGGGAGAATGTATAAATGCACCAGGCTCTGCAATGTTTTTGAACGGAAAGCGCTTAATGACAACTCACTGGTTTATAGGACTGAAGTGCTCTGACTACTTGTTCATTCATTCAATTGTTTCTGTCAATGTTCTAAATACAAACTTTTTTTTTTAAGGGAAACTAGGCTGGCCTACTCTCATTTCTGGTCAAACAGTTTGTGCCAATAAAGCACTAGGAGACAGCAGCATTGCCCCCAACAGGAAACAGACTACCTTCCCCCCCACGGAATGGTTTTAAAATCCTGCAAAAGGTTTGTTACCTTAGATATTACAGTAACATAACCTGTTACTCACCAGTCTTTGCTCTTCAGTTAGCTCATGGTTTTTAAACAGGAAGCCAACCTCATGTTTGGTGGTTTTCTTCAGCTTGACAGAGCTAATATCTAGGCCTGTATTCTTTATGTCAAGCAGCAGAAAACCACCTTCCTGAACAGGTTGTGTAGCTACTGTAAACTCTAAATGGCTTTTTGTGCATCTTCAAAGATCAGTTTTGCTGCGCTCTCACCAGCTGTACACGGCCGGACGCAATGGATGGAGAAATGAAAAGAAACATGATGGCAGTTCAATAAAAAACACAACCTACAAAATCCGTGTTTTTCTGCAATGTTTCACATGGCACACTGCTTTATGTTTTAAAGGCAATAAAATTAAGGGTTCTTTTTATATCCCTATATGCACAATCTTTCACCTCTTTGTATAAACTCTTATCACAGTCATAGTAACTATAGAGAATTGTGGTGGTGAGCTTCATACACACACATATCCAGCTTCTGAAGTAAGATACACCATATGGTTAAAATGGAATTCTGGGAGAGAGATTAAGACTGCAGTACTATGGACATGTACCTGGAAGTTAAACCTTTGATCGCAATAGGATTCACTTCTGAGTAGATATGCATTTGAAAAATTGTGTAAGAATTCAGTAAAAAAATGTTTTTTTACAGATGCTTTTGCTCAAACTTTCCCCATCCTATGAAATCCTATGGTTTATTCTGCAATACTGCATTTTGATACGGTTCCTCCAAAGCCAGTGTCCCAAGTGTATACAGTGAACCCATCTCCTGGGGTGGTCCTATATGACTGGAGCAGATCTTGGGTGTGAGAGTCTCACTCTGTGTGTTTTTAACTTAAGGTAAAAAAGTAAAGGTCCCCTGGACAGTTAAGTCCAGTCAAAGGCAACTATAGGGTTGCGACGCTCATCTCACTTTCAGGCCGAGGGAGCCGGCCATGGGATACGAAGTGGGGGTGGGGGGCGGGTCACCCCGGATGCCACTCTGGGGGGGTGACAAGATGGCCTCTGCCTCCCCCCAGCTGTAGAGCGGCCGAGGGGGTGCACAGTCAGTATGGGTGCCGCTCGCGCAGTGTCCGTACAGGTTGCCTCTCGCACAGCGACTATACAGGCTGCCGGGTGTGTGCGCACCGTATGGGATGCCGCACGTGCGCAGTCCATATGGAAGTCGTGTGTGTGCCACATGGCGGTTTGACCCTCCCCTCAGCGTCCTACCCCGGGTGCTGGAGAGGGTTCCTCTGCCACTGGAGCCAGTGTTTGTCCACAGACAGCTTTCTGGGTCATGTGGCCAGCATGACTAAACCGCTTCTGGCACAACGGAACACTGTGACAGAAACCAGAGTGCACAGAAACTCTGTTTACCTTCCTGCCGCAGTGGTACCTATTTATCTACTTGAACTGGTGTGCTTTAAAACTGCTAGGTTAGCAGGAGCTGGGACAGAGCAGCGGGAACTCACCCCATTGTGGGGATTTGAACCACTGACCTTCCGATCGGCAAGACCAAGAGGCTCAGTGGTTTAGACCAACTTCCAGATGACTTGTTTATTGAGCATTGTTTGCCAGGGAAGTAATATAACTTCAGTCAAGCAACCCACACCTTCCAGTGCATTTTCTCATCACTTTCCTTACAAAAAAAGGTCCTTTTTTTGGAAGCAGACTGTTGTGTAAGATTGCCAAATCCATTTTAATTGTGCAACTTGAATTTCTCAGTATGCACTTGAACCCCACCTGCAAAATGGTGACAGCCTGGAAGCTCTCTGAGGTGGCAAGTGAAAAGTGTGTCTGACAAGAGACTTAAAATTAAGGGTGTGGTTGCTGTGTTGCTCCAACAAAATTATGAGAAAATGAGACTGGGGTGAAGGTGGGGGACAGTACAGGTTGTGAAAGATTCAGTAGCTGATAGTAGAGATAATCCTCTCTTGAAATCTGACAGTCTAATTCTAAACAACACATTTGTTGAGCAAACCTTTTATCAGTACAGTAGTACTTCCAAACTACCTAGAGCTCAGATTTTAGCTCATGCATAAGCCTCAATGAAGTTAAAGGGCTTTCAGTACCAGAAGACTTAGGTGCATGAAGACATTATTTCCCTTTCAACCAGCTTTTATTTATGAATTATAACTAGTATTATTAATTGTTGTTTTCTTTGTTATTTTATTTATACCCTGCCCATCTGGCTGCCTTACAACATATATAAAGCATGGTAAAACATCAAACATTAAAAACTTCCCAATACAGGGCTGCCTTCTGTGATGCCACAGACAAATAAATCTGTTCAGTCCATGTTCTACAATTTGCAGAGCCACCCACTGATGTAAATGATACTCTTTATAATCAGAACGTTGCTTCTTTTGAAATAGATTATTGATTCACTACTACTGTTAAACAGTGCATTCCTATACATGTCTTCTCAGAAGTAAGTCCAACTGAGTTCATTAAGGCTTAATAACAGGAATTTGGATATAGAATTGTAGCGCTAAGGCTCCATGGACTCTGCATCACATGGGTTAACATTCTATCAAGACTTGCTTTTTGTCTTGAAAGTTTTAAATGTCATCGTCTTAAGAAAAGAGCTTGGAATCTTAATGGTTTTCATTGACAACTCCTAGCTGAAGAGCAATTTTGTAGCATAATGGTTCTCACTGCATGCTTTTCTTCTCGCCATAATTTTAAACGCACAACTCACTTTCCCATATCCACTTCCCACGCTGACTGAGAGAATCCAGTCTTTGAAGATATCTGTCTCTGACGCAGGGAGACAAAAATGAAAATACGACTAGAGATGACTGTGAACAGCAGCATTCAGATACAGACTATAATTTCAAAGAATAGACTGGAGATCAGCATCAGGCATCCTCATGTAGGGTGCTTTCAGATGTATTTATTAAGTATTCATTCTGATTGTTTTGTGGGGAGGTTAGATGACATTACATCACAACTGTAACTTCACACTTTCCAGTGCATTTCCCCTCTGCTTTCCTTATTGGGAAAAGACTGATCTTTTGGAGAAGCAGGTTTGTTGCACAGGACCTCCCAATTAACTATAATTGCACAACCTGAAATTGATGGTATATTATTGAATCCCATTCCAATTAGCAAGGGTCTGGAAGTAGCCTCAGACTTGACGCCACAGTGAGCTAACTACAGAAAGGCTGTGATGATCCTTTACAGATGAGTATTGCAGTGTACATGGTACTTTTAGGCAGAAAACTGTTTATTTACCAGGCAAAATAGGTTATGAAATAATGACCAGCGTTGCCAATAAAGGGAAAATAGTTTCGATATTTCAGACAAGAGCTCCCCCTTGTGTTATATAGGCCACTTTACAATAAACAGAGACATATTGACCATGGTACATAGCATACGAGGCTGTTCTGCTCTTTTAGAACCATCAAGGCTGATCTAAACACCATTCATCCCGTGTTTCCGTCTCACATGACATAGTGGTGTCTTTTTTCTGGACTTTTTTCTGGCCACCTACACAGGCATGTTTCCCATTTGGGAGTACAATCCTATGTGTGTTTACTATGCCTGTGTTCTATGGGGCTTGCTCCCTATGCCTAATAGCAGGAGCCTTAAATAAAATGGTCAGTTCAATTTCCATTCTGCTCGTTATGTTTATACATACCAGGGGTGCATAACCAATCAAAAATTGCGGCACAGGAACACCATTTGAATAGCAATGCCTATCAACTTTTGAGAGGCCCAGGGCCCCTCAAATATTTTTTTTTGGGGGGGGGCGAAGGGACCTTGGACCCTAGAAGTTAGCTCCTAGGACAGTCATTTGCTCCTTTAACTGTATGCATTAATCTGGATCTGAATGGTTGTGCTGGCCCTGATTTGAGACATACAAACCACAACCTTTTTTTTAATGGCCTAAATATAAAATATCTTTTTGTGTTAAGCCTCATTCTTGAGTGGTGGGGTGATATACAGTGTTCCATGTTAGGAAACCTCCTGCAGTTCAGTGAAAGTGCAGCACAAGCATGGTTTGGTTGGCATTGCACCAGACAAGGAAAAATTGCTCCCTTTTATCCTATGTGAGCAAGATTACTCGAGCCAACCAAACTCTGCTTCCTATCGGCCACCGTACTCTTCTTCCCCTAGAGATAGGAATATGTAGAGTAACAAGCATATCTGAAAAACAAACAAACAAAGGGACTAGGAATACAACTGTTGAAATCAATGGACTAAACTTTGTCCTAACTAAACTTATTTTAATCGGTCTACTTTGCATATGACTTAGTGCATGGGTAGGCAAACTAAGGCCCAGGGGCCGGATCCGGCTCAATCGCCTTCTAAATCTGACCCGCAGACGGTCCGGGAATCAGCGTGTTTTTACATTAGAATGTGTGCTTTTATTTAAAATGCATCTCTGGGTTATTTGTGGGGCATAAGAATTTGTTCATTATTATTTTTCAAAATATAGTCCGGCCCCCCACAAGGTCTGAGGGATAGTGGACCGCCCCCCCGCTGAAAAAGTTTGCTGACCCCTGGCTTAGTAGGTCCCACCCAAATAGCCTTGTGGCACCTTGTTTGAGAGTGCAGATTGTGAACTGCGAGAATGGGGAAATAAAATGAATAGAAGTCCAGAAAGTAATAATTACGCAATTCACTGTGTTCATTCTGATGTTGAACTTTCTCGATAACATATACATACTTGCCTTAGTAACAACCTTGTTTGTTGTGTTTTAAAATTATGTTATTTAGTTGCAAACTGCCTTGAAAGGATTTCTATTCTGAAAGGTGGGATATAAATGATTGTAGCAACAATTAGCACGTGGTGTGATAAAAACCCTTTGTCGAAATTCAGTTCAAAGGATAGCACTGAGTCTCCTGATATATTTTAAATCAGTGGTTTAATGTTGAAGTCTCCCTTTGAAGTTCCTTTGACTTTGAGGTCACTTACACTTTCAACCTGTCACTATTTTGGGGTGGGATTCAATCACATACCAGCAAATTCAGGTTGGACAGTTAAAGTTGATTTAGAACTCCTGTGCAACTAACTTGTGCACACAAACAATCCCCCCCCCCAATAAGTCAGTCTGCCTGCAGACGGTTGATTTTCTGGTGTGTTCTACGCTGAAGCAGTATAATGTAAGTACTGTACATTAGCAATCAGTTTCCTACATAAGGTGATGCTTTTGTGTCCATTATGTAGTTGCACAACTGAGTTCAGAAAGTAAAACTCCTGCATGGTCTGGCCCGGAAATAGTTGTAAAACAGGGAATGGTGAGGGTGAGGGGAGATATGTGTTAATTGTCACCTCCCTCATAAGGCCAGTATGTCCAGGCTCTAAAATTTCCAAACTGCACTGCTGACTGGCCTTGGTTACTATGCACCTTGACTTGAGTGTGTGTGCAATAAGCTGTTTCCCTTCAGGCAGCAAAATATTTTAGGCCTGCCCTGGATGACTCCAGGCTTTAGTGTTATGAGAAGGAGAAACACTTCAATATGAGGATAACTTTCTCTCTCTGCTTCCTTCCTCCAAATGCAATATGGCAAAAATAATATTCAGCAGTTTGTTTCTTCCACTGCTAGAGCAGGAAACATGGCTTGGGTCATTTAAAAAAAATGTCCCTAAATCAATGTTTTAATATAATGAAAGCTGCGCGAGAAAAGAACATAAACATTTGCCCTTGCTGCTTTTTGTAGTTTGGGAGCTGGGAGGAAGGAATGATGACACAATGTTACTAAATCACAGCTATCATTACTTTATTGATTATGCAAATGATGAGGCACATGGTAGAACAGTACCCATAGTTTACAGCACAATTTGGCATACATGAAGTATATATTTTAGTTTATTTTCCCCTTCTCACCTCCCTCCCCCTTCCTATAAATTCTGTTATTGATACAAAATAAGCAATACACATAACTACTATACTGTAATAATTTCTTATCTGTAAGAAGTTTGGTATATACACTTGGATACAACTTTGTTAATACATCCAGAAAAAAATATTTGAGTGTTTATTGTTTTATTTTTATTTTTATGTATTTGTTGTGTGTCATGTGCTCTAAAGTAAACAAAGATACATAATCAACCCAACCATGTTAAACAGTTAAAAGATGAAAATGAATAAAAACTTCGTTACAAAAAATAAATAAATCACAGCTATAATAAAAGTTCTCCCCCCCCCCCCGTTATCTCCCGTTGCCTCTAACGATGTGGGGAAATGGTCTATAACAAGCTTCCAAATCAAAGGCTGGTCAGTCTTCACGTTCTTGTGTCTATGTTTGCTTTATTTTTGAAGTGCGAGGACCCTTTAGCTGACCACGCGAACCGCCTGAATTTCACGAATCCTGAATGGGAAAACTTCGGAAAGAGAAGCCGACGCTCGACAGTGACACGTTGCTACTCCCCCCCTCCATTCCCACCGCAACCGCCAATATTCTAGTCGCCGTGGCCTCGAGCGAAGACTGCCAGCAACCATACCGGGCGTTTGCCGAGGCACGTCCTTCGGCGCCAGCCGTTAGGGGTCTTGTGATTTCGAACAGGGAAACCAGCCAATCGGAGAGGAGGAGGGGCAGGGAGGCGCTCAGTTTGAGGCGAGACGCGGCCGACGGAGGCCACGGCGAAGAGCAGCGGCGACGGCGGCGACTGGGATGGAGGCCTTGGAAAGCCGCGGAAGAGGGTTGGCGAAGCTGGCGGTGCAGCAGCAGCTCCGAGCCGCCTATGGGATCAAGGTGAAGAACCGGCCAGCGAAAGGGAAGCCCTTGCCCGCCGCCGCCGGGGAGGGGAAGGTGAGTGGAGTCGGGGGAAAGGGGCTGAGGCAGAGAAGGCACCGCCCTCACGCCAACCGGGGAGCCCTGGAGGACTCGGAGCAGGGAAGCCCGGGGCTTGGAGCTCCCCCTCGCCGCCCGGTTTGCAGGCGACTCGGGGCCCCTCGCAGCTTTTCCGTTGCCCGCCTGCTGGGCGGGAGGCGAGAAGAAAGGCAGGGCGGGCGGGGGGGGGAGTCTGACCAGGTAGCTGAGCCTTGTGCCACCGCGTCCACCATTCCGATAATAATAATAAAAAATAATATTACTTATACTCCGCCCATCCAGCCACTCTGGGCAAAGGTGCGCTAGTGTCAATCAAAAACAAAAGCACTGGGTTGAGAAGGCGCTCTTAGAAGGCGACCCGCTTGACTACTGGGGGGGGGACGCCTTCTTTAAAAAAAAGCTAGATTTGCTGTGCAGACTTCTAGGTCCTTACTCAGGCTGCCTCATCTTTTTGAAAACGTAGGAAGCTTCTTCACGCTGAATTATTGGACTCCCTAGTCGTTTAGTATTGACTCTTCAAAAGTTTAGGATCCAAGATCCGTATATAAGCCCAAACGGGTATTTTGTGGGGAGGGACTTCATTTATTTATTTATTTAAACCATGTAACTTCGCAACTCTGGTTGCGATTACTGTAAGTCAGGCTGCAGCCCGATGGTGAGAACGTATCACCAGTTGAGATCAAACATCTGACTGACAGGGGCTCTTGATTTCCAGGCAGGAGTCTTTCCCAGCCCTTCCTGGAGATGCCAGGGACTTGCTGTGGCCTTATTAAAAATGATGGGTTGCATGAGGTGTGCAGTCAGATCCTATGCATTTTTACACAAAAGTAAAGCCAATTGTGTTCAATAGGCTCAATTGTGAAGTATGTCCCATTAAAGCCAGTGCGAGTTGCTTCTGAGTAGCCATACTTTTGGATTGTGCTGCAAGGTGTGCTTTCTTTATTTTCTTGCATAGGCCAAGGGATATAATGTTCCCTTTTCTTGAACTTCAGAAATAGCAAACCTTAGAAATAGGCTATAGTGAGGATGTGTTGATTCAGTGAGGACTTGTCTTGCAGGCGTAATAGTGGACTTCTTTCTTCCTGGATTAGCTGTGAGGCCACAGGCAATGATTTTAAAAATACAGAATAAGAGCTGCATTAAAACTTAAATGTATGCAACTGATTGTAGTGACCATTCACAAAAGATGGATGTGCACTCATAGAGGGATAGCTGTTAATATCAATACTGCTTTGTATTGATTTAAGCTGCCCTGTGATCTTTGGATGAAGGGCAGTATATAAATTTAATTTGTGAATGGTCACTGTAATTAGTTATATACATTTATACTTTAATGCAGTTATCACTGTATTTCTTGCAACACAGTTACCTTGATTTTATTATGCAGCCATCTAAAGTACTTTTGAGTGGCCACCTTAATTAGTTTACACAACTTTTAGTTTTAATGTAATTATCGCTGTCTGGTGTTTTTCATTGAGCTCTGATCTCATAGATTCCACACACCCCCTTCTCTGCTCCCATTTCCTACCAACCCAGGATAAAATCCTTTCATCTGATGAAATAAGCTCAAGCCTGTGATAAGAAGTTGTTGCTGTTGTTGTTATTAGTTTTTAAGGTGCCACAGGATTCATTATGTGTTGCTGCAGTATAGCTACTCATAAGGAAAGTGTCATAAGGATGTGCCTTTAGGTTCCTCATGAACACATAGACACAAGTAAAGGTTTTCTTTCAGCTCTGGTTAGAGCATAGAGTAAAAAATGATTTTTTTTTACCCTATTCTGTGCTATTGTGTATACTTCTCTCTTTAATAAATCATCCCATCCCACCTTACTTCCAGTAGTGCAGCCCTCATCTTTAAAAGAGCAACTTAAATTATTTGAAAGACACTTAGATTGAGGCCAGTCTAGATGGCTCGTGTTACAAAAATTTAAACATTTCAACTTCCATGTCAAAATAGAGCTAGTATAGGGGTCCCTGTTATGCTTCATTTTAAGGCGAAGATAAAATTTGTGTTCTGGGGCAAAGGTAAATGAGCATGCAGTTACATTCGCTTGAATGAGTAACTAAGAATGCATGTATATAAGGATCAGGTATTGTGTGATTAGATAAGAATACTATCTGTGGTCCTGTCTTAGGCTGAAAAATGAGTAGTTTTTTCATCCGATGAAACAAGCTGTAAGATACAAAGTTTGTATTGTACTAAATCAGTATTCAGTAAGGCATACCTTATGGAATTTATTTTCTCTTGATTTTCCACTTTAAAATATTAAATTATGTAAATCACTATCATAGGGTAGAATGGAAGCAATGATTTGTGTTTGCAGTTGTGCACAATAATTTCAGAAATGTTTACATCACAAAAAGCTCTTTTAGACAGGTCTGTTGGCATTAGAGAGTCCCTTTGCATCCAGTACAATGTAAGTGCAAGTTAATTCCTTGATGAAAGTACTGTGCATGCACTTCAAAAGATATTAAGACAAGATTAAAAGGGTGTTCACTTCATAAGAATCAGAAGTTCTAGTGTCCTTTGTGCACTACCTCTGTGTTCTGCTACTTGTTGAAAAAAGTTGTTTTGTTTTGTTTCTTAGGGCAAAATATTTGGAATAGCTCTTCATGAATTACCTCATCAAGATGTGCCTGAATATGATCGTATACCTTGGTAAGCAAAACCTATAATATAGCAGACATAAGGCATAATTAGGTCTTCATGCAGTTTATTCTGGTAGAAACATAAAAGTGAATCTGGGGAGAGAATAATTCATGCGATCAACTCCTGAAATTTGTTTCTGTTCCCCACCCCACAAATGGTTGGTGCCAAGGAAGGAAAGTTCTTCATACTGATGAGGGGAAAGGAAATTGCAACATTCCCATGATCACACCAGCAGGCGTACAATGACCTTTTGTCCTGATAGAAGGGAGATCGTATGCTTTTCTAGCAGAGCATTGTGAAACAGTGCTGTTTGAAATTGTGTAACTGGAGGTGGTGAAAAGCAATTGCAATAGATAACATTTGGGGAGAAAAACTATTTTTTCATTTACAAGCTATTGGTCAGGAGCACAAGGAAGATGCAGGACAGCTGAACTGATTAAATCTTGAACTGCCCTGCTTAACCCCACTTTTGTGCCTCCAAATTCCAGGGTCTGGGCTTAGTGCTTATGTTTCCACAGCCTTTCTCCCCGCGCCCCCCCCCCCCACTTTTTGTTTCTTACTCTGCCAGAATTATCAGTCTATCAAATTCTCTCTGCCAATTTGTATCCTCCCCCCCCAAAAAAAAGGTAGCTTGACACAACTGTTTCAAATATATATTCAAAAGAAGGAAACAGTCTCCAGGGTCCAAGTCAAATTGTTACTAAATCTCCATGGCTGTAATGCCTCTTTGTCTCCCATACACAAAAACGTCCCTTGCAGAAACTGTCCGCAGAAATCAGACACTGACTTCCTTTTTGGCTTCCTTTTCGCCAAATCAGTCAATTTAAACCTAATTTTTTTATATAAAGCTTTGTTTGGGTTTTACCTCTAATTGGAAGATCTGCTGCTTCTGGTGACAGTGTGTGGCTTTTGTCAATAGAGTGAGTTGGAGCCTTGAGCAGACTCAAGCCCCTTCCCTTTCCCCCGTGCGCAAAATGATGTTACTTTCTGGTATATATCAGTATGGACATAATTTAATATTTCTTTGCTTGCAAGGATTGAATTCTTAATGCCAAACACACTGATTGTTTTTCATTTTTTCCTTTAGCTTCTTAGTTGAGGCATGTAAATATTTAGAAGAACACATTGGCACTGAAGGGCTCTTCAGAATATCCGGATCAGTTGTTCGCATAAAAGCATTAAAGGTACAGTACAACTGTCTTTCTCAGTCTGTCTTTCTAAGTAAAGTGCCTAACAATACTAGCTATGCATTGTACAAAATTAAAAATAAGGCAGGTTCTGCCTACACTTCCATAACCACTTAAAGTAAATGGTTAACACTATCTGTGCCAATATGCCTTCAAATATCTCAACATTTCTTACAAATGCCTGTATGGTCTTCCATCCAGTTCTGTGCTTTTTCACTATGGCAATGTCAGTTTTAAAACTTATTTATTTTATTTTTAGGGTAAACTGGATCAAGGTGAAAACTGCCTGTCAACTGCTCTGCCCTGTGATGTTGCAGGGCTTCTGAAGCAGTTTTTCAGAGAACTGCCTGAGCCCATTCTCCCAAGTGACCTGCAAGATGCTCTCATCAAAGCCCAACAATTGGGCAGTGAGGAGAAGAATTCTGCCACACTGCTGCTTTCCTGTCTTATGAATGACAGAATAATCAATATACTCAGATATTTTTTCATGTTTCTCAAAAAAGTGTCCCTAAGGTAAGTTGTGCTTACTATTGGCCCTCTGTGCTTGGAATAGCACTAAAATGTTTCACATCATAGGAGTGCAGTTTTTGTTCCTTGCCTTTTATTTAATTTAGTAGGATATCTTTTCTTGCCACTGAACAGGTAGCTAGAAAAACACACACGTGCGTGCGCTATTTTTAAAGAATAAAAACAAATCTCAGGGGATCTTCCACAAACAAAAATAAATATGCAGATATATGAAGCAGTATAATCTCCACCCCAATCATCTGTTCCCATACCAATGATTGCCATGTAGAGGAGTTCCTTCCTAATATCAACCCAGTTTCTAAACAACTACACTAATTTAAGGCTAAACATTCACTTGCCCTTTAGGTCATAACCTGTAGTTTAGAAAAGAAAGATACATCAAATATAAAAGTACTAACTTAAAGCATGCTCATACATGCACTACTCCCCCAAAAATAAAGTGAGGAATAAAAAACTGCACTGAAATTATTAGACGAACCGTTAGCAGATGGGAATATCCCCTCCCCAAAAAACTTGATCTTTCTATAAAACTATTCTGCAACCTGTATGCTTAGATTTCATGAAATACTTTTATTTCACTTCTCTTGAGTGCTCACAGAGCCTAGGTGTCTTGCCTTGTCTATGAAGGAATAATATCTAATTTTAACCAAATGAACATTGCTTCTTCCCCCTTACCAATGCAGGAACCAGCTCTTGAGTTAAATAACAATTACTGAATGGCTGTATCACTCCATCAGTGTGTTCCATCAGAACAGTATACTCAAATGCCCCACCCAGTTCTTTTCCCTTGGTCATGCTGCTTACTCTGAATTTCCCTTTGTGTCTCTTCCTCCCTACCCCACTACTTCCCCAAATCCAATAAGGAATGTTGAAAATGGTCCCTTCTTAATCCCGTGCCAATATGAGATAATTAACAGCAATAGTTAAACTTGGGAAAGCATGGCGTAGGTTCCAAAGTAGCTCCCACATGACTTGAAGTGCTTTTTTACGTTTTTCTCCTTGCTCAAGATGGCTGCAAGCTTGAGGAATCAGAATCTTGTGCTGCTTAGGATAAGCTAGTTGCAGAAGGTCTAGAAAATAGCTGTATTAACGAGCCAATGCTCAAGAGCTCTTCAAGTGCAGTGCTGACTAGCCGTTTGTGCAGGGGAAATAATAATTGCCTGCAGTCTTAAAATCAGAAATTGTATACAGTCATATCTCATGTTATGTTTGCTTCATGTTAACGTTTTTTCAGGTTGCATCCTGCGGCGACCCGGAAGTACTGGAAAGGGTTACTTCCGGGTTTCGCCACTCGCGCATGCACAGAAGCACCAAATCGCGCTGCGCAGATATGGCACTTCAGGTTGCGGGATTTTCATGTTGCGAACAGGCCTCCGGAACGGATCCCGTTCGCAACCAAAGGTACCACTGTACTAGTATGAAGCTTCTGATGCCATTCTCTTTTTGGTTTTCTTTTCCAGATCTGCTGAGAACAAAATGAGCAGTAGCAACCTGGCAGTTATCTTTGTTCCAAACCTCTTGCAATCAAATGAAGCTGACAAGATGTCGGCTCATACAGAGAGAAAGCTTCGTTTGCAGGCGGCAGTTCTGCAGACGCTTATTGATCATGCAGAAAAAATAGGTACGGTGATAATTTTGTGTGACATAGAAATTTTTAGCAGTTGTGATATTCCTCGCACGGGCAGCTCCTGGGTTGGGCGCATCTGAATGATGCACAATTGCGAACATGCACACGGCACTGGACCCAGAAGTAGCGCCCCCAAAGTCATAAAGACATCATGAAAAGGGACAGGGATGGAGTGGGCTTATGGAATGGAATCCCCGCATAACATGCATAACAATTGTTCCCTAATTCAGGGCATGTACCAAAGTTCATCCTGGAAAAGATACCTACTATGCTTGGCGTTGATGATCCTGTCTCCACTCCTTCGCGGCAAGAATATGAAGAAAGTGAAGGTGAAACTCCAGGTGAACCCACAAGGAGGAGGAGGAGGAGGAGCATGGGAGGTGAGTGTGCTTCCCTTTGCACTTACCTGTAACCAGTGGCGTAGCGTGGGTTGTCAGCACCCGGGGCAAGGCAAGTAATTTGCGCCCCCTAACCCATGGATTTTAGCAGGGGCAGAGAGCTGTGAGTGCGAGCGAGCACCCCCCCCAGATGTTGCGCCCGGTGCAGCCGGCCCCCCCTGCACCTCCCACGCTACGCCACTGCCTGTAACAAGGGGGAAAGTAGCTATACGAGAACCTTCAAATTGCTAAACTAAAGGGGAAAGTACACTTACATTTAATGTTAATGATAAGAATGCTTAATTTCAATGAGCCGTGTATGTGGAATGTATTTTGATTCTGGGAGCAGGTTGCTTAACAATTGATCTAGGGATATATATTTAGACCACACACCTATAAATCAATATGTGTACTGCTTTGGTGTTTTTGTCCAAAAGTGGTTTCTAGTCTACCTTATGAGCAATTTGAATTAGTAGGAAATAGTTGGACAGGAATAGAGCATTTAAATTGTCCTTGGCGTGCTGTTGTTTTTGTTTTTTAAGGAGCACACTTTTGCATCTATTTATCAGTATTGATTTGTACACTCATATTTCTGTGTCCTCTATCAGGTGGCAAGGGAAATTTGATTATTTGGCTATAGATAATAGAAAAGCTAGCTGCTCTTGAAACCTTAACTGTGTTGCCCTTAGTGTCCTAAGGGCACTTGACCTTGAGATTGCAATCTACATATGTAACAGATTGCAGATTTATCAGTGAACATGGTAAATATGATGTAAGATCTTCACTATTTCTTATTTTACGTATATATGGGCAAACCTTTAGCACTAGTGAGCAATTGCACTAGCAATAGTGCTATTTCCACATCTGAGTTTTAGATATACGCTGATGTAATATTGATCTTTAGCACATGATTGCTTACTATGGCCTGATTCACACAATGCTAAGCTAAACTATGGCATACTGTGAATAAACAAAAATAAAGGTTCTTCGATCAAAGATTATGACTAGCTGCTGTAGCTAAGCATGGCTTAACTTAGCATAACGTCTGTACCCAGGCTTGTGGTTGTCTCACTCCAAGCAAACCATGAGCTGCACCAAGGTTTGTTTTTGGTTTACCATTTGTGGTTAATCTTAGGAAGACAAGCCCAGGTTTGGAAGTAACAGGGTAAACCATGGCTTAGCCTTGGATAGTGTGCTGGCAGTAGCCAGGGTAGAGCACAGGAGTCATGATTTTTGTTCCAGTAACCTGCTAGTTTGCACTAAGCCATAGATTGGCTTATTATTAGTAGTAGTAGCAGTAGTAGCAGCAGCAGCAGTATTTAAGTCTTTATTTATTTCCCATCACATGGTCCTAGGGCAGGTCTCAGCAAATTTAAAGATAAAATATTAAAAACAGTTTGAAACAATTGCATGCAAATTATGTACAGACTGGACCTGTGTTTTGAGTTTGTGAATTTTTTTATATCTGCTTTTTCCCTATGTTCATTCTGTTTAATTTAATATTTTTGAAAAGTATTAACTGTGCAAAGAAAATTCTATGTCTCATTTTGCTGGGATCTCAAATTGTTATGGAAGGATTATTTAACACTTGGGTCATTTTAACCCATTTCTTTGCAGGGAGCTTACTTTCCAGCCTTGCTGGGCAGATTAAAGGGAGGGAATCCAAGTGGAAGAAAATTATCCTGGGTCTTCCAGCTAACATTCAGAAAAAAAAACTTTAAAAAAAAGTTTATTGAAGGGCGGCGGGGCCTAACAACATTGTGCTTCATAGTTTGGCATGGACAACATACAACCCACAGAGTGGAACTCTCATTTGTCCAAGGCAGGATCATGTAACTAGGCTGCTTTATTTGTCCTCTCCTTCTGTTTTCGTCCCTGCCTTTGCCCAAAGCAGAGTTCCTCCTCTACTTTAGAGCTCGGGCCTATGTACTTTTCCTTAATTCTTCTTCCTCTCCCGTCCCCAGTTCTCCTGCACTAAATTTCCCCCTGCAGTGTGTACTTCTCCCTTAAGTAGCTGAGGGGTACATGTGGGGAAATGCTTTCCTTTCCTTTTGTCCCTTACTGCAACCTTCACCTCTTGCTTGGGCCTGTGGCACCACTCAAGAAACTCCTATACAGTGGTACTTTGGTTCTCGCACTTAATCTGTTCTGGGAGTCCGTTCAACTCCCGAAACCATTCAAAAACCAAGGCACGGCTTCCAGTTGGCTGCAGGAGCTTCCTGCACTCAATCGGAAGCCACGTTGGGACATTAAGTATCCCAAAAAAGTTCACAAACTGGAACACTCGCTTCTGGGTTTGTGGCATTCGGGAGCCGATTTCTTCAAGAGCCAAGCCATTTGACTACCAAGGTACCAACTGTACCTTCAAAAAGGGACAGTTTATCCATTTAAAAGTTCTCCTTTTTTTATTAGAAAAAGAATTCATTCAAAGTTTCAAAGATTCTCTCACAGCTGATATTAAGGAGTTTAGTTCTGAGTGTCCAACCCTCCTACAAGTGTTCAAGCTGATTTTCTTCAACTTCATCTGATTTTCTTCACATCTCAGTCCATCACTATTCCAAGGAAGGAGAAGTTGTCAGTGCTGACCCTAAATCTAGTCAAGCTAAAGTTTCACATGAGCATTTCTGAACACCAGTCTCCTGATCCACATACCACATCCAAAATGAAAAATCTACCCAAATCCAACCTCCCCTGCTATATGGGTCAAAACGCAGAATATTACCTCAGCCAGGATATCTTCTGCCACTATCTCTTCAGAGAGAAAAGAGGAACAGTGAAGTGACAGAGGACTCTTGGAGCTATAAGATGGCTTAATGGTTTTGATTACAGTATTTACTTTATTGACAACAATGATTTCTGCCTTAGGTTTGCATTCTTTTGAGCAGGATCCAGCACATGGCACTTCCAAAGAAGCTTCTCTTCTGCCAGCAACAAAATTTCCTTAGAGGATTTCCCCTATAGGTTTTAGATACTTGAGTCAAAGTGGACCATACATTTAGGCAGCAATAAATTTAACAGTGCGCACAATTACAGCATGGATAGCCTAACATTCCCTTCAGATGTTGTTGGGCTGCAAATCTCATCAGCTTCAGCCAGAATGACCAGTGGCCAGGAATGATGGGAGTTGGCATCCAGCGACATCTGGAGGGCACCACATTGGCCATCTGTACATTAGAGCAACAAGCCCCATAATAGCCCTGCTGTCAGGGTTGGAATGGAATTGTGATGCCCCCTTCCAGGAAGGGGCAAAAAAAGAAATTTGATTTGACCTTAAAGAGGGTTATGAGGCCCTGGCTTTTCCCATAAGGGCAGCTTCTATCCTCATAGCAAGAGCCAGCCATTTGTAGTTCAAGCACTTAACTCCAGTTCCAGACATTGACTAGATAAGCTACACAGGGACCACCCCACAATTATCTAGATTGATGCCACAATGGATGTGTTAATTTTTCACCAGAGCCATTGTGGTTGGTGTTGTAACTAGAATGTCAACATGGCTAAAACACTGGAATGTAGAATTGGCATCCCAAAGTAATCTAGCTTTAGTCTCCTTTAAAGAAGCTGGCCTCCTTGGAGAGGAAGCACTGAAGGAGGTTTTAGCAGAGACACAAGGATTTACTGTCTGTTTCCAGAAGAAGGCAGGCTGCAATCAAAGAGACAGTCCTTTTCCTTTTGTCAAGACTCCAGGAGCAGCAAACCTTTTTGGCACTGTCATTCCTCAGAAACCAGAGCTTCACAACTTAAACCAAGCCAGACAAGCACCATTGTGACATTCAGATCCCGGTGGGGAGTGCCTCCATTCTCCATTTTGTAATGCACAGTACATGATAGAACTTGTTTGACTGTCTTGGGACAGTGTCTGCTCATCCCCAACCTCCATGTCCATTCAGAAATGTTGAATGATAAAAGCAGGCATCACCCACTTATTGGAGAAAGAGGCAAAGGAACTTGTTACCCCAGAAAAGTGATTCTAATCTTTGTGCTTCCTACTGATCCTCAAATACCTGACCTCATCAGGTTAGCTTCCACCCCCAGGGCCATGCAGGACCTCTGGAACATTTGTACAAATATGTTTTTTCTCAAATTTCCTCAATGGCTATCTTTAACCATCCCATAGGATAGTTCATCTGGGGTGATCACCTGTATGTTCTGGGGTCTCTTATCCCTCTCACCAGTGAGGATTCTCAAAATCTGGCAAGTGATCTCTCCACTTTGAAGATCCATAGCGAAACAAGCATCAGAATTCTTGCTTTTACCTAACCAGGCATGCAACAAGGTCTTGGGCAAAATGGCCTCAAGCAAGAAACCTAAGTGCTTCTCTTCTTTCAGCGCCAAACCTTTGGGTTCATATCCTCATCCAAAGAGATTCATCAGAGGGGCTTCCTTAATCTGCCTGCCCACCAGTTTCCTTCCTGGCAATTAAACATGAACTTTTATGCTTTATCTCACCTGCTGTTTGAACTCCTTAAGGCAGTTCCAGTCCATCTAACCTTGCTCAAAGCCACCTTCATCACCATAAGCAAGATTTATCTGAGCCCAGTTCCTTATCAGTTAACAAGAACCTCTGAATCTTCCCTAAGGCTAGAGTTATCCTGAGAACTGATCAGTCTTCATCTGAAGGTTGACAACATGTTCCACATATCCCAAGAGTTAATTCCCCCCTCTTTTGTCCCAATTCTAGTCATTCTCAGGAGCATCCTTGGCATAACCTAGACATTAGGCAGACCCTTGAGTTACTCATTTAAAGAGCAGGGGCCTTTAGATAATCTTATCAGCTGTTCCTTTTTATTCTGTGACCCTGGTCATAGGAGGGGATGAGAAGTGACTGGCTTCACTGTAGCACACTGAATCAAGGCCCACATAACATTGGCCTATGAATCCCAGTGCTTACCCACTCCATTGTGCATTACTGCTATCTCCATTTTAATGAGCCACTATTAAGATAGGTCTATACATGCAAGAAGAGTTCTCCAGAACCTACTACTTCCTGACTAGACAGCCACCTTTATTTCTGCCTGCTCTTTGTCTATCTATAGCTTTTATATGTCTCTCAAAATGGATTCCTCCCATGCCACACAGAGAATGGAACATCAGTTTCTTTCCTTGAATATTCCTTCTTGTTTGGCAATGTAGAGATATCCATTGCCACACTCAAGTTGTGGCATTATTTTATTCAAGTAGCTGTTTGCTTGCATGCATGAAAACTCCCAATCGAAGTTTGTTTGTGGCAGGCCTTTTCCTTTTCCTACTACTATATGGCTGCCCCCACCCACCCACTTTTCTTATCTAAACCTAATGTTTCTTACGAGATCCCTTCTGCTTGGACATGGTGCCGAACTGGAGGAGGAGCCAGAAGGGGAGGGAGAGGATAATCAAATTGCCTAGTCACAAGTCCCTGCCTTGGCTGAATGAAAGAGCTACAGCTTAAATAGTCACTGTCTCCACAGGCAAAACATGAACCTTCATGGTAAGGAACCCAAATCTTGTAACTGAATACTTTTAAAGGTTCTAGTGAAGTGTTTCTGAATACCATTTTCCATTTAATGGGGCTGGCATAAATGTGCTAACCTAAGAGATAGGACCTTAGAGCGAAATAAGTACTTATAACAATTTTGACAAATTGGGTTTCAGCTTAAACAGAAGTATAAAAATTCATGCATCTTTAAGAAGCTATCCTTTCTCTTTTTTAATAACAAAAATCACTTTATATTTAGAAATTGAGCAATATAAAATTCCTAGTAAAAGCTTGATTGCTTGGTGTGTCTTCAATTTCAGATATTGTTAGTGGAGCTCTGAATAAACTTAAATCTAACAGAACCCCCTCCACTACACCACAGAAAGACAGGCATGGTAGGTATAGTGCATTTGCATGGAGCACTTCATACCTTGTCCTCAAGACTTGTGCATTTTATAACAAGACTGTGCTCGGATAGGGTGCTGCAGATTACTATAACAAGTCTGTAATACTGGCTTGCTTGCCCTTTCCATTGCACTTGCACTTGCACTGATTGTAATGGTCTGAGTTTCAGAGTTAAAAACTGGGCTGCTTTTTGCTACTGCATACTGGGGCTTAGGTGCCATTGATATGCTATCCATCAATGCAAATTACTAAAGAACCTCTCTTAACTTGGATACATTTTCCTTCAGAAACATTGCTTTTCTCCTAAATAAATTTTGCCAGTAAGATATCCTTGTCTAACATTGCAAAGAGTGCATGGCTTTAAATGTTTGTCATCTGCAAGGGGAGATGAGGCTTTCTAAAAGTTATGGGGGGGGGAGGCAGGAATTTACTAACCACAGGAGGAAGTAAGCAACCACTTAAAAATGTTTCCTATCTGTATTTTCTATTAACCTATTATTTCACCTATAAAAAATGTGAGTGCCAGACCTGCTCTAGCTACTAGTGTAAATACCAAGTTCCACTGTTTCAACTGTACGGCAGTTTTATCTTGTTGCTGTCTGCCATTTTAAAGCTTTTATTCCATCTGTTGTTTTCTTTACAGTCTTTTCATCAGTGACTCCAGTGATACTTACTCCAAATTTTAAACGTAAATGTCCAGCTGATTCCTCTCAAGGTTTCTCTAACAAGAAAAGGCGATCTATCAGGCATAACTTGGCTCTTGAATTGCTACCAAGTAGCCTTTTTAGCGTTGGATCAACACCTGGTTCAGGTAAAGTAATGATTATTTAAATATTTTCTCCAACCTAATCAGTTCAGAATTCTGTCCCTCATGGTAACCCTCTTTGCCTTACAAAACTCTAGAGTTACTGCAGTCAAACATGGCTACATAAAGATGACTGTTTTGCATTTATTGTTTATGTTCCTAATTGTACTTGCATTATGAGCCCTCTCATGCATTGGGCTAAGTTATGGATTGGTGCCCATGGGAGACAAATCAGCTTCCCTAACATATGTATGAAAAAGCATATAAAGGAGAGTGGATGGGTTAAGTCCCAAGAGAGACGTTCTATCTTCAGTAACTGATTTGAATACACAATTTCTTGAACAACTTTAATGAGAACTTACAAATTTTCAGTGAAAAATGGAGACCCAGATCATAGGTTTTTAAAAGGGGAAATAATTTTGTAGTTATTTTAACAATAGATCATTTAAACACTTCTCTCTAACCTATTCACAGCTCATTTTGAAACAAGCCCTAATGTATCTCTTGACGCACCTCAGAGTTCTGTGTCTATCTCAGTCAGTAGTGAAAAGCACCTGCCTAGTGTAGGAAGTCGAAGAAGCAAAAGAATTGCCAGCAAAAAAGTACATAGGTAAGTTTGTCAGAAGATTGGCATTACAGGAACAGAGGGGGAAATGCTGCCTATGTTTCATGATGTTTAAAGAAGTCTATATAGAACTCTAAATTTTCTAGATTAAATACAATTTCTAAGTGAAATGAGTTAACTGAATTCTGTGACCTTGGTTCTTTTAAAAACTGGAGTTTATATTTTGGCTCCCATCCTCTCAGTGCATCATCAAACGTATTTTCAAATCATTTAATGGGGTAGAACTTTGTACAGTCTTTCACAGCGTCTTCCACAATTTAGGTATAAATGGCCTGTTTTATGCTTAAGGGGTGGTTACTGTGTTGGAGCCAAACTTAATCTGTAAATGGAAGGACCTTCTATCAACATAAGGCTTTTATCCACCACATTATTCACTGGGGTCTCTCAACTCTCCAGAGCAGATTTTTGAAGGGCACAAAGGGAACTTGCAAAAGCTGCTTCCTGCACCTTTTTTTGCCAGTAGCAGTACCCCTTGAGTGAAACTCTACTTGGGAAGCTCCCACTGGCAGAAGCAAAGTCTGGATCCAAGCCAAATTATGTACATTATTAGACTTAAAACCTTGGGTATTTGAGTTCAGGATAATGTGTACTCAGCTTATTTCTGATTCTTTTCAGGGTTGAGTCTGGAAAAATGGGTTGCTTTTCTCCTAAGGTTAGTCGGAAAGAAATGGTGCGCAGGTCATTGCGATTAAAGTTCATTCTGGGAAGGAGCAGCAAAGAGGTACTATTTAACATCTCTTGTTATTGTATTAGACTCTTAAGAGAAGTGATTACTTTCAGTCTTGCAGAGCTTTCAGCTAATTGTTGCAACTGTAGAGAATTTTTTTAACGTTAACCGATTTTTAAATGCTTTTAAAGTAATCAAATATTTCCAAGACCCATAAATTCAGGCCGTTTGTATGCGTTTTTATATTACTGTCTTATTGGTTTTCTGTTGAGTTTTTGTCTTAGTGATATTGTGTAGCACTTTGAGATTTAAAAAACTATTAAGTACCGTATTTTTTGCACCATAGGGCGCACAGGACCATAGGGCGCACCCAGTTTTTAGGGGGGGAAATCAAGAAAAAAAATCTCTCCCCCTCCCCAGCCCCAAAGAGCAGCGTACAGGCTGCGCACAACCTCTCCTTGCCGGAGGGGTTGCGCACGGCTATGGCACAAGCCAAGGCAGCGAGCAGGATGGATTCCGCTCGCTGTGTTGGCTTCCGCTTTAGCCCCGTGCAGCCTCTCCTTGCCGGGAGACGCTGTGCAGGGCTTTCCTGGGAGTTGGGGGGATTCCCTCACCTCTCCCAAAAGCCCGCAGAAGCCGCGCAACCCCTTTAAAGAGATCGCGGCTTCTCCTGGCTTTTCTGGGAAGTGCGGGGATTTCCCCCACCTCCCGCAAAACCAGCAGAAGCCACGCAACCCCTTTAAAGAGATCGCAGCTTCTCCTGGCTTTTCTGGGAGGTGGGAGAAGGGACTGATGTGGCCAGTCGGTCCCTTCTTCTCCCTCCTGTGGAAAAGCCCGCAAGAGCGCACGGAGCTTGTGTGCGGCTCTTGGGGGCTTTTCCCACCTGCCTCCCCCCTGCATTCGCTCCATAGGACGCACACACATTTTCCCTTGCTTTTTAGGAGGGAAAAAGTGCGTCCTATGGTGCGAAAAATACGGTATTTATAAATGATTTTAAGTAAACAAACTGCATTCTCTGTGCAGATATGCATTGGAACTGAAGCAGGGAGCCCATCTCTCTTGATGACTTGTGATCTTGTTCCAATTGTAATCTCTAGTTTCCAAAAGCCTTTCCCGGGCTACAGTATTTGTGTTTTAGGTTGTTTTTAATAAGTAAGTAAGTAAGCAAGCAAGCAAATAAATAAATAAATAAACAAATAAGGGGCTGAAAGGTTAATCCATATGATGGAGAATGTTTGGCAAATGTCACAAATTCTAAATCCTGCATGCTGAAATCCGTGAAGGTCTGTACTACTGCCATTTCTCTGTCCCTTGTTCACCTACTCAGCTAGCTCCAAATAGCTGATCCCTGTTTGTGTTCCTCATCTACAGCTGCTTGATGTCTATCTCTTGCCATTTGCAGCTTTTTCTCAGTTGTAGCCAGTTATTCCTATAGACTTTGGATTGTGGTGCTACCATGAATTCTACTTTTTTCCATTCAAATGACAGACTTAACATTGCAAGCTTTTCATTGAATTCCTTGTTTAAATATATAGTACAGCAGCATCTTTAAATTCTGATTCTTTCCTTAAATTGTAAAAGCAGTAAAGCATTTGTGCTGTCTACATAAAATAAACTTTTTTTATCCTAAAAAGAATACTGCAGTGGAACATCTGCCTAGCAACAGATCTGAAAATGTTGGTCGTCGACTTGCAAGTCAACAAAATGTTGAAAGTGGGATGAATCATGGAAAGACAGCTGCATTTTTAAGCCCATGTGTTGGTGAATCTATAACAAAAAAAGGTAAATTTGGTTTACCCTCTAAGTGTCAAATGTTGCTTTCTATATTATAAATAAAATTACCAAGCATGTCTGAAACAGGTATGGCATTCCAATCATGATACCAGTTTCAGACAATTTGAGATATTGCCCGGCCCTAGTTGGGTCTGGTGCTTTATAGCTTGTTCACTGCTCAGCCCTGACTTCAAATGATATGAAGTGTCCTAGTTTGCTGATGACACCTAATTCCTTGGAGCAGTAAACTGGTTGGCCACTCTTATAGCGACTCTTGTTTTCTGATCTTCAAACAGGTAGATACTATTCGGGCTGAATGCTAAGGTCACAGATTTTTATTGGCTGTTTGATCTTTAGAGAAGGAGCTGAGATGAACTAAGCTGATCTTGGGCACACGTGTTCTGAAAGAATGCTGAGAGCAGTATTAGTGTGGATCAAGACAGTAGCATGGTGTGCATGCACTTTCTGTTTTCCTAAAGAGAAGCTGATAGTAACATCTATAAGGTGGAGTAGGGTAGTCCACAGACCAAAATGAACACACATATTTATGAGCACAAGTGATTATTTTTCTGGAGCATCCTATCTCGTATTTGGTATAAAAGAAGTAACCATAACAAATCATATGGTCATTCTTGGTGCTTAAATGAATCTTGTTCGCCCTTCCTTCCTGAAACCTGAAATGGCACCAGAGATTAAGGTAGCGACCACCAGTTTAATACCCATTGTTGTGTTCCCAAGGTTAGGAAAAACATAAGTGTGGTATGTCTATTCCTTCTGCATTTTTTCTTGGAGGTGGTGTCACCCGTGATCGTATGGTAGAAAGTTTTACTTTATACAGGCAAACAGACAAATGTGTTATTCAGATGTCAGCAGCCTTGAGCTGTGGACACATCTGGAATTTTCTGAGTGCTGTGGGTACCACCTCTCTGATTACTTCTCTCCCTACTCCAGACAAAAAAGAAAAACACAACATCATTATTTTTTGCTTTTCCAATGGGTCTGGGTAAAAAGTCGAACCAAATAGAATTGCAGCAGATCTTGAATTTTTATCATTTTACACAAGTCCCGTCCCCAAATTCAATTGTCAAATAAAAGCTGAGGATGGTGGACTGCACAGAAAAATTGCAGATCCAGTTCTTGCCAGCACCAGAAGAACATTGATCCAAGGCACAGATTCTCATGAGTTTTGTGGTTTTCCTATGTAACTCTCACACAAATCATGGAATATATATGTGGACCCAAAGATTACCTATTAGTTGATGGTGGTTTTGAACAGATCCCTTGTAAAGAGTGTGCAGATGATAAGCATTTGTACCACATATCCATGTTTTTGTGCTATGGCAACACTGGAAAGCAATGGGTTTTCATGGTTCAATCAATTGAAAAAGATACAGGGGTTTTGGATTATTTTTTTATGGGATGTGGGGAACCCAAGAATAAAAGGATGTGTTTTACTGTGTGCACACATGCACATGAGCTATCTCCTGACACTTGCGACATTGCACTTTTTACCTACTGGCCACTCCATTTTCCTTTCCTCAAGCCTCTCAGATTGCTTCCCTTTCCCTAGAGTGGCTGGGGAAGCCCAGCCAGATGGGCAGGGTATAAATAATAAAATTATTATTATTATTATTTCCGTACTACCTCAATGATTACTTTGCTTTCTGTTTAGCTGCTGGTCAGATCCTGATTTCAGCCTTGAAAAGCAGGTATAGCTGAAAGAGGAAGTGGGAAAGAGCATCACTTCTGCCTTCAACTCTATGTACTTTTCAAGGGAGAAAAAAAGGCAACCCCCATTTTACCTCATGATTAAGAGTGCAGTGAGCAGGTGCCAAAGTCCTTAATGGCACTACTGCAACAACAAGTATCACATTTACGATCCCAAGTGGTTTCAGTGTAAATTTAATCAGCAAGGTTATAACTTTCTGATATATTTACTGTGTGGTTTTTGTTTTTTTTTAAGATTCCAAAAACATCAGCAAGTCAGAGGAAAACTTGCAAATTGAAAACCAACATAATGAAACAACCTACCGAATGTCCTGGACCGGCCCCAGTACTGCAGGATCTGAGAAGACTAGCAATAGGGCTGCTGCTTTAATGGCATGTCGTGAAGCAGAAACCTCTTTTTCTGAGCCTCTTCTTACAACTAGAATACCACCAATCATTCCTGTTAAGTCAAGACCCACTGATGCAAGTTCTGAACAGGAAAGCAAAAAACAACAAACTTCTTTTTGTGAGGATGAAAATGATTTGACTGCAGACACTTTATTGAAAATTAAGACAGCATTTTCCGAATCGGGAAGCAACCTTCATAATTTATTTGAAACTGAACCTTCAAAATTAAATTTAACACAAGGTACAGCATGCTTTTTAGAACTCAATCTAGAGGAAGAGCTCTCTAAAGCCCAAGCTCAGAAACTGACAAATGTAGAACAGAAGACTCCATTTGTAGGTTCTGCGAATAAATCAAACGTCTCCGACAAACATCTGCCAAATATGGATCAAGTCAAAGCTATAGATAGTTCCCTCTTCCCAAACAATACAGAGACTAATCTTCCAGTCCATGATCTTAGCAAAAGTGAGGGATCAATAAAAAAGGAGCACTTGACCATAATGACATCTCCAGGGATGCATTTAAATAGCACAAACACCCTGAAAAATGAGACATTGGAATTGGATGAAAAAACCGATGAAGAATTTAGATACTGTTACTCAGAAATTAAAGAATGTCTTGAAAAAGGGGAGCTTCTTTCTCAGTTGCCAGAAGATGGTGACAGAAACAATACATGTTATCTACACATGGAAACTATTGAGAAATCTACATTTTCCCCTCCAGGAAAGGTTGCTGACCATATACATTGGTTCAACAAACTTTCATTAAATGAGCCATGTTCTGCAACCAAAGCCAAATCACCACTTAAGTTTCAACGTACGCCTGTCCGTCAGTCAGTACGGAGAATGAACTCCCTCTTGGAGGCTAACAAGCCGTCAGTTGCTTGTAGATTAATAAAAGCTGGTAATGACTGTCCTTCTCTTGTTAAATCAGTGAGTTTTGAAACCGCATTGCCGTCCTACGTGGAAAATACCTCTAGTTCATCTACAGCTTCTCTGCTTTCTTCTGAATCAACCTGCAAGCAAGAGTCTACTTGCAATCGGTATTCTCTGCCTTCCAAATCCTGCCCACAACAAATACATCCATTACAGCAAGCCAGCAGGCCTGGTACAACCTGCAAAGAGACACTGACTACCAGTCATCAATCCAAGTCAGTCCTTGAGGACCTAACTAATCATGAAGCACCAAAAGCTGTTGTAAAAACGAACACAAATGTAAATATTCCGGTTGCTACACCTGACAAATGTGATTTCAGAAGAAAATTGTCAGAAAAGAAGGTTCGCTATAGAGGGTCTCCAAAGAACCCAATAGCCACAACCAAACTCCTTCCAGTTGTTAAACCTCTTGACTTATAGGTTAAACAACCCAATTCCTGGCATGTTTCCTATAGACTTCAGTGGTCTTTGTATTTAGGATTGTAGCCAAAGTCTCTTGTTTATCTTAAACTATCAATCTGCTTCTTCTTTTTTTAAAAAAAAATAATCTGTCGTTTTTGTTTTTAAATAGGATTCTTTCTTAAATTGAGAGGAAATGTAAGCTGCAACTGAAACTTGAATAAGTTCTGTTGGGTAGTGTTTACCTTGTGGCTTCTAAGTATTTGCCTTTCATATTTTGACTGGATTTTAGAGGGGGTGGGGAAGCTTGAAAATGCTGCTGGTTACGGTTAATTCAGTTTTCAAAAATTACGAACAATCTGTTTTTAGTTGATCCTGTAGTGTGAGAAGTTTAAAATTGCATTTGTAAGGAAGTGCATTCCTCACTTGCAAAGTATAACACTGTGTTTGCAAGTCTTGGTTCACAGTCTTGAGTCTCACATTATAGTTAGTTCTTACAGCATTTTAAGTGTCTGTAAGGTTTATCTTGGGTACTGGTGCTCAGGTTAAAGCAGCTGTTAAGAAGCTCACAGCTTGTCTACTGATCGGAGGTGCATTTTTTTGTTGACTCAAACAAATAGCCACCAAATAAAAACATTGGCAAGTTAAGCAACTATGTAATTGTAGGTGGATGCACACAGAGGATGCTAGCACAATTTACGGTAAATATTCCAATGCTGCTAGATGCACATTATTTTCTAACTGCAAATTGGGGGGAGGGGATATACGCAAAAGAACTTGCAGGTCTTAATTTCTTTTCTTAAAGTAATGTGGTACAGCAAACCGCATGATTAAAAATAATTAAATATACCTATTATGTCACCACAATAAAACTGTATAGAGCCATACTGTTCATTTGCACAGATATTTTGCTCTGTCTGCTGTAATATTGAAACTGTTCAGTTCTGTTTATAGTACATAAATTATTTAAACTTGAAGTTGATTTTTATTTAGCTTTTCTATGTAATTTGATTTGTGATAGTGCTAAATTTATTTTTTCCAAAATAAAAAACTTTTTTTTCTTTAATGTGTGTGTGGTTCTTGATTCATAGCCCATTCTTAATTTGCTGTGCTTGTGTGTTTCGATGTATAATATTAGCTGCTGCTTTTCTAGCCCACCCAAGTTAACTAGGAAAATATCCATCTTTATAATACCACTTAGATTTATTAATACAGTATCACTTTATAAAGTATCTCCATTCTTATATAGTACTGCTTACAATTACAATTAGGTTTGTTCAGTGCTTTTTTTCTTAAAAAAAGTTTAGGGGTACTCTCATTTTGATTAAAGAAAATCACCTCACCATTTTATAGTTCAGATCAGGAAAAATAAATACAGTAAATGGACAAAAGTACAAAGATTCACAAAATGTTTAGGGCTATGTGTACCCCCAGAAAAAAAGCACTGGATTTGTTACAGTTTATTAACTATGAAGAGAGGTCCTGCAACTTACAGCAGCCTAGGTTCCTTTGGAGTCCCAAGTCTGCCTTCTAGAGGAGACTGGCTGAGGCTGTTATCGCTAAAGGAATTCCCAACCTCTTATCACCAGGAGCTTAAATTTAAATAATGTTAGGCCACTTAATTTGCTCAATTATTATACAAACCTAAAGTTTTCCTTCTCTTCCCTCTGCCTTTCTACAGAGCTGTGGAGTACTGTCACTCACAGGCTCTGCCTGACTTTTCCTCCCAGAAACTAGAATACTTACTACTTTTGTGGACTGGGGGTGTTGGTAAACAAGACCCAGTGAAATCAATGTGCATGACTACTTGGGCCCATTAATTGCAATGGGTCTAATCTGGATAGAACTTAGTTGAATACAAAGCTCCACAAGGCTATATATGATAAGATTAACTTTTTAGAACCAATTCAACAGAAGGAACATTTCTTAACTGTGCAAAAAGAACCATTAAAAATTGTGTAGCAGCCTCTTGTGCACCGGGGCTGGAACAAGCTCCCAAAAGATGTATAGCCTGATTTAGGGTTCCCATATAAAAAAATATAGTATAAACAATGACAACTGGGAAACACTGGCCTGCAAGTGCTCCAGTTGGAGAACAGTCTTTAGCAAAGGTGTCATGGGCTTTGAAGACACTCAAACTCAGGACGCAAGGGAGAAACGTGCTAGGAGGAAGGCATGCTTGGCAAATCCACACCATGATCAACTCCCGCCCGGAAACCAATGTCCCCACTGTGGAAGGACGTGTGGATCCAGAATTGGCCTCCACAGTCACTTACGAACTCATTGTTAAAACTGTGTTTAAGGAAGACAATCTTACTCAGCTACGAGTGATCGCCAAAGAAGAAGAAGATTCCAAACAGTGAAAATCCAGACAGAAAAGTTGTTGAGTTTTTTTGGCAGAATCACAAAAAATTAATCGGCAAATATGCACTGCTGACATGAGCTGCCATACATCCAGATTTTTCTGGAAATTTTGTGGGTCAATCCCACAGGGCTCTTGCGTTGTGGGTGTGGGTTGGAAGTGCCTAGTGCGCGTTTTAATCCCAAAACTCTGGAAGAGTTGGGGGAGGTTGTGGCAGACTATTGGGAAGCTCTTATTTCTTCTTTGGTGATAAGCTGTAGCCGAGCAAGACTGTCTTCCATGAACACGGTTTTAATATTGACTGTGGAGGCCAATTCTGGATCCACATGTCCTCCCACAGTGGGTGGGAGTTGATCACGGTGTGGATTTGCCAAGCGTGCCTTCCTCTTAGCACCTTTCTCCCTTTAGTCCTGAGTTCGAGTGTCTTCAACGCCCAGGGCACCTTTGGTAAAGGCTGTTCTCCAATTGCAGCGCTCGCAGGCCAGTGTTTCCCAGTTATCCCCGTATCAAAACACCAGGACAGGACTCGCTGCAGGACGTGGAAGGGGAGAGATTCAGTGGCCAAAAAGCAAACAAAACCATCTGCTCTCTCCCAGCCTTGAGCGTCAGGCGCCTTATCTGCAGCGTGTGTAAATGGGAGGACAAAAAAAAAAAAGCCCATCTGCCGGGGCTCGCGTCTCCCTCAGGGAATCCTGGCAACCGTTCCTGCTGCTGCACCTGCGAGGGGAGAAGAGAAGGATGCGGCGGCGGAGCCTCCCCCCCCCCCCCATTGAATGATTCATAGTTCATCGCGCTGTGCGTCTACGCGGGCAGCCTCGCTCTCGCCTGGCCAAGCAAGTGACGCTCGAAGCAGCCGGCGAGCCGCAGAAGCAAGAGAGGGAGAAAGAGGCGCGCGGCCCTCGGGCTTCTCCTGGTCCAAAGCGGTGAGTGCGTCGCCTCCTTCCATTGGGAACCGGAATGGCGGCGGAGGGGGACCAGGAATACCCCGGAGCGCTGAGCAGCGGCGAGGCGGGAGAACTGAGGCTGCATGGGGCACGGGCTCGAGGGGGGTGGGAGGGAGGTTTTCCCGCTTCCTTTCTCCCCAAGGAGGGGGAGGTCTTTGCTGAGGTGGGGGGGGGGCAAGAATGGGAAGCGTTGCTCTCGGGTGGAGTCTCGGGCTTCCTACTCCTCCCTCTAAAATAGGGAGAATTTAGGTCGCAAAGGGTGCGGCCCCGCCAGCCCTTGTTTTCTGGTAACGGGGGAGAGAGAATAATGAAAAGAGGAAAAATTCGTCTCGAAATCCCTTAACTAGGGTATTTTAAAAAACGCTTGGGGGGGTGGGCATACAAAACGAATAGCCTTTAAAAGGCATTCGTGGGCCACTCCTCTTGTTTTCCCGCTTAGGTAGGCCTCCGGTGTTGGAATAATAATAATAATAATAATAATAATAATAATAATAATGCCGCATGTGCTGCGCAGGGTATGAAATAAGCTTTCCCAGCATGCACCGTGAACGTGAAGAAATGAAATAAAGGCTTCAATTTTATGTCCACTTGGGAGTGTAAGGCTACAAAATCCTCTTGTGTTCCCATTTATCTGGGAGTGAACCCCCCATTGAGTTTGATGGGGTTTATTTCTGAGTAGACAGGTGCCGCAAGTTTCATTAAACTGAGGAAACAAAACATGCCTAGGATGTGCCTGGGATATTTTACAAAGGTAAACAAGATGGTAAGGTGATGTGATTTGGTGTGTTCTGTCTGTTTAATCTCTTCCGCCTTTTGGAGAATCCTGTCTAATTGGAATAAACAGAGGATGAAAGGGGAGAGGGGAACATGTGGGGAACATGTTACATGTAGAAGCATGACAGGTTACAAGTTTCTTGAGTAAAATAAACAATGCATCAGTTACAGAAAATGTTCTGATTTCTAAATCAAGGCTGGCAGCCCATGACCATTTTGCCTTTTCCAAATAAAAATCCTTGACTAGGCAGTGCAGCACAGCATTGTACAATTTAATTGTAAAGGAACTGAAGCTTGATTTCAAATCTAATCTAAACGATTCTGGACCCAAATTGAAGTAATAACAAAAAGATAGAAAGATAAATACAGCTTGAAACATACAGCTTGAAAAATCATTTTAATACTCAACATTTGTCCAGTAAGTTATTTGCATTATTTAGTCGCAGTTGTTCAATTGGCAGTGCAGAGTTGAATATAAAGGCTCCGGAGCTAAATTCCAGTTTCTTTACTGCAGAATTACTAATACCACTATTATTACTATTATTTATTAAATTTTCTATACCACCCTTTATCCAAGGATCAGAGGTTGGTTTACAATATGAAAACACAAAAATATATAACATACTAACAAAGAAAAACAATACCGCCATTTTAAAAGGCCATAGATTGTTTAATTAGCTAAAGGGCTGGGAGAAGAATAATGGTTTTGCCTGGTGTCTAAAGATATGTAACAAAGCCACCAGGTGGGCCTCCTTGGGTAGCTGCTATAGAAAAGGCCCATTCTTATGTTTCTGTCCTCTGGACCTCTAATGGAGGAAGCACACAAAGAAGGGCCTCCAAAGATGTTCACAGGGTCTGGTTTGGTCTGTATTAAGAGAGGCAGTCCTTGAGGTATTGTGGTCTGGAGCCATTTAAGGCTTTATAGGTCAAATCCAGCACTTTAAATTGGGCCCAGAAACTAATTGGCAGCCAGTGCAGTCAGGTCAGGATTGGTAAGCAACCTGACTTGAATTCTGTAGCAGCTGAAGTTTCCAAACTTCAGCCCCGTGTATAATTGTTGGCTATTTGCAGATTAGTTGTGCTGAAGAAGGCGTGCTGGGGAGACCACACATTACAAGGAACGCAAAAGTAACTTTTGCTAAGTGTTAATAACAAAAACGAAAGCTCCTTTTACAATATATCAATAAGCATAACCCATCCACCAGGGTACTGAGAGAGCTACATGCTGCTCTTTATATACCATACCCAACAGCTTAATTAACATAACTTAACAGCACCTGGTATACTGCTTCACAGCTGTAAAACTAGGTCACATTATTTGCTCTGGCCTTTAAAGAAGTACACATCTTGTGGAACAATAATGAACCTTCAAATTTAAAGAGACCATTCAAGAATAATGTGTTGTAGTAATCTAAACTAGAGGTTATTCAAAGCATAGGCAGCAGTTAGGCTATCCCTGCCCAGATTAGGGGCGCAGCAAGGCCTCCAGCTGAAGCTAATGGAAGGCATTCCACACCACCGAGGCCATTTGAGCCTCAAGAGACAGCAATGGATCGAGAAGTACCCCCAAGCTGCATATCTACTCCTTCAGAGGGAGAGTAGTCCCATCAAGAGCAGGCAACCTTCCATCCATCCAGTTTAGGGAACTGCCTACTAACAGTGCATTGTAGTCAAAGTGATGCCATCCAGATATTGTGGACTACAACTCCCATCATCCATGACCATTGGCCATGCCGACCGAGGCTAATGGGAATTGCAGCTGACAGGATTCTGAGGGTGGGGTACCACATTGGCTACCTTGGGTGGTTTATAGAGTTCAAGCTTGGGTGTCTCTTCTTAGTTTTGCTTTTGCTTTTTTCCCTTAAGTCTCTTGTGGTCCACTCACAGTTAGGTTGCCCCCTTTCCCTAGCTAGAGAGGAGGGAATCAGAGTGGATCATCTTCTCCAACCATCTCCTTACCTTCTTGTTTTTAATAATAATTTTTATTAGTTTTCAATTGTAATCCAATAATAGCCTCATTATAACAATACCAATTTATAATATAATTATTAATATCAATCGTTCGAATACCAAATTATATAATTTAGATAAAGTGGGCCCCCAGCTTGATTATTTGCTTTATTTCTGCGTTCCAAAATCTTACTAATTTATATTACATTCCAGTCATAATAATTATCTCCTTACCTTCTTGGTTATGACCTACATTTTTCCTAACAACGGATATCTCTGTCCATGGCCTATGAAAGAACATTTACAGTCATTTTGGCCTCATCTACCCTGCTCAAACCCCTGATCTCACAGTACTATATACATGTAATCTACCTTGGTATAAAAGGTCCCACCACTGGTTTGTGGAACCTTGCCTTTGGGAAACTAGTATATTTATTTGCTAACAGAAGCTGACCAGTTCCTTTTTAAAAGAAAAAGAAAAAGGAGGTGTGTTATTTTATAATAATATAATAATAATAATTTATTATTTATACCCCGCCCATCAGGCTGAGTTTCCCCAGCCACTCTGGGTGGCTCCCAATCAAATGTTAAAAACAGTACAGCATTACATATTAAAACTTCCCTGAACAGGGCTGCCTTCAGATGTCTTTTAAAGATAGGATAGCTGTTTATTTCCTTCACATCTGAAGGGAGGGTGTTCCACAGGGTGGGCGCCACCACCGAGAAGGCCCTCTGTCTTATTTTATATTTTCATTCATTTATTTCTTTGGCACAGGTTGCAAAATACAGATTGACGGCACCATGGCTACTACTGTGCTTTGCAGCATGATACTTCTGCTGACCTTTAGGCTGGCTTTGACTTTTAGTCACAATCCCAGGAGCCCAGACAGAGTTTCTGAAGCTGATATCCAAAGACTTCTACATGGGGTAATGGAGCAGCTGGGCATTGCTAGACCCAGAGTCGAATACCCAGCACACCAAGCAATGAATCTTGTAGGCCCACAGAATATTGAAGGTGAATATTTATCATTCTGAGTTATTATTGCTGTTAACTTTTATAATCATTCAGTTTTTAAACCAATACTTAACTGTCATTCTGAATGCGATTCCTTAGCTCTGGATTCATATCAAATGAAAAAAACCTATCACTGAAAATAAGGTTAGTTACAGGTTAGTGTTAGATGGTTTATTTAATTTGTGAAGCAAGTGTTGCTGATTAATGGTAGAGTCCTAAGCACATTCATTAGAGAATGAGTTCCCCTGAACTCTGGGACATGCTTCTGAGTAACGATGCTTAGGAACACTCTGAAAAATTGTTTTCTCTCTCTAGTTGAGGCTATGGGCCAATTCAAGCACTGCTTCCATCTTGTGGAGGCAGCTGGAAATTCTTCTTTGCAGTAACAGCTCCACGTGGCTGTCATAACAGGTTAAAGCTGCTAAAGACATGGATTGTCAATTGTGTGGAGAGTCTCCTTGCCAGCATGCCCCTTACATTTTGCCAGGCATTTGGCTTGTTTCACTTCTTCTGTTGTCGTGTATATTTCTTTTGCTTCTTTTACTTCTGTTAGTAGCAGTATTTTATAGCTGTGAATGTATTATGTATAATCGTTTTGGTGCCTGGAAAAAAAAAATTTTTGTTTAGGCAAGCTTACCCAGAGATGTGGAATGTTGATATGCATTTTAACTTGTTTTTGGATCATTGTTGATTTTAATTATTTTTTGGGTAGTTTAAATAGCTGTTTTTAACTGGTTTTTGGAAATTTTGTTGTTTTATTCTTTTTGTAAACCACTTTGAGAGTTTTCCCCCTAACAATCAAGCATATATAAATTCTATTGCATGAATAAATAAATGGTTGCAAGCCACTTTGGAGATTTGTTGCTGAAAGGCAAAGTAGACATTTAAAAAAAGTAAGCAAAATTCCTGATAGCTACTGGCATAGAAGTTCTCCATGTCATTTGAGTCCTCCATGGGATGCATTGTTTGTGACTACCATATTGAGCTGTTGCTATGTTGGAAGCATTTCCTGCAGCTTCTATGTGAGCTTTAACAATTGAATCCCATTCTCCTTAAGGAAGAAAGCCCAACAGCTTGTATTTTTCTACACCAGGGGTGGGGAACCTGTGGTCCTCCATATGTTGTTGTACTACAAGTCATCCCTATTGACCTTCTGGCTGGGGCTGATGGGAGTTGGAGTTCCCCACCCTTATTCTACACCAATAGAAGTTAGTGAAATAGAATAAAGCATTGAAATGTTACGGATCATGACATTATATCGCCAGTAAATGACATCTGTGTCAAATGCATAAGCACCAGCACAGATGTGGACCATTGTGGTTCCAGAACACCTGATGTGCTCCAGTTTTAAACTGTGAGCAGCATAAAACACACTGCAGTGCTTTAATTTTTTACCCCCTAACAATTCCTCAAATTGTTTGCAGGTTTCTCTTCAGATGCAAATAGCAGTTTGACAGGTGGAGGGTGATTTTAGTCAGGGGCATAGCAGAAGTGGGAAAGGGTTTAACTCCTCCCCCATTCCTTGTGGTCTTCTCCATGCACAGTTGCTATTTGCATTCACACAATGTCCCATCAAGTTTGGCTTGGTGAGTAGCTCTGAAGTGCAGCTTTTGAAAGTTTGGCTCTTCAGCCAAAAAAGCCTCTCACAGCAGCTGACAGGTCATAAAAAAGAAACAAAAAAAGACTGTCCCTGTCCTCAGACTCTTGGTCCATCGATCCCACTGGGATATCTTTGCAGCAGCTCTCCAATGTGTCTCCATGCCCTGCCACCTGATATGCTTTTAACTGGGCTTTTCAAATATTGAACCTGGGACTTACACATGCAGAGCATAATAGCTGCTATAAATTCATCTGTATACATGTGCTCTGTTAATGGCCCTCCCTCTTTCACAGAATAATAATAATAATAATAATAATAATAATAATAATAATAATACTTATACCCCACCCATCTGACTGGATTGCCCCAACCTTTCTGGGTGGATTCCGATATAATAAAAACATGGCAAAACATCAGACATTAAAACAACCTGATACAGGGCTGCCTTCTGATTTCTTCAGAAAGCTGTGCAGTCGTTTATCTGTTTGACATCTGATGGGAAGGTTCCACTACACAGAAGGCCCTCTTCCTGGTTCCCTGTAGCTTCATTTTTCCCAGTGAGGGAACTGCCAGGTGGTCCTCGGAACTGGCCCTCAGTGCCATGGAGGTGGAGACGTTCCTTCAGTTATACAGGCCTCTTCAACTGTTAGCCACATCACAGCATAAAATAAAGATCATTTTAGAACATTTTAAACATTTACTTAAGGTAATGTACAACTGCTGTACAACTCTGCCTTTCTAGTTACCACTGAGACTCTGAAATATGTCTAAATGTGTTCATGAGACTTGCATTGTTGATTATGCAGTCAGGGACCGTGTTGTTATTAAAATAGGTTTCAGTGGGCTACCTTGATAAATGCTTTGCTGTTCCTTGCTTAGACATTAGGTGGCTGTTGAGTGCTGGATGTAAGTTCTAGGAATCCAGTTAAGACTGTATTTATACAGTTTAGTCAGAGGATGGTGCACTGTATGTTAACAGCTAAGCAGCAGCCAAATGCATTTTGGAAGTGTGTAATGGAATAATGTCCAAGATGTTAGTGTTACAAATCAAAGCTTTATCTTAACAACAATTTATTTGCTGGTGACTGGGTTTCCTTTGAAGACCTGCTATAATTCCTTATAAGAACAATAAAATAATTAAGTATAGCAGTAACTGCAGCCTTCCTGAATTTTCTACTCATATTGCTGTGCAGTCTTGCTTGGTGTAATTTAACCATCTATTTAAAGAGCAGGGAGTGGGGGAGTATGAAAGCATGTATTCAGAAGAGCAATTCTTTTTTAATAGACTATCATAAACCAGAATTTGGAGACAAAAGGTTTAATCTGCCCTGAGTTCATCATTATCAAGTATTTCATGGTGGGTGGAGCCTTACGTTCCTCAGAGGGCTAAGTGAGTCAGTGACGAGGGGGGGATTTAGAGATATCTTACAATCTGTATTCCAAGGACCATGAGCAAGGAATGCTAAATTGAACTGTCTCATTATGGCAGTGCACCATACGTTTTCTTTCACATGACAGTTTGTCAGCGCTGAACAGTTGTGTAGCCTTTCCTCAGAAAGTGCCAATCAGACTTGCCACTTTTACCTAATCTATTTATTTAGTACATTTCTATCTCACTTTTGAGGGCATATTACCCTTGCAAGGCAGCTTACAGGAAAATAAAATAAAACTACTAGCACTACTAGAAAAGTATTGATAACACTTTACTGAGGAAATTATGGTGTGGGGGGGACTTGAGAAAGGAACAGAGAGGTTTTGTCTTTCTTAGTTCAGGCTTTGTACGTAGCAGGGAGACATTTCATCAAACCTACAGAGGAAAGTTCTTGCAGAACAACACAGCCAATCGGAGCACATGCTGCCTCAGTGAACATCATGCCATTATGCTGGGTTGCTCAGTAAGACCTCCACCCATCATCTCTCTTGGCAAGTTGACTTCAGTATTAAATGAATGATCTCTGCTGCTGCACTGCCAACAAAAAACATCCAAGAATTAACAATAACACTAGAAGAACTTAAAATTTCCAGCACAGCTAATAAATAAAGAATAGACCTAAATAAAAATATAAAGTTCAAAACTGAAAGCATGCAGTATTTATTTCCACCCCACCCTGCCAGCACATGCAGGGACATGGGGTAGAGCATGTGACACTCCCCTCCCTGCCACTGTGCTGGAATTACCTGCTCAGGAATAACATGGACATGACTTATGAGGCTGGAGAATATTGAGTAAACTAAGATCAGTATGAGTATTGCCTCCACAGGTGACTATTGTGTGTATTATGTGATAAATTTGCACTGTTGTCCAGGCAACAGTCTCATCAAGAGGGCAGCCTTGATGCTATCGTCGTCATTGAGAGGGTGGTCTATTAACTTTCATGGTTGACAAGGCAGCATGTTTATACTGCATTATTTTGATTTTTGAGCTGTGCTTCTAGTAAGCCTAACATTGAAAGAACAATGCTAGAATTAATGGCGTGTTTGAATTACTGTCTGCAATATAGCAGTCAGTACTTTGTTTCTGCCACCCTGGTCCTTTGCTAGGTAAACACTTTATGAAGGTTTACAAAATCACCCAAAAGTGCAAAAATAAGGCACTAAAATTGTGGGATTAAACAAAGGAACTAGGCTAGGGAGAAATTTTGAACTGAAGGAAACAATAATGTGTATTGGCATAAAAATTGCTTTGTATGTAGTCCAGGGGAATTTTGGCAAGCACTTGACATTTTAACTATGTACACACAATAAATAATAGACTATATCTGGAGGCTCTGAGATGCTTTTTTTCATAGTGGGCAGAACTCTGGTGCAAGAGGTCTGTACAATGTACGGAAGTTGACTTGATGGTGTTTGAAGGATGTTCTGCAACTAAATGGTAAACAAGAATATCTAAACACTTGGAGGGATGTAATACAAAACAATTAAATCTCCATCTTTGGGGTTTCAAAGCATCTAACATTCATTTGAAAAGCCTGTGTTTTTGTGCATTGTAGAGATGCTGCAGATGCCAAAAACTCTTGTTAGCACAATGACCAAAAGGATATAATACTGGGAATCATTTCCCATAGACTCGCTGCTCCACTCCATAACATATCTACACTAAAAATTTGTATTGGTGAGGTTGCCATGTACACATCACTAGAACAAGAAAAGAGGAGACAAAGTTGCACACAAAAACAGGATGCATATTTAGAAATAATTTCAGGAATTTAGTTACAATTTTACAGAAGGGAAGCCAATTAATTTCCCACTGAAACAACTATAGTACAAATAAAAAATAGTAATTAGAAACAAATAAGATGTGCAAAAGAAGCTCAAGGCAGCTAGCAATATACTTAATATACTTTATGGAAGTGCTAAAGCACAATAATATACCATGAACACAAAACTGAAAATATATGGAAAATACAAAACAACTGCACTCTATTGACCACTAAAGAAATTAATTCCAATTCTTTTGGGGTATGGTGATTTTTACTATGAGGCAAGGTGGCGGTCTTGTTCTTGTTTATTAACCTTAATTAATTGGCAAGCCAGCAGCTCACAGCTGCTATTCACTGCAGATTGAATCCTCAAATGCCCCCGTTTCCTTTTTCAGTGAGACAAGCCTATGGGGGCAGCCATTTCTTCCTCAATACGATATCCCTGAAAAAGGATATTGTGCCATTTCCAAAGAGCACTTGATGCTTTGATTCATTATGTGCTGCAGCTGCAAGCTATTGGCTTGCCAGTTAATTAAGTTTTTTTTTTTTAAAAAAAAAAAGGTTGGAGAGAAAAAGAGGAACACCAACCACAGGCCACCTTGCAATTCTGGACTAAGAGTGAAAGAGGACAGGTTTGGTATGAAAGAGGACACTTGGCAAAGCTATGTACTAGATTTACTGTACCAGTTTTAATGGTCATGGGTTTTCCCGAAGAATACAGTGGTACCTCAGGTTAAGTACTTAATTCGTTCCGGAGGTCTGTTCTTAACCTGAAACTGTTCTTTACCTGAAGCACCATTTTACCTAATGGGACCTCCCGCTGCCACTGCGCCGTCAGAGCACGATTTCTGTTCTCATCCTGAAGCAAAGTTCTTAACCTGAAGAATTATTTCTGGGTTAGCGGTGTCTGTAACCTGAAGCGTATGTAACCTGAGGTACCCCTGTATTGGGAGTTGTGTGAGGAACGTTCTGAGGTTTTCTCTTAGAGATCCCTAGCCTTCCTTCACCAAAGAAGTGGAGTTTCCTGTGAGAAGAAATGACTGTTAAACCGTTCTATGTCTGTGGCACAGAGAGTCCTTTACAGTTTGAGTCACAGAACAGGAAGGAAGCTTTAATTTATTATTATTATTATTATTATTATTATTATTATTATTATTTTATTATTAGGTTCTATAAACAAGAATAATGTTATACAAATAAGTATACCAAGTTTTCTCATGTCATTTGTATATCACAAAAACAGCATAATAAATGTGGAAAAATATCTACAACATGTGTTTCATTATTAGTGGTCAAGGTATGAGTTTATGAATTAGGAGGAGTTAGGAGGAGGAGGAGGAGGAGGAAGAAGAAGAAGAAGAAGGGAAGGGGGGAGTGGCGAGTGGGGTGGGGTGGGGTGGGGTGGTTATGCTTCTGTAATTCCACTGAGTGTGTGTGAGGGGTTGTGTCAGCGTTACTTGTGTGGGTTCTCTTACTAGTCACTTGTTGTATTTCCTTGGTGGTGAGAGAGGTTGGGTGTGGCTGGTTGTCTTTACTTTTTAGCTATAAAGGGAGCTTTGGTAATTTTGACAGAAACAGATAAGCAAATGAGGAATACATGGTTTCCCACTCTCACACTGAAGTGAAAAGAAGACTCACGGGCGGGTACTAACTTGTTGGAGAACACTTTAACTTCTTAACAAGCCTGTTTTGAAAGCTCATTCCCTCCAGATTAAGAATTTGCAAGGTAGCAAGTGATGTGATGCAGAAGGAGTAAGGTCTAAGAAGAAATCTGAATTGTGTGCTCCAGTGTACCCTCTTTGGCAGTTAATGCTGGATTGTCCATTCCAGAATAAATAATCTGTTGTTGCTCTTTGATCCATTAAACTACTGGTGTGCCAGTAGTGGCTGCTTCTCATTATCCCATCAAAGACAAAAAGACATGAATTACTTCAACCTGCCCACCTCCACTATTTTTAGATGAATAGATGTGTTCTTTTCACGAAATCTATATTGACGTGGGAGAGAGAGAGAGAGATGCAACGAGTAGGAATTTTGGATAATTGAACATAACAGAAAAAAACTGCCGTGCTGGACCAAATTAGGATCTGCGCAGTATACCACTGCTTTCAACAGTGATCAGTCAGATGCTTCTTTGATTTCAATGTCAGCACATGGACTAAAGTTATTTGTCCCCAGCACCAGGGACTCTGAGGTGTGTGCTGCCTGTGAGCTCTTTACCTCAAGAAAAAGGTAAGCCGACCACAGGCTATATGAGACACTCAACAAATTAATTCAGCTTGTGGCTTTTTGTGGACTGCCATTCATCGTTCATCACCTAAGCTAAGAGGCAAGTCAAACAAACACGACAAAAGAAATCTGAGGCATTCTTGAACCTGCTGTACTTTGTGTGTAAATTTTTATTAAAATAAAACTAGACCTAAAGTTAATTTTCAAAATATTTCTATTGTTTTCTGTTAACCAATTCCAAATAGTCACTATTCTCCAATTAAAATTTGGATGGCTATGCAGAAGGGAAGTGCAGAATCCTGAATTCCAAATTTGTGATTTTAAGGATACTAATATTGCTTTGCACATTTTTTGTATGGAATTTCTTAGCCAGTTGCCTATACTTATTCACACCCTTCATTAACTAGTTCACATGTGAAAGACATAAAAGATGCACAGAAACAATGTTTTGCGTATGATTAGCATTTTCCTCAAAACATCTGGACTCTTTTCCTGTGATTACTTAGGTAATTTCTAAACCAAATATATAATTTCTGCAAAGCTACACATTGTATAGCATTTTAAATGATATGCTTAACTTTGTCTTCTTGCATTATGCTGTTGTCCCGCAGCACTTGATTGCAGCTTTGCAGAGTCATTTACATGAAGATTTATAGCATGACAAAGTGTTGTCCATGTTCCAAGGGAAAATCTTCATTCTTGCATGTTCTTAATCATCTCTTTACTATTTTGAAAAAAGCAGTTTTTACCCGTGGAGATATAAATCCTTATTTATGATCCTGTTTGTTACATGATTAATAAATAAATAAAACAGCCAAGACTTCCTGCCAAGTCACTGACAGCCTGCAACTTGTCATTATGGTTCATTGTAATCCCCCCCCCCAACATTTGTACATTGCTTGATTGTAATAAAACCTCAGTATACAAAAAGAATAGAGCAATAAAATTATCAGTAAATAACAGTTAAAACATAGTATTTAAAATCTTCAAAAATATTTAAAAGCAACAATAAGCTAGAACCAGGTTAAAACATATGACAGCCTCTGCTTGTCAGGGTAGGCTTGCCTGAACAATAATGGTTTTAGCAGGCTATTCCCATTATAGTTCACTCCATGGCAGCTGAAGTGCATTCATGGGAAAACTGTTCCCATCCTACCTGCTTTCTGCATAGTATAATAGCTTCAAGTAAGGCCCTGCTTCAGATCTAAAATGGTGGTGGAGAGATGGTTGGCCTAGTATGATTAATCTACACCAGGCATGGCTAAACTTGGCCCTCCAGCTGTTTTGGGACTACAACTCCCATCATCCCTAGCTAACAGGACCAGTGGTCAGGGATGATGGGAATTGTAGTCCCAAAACAGCTGTGGCCATGCTTGATCTACCCTGTCCTCCTAGAGCAGTATTATTGGCTAGCTTATGACATCCCCAAAATGCTACGTTGTGATGGTGAAGAAATTGTGAGTCACTAATGTCACATCCACACCACCCATTTAAAGCACATAGCTTTCCCCAAAGAATTCTGGGAACTGTAGCTTATCTCTCACAGGCCTACAATACCCAGCACCCTCAACAAACTACAGTTCCCAGGATTCTCTGGGGGAAGCCATGTGCTTTAAATGTATGGTTGGATTTGACCTAAGCCTGACTGGGATTGGGTGTGATCCTAAAACAGATGGAAAAATGCTGGCTGTGGATCTTGACTAGGATGAATGAACACTTTCTCCATCTTCAGGAAGCCTCCTTAGGCCAATGACTGAGAGTTCAGATGCCCATATTTTAAGAGTTCTGCTTTTCCTTTTCCGAGTTTGCTACCCTTGGGGTCTTTCTTCCTGAATCCATGCAGTATTTGAGGCTAGTGTTAATGTACATCCTCAAGTGCACATTGAGTTTCAAATACAGATGTTGTCCAAGAAGAAATGGATGTGGAAAGTTATTGAAGGGAAACAGAGGGAGGCTTCATGTTCTGTCATATAGACCATTAATGTAGCCCTCTTGATGTTAGAGAAATAAACCAGGGTCTTGACTTTGGTTTCTTAGTAAATCTAATGTAGTAAAATCATCATGTTATCAAACAGATGGTGTGTATGGTTCTGTCTTTATTAGGTGGTGCCCATGAAGGACTTCAGCACCTTGGTCCTTATGGAAATATACCAAATATTGTAGCTGAGTTGACAGGTGACAACATACCTAAAGATTTCAGTGAAGATCAGGGATACCCAGATCCTCCAAATCCTTGCCCAATTGGAAAGACAGGTAAGTTGCATGGACTTACTACAGAGTTTTGTGTTAAATTCTGCAAGAGACGTGAGAGGCATTGCAGCCAGCAAAAACACTCAAAGGAGGATGTGAAGCAGGGCCACTAGGAATGTGACTTGGGCAGAATCCTAAGGGTTAGACAGAGAGAAGAGGAGGGCCGCATTCAGCCCCTAAAGCTCATATTCCCCATCCCTGTTTTACATTAATCCACATTTTCTACTAAGAGTGAATCATGCACATAATTGTGGGATTTAAATTCTTTTTCATTTACACAACTGGCTCTTCTTCCAAGGTGCAGGTTTTCAAAATATTGACCATTTTTGCCAACAGGGAGGCAACAGGTAGGATAGACCAGGGGCCCGGGGGCCGGATGCAGCCCAATCGCCTTCTCAATGCGGCCTGCAGACGTACCAGGAATCAGTGTGTTTTTACATGAGTAGAATGTGTCCTTTTCTTTAAAATGCATCTCTGGATTATTTGTGGGGCATAGGAATTTGTTCATTTCCCCCCACAAAATATAGTCTGGCGCCCCACATGGGCTGAGGGATGGCGGACCGGCCCACGGCTGAAAAATGTTGCTCACCCCTGGGATAGACAACTGGGGACTAATCACCAATGGGAACAGGGACCAGAAGGGGTGGGGGAAGTGAAAAGGAATCATGCAGGTGATTGACGCCTTGACCATGATCTGCTTTTGCATAACTGGCCAGTGTTTTCTTCAGATACTGATGACAGTGTTCGCCACACAGAAAGGTGGAAAGTCCATGAGATTATATATTCCATTGTAGCTACCCCATAATGTAAATATGTCATACAGGATTTTGGGTTATTCACATAATCATTTTCCAGGATGCTTAAGAAAATCCTAAGCACACTTACCAGAAAGGTGCCTAAAGTAAGGAAAGCTTAAGATTAGGGCAGTGACCCTTCCACAAAATAGTGTCCATTGTTCATTATAAGAAAGCTGCCTGATCCTATGTAGGCTTATTCAGTTCTGAGATAAGCATCCAAAGGGTTGTGGTCCAGTAGCACAATCCTGTGCATGTCTACTCAAAAGTACATCTCACTGAGTTCCATGTGACTTATTTCTAGGTATTGTGTGTATAGAATGGTAGCCTTGGTCTCCTTCCCCTTTCTGAGTCTAAGGCAGAGCTAGGAAAACAGGAAACAACATTATTGACATTTTCAATGAATATTTCCAGGTGACTTAAGTACTTATGTGGGATGAAACACATTCAGAAACCTCTTGTGGCATGCTTGAGAATAGAGAACTATTGTGTGATTTCTTTTTCCAGAAATAACATCTCAATTCTTATTTTTCTGTTTATCTCTCTAGATTTTTCCTTTCTTCTTCTCCTTTTTTCCTATCTTGTTTAGCCCAATAGACTCTGTTAGTGGTTAAAATGTCAAGATTGAAATAATAACTTCCGTAGTATGTCTATCAAAAATAGATTTCTTCCCTTCTCCCCCTTAATTTTAAAACTACAGCCAAAATGTTGTTGGTTTGACTAAGATGCATCCAGATATGAAAATGGATAGCATTCTTTGGAAACTCTTGCTGTCATTGTAAAACTGTTCTTTTGGACACTTTCTGGCTAGTGAATCATATGTTACTTGCATTTAAGCAAAGCGGTTTTCAGAGATTTAAATATAAACTCCAGTCTGTGCCTAAGTAAAGATTGTAAAAAACATATTACATGTTAAACTTATTAGAGAATTTCCTCAGTGAGGTTTGTGGACTGGCATATTGAAAGATGGGCCTCTCTTAGTGGTTTCCACAGTAAGATGTTCTGTCCAAATTTAAACATCTTGGCACCTAAACCTTTCACTATTAGGGCCCCTACTGCTCTGCTGTGGCCTCATCCCTTTCCTGAAGTAGTAAACATAAGAGATGGTAAATTATGGCTTGCTTCCATTTCCAGGACTGGCCACTTGCCTTTTTTGTTCTGTAGGGTTGCTCTGAAATTACACCTGCAAGCTCCTTTAGTAGTACTCTTTGGTGTAGCTCATCAGGCCCTGGAGATTTGAATTCATTTAAAGTGGCTAGGTTTTCCCTTACCACCACTCTTCTTATCTTGGGTTGCAGCTTCCTCCTTGCACCATTTATTCTGTTATCACCAGATTGGGGACTTACTGAGCAGGCTAAGCATCTTTCTGCTAATAAATGCCCTGGAAGAAGCTCATCTTCCAACAGATACACTATTTGGCCTTCCCCATGCCCACAATTCTTATACAGTGGTACCTCTGGTTACGTACTTAATTCGTTCCGGAGGTCTGCTCTTAACCTGAAACTGTTCTTAACCTGAAGCACCACTTTAACTAATGGGGCCTCCTGCTACTGCCGCACCACGGCACGATTTCTGTTCTCACCCTGAAGCAAAGTTCTTAACCAGAGGTACTATTTCTGGGTTAGCGGAGGCGTCTTTTGATTTTTGGTACTGCCCTTTTTTATTTAATATTTGAACTTACTTACACATTAAACATATGACCCGGCAAGAAATCAGTAAAGAAATGAATTTTACTTTGTGTCTCTTCCAAGGAATGGTGGAAATGAGTGTTGCCTCCAAAGAGGAAAAGTACTGTTTCCTAATCCTCTATCCTTTTATTATAAAATTCATTGCATATGTTCATGATGTGGTTTTGCTGATATATTTTACAAGATGTCAAGCAGCTCAGGTCCCCCCCCCCTTTTTTCTTCTTCAGTTGATGATGGATGCCTTGAAAACACACCAGATACAGCTCAGTTCAGCAAAGAATACCAACTTCATCAACATCTTTTTGATCCAGAACATGACTATCCAAGCATGGGAAAATGGGTGCGTAAATCCTGTTTACTTTGGAAATCTCCAAATAATGCTGAATTAGTTAAGAAAAGGTTTCTGTAACAAATTTTATATAAGAGAACTATAGACTGTCAAACACATTGTTAAAGACCTTTAGAGCTCGATTGCAATTGTCACAAAAGGACATTAATCTACTATACCCTGTTATGTGCACTGTCTATATATTTGGTGTATCAAGAATCTAACAAAACATCTAGAACTTTAGAATAAAGTAACCTGCATTACAAGGTTGCTATAAAGCTTTCAATTTAGTTCATCACAGCCTAAAAGCTGTCAATGCTCAGTTGATAAATACCGTACATTGGTTTAGCAATGCTTGTTCACAAGAAAATGACTACTCCATTACAGCTGACTCAATTTTAGATTTATAGCACTGGTCACCTTTAGGATTCCTAAACTTTTAGTCAGTCATGTGAAAATTAACACATGCTGGAAATTCTTATTACATTGTGCTTGATTACCAAAGATTGTAACATTAAACAAACCAGATGTTAATTCAAGTTCAATAGTTAATTCAACTATTTATACCTGTTCTACTTAGGGTTTTTTTGGTAAGTTATTTATTTTTATACCTCTACGTTGTGTTGAAAGGTGCATTCCTAAAACATAAGCCATGATCTAGCCATATATTATCCCATTGGTTTCAGTAGGCTAGATTGACACACATGCTTAACTCACTCACTGAAATAGTGGGTTAAACTTGCCTAATTTTGGCCATCTCATGCAAATAATATGTTTTTAAAAATATACTACACACTTAAAATGTTTTGCAAAATGCATTGCCATGTCTCTTATAAAGCAATAGCTCATTATACGATGGAAGAAAGGTTGGAGATAAATATAAATAATGATGATGATGATGATGTTAATATGATTTTGAAAACAAAATAAGAAAATTGAGATCCAAATGAGATCCAGATAAAGCATGACAGTTTCTGCTTCATACATCCTCTAATGTAAAATATGCTTAATTCTTGTTCAGTTCCAAGAGGAGCAAGAGATGTTCAGTGTCTCATCAAAAGTCTGAACTCTCCACTAGGGGAAACTTGCGCTGTATTTTCAAATTTACCATTATTGCAGGGATAATGTCTTTCTTATATATCAGATTTCATAACCTTATCTGCACTCTGCTGCTTATTATATTTAAGCATTAGTTATGGTTTCAAAATATTCTCAGGCAGACAAAACAAAATATGATATTTGTTGAGCCGAGTCTGTCTTTTCTTTCACAGTGCGACTTTTTGCCTTAATTACAGTCCAGCCTTTTTTTTTTTTTTTTAAAAAAAGAAATTGTAGGAAAACATTTATAGAAGATTCAGGTAGAACAATAAGTTAAGGGAAAGTACACTTGATACCATGAGGAAATAATGTACAGTTCTGTTGTTGTTGTTTTACATGTTAAATTGATTTCCCCCCCCCCAAGTGAGTTTGCAGAAATTAACTGTAGCCAAGAATGTCTCTTCTTGGCCAATTTCATCTCTGTTTCCTTGTCTCTTTGGCACAGCTCTGATGAAATAGTTGAGGCCAGGCAAAAAGCAATGTCTTGTGAACTTGGGTTTTAAATTAACATGAGAAATACTAAACAGATAATGTTTGGCACAAAAGACGCCAGCCCTTGGGCCAAGTAACCTTATACTTACATTGTGCCAGATCTGAAGATAAGCTGCTGTAATGCCAGAATGACCACCAGATCCAATGCATGCTTAACCTAGAAGGGGAAACACACGCAAGAAGTACAGAAATGGTATAAAAACAGGAGAGGTACCCCCGGGATCCCTAGAAACAAATGTCACATCGAGAGCAAAGCCAAGTGAGCTCCTGGGACTGAAACAAACACCACAAGCGATCGCACACAGCCACTCTCTAACCACTCAGTCACAGCCGCAGAATGGGGTCAGATGCTCCACAGGGCCTTGATCGCCCCCTCCTCCCATAGCTCCAACACCCAGTCACACAGATGCCAGGAGCCGAGGGGCTGCCAGACAAGCCATGATCCTATCTCTCATTCTACACAATGGGGGTCTCTGCTTTGAATCCAGGGGACAACCTCACTTGGAAAGTGAAGAAGACTCATCTGCCAACCCAGACACATCTGAGCCATTCAGCAAGAGCGCTGCATCAACCAAGAGTCTGCTTTGCTTGGGCCAGTCCACCCTTTGGGCAGCCCCAGTGACTTAGGCTGTGTACACATTCCTGTTTACTCTGCATCCAGTGCATTCCCACTTCTGGTTTGGGAAGCATCTCCTCCTCTCACACCTGACTGCTTCATTCCCACCCCACCCCCCACAGGAGCACTCATCTCTCTTTTGCCCATGAAGTAAGGTTACCAGACATCCCCATTTCCTGGGGACAGTCCCCGGATTTACAAATCAGTCCCCTGACAAAATCCATTTTGGATCTTCATTTTTGAATGGTTTCGGGAGTCGAACAGACTCCCAGAATGGATTAAGTTTGAGGACGAAGGTACCACTGTATAAGGTTGCTCTTTAGGTGCTGTGTTCCTGTGTCTCCAATCCCATTTCAGCCATCTCAGCTGATGAATCAGCTACTGCATCCATCACATGGTGGGCAGAATATCTTGAATTCTACCAGCACTGCGGGGCTCCTGATACACCCTAGAACCCTAGGGGAGGCAGGAGCTGTCTCAGGAACAGGACATGCCCTAAAGCATTTGTTTCTCAGAAATCAAGGTTTAATTTCAGAAGTGATGGTTTTATGAAACTGACTACATCTGTTGTTATTGTGACTGTTGGGTCAATTGCTTACATAGCAATTACTCAGTAATCATATATATATATATATATATATATATATAGAGAGAGAGAGAGAGAGAGAGAGAGAGAGAGAGAGGTTTTCTCTTAATTTCTCTTTAACATTTTTTTAGTGCAGCACCACTGAATAATTCCAATTGAAACAAAAATCTGTTGAGCATGTGTCTGACATTCCAGACCTTATTTGAGCTCACTACATCTATGAAATATAGCAATATGTGGAATTTTACAGGCTGTGGTCATAGTCATTGCCTTTTTAATTTTAATTTTTTAAAATAGTTTTCCGTCTGCCAAGACAGTTTTTAAAAGGTTCACTCTATTAAAAACGTTCTAGACCAAACAGGTTTTATTTTTTTGAAGGATGTTTATTAGGATGCTACCTAAATCAAGGAAGGAATTGTGACTAGGATTTCTTTTCCCAGAGGGTGCTTAACAGTCTGCAGGGGAAGCAGTTGAGATAAGAATTCTTTAAAAGAATTAAATTGTGTTACACACAGAAGCCACCAGGAGCAAGTGCTGCATAAAAAAACAATACTGTTCTGCCCATAACCTGATGGCTCTGCTCTTCCTTGCAGTTTGTATACTAAGGGACTAGGAACTTGTGGCCCTGCAGATGGTGGTGACCTACAGCTGCCATCATCCCTGACAACCGGCCTTACTAGATGGGACTGTTGGGAGTTGGAGTCCAAGTTCCCCATCCCTGTTATACCAAGTAAAAGACTATTGGTGCATCTAGCATAGTATTTCGTGCTCTGATTGATGGCAGGTTTCCAACAGAGGTCCTTCCTAACTGGTGCCTTGTATTTTTTTATGCAGATATTGAACTTGGGATGTTGTGCATGCAAAGCATGTGGTCTACTACTCAGCGATTTTTCCACTCTCCGAGACAGTTCAGATTAAAACCATCATGCAACTTAGAATCATCATATATTCCTATTCATATAATGGTTGATGACACTAAGTGTCCCAGAAGAATAGCAAAATATTTTATTAATAGCTACAGTAATTCAAATGTTTTCTTGTGGTTTATCTTTCCAACAACATGGCATTCTCTCCTGAACTGCTTTCCAAAATATTCATATGCTAATATTTAGATGGCACAAAGTCTTGCTTGAAGAGCTACAAAATTTGATCCATACTTTTGTGTTTTTCCCCTCTTCTTCTTCTTTCAGAATAAGAATTTACTCTTTGAGAAAATGAAGGGTGGACCAAAAAGAAAGAAAAGGGTAATTTTCAGAATGCAACTTGTTTTCCTTTTAGCGCCTTAGTGTAGAAAAAGGCAAAAATGCAAAGTAAAAAAAGATTGTTGAAATATGATGATTAGTACATCTATATTAAAACTTGGACTTCGTCCTTTCTTCCAGTAAATATCTGTGATAAGCAATAGAACTTTTGCAAAAAAAATCTTCAGTCTAAGCCAGTATGTCCCAATATTTTGTTAACCAAGACCCTTGATTTTGAATTAAAACTGGAAGTATACTTCACCTTGCACCTCCTCTCAGAGATGCGCTTTCAAGTGAAGAAGTGTAAGAACCACTCTCAGTTGAAAACTCCCTCTGTCTTTTTAAACATTTCAGTGTTTTGTGTCTGCTTCATATTATTATTAATATAAAATTTATTTCTTACCCTAGGGTCTCATGGCAGGTTACAGCAATTTAAAACACAACCTTAAAAACAGATTTTAGCAACTTACAACCACAAAAATAGGGTGGGCCCTAAAAGTCTCAGGTGTCAAAGTTCAGGGTAAAGAGGTGCGCTTCAGCATTCACTGAAACTGTATGGTGAGGTTGCCAGACACACATCTGTCAAGAGGGAGTAGCACAGAGTGGCTGCAGAGATTACCCTTCCCCAGGAACTGAGGGTGGCTGAATTGGAGGTCTTTAAGCAGAGGCTTGACAACCATATGTCAGGAGTGCTCTGATGGTGTTTCCTGCTTGGCAGGGGGTTGGACTCGATGGCCCTTGTGGTCTCTTCCAACTCTATGATTCTACCAGCAGGGCCAACTTGCTAATATCAACACCTGAGAGGGTCTGTAGGCAAGGAGACAGCCTTTGAGGTACCATTTAGTGTCTTAAGCAGTAATATGAGCACCTTAAACTGGGCCCAGAAATGAACTGGCAAACAATGCAGGTGTTTTAAAATAGCAGTTATGTGAGATCTGAATAGAACTCCAGCCAGTAATCTGGCTGCTGCATTTTAGACCAGTTGAAGTTTCTGAGTCATCTTTATGGGTGGCCCCATGAAGATCGCACCGCAATAATACAGTCTGGAAGTTACCAGAGCATGGAGTACAGTGGCCAAGTCACTTCTGCCCCAAAGGGGCCATCACTGGCAGACCAGCTGGGTCTGGGGAAGAACATGCCTAGCCGCCGAGGTCACTTGTTGAATCCAGGAGCACCTCCAAGCTGCAGATGTCCTCCTGCCAAGGGAGTGCAACCTTGTTCAGAAGAAGCCATCTTCTCACCTTCTAGTCGTGAGAACTTGGGGCACATCTCTGTCTTCAGGATTCAGCCTGTTTATTGGCCCACTCCCTGACCATCACTGCCACAGTCTAGCACCTGAACTGCATCTCCCAGATTCAGAGGGAACAGAGTAGTGTGTCATCTGCATATTGATTATAATTTATTAATAATAATAATTAAATGTGTATACCACCTGTAATCTGAAGATCGCAGGGTGATTCATTGTTGAACTGCTCTTGAATCACGTTTCTACCTGATGTTCAACTGAAAGCTACCCTCCAGTCATTTAAGTCCATTAGATCTAGTTCTGCTGTATTCTGTGTGGCAGCTTCAGTTATTTGAAGAGTGCTGTTATGTCCCTCCTGCCAACAGTCTTCTCCAGGCTAAACACGCTCAATTCCTTCAGCCAAGTGACTTGGACAAGGCCTTAGAAAAAAACCTGTGTTGTATAAAGATTTGCTCATTCTTACAAATCAGATACTTGGGAAACTAAATGATAGCACTATTGATTGAATGATGCTTTTGCTTACAGAGTGTTTAATCATACTTATTTTAGTTGACTTTATTAGGTGGGTCATCATTACCCCCATTTTACAGAATTGAGACTGAGGGAGAAAAATTCAGCTACAGTCCTAAACACACTTACTAAAGAGTAAGCCCCACTGAACACACTTAAAATCTCCCTGAATGCTTTTCCATTTCTAATTGCATTAAAAATATTTTTTTTCCAGAGTGTAAATCCATATCTTCAAGGACAAAGGCTGGACAATGTTGTGGCAAAGAAGTCTGTTCCACATTTTTCAGATGAAGAGAAAGAGACTGCAGAAAATGAATGAAGCTTTGTGGAAAGCCCTAATACGGCTTATATAATCACTGCATAATCAGTGATTCAAATCCTCATAGTGGTTGCATGTTTATTACTAATATATTTGTTGCTGAAAAGCAGCTGGATTTGTAGCATTTGTTATCCTAGATACATGAACACAGTTGTGTTTTTTGTTAAGTTACGGCATTAGGAAGCTCTTGATTTACTTTAGACCTGGAGCAAGCTTTGAAAAAAATTATCATTTTAATAACTGGCGTGAATTAAACAGCTTTATGAAGCAGCTTGTAAAGAAGAGGACCATTTCCCCAAAATTTTCCTATTATTGTACTTATGATGTGATGTTTGTTCTCTGGGAACAATTATTTCATTAAGTTTTGTTTGTAAATAACCGCCTAATTCACAATAAATGTCAGATACTTGCTGTTTGTTTTAATAAACACAGAAAGCAGTCTTCAGTATTTGCATGGATATATAAACGTGTTTCAGATGATTTTTGAGGAAATGGCTTGCCTTATTTTACTGGAAGACAAATAAACTTTGCTATGAATGGAATCTACACAGTAAAACATTTTCACTTGCTTGCTGGTGAAACTTAGGTACCACAAATGATAAGGTGAAATATTTATTTTCTTTATACAGCTGTGCATTATACAGTGTGCATTATTAACCAGGAGATGCCACAGCTTAATAACGGAGCAATAGTCTGTGATCCTGATGGTTTATCCTACACTAGAGGTTCTGACTATTGCCTTTCTGCACATGCTGAATTTCAAGGGAAGCCCCATGCAGTAACATTGCCTTGAGATGACAAATCTCAAATGGTTAACTAACACTAGGCTTGAATCAGATATACCTACCTGCCTATCCCCAATATTATTTAATTTCTCTGCCATCATTGCAACATAAAAATCCAGGAATAATGATGTATAGGGAAGCTTTTAAAGGTTTAATGTTTTACTATGTTTTTATATATGCTGGAAGATGCCCAGAGTGGCTGGGGCAACCCAGTAAGATGGGGGCAGGGTTTACAAATGATGATGATGATGATGATAATCATCATCATCATTTATTAATTTACAAATGTCAAGGTTATGTGACCAAGAGAGTTCAAACCCCATCAGTAATGGGTGTCTTGACACATGCACACACTGGGGATAGCCTATGACAATTGTTTAAGCTTTCCTCCCAGTAGTTGTGCTTGAGAAGCTGACAATGGAATAAAGGAAGTCTAGGCAGAGAGAGTAATAATAATAATAATAATAATAATAATAATAATAATAATAATTTATTATTTATACCCCGCCCATCTGGCTGGGCCTCCCCAGCCACTCTGGGCAGCTTCCATAAAAACCAAAAATACAGTAAAATATCACATGTTAAAAACTTCCCTGAACAGGGCTGCCTTAAGATGTCTTCTGAATGTCAGGTAGTTGTTTATCGCTTTGACATCTGCTGGAAGGGCATTCCACAGGGTGGGCGCCACTACAGAGAAGGCCCTCTGCCTGGTTCCCTGTAGCTTTGCTTCTCGCAATGAGGGAACCGCCAGAAGGCCCTCGGCGCTGGACCTCAGCGTCCGGGCAGAATGATGGTGGAGACGCTCCTTCAGGTATACTGGACCGAGGCCGTTTAGGGCTTTAAAGGTCAGCACCAACACTTTGAATTGTGCTCGGAAACATACTGGGAGCCAATGTAGGTCTTTCAAGACCGGTGTTATATGGTCTCGGCGGCTGCTCCCAGTCACCAGTCTAGCTGCCGCATTCTGGATTAGTTGTAGTTTCCGAGTCACCTTCAAAGGTAGCCCCACGTAGAGTGCATTGCAGTAGTCCAAGCAGCAGATAACCAGAGCATGCACCACTCTGGCAAGACAGTCCGCAGGCAGATAGGGTCTCAGCCTACGTACCAGATGGAGCTGGTAAACAGCTGCCCTGGACACAGATTTGACCTGTGCCTCCATGGACAGCTGTGAGTCCAAAATGACTCCCAGGCTGCGCACCTGGTCCTTCAGGGGCACAGTTACCCCATTCAGGACCAGGGAATCCTCCACACCTGCCCGCCTCCTGTCCCCCAGAAACAGTACTTCTGTCTTGTCAGGATTCAACCTCAATCTGTTAGCCGCCATCCATCCTCCAACCGCCTCCAGACACTCACACAGGACCTTCACTGCCCTCACTGGTTCTGATTTAAAAGAGAGGTAGAGCTGGGTATCATCTGCATACTGATGAACACCCAGCCCAAACCTCCTGATGATCTCTCCCAGTGGCTGCATGTAGATGTTGAAAAGCATGGGGGAGAGGACAGAACCCTGAGGCACCCCACAAGTGAGAGCCCAGGGGTCTGAACACTCATCCCCCACCACCACTTTCTGAACACGGCCCAGGAGGAAGGAGCGGAACCACTGTAGGACAGTGCCCCCAGCTCCCAGCCTCTCAAGACGGTCCAGAAGGATGTTATGGTCGATGGTATCAAACGCCGCTGAGAGATCCAGCAGAACTAGGAAACAACTCTCACCTTTGTCCCTAGCCCGCCAGAGATCATCAACCAGTGCGACCAAGGCAGTCTCAGTCCCAGTAAGCACTATTTCCATTTTTCCAGCTGGAAATGCAGCACTTTTAATATTTTCTCATATTTTCTGTTTGGCTGTATTCTTATGGGGGAACATTAAGCACTCAGTTCTCCAGCAACATACATGGCATATTTATTCTTTTGTGCTGGAGCATTCTGACACAAGTTGAAGGATCAGCTTGAATTCCTCCTGTGCCTTCTTCCTAATTCACCATGAGAAGGGCGCCTGTAGTAACGGTTTTTGCTTGCTTTATTTATGACAGCAACTCCCCCCCAGTGGCTATGTGGTTCCCCACATTAGAACTATCTGGTAGCCATGTGTTGAACACATGGGAGCATTGCAAATCTTAAATGATAGTAAATGCCATGGCAGAAACCTTTGCAATTACAGCCGACAGAACTTTGAAGATCACGTACAGCTAACACTATCTAGGGTGGTGGGTTTGGGGTTTTTTTAAGGTTTCAGGGCACAAGGGAAGGAACAGGGTGAAAGGTTCCAATCTTGAAAGGATGGGGTGACTAAAATCATTTTTCCACCGAAAATGAGAATAATTGCTTTCTGCAGAAACATGGAAAATAAGAGTGTTGGTGGCACAACATTCCCCCATACAATTAATTTGTTGGATTAAGCTGAAAGTATGAAGAAGGAAAATAACTTTGTACCTCCAAGTTCTTGTCGTACTGCCCTTCTGTCTTCGTCACAGGTTCCTACCCCAGTTCGCATGGATTAATAAATGTTACGCAGATGCTATTGCAGACCTTGTCATCTCTTTTTAAAATCCACTGTGCTTCCAGTGACATTGTACATAAGGGCACTTAAAATATCTTCGCCTAGGAGACCTGAGTAAGGAAACTGAGCTTAGGAGACGTGACTGAGAAAATACAGTAAATTAAAGTCAACATATGAACTGCAAGAAGATCAAACGCATCCATCCTTAAGAAAATTAGCCCCGAGTGCTCACTGGAAGGACAGATCAGGAAGCTGAGGCTCCAATACTTTGGCCACCTCATGAGAAGAGATGATTCCCTGGAAAATACCCTGATGTTGGGAAAGATGGAGGGCACAAGGAAAAGGGGACAACAGAGGATGAGATGGTTGGACAGTGTTCTCGAAGCTACAAACATGAGTCTGACCAAATTGCGGGAGGCAGTGGAAGGCAGGAGTGCGTGGCATGCTCTGGTCCATGGGGTCACGAAGAGTCGGACACGACTAAATGACTGAACAACAACAAAGTCAGCATGCAGCTTTCTCTTCATACCCACTTTTAACTCTGCTAAAATTAGGTATGTAAGCCCATTAGTAATTATTACAGGTTGTACCCAACTAAGTTCTCAGAATACAGTCACTGAAATAAATCGAATTGTTAGTCAAGTCAACTGCTTTTCATGGGTTTCATCGACATACGACTTTTTTAAAAAAGGTAAAAGACCCGACTGTTAAGTTCAGTAGTGAACAACTCTGAGGTTGTGGTGCTCATCTCGCTTTACTGGCTGAGGGAGCCGACGTTTGTCCGCAGTTTTTCTGGTTCATGTGGCCAGCATGACTAAGCTGCTTCTGGCGAATCAGAGCAGCGCACGGAAACGCCGTTTACCTTCCCACTGGAGCAGTACCTATTTATCTACTTGCACTTTGATGTGCTTTCGAACTGCTAGGTTGGCAGGAGCAGGGACCGAGCAACGGGAGCTCAGCCCGTCGCAGGGATTCGAACCGCCGACTTTCCGATCAGCAAGCCCTCGGCTCTGTGGTTTAAACCACAGCGCCACCCGCGTCCCACATATGACTTAGTTGAACACAATCCAGTAATTCTATGCCTCCATTGTACAGTCCTAGCAATGTGAAGGTCTCCTGCTGTCTTAACTTAGTCCACTCATTCTCTTTTGATGCCTCAGTGCCTGAAACCCCTCCCTGGACATCATGGTGCCACCTCTGTCTCTTCCTTCACAACTCTTCTCCAAACCCCCCTATTTAAAGACTCCAATTTCTACTAAAACAAAGCCGAAGTGTGCATAACTGTATTCACTCACATTAAAATGTAGTTACTCTCGCCCCCCGTCTCCCACCCCTCCAGCGCTGGTTTGGGCCTAGAGGGGCTTGGGCAAGATGTTGGGGCACACCAATTTCTCCTTGCTGTTGCCGCTGCCCATTTGCTTTATCTTTTCCACTGGACGTACATCACTTTCCAGCAAGAGAGAACAGGGTATGTGGAGGTTATTGCTCCCACTTCTCCTTGCTCTTCTCACTTTCTTGCATAGGACAGGTAAACAGGCAGCAACAGCAAGGATGAGCAGCAATACCAAACTGCCTTATACAGAGTCCAATCATTGGTCCATTTAGCTCACTACTGTCTCTACATTGGCTGGCAGTGACTCTACTGGGTTTCAGGCAAACAAGATTCCAAGCCCCATCTGGAGATGCCGAAGACTGAACCTGGGTCTTTCATGCAAAGCAGGTGCTATCTTTCAGCTACTGCCCATTGGCAACCCCAAATGCAGGCGTAGGAGCACATGACATGTGTTTAGCTGCTCAAGCACTTAAGAAACAACCACTTGTATCATAGGCTATACTGCCATATCACCTCCAACTCACAGGAAAACCAAGGATCTGATTCAGGTCTCCAGGAGGAATAATGTGAAACAGATCATTGTTCTTCAGCCAACTGGGGATCCTGGGGATCAGTGCAGCCAGTCTTTATCAGGTCCCAAGCCCAGCCCACCTGGCCCAGATGGATTGGCCAGAATTCAAATAAACAGATGGCAAGAAAGTCTGCCAGTCTCCAGAAGCTGGCCTGGGAATTCCCTAATGGCTGATCACCTAGCCCATGTGTTGCTCCCAAGGGAAGGGATTTTGGCATGATGGGATGCAGCAGCCGCCCACCCTGTGACTGGGTAAGCAGCCATTTCCTCATTCCAGAAGTTGTCCAGGTCTTCAATAAGGCCACCAGTCAGGGCAACAGGGCATTGTCCCCAAGCCAAGGAGCTCATGGTCTGCCCATAACAAAGGATTAGAGCTACAACAAGTACCACAGATCACCACTATTCTGGCCAGAATTGAATGTCAAACTGAGAGTATGTCTAGATTATTGTACAGGGGTAGGCAACCTAAGGCCTGGGGGTCGGATCAGCCCAATCGCCTTCTTAATCCGGCCCACGGACGGTCCGGGAATCAGCGTGTTTTTACATGAGTAGAATGTGTCCTTTTATTTAAAACACAGCTCTGGGTTATTTGTGGGACATAGGAATTCGTTCATCCCCCCCCCCAATATAGTCCGGCCCCCCACAAGGTCTGAGGGATAGTGGACCGGCCCACGGCTGAAAAAGGTTGCTGACCCCTGTTATTGTAAATCACCCAGTGATCCTCGGATGAAGGGCCATATAGAAATTTAACAAGAATAGATTACTGAAAACGAGGCACACTTTTGCTAGTATACATATTCTGAAACGATATTGACCAAATCATCATAGTCACACACTGAAAGGCGAGGGATCTGCTCACTTGCTGTTTAATTTTGTCACTTGTCCCTGTCATGGAGAGAAAGAAAGAGCTGATGCAGTGCTGGGATAGCGATTGGCTGCAATTCTTATTAAGCATCCAAATGGCTTGCTAAACAGATGGCAGAGAGCAAAGAATAGGGGCCAGCTCGAGTGAACTGAGCATCTTTCAGCCACCTTGTGCCTCTCTTCCTTTTTGTGCCCTGAGAGTATGGTTCTCACTCTCTGGCCCACTCTGTGTCCCAGCAGACAACCCAGAGGCATCTTGAGGGCATGCCTGGGACAGGCGTGGGGCACTCAAAGCATATTTCCATGTCAGCTGTGCTCTCCCAGTCTTCCTGACTCTCTCCATTCCTCTCGCCCACGCCCGGAACAACTGACCTCTTCCTATGACTGGAAGTGGTTTTTGAGCATTAGGAGCATTTACGCTTTGGCAACACACAGTTTATACTTTATGACTTGTCCAAATTTATTTAAAAACACAAAAGATTTGAAGCATGATTTATTGCACATTCTAATGTTTGGGTTGCTAAACTGTTCACAAAGCCCCACTTACCGTGTGGCGAATTTCCACATTCGGACACATCGTTTATATATATATCTGTGTGTGTGTGTGTATGTGTGTGTGTGTGTGTGTTATTCACAATCCTTTAATGTTTCAGTCAATTACATCAACTGGATATTTTTTTTAAAAAAAGCTAACAGGCAACTTCAACTGTTTGTGGAAAATAAAATATTACCCCCCCCCTTTCTTGGCTTCATGCAGCTCAAATTTACAAAAAGGGATGAACCATTCTTGATGTGGATGTGGTCAGGGAATAAAATACAAGAACTGGTGAATGCTAATCACATTTCAAGATATTAGAGGCAGAGATCAAGAAGTAAACGTACTATTGCCCTAAGCGAAAGTAGGGCAGAACAGGGGTTGTTGCTTTTTTTGAGAGAAAAACATATGAAGGAAAACAGAACAGTTGGAAATAGAAAGACAAAAGATTTGGCCACAGGCTTGTGGTACCATTTCCCAGAAATGGAAAAGCTCTTGGCAGTTTCTTAAAGACATGAGAGAAGTTTGGTAATAATACAACTGAAAGGTAGAGATGTGTTTATTTTTGCAATTCATAGTTTTGCTTTAACTTTACAGGCACTTAATTTATAATCCAAATCCTTATCATCCATGATTACATTGGCAGCTGATAATGTGGTCTTAGGCAGAATGGTAGTAACAGCTTGTAAGATGAGTAATGTTTTTCATTACTTTTATCTTCACCTGGACCTGAAAGGCTCAGAACTGGTCCTTCTGTCATATTTTAAAAGGTTTTTGCTTCATATATTGTGGTTCAGCAAAGAGGAAATTGAGAGCCAAACTACTTGCTAAAACCTCAGTGAAGTTAATGGCGATCACTGAATCGGGATCTACATATTTGAATGCTCAGCACCAAAATGCACTGCATACAACCCTACTGTACTGGAATTTATGTGCAAATGACTCATCAGCTTTTTTGTCATCCTTATTAAAGAGTTCCACATGTGAGACTGGCTTACACACTGAGAACCATCTTTTGAAATCATTCATACATAATAATTCCTGCACCCAGTAGCATAGTGTGGGTTGCCAGCACCCAGGACCATGTGGAGGGAGGGAAACAGAGGACGCATGTGCATTCAACTGCCTAATAGTGTCCGCATCACCCAGGAGATTGCAGCCACAGTGATAAGAAAAGAAGAGCCATTCTGTTATCTAGAGAGGTCACTTCTTGGTTAACAAGGAGAAGCCGTTTTCAACAGAGCCCACTGACAGAAGTGCACAGCTGTATTGAGCCAGGTGTTGAAATTTTGTGCCCCTAACAATTTTGTGCCCAAGGCAACTGCCCCTGTGCCCCCCACCGCACTACACCACTGCTGGCATCTGAGCCATGTCTGACTCTGAACCTCCTATTTCAGTGCTGGACTGAACGTTGTGATCCATCCAACCTCTTGCTTCAGCTTTACAGTGTATGTATGCAAAATGAAATACGACCTGAGAAGAGTTCTTGGACTGAGCTGATGCCAAATCAAGATCATGGAATCTACCGTATTTTTCCGTGTATAATATGCTCCCGTGTATAAGACACCCCCTATTTTGAGGGACTCAAAATTAAGAAAAAGGGGGGGTTGCCCCCGTGTATAAGTCTACCCCCCTTTCTTAACATTATTTTTTAGTAAAAAAAAAAACACCCTAGTCTTATACATGGAAAAGTATGGTAATTTAGAGGCACTTATTTTTGACAATATGGCACATACAGAATTAGGAATAGCTTATCTATAGCCCATGTACTTAAGTTCTCTGGAATCAGAAAAGAGCAAGAGGATCAAGATTATGGAGCAATTCCCTTATGAAGAAAGATTGCGTCATCTGGGGCTTTTATTTTAGAGAAAAGGCAAGTAAGCAGTGACATGAAAGAAGTTCATGAATTTATGCATGGCGTGAGGAAAGTGCTGAGAGAGAAGTTTTTCTCCCTCTAGAGCACATGGACATCCAACGAAGATGAATGTTGAAAAATTCAGGACAGATAAAATAAAGCACTTATATAGTCAAATACAGAACTCACTACCGAAGGAGATAATGATGGTGACCAACATGGATGGCTTTAAAAGGGGATTAGACAAATTCATGGAGGACAAGGCTATCAATGGCTACTAGCTATGATGGAGGTTATGCTCCCCCTCCTCACTTGGAGGCAACTATGCTTCTGAATACCAGTTGATGTAAACTGCAGGAGGGGAAGTGTTCTTGGACTCGGGTCTTGCTGGTTTCCCACAGGCATCTGGGTGGCCCCTTTGAGAACAGGAGGCTGGACTAGATGGGCCACTGGTCTGATGCAGAAGGGGAGCCAGTGTGGTGTAGTGGTTAAGAGCGGTGGACTCGTAATCTGGTGAACCGGGTTCGCTTCCCCGCTCCTCCACATGCAGCTGCTGGGTGATCTTGGGCTGGTCACACTTCTCTGAAGTCTCTCGGCCCCACTCACCTCACAGAGTGTTTGTTGTAGGGGAGGAAGGGAAAAGGAGATTGTTAGCCACTTTGAGACTCCTTAGGGTAGTGATAAAGTGGGATATCAAATCCAAACTCTTCTTCTTCTTCTTCGTCTCTTCTTTTGAATCACCATGGTGCCAGCCACTGCACCACAAACCCGTGTATGAGGTACTTTGTAGTAAGCCATTATTAAAACTGGACACATCGAACAGCAGGATGGACCTGCCATTCCTGCCTCAAACAGGATGCCTCTGTAACCACATCAACACAAGCCACTCTGGGAACCATCACAATCACGTATATCTATGGTTAGTTTGACATGAACAGAACCATTTCAAAATTATGCTGACTGGGGCTGGTAAATACAGAAGTGGTTCGTAACGTTCAAGTTGGTGTGGCTGAATGTTTTAAAATCTCCTCTCTTCTCTTCTTTAATCTGAGTTTTGCACTTCCAAACATGTATAAAGTGTCATGATATCTCCACCACTGAACGTCAGCTGCGCAGCAAACATAATGGCTTTTACATCAGAGGATATAAGAATGACTTCCAAACACAGCTGAGTCCCAGTATCTCTCATTTAGATATTAATCAGTCACACAGATTACAGAAATCTTGAGAGAACAGCCTTCCGCAGGTGGTGATGGGTGGAAAGCGGCATACTGTACTGGAAACCAACTGTGCTCACATGAGGAGCAAATAGTAGTAGTATGGCAACTGCCGGCAACCACGCAAACATCACCACACAAAGGATAAACAGCCCACCAAAATCCTCATCATCGTTTAATGAGGGTCCACATCAACAGTGACTGAAGATGCATAACAGGTTATTCATACTTATTGGGTTTTCCACACAATAGGTAAATTCAAATTAAATAAAGAAAAACCATGGGCTAGTATTTAGATGATAATGATGCTGACATCATAGAAAAATGCAAAAAACTTTCATGCGCGAGAAGCACCAGTTCCACAATAAACTTCCTTCTGGAAACACCAAAGACATACAAATGTGTTTCTTTCACTCAACTCCCTTCCACTCTTTTGATTGGGTTAGGGGGTGGGAGGGGGCCTCTGCCCTCCATAACGCATCATGCTAGAGTTAACCTGACTAAAAGAATAGTTCCTGTAGAAGGGACTGAAGAAAATGTAACAAAACAGAGAGGAAAAGTGATTTCCAAGGCCCCCTAGTGAATGATGGGTGTAATAGCTAGAGCATCGGACTAGGACTTAAAAGAGTAGGACTCAAATTCCCACTTGCTCATGACACTCACTGGGTGAGCCTGGACCAATCACAGTCTCTCAGCCGAACCTACCTCACAAGGTTGTTGTGAGGATAAAGTGGGAAGAGGGAGAAGCATGTACAGTATGCTACCTTGAGTTCCTCAGAGGAATAGAATGAGTAGCTCAGTTGGTACAGCAGGAGACTCAAACTCTGGGTTGAAAACTCAAGACCCATGTTTGGCAAAATATTCTTACACTGCAGGGAGTTGGAGTACCTAACCCTCGTGGTCCCCTCCAACCCTACAATTCTATGATTTGTAAAAATAAAGATAAAAGCAATAATAATAATAATTACAGTGATTTAACAAAATGGTGAGCTCCCGTTGTTCGGTCCCTGCTCCTGCCAACCTAGCAGTTCGAAAGCACGGCAAAGTGCAAGATAAATAGGTACCGCTCCAGCGGGAAGGTAAACAGCATTTCCAATCGCTGCTCTGGTTCACCAGAAGCGATTTAGTCATGCTGGCCACATGACCTGGAAGCTGTACGCCGGTTCCCTTGGCCAATAAAGCGAGACGAGCGCCGCAACCCCAGAGTTGGTCACGACTGTACCTAATGGTCAGGGGTCCCTTTACCTTACCTACATACAATAATACATAACATTAGCATATAAAAAGTAGGACTGGCTACACAACGCTGCAGAGTGGTCCCAACAGACACTACATAGCATTCTTTCAGCACTGAACATAGTCAGCACTGGGCTATTTTGGAGTGCCCCCCCCCCAAAAAACCCTTACTTCTGCAATGCTTGTTTCCCCCCCTGAGCCTGCTGATACCTGCCCCTTGTTTTTCAGTAGCCTTGTTTTGGTTACACAGCAATAATATATCTGTGCCCGAGGTCACTTTTAATACATCCATTTCATTCTCCTCCTTCCCAACACTCAGTTACCATGCCATGCCCAGTGACCATGTTCAGTCTGCCTAAACTGAGCTGTTTGTGGCTTCTCCCTCACCTACCTTTCAAGGCTTCTCCATCCCTATTTGTTTGTGTGTGTGCCAACCTTCGGATTGTGAATACCTTCCTCTTCTCTTGGCTATATAAAGGCAGGTGCCCAGAGGAAGAACTGACTGTTAATATACCTGATGATAAAATATCAAGCTATACTCAAGTCACCATGACTTTTTAAAAGTGAGTAGCATATCTAAGCAATTATCACCTCAACCAGTGATTGCTTGTCTTATACCACCATCAATGATAACTTGAGAGCCAGGTTATAGACAAAAGTTTCTGCCAGAGTGATGGTATGTACCAGCGGCAATTGCACATTTTCTGTGATAAGAGAACACGATCCCTTATTGAACTTTAGCAGTAAAACTTCCAGAAGAACATTCTTGTCTCCTTTTGCCAACATTAACTGGCAGACCTAAACAACTCTAAGAAGAGAGTATCTGCCCCAGACATATATTTCTGGATGCAGGTGTGAAGAACTCTTGCTGATAACAGTATCAGCTTAATTTAATCTAATAGTCTACTTTCTTGTGGGCTGGCTTTTAGAGTCTCCCAATAGCAGTCATCAGGGACACAGGTGGCGTTGTGGTGTAAACCACTGAGCCTTGGGTACCGTTCTGGCGGGAAGGTAAACGGCGTTTTCATGCACTGCTCTAGTTTTGCCAGAAGCCGCTTACTCATGCTGGCCACATGACCAGGAAAAACTGTCTGGGGACAAACGTCAGCTCCCTCAGCCAGTAAAGCAAGATGAGAGCCGCAACCCCAGAGTCGTTCGCGACTGGACTTAACTGTCAGGGGTCCTTTACCTTTTTAACAGCAGTCATCAGTGACACTAGCCTGATGTAAATCGAGGATTAATTTCTGAGCATAAATGCTTGGGACTGATTTGCATGGCTGAAATCCTAAAAACCTGGGATTATGAAGAAGAGGAGGAGGAGGAATGGGGTGGGGAACTTTCAGGTCTCTGGCTTGTGATCCTTCTGTGCACATTTACTCGCATACAAGGACCACTGTGATTATTGGAACTTAATCCAAAGTGTGTGTGGGAGGACTGCATGAAGCCAAGATCTCTCAATCTTTCCTGTATCACAAAGCCTGTGGATTGATGGTCCTGCTCCGCCCTGCTGTGCGGCAATGATTTTAGACGGTCTTTTGCTAAGAGCTCTTATTTTCGAAGTATCTAAAGCAAGCCTGGGTAGCGTACACAAGATTTTGAAAGCGAGCAAAAGCCTCTTAAAGACCTCGAGCCAAACTCCAGCAGAGGCATCAGTGTCGAGAGGAGGAACCCCGCAGAAGAGGGGGAGACTATCGCCCACTGTCTTTGCCGATGGGTTCCGCCCCCGCCGGTCGCGCGTCCTTCGGGCACGTGGGGATGCGGGTAGCAGCCAGCGGGTCCCTAGCCCGCCAGCGCCGGTCTGACCTGGAGGCTCAGGGAGGAGCCGGGCGTCGCTTTCTTGGAGAAAGGAGAGTTCTCCTCCCTGGCGGGAGTTGCTGGAAGCGTTTAGGGGGCGTATTGGGAGGCGGCCGCTGGCCAATGATCAGGAGCGCTGCTCTCAGCTGGCAGGCATTTAAATGGGAGACAGCGCGGTGCGCCTGCAATTCGGAAGCGGGGCCCGAGCTTTCCTTGCCTCTCCTTCCGATGGGCTCGAGGGACTGGAACCAGAGCAGCAGCAGCAGCCCGAGCCGTCACCCCGCGCACTGAAGCGCCCCACGCCGGAAAGGAGCCGCGGAGCAGGACTCGCTCTCCGCCCACGCGCAGGTGAGGCGGCAGCGGAAAGGATTTCGGGGCTTCATTGGGAGACCTGGGGTTGCTTTACGCCGTGTGAAGGATGGCGACTGCCGCTCTGCTCCAGGCAGGCAGGAGGCGCTGGGTTGTAGCCCCCTGGAAGCAGTAGGGTTACTCGTGGCGTAAGGGATGAGAGCCTTAGAAACTGCAGGTCAGTGTATTCTGGGAAGAATACCGACTCTGATGGGGTAGGATAACTTAAGTGAGATTTATGCCTGGGCATCGTGGATAAATTGCTTCCCTGGAATTAATCCAGGAAAGCCTGTCGAATATATTCTACGAAATACCGAAGCTCTTGCCTTTCCCCGTATCTGTGTAGCGCCTGACCGGAGGGAGGGGAGCCGCTGGAATCGCCTAATTCCCACCGCACATTTCTCATGGCTGTGCTTTGGGGGGGGGGGGGGGGCTTGGCTGGCTGTTGCCACAAATGGAACTACTGGTAGAACCAATATCATTTTCACACGTGATTTATAGCGCAGCTCTGTGCATATTTACTTGGAAGTAAGGGCCATTAACTTAAATGGGCTTTACGTTCCAGTTAGTAAACATGGGGCTGCAGACCGAACAAGTTCTCTCTCTGTGCACCTGAAATTCTAGTATTGACTCCATTCGTTGGGATGCCAGCTAAAAATGGGGATCCCTCAACCCTGCAGTAACAAACTTAGCACTTGGTGTTTTCCAAGCCCGGGTTGCTCGAGGAAACCTCCTTAAAAGCTCGTCGGTTTGCCAAGGACACTCCCACGGAAAAACAAGGCCCACTCTTTACAGGGTGCTCAGGATGTGACCCAAGTCCCTCTCGTTCCCCAGTAAGCCTGTGCGCTTCCAAAGCGACCGTAACACCCTATTCGCAACCGGCTCTCCTCTAGGCTTTCTTGGGCGCCCTGTGGTGCCACTGCCTAATGGGATAATTTAATCGAAAGGGCCGAAAATTGCTCACAGCCGCGCGGCGGCCGGGATGGGCGAAGAGGGCCGCGGAAAACTCCTTTTAAAAGGATTGGCCCCTTGCAAGGGGGCGGGCGCTGGCTGACAAAACGGGCTGGGCCGGCGTCTCAAACGGGCCCTGCTGCGCGGAGGCGCCCTTAACATGCAAGCCTACTCGCAAGTAACTCCCACTGACTTCAACGGGGCTTGCGCCCCTGCTCACTAGGGCCAGTGGGGCTATTCCAGGTGCCGGCGGCGGCAGGGCGGAGAGCTCGTCCTTTGCTCACTTGGGGTTGGATTTGCGCCGCCCCGACGGCAAACGGGCGCGGACCGCGGCGTTTGCTCCGGTGGCGACGGAAAGCCGTCGGTTCTCCCTTCCCGCGGGCGGCTTTTTCCCTGCCAAGGGCGGAGCCGCCGAGGGGAGGCGGGTGTCTTACTCAAAACCAAACAAAACGCTGGCGGAGGCGGCGGCCTCTTGCGCCTCCGGTCGTTGGGCCCCGCGGGGCAACCCTGGAAACGGCCTGTCTTGGGCGAGGCTGAGCTGAGGGCGCTTGGCGGGGAGAAAAAGAGGCGCCACCCAGCGCGCCGCCGGCCACCCTCTGCTGCGCCTCCCGCGCGGCGGCCTTCTGGGCGGCAAGACCAGAGGGAAACGCCGCGGGCATCTCCGAGGGGGCGAGGCGTGGTTCTCCGTTCAATACAGCAGCCTTCGCCAACCTGGGGTGCTCCAGCTGCGTGGGACTACAACTCCCATCAGCTCCCACTGGCTCTGGGTTGTCAAGAGGGAGGAGTTCAGTTTAAGCCTGGAGCAACACCCCAGGGCCGAAGAGTAGCCCCGTTTGAGCTCTTGTCATTGACACGCTGAAACATGTAGATGTTAATGTGGGAGATGAAGCCAAAACGCATTCCCCCCCGTTGTTGGTTAAACTTATTTTAAGCTTCCCATAAGAAATGCCTCAGCCGTTCCCTATGAAAGATCTATCTTCAAATACTTTGTGGTGTATGCCTTGGCTCATGCTCCTGTACTTCCGATAAGGGAAATAACTTGGTCAGTGGTCATGATTGGAGTTGTAATCTCAACAGGTTCCCCACCTCTGGTTTCTAGTCTGAGGGTGAACTGAGCATTCCTCCTTGATTTGTTTGCAGGGAAGTTAGAGGATGTTGCATCAGATGTTATCCCACACTTAGCGGGATCCCCTCGTTCTTCCTTATCTGATTTGGGGTGCAAAGCAGGTTTGCTGTGCAAAAATTGTATATCAGCTTAAATTGCGCAACTTGCTTGAATCTCGCTGGAAGTGCCCTGACTCACTCTAATTCTCTGATAACAGGGCTTTTAAGCATTTGGTGAAGGCAACCTTAAAAACTGAAAAAGTCCATGCTGTAAGAAATCTCCCTGCAGGCCCGGGAGCACTTGTAATCTTCAATAAAGTCTTCCTTTAGACTGATTTAGAAACCTGATCTTTTGATAACATTAGAATCTCTGTTTGCAATTCACAAACCACTGTCCCTCAGACAGCCACACACTTCTGTTAGATCTGAATCTGGAACCTGTGTGTTTCAGATCACAGTCTGTTCTCTGTCTCTCCCTCCCCCCCAAAAAACTCATTCTTAAACTGTGAAACATATATTTTTAGACCTCAGAAAAATGGCAGTCCCTACTTGCAAGGGAACAGACACTTGGAATGCAGTTCTGGCCTTTTCATCTCTAAAAAGAAATTGCAAAGCTTCAGGACGATGCAGAAAGGAGCAACTAAACTCCATCTTGTCCTGCAAGAGGTTTAACAGTGTAGTCATATGTATATCTGCTCACATCTACTTTCAAGTAAGTCCCATTGCTTTCAGTGGGACTTGCTTCCTGGAAAGTGTACATAGCATTGCAGTATAAAGCTCTTTAGTTTTTAAAAAAGTGAGTAAGATGGGGGCAGGCCACAAACATGATATCTAAAGTAGCAAGTGGTGTGGAGTCAGTACTCTTTCAAATCACTTCAATTTGTGGCACCTAAGGAAGGTGATGTCCTTGCCTTGCATCACCATTCAGTTGCCTAACCCACTGCATTTTGCAGTTCTTCAATCATCTGCTTGGAACTGAGAAGTTTTTACAGCTTAGGTGGGGACGTTTTCTGACAATAATGGCTGGATTGAATATGATGTATCCAAAATGGCTCTGAAGGATTGGGGATAACCCATAGAAAATATTGGGGTGGGTGTGGGGGACGAGTGGGAGGTACCTTAGCCTTAGCACTATGACGAACACAAGCCATTGAGTTGATTTATTAGTGAAGTGATCACTTTCACCTTTAATCTTTTGTATTCATTGGTTACACAGAAGTAGTTCAAAAGCAGACAACACAGGATAGAATTTTCAATATATAATAATATATAAACACACCACCAAACCTTTAATTTAAAAGAAGAGTCCTTGACTGCCAATGCTGTCTGCTACGCCAACCCAAAATATGAGCTTTGTCCTGAAGGCTTTTAGGTAATTGTTGCTAATAGCAATATTGGTGTTCTTACTCCTCATAGACCATCTCGCTTTCATTGTGATTTCCTTTAGAGCTGTGGTCTAATGATGGATTTAAAATAGAGCCTTTACTCAAAAGTGCTCAGGTTTCAGCTATTGAACTTAACAGAAGAGAGGTTGGTCTAGGTCAGTACTGAGCCCTTTGAAAGCCTACACCAAAAACTTTCTTCTGGAAATGGGACGAAGGTATGCAGGCTCTCCCCCCTAAAATGTGCGCTTTGCTCTGTGAATGTTCCTGAAATAGGAATATACTTACTGTTTCCGATTATATTTATTTACTCTAGTATTGCAAGCTAGAACTTTCAGGCAAGAACATGGCTATGTTTCTTGAGCAGGTTCAGTGTGCGTGTGTGGAAGTGTGTAATGGAATTGTTAGTCATCATTTGTATGTTTGAAATGACACTAAGTTGGAACACTCAAGTCTTTTATACTGCCAACATGTTCAGCTTCTATTTCTTCAACCTCCAAGTACATTGGCTTAGAATCTACATAGTAGTTATGAGGTCTCCCTCATTGAGTGTTGCTGCAAAATGATCACAGCAAACTTAAACATAATATAAGTATTTAAATAAAAATAAATCTGTTATCCAGCCCTAGAGTTAAAGAGTAGGGGAGGAAAATTCTTGGTTCTGGAAAATGCCTTGCTTCCAGAAAAGCGGGTCAGAGCTGTTGCCTTTTCCATCTGCAACTGATCAGGAGAGGCCTTTTCGTCTCTCAGCGACAGAGAGGTGGGCTCTTGTTTTCTGACTGTAAAACGAGTCCTATTGCAAATGTACAAAAGTAATATAACTGAACTAGTTCAAAAATGATGACACAGTTGTAATCCATGTTGCATGAGCGAAAGGCAGCTGCCACAACTGTTGTTTTCCTCCCTCTTCAGTCTCCTGAGTGTGCACACCCTCACTTCAGAATCTTGAGGGTGACCTGAGCATTATGGGATGTCCTGGGGGGCTACTGTGGGAGGAAAGAATTGCCGGAAGCATGGAACTTTGTGTGAGCAGTATGCGATTCTTTTGCCTAGTTTTAGGCCCTTTGCCCTCCTTCCACTACCACCCTATAAGTCACAGTCCGCAGTGTTCAGTAAATCTCTCCTGAGCCTCAGCAGGGACTTTTTAGGGACTACAGGTGGGAGGAGGGGAGGGAGAAAATTGGTTTCCTGAGCCTACCATCCCTTTGTCCAACCCCATGGGTACAACTCAAAAAAATAAATGATAAGTTTACAAACTGATACAACATACAATATAACATAAACAAATCAAAGAATCAGATTTGATCAGTGATTATGAAGTCACAGGTTGATAAAGTGATTTTCAATATAATCATAAGAGCACACAACTAATAGAATTATATGATGGGCAGCTGGTAAAAACCTGTTCCAGCTAAGTCTTCAGAACTGCCCATGTACTTTGAAAATCCAAATCTCTTATGAGAACATAACTATCAATGAATTGCTTTGACCATCCCTTTGACAAAGCTTCTAATTACATATGGAAAACTCAGACTCATAAATGGATGCATTTCACGTAGTATTCCCTGACAGTCCTGCAACTTATTGCAATGCCTTCTACACATGCAGGATGCAGCTGTTAAGTGTCCTAACTGGTGTTGGAATATGGGCACATATTTAACCTGTTGTGTGCCAGTTTCTCTATTTTCCTGCATGCTTTTAACCTTGAAAGCCTTGCATGGTCAGGTATCTTCATGCTGGAAGGACAGTCTCTGTCCAAATACAAACCCATTTTCCAGTTTAGGTCAAGTTAGCTGATGCTGTGGCTTATATCATATAGACAACATGTTCAGACAGTGGCAACTAGGAGCCAGGTTTTTCTGTTGGCAGTCTCCTGTGATAAAATTGGCCCTTGCATTTCCAGATTTTACCTGAGGGAAATTCCATACAGGTTGGAATCTCTCAAGTTGCTAGATTTGAAAGAGGAGAGATTTGCTTTACTCCATGTCCTTTTTCTCCCACTCCTGAGAGGAAGGTTGGTATTTCCACTAGCTTTGGGATAAGGGGTGATGTGATGCACTTTGTGCAACTTTTTAGTTGATGCCATGTGAAATAGATATATCCTTTCTCCCCAGGATGAGTCGCACAGTTTCTACAGTTGGTGTCCTCCTTCTGTGTGGACTTCTGCTACCCACTGCAGAGGGGAGCAAGAGGAACCGTGGAGCCCAGGGCGCCATCCCCCCGCCTGACAAGGATAAGCCCAATGATTCGGAACAGCCGCAGCAGCCGCCGTCGCCACCACAGCAGCCGGGCGCCAGGATCCGTGGCAAGGACAGAATCAAGCCTCCATCTGCTGAAGAGGTGCTGGAATCGAGCCAAGAGGCGCTGCACGTCACTGAGCGACAGTACCTGAAGCGGGACTGGTGCAAGACGCATTCCCTGAAGCAAACCATCCACGAGGAAGGCTGCCACAGCCACACCATTATCAACAAGTTCTGTTACGGGCAGTGCAATTCCTTCTACATCCCCAGGCATATCCATAGAGAGGAGGGCTCCTTCCAGTCCTGTTCCTTTTGCAAACCTAAGAAACTCACCACCATGTCTGTCACACTGAACTGCCCGGAGCTTCAGCCCCCGAGGAAGAAAAAGAGGATCACGCGAGTTAAAGAATGTCGCTGTATATCCATAGACTTGGATTAGGAGGCACCGTGATGGGTGTTCCAGTTCTTGCCCTTGACTACAGACGCCCGAAACCCAATCTGCCTGAATGGGACACAAACAATAGAGAATTGCAACAAAAACAATGTATGTGTGAATGCCAATACATCAATTACAAAAGCATGCATATGGAATAGCACCACTACTTGGAGTGCAAGTTGTCACTAGTTCACCTGTGTGCTGGGGTTCCTGCGCTTCCATTTTCCACCAGCATCTGTGCCATTGACTTGTGTGCCTGTTGCGAGTTGAGAGCATTGATGTGCTCTAGGTCCAGTGTTATTTCTTAGAACAAAATGTTAACAGGGATGCGGTAGTAGACTTAAGATATGCCCCTTGTAATTAGTGTTCAATAAAGGGTGCAATTATAATTGGGAATGAATGTTCGGAAGCAGCTTTGTTTGGATCGAAAAACACAGCCACTAGCATTAGAAGACTTTTTAAAGAAGGTAATGGGCAAGAGAAGGAAAAAATGAGAAAGTACAAGAATTAAGAGCAACAAGGGAAGGCAACGTGCATATTGACTCTACTGATGCTTTGAATGTACTTTAAAAACATGTTTGAGTTAAGTAATTGTCTTGGGATGCTGCATTCTTTGACTATAACTGTAGTGTTTAATTCCATCATTAGCTTTTAGGTTTGCCATAATCATTTGTCTAAAATCTGCTAATGTATATGTGTACACATCTTTTCTATCTCCATTATACTATCAGGTAATTCAGCTTAACACAGAAAGCACAATTCTACAGTGATCGTTTAGGACTTCAAATGCAATAAGCATACAAAGCTATATATTTCAGAGCTTCAATAGGAGCTGTGTGATAGATGCTGCTTAGTCTCTGGCCCAAAGGATGTACTGCCTTGCCCATTTACCTTGCATTTACCCACATTATCTTTGATTTTGGATTTGCTAAACTTTAGGTGCTGTTGGGGGATTGGATGAGCTTGTGGCAGAGTGCTCAGACTTTTCTTTCAGCATTTACTGAATATAAGGACCTTTTCTTTGAACAGCTCTTGAACAGTCCATTCATGTATAAACATGTAGCAGTAATATATGGTGAATATTGCCTTTTGTCAGAACAGAACAGCCTTGAGAGTGAAAAATGGTTTTTAAGTGTAAAATTCATTATGTATTACTATTACATGGTTTGTAGCTGAATTGATCTTTGACCAGTTCCCCCTATGTATGATAGGATACCACCTCTCGTGCCTCCCCTTTGCTTTATTTTTATTTACATATACAGATGTGGCCACCTCTGTTTCCATCCCCATGTAAACCTCTGGCCTTTATTTATATTGTTGAAGCCCCTGGACAGATAGACTGGCTTTTGAAAGTATGAACACATTAACCAGCTGTCTATGCACAGTAGGCAATTAAGTTGTAGTCCCTTGCATAACAATTAGGGGATACCTCTTTCTATAAAAACCCCCAATTCACTGGGACCTTGACAAGCATGATCATGCAAAGCCAGATGCCTGTCAGCATCCTTTCACATGCAAATATTTTTTTGCTGCCTTCATCTATACCAGTAACAGATTGCAAACTTGCATATTGGCCATATCAGGATTACCCACTGCAATCTTTTTTTATAGGTATTATCATACATTTATTTCTGTGTAGATCATTTTTTAAAGCCTGATTTCTGAGTTACAGGAGAAAATTTCCACTGTGTGGAATGTGAATAGTTAAGCAGAAAGATATTTAATGGTTTTGGCATTTCCATATGATCAGAGAGCTTTCCTCTACTTCTTAGAAGGTATCAAGGTTAAAACATTCCCCTTTTCTTCTGAACTCTTGGGGACTTTGTTAATTCTTGTTTCTCTTCCTATAATTCATATACAGCTCTCACCAAGCAATATATAGTTCTGGCTTTTTAAAAGTTTTAACTTTCCATACAGCACATTTTTGAAGCAACAACTTGTAAAATAATTTAAGGTTTATAGCAAGGTGGAGTTGGTTATCTAAGAAAGAATAATAGAAGCTCCCTCTTCAGAAAAATAGGCAGGTTGGTTTCATTGGCAGGTCATTTATGATTGATTTTTTAGGTTTCAAGGAAACCAAAGATGTAGCTGCAAATGATTTCAAATCAAACCATATGTACTGTACTTAAATCTGACTTTTTCTTATAAAATAATGAAGAGGATCCCAAGATGCCATGTGTTCTGAAGAATTTCACAATGCAAAAGCTGTTCAAAAACAAACAACTTTGATTTTGTAACTTGCCAACAGTTTGTTCACTTGCTATAATAAACAAGTTTTTTAAAAATATATATGTTGAATTGCAGTCTAAAATGAAATTGCAAGAGTTTTAGAACTGGATTTTCAAATGGGTAAATATGAGAGAGGCAAAAATGTCCAATTCCCATTCTTGGCATAATGGCTTTAGCTGCATCTCGCAAGACAGCCAAGAACAGTGGTAAGGATTCATCCAGCCACCACAAGGAAGGGAATAGGATTATGCTACAAGTCGGACAAGCAGTAGAATAGTTGGGGAAAGCGTAGAATAAGATTCCTGTACATACTTTCTTAACTTGGTATGCAATTAAGGTAAAACAAAAGTATCTTCCTGGGGCTCTTCAGATTCCTACATGGTCCGTATCCCAAGCCCAATTTCCTCTTGCCTAACATGCTGGGAACAGATGGGAGGAAGAGGGAGGTTACTTGAGTACAACAGCAGGTTTCTTTTTAGCCTTGTGGGTGTTTATGAATTGGGACAACACCTTTCACAAAACCGCACCAGCTGCTGCAAGGGAATCCTCTGTCTGCAATGAAGCCCCTTGACCATGCCATGGGAGATTGCTGGGAACTGCAGCTACTGGGAGCTCGTAAAGCTCTTATCAGCAGTGATGCAGCGATGAATTCTAAACTGCAGACATGCTTCGTGACATCTCCTAAGACTATGCAACGATGTCATGAACTGGCTGGACACAGAGGAATGGTGGCAGGAACCAGCTGGGGAGCCGCATGGGGAAGAAGGCTCAGAGCCTGTGGATTGGTGGTGGGACAACAGTGAGTGCTCAGAGGGAGAAGCCTGGGAGGTGTCAGAAGCTGAAGAGGGAACAGGGCTTAATGAGCAAGGAGAGTCTGTGGCAGAGAGCAGTCCAGAGGCAGAAGCTGAAGCAGGAGAGGAGGGAGTCCAAGAGGCAGAGATGAGTCTGGCTGGGGCAGAGTCACAGGTGTTTCCCACCTCCTGCTGTGACCAGCTCCCCTCCCCTCTGGTCTCCCAGAACTCTGGTTTCCCATGAACTGGCCAGAGAAGTTAGTTTTGTGCAGGTGCAATCTCAAGATTGCTTGGGAAAAACCCTGGAAAGAGGGAACTTTGACAGCTGTGAGTAGCTGGGGACCTTCAGTCCCATCAACTGCTTCATGGGGGCAAGAGCTACCCAAGTTGAGTTGCTTTGCTCATTAGGCACTCCTGTGCAGATCTCAGTTTTGCTAGTGAAGTTAGCACCAGCTTGCTTGGTGTGATTTACTGCTGGCTCGCTCCTGTCAAAGCGAACATGAATAAAAAATAAATAAATCAATACATACATTTTGATTTCAATATCAAACCATTTTTTTGTTCTCCACCCCCCCCCCCTTTCACTTTGCTTAACATTAAGAGTACTGAAGAATTCTGGGCAACGCTAAAGTTTGCTCACTATTTTGCAACATTTTGGTTGGCCATACTAAAGGGACTTTGGAATTGCTCAATATAAAAGTGGCAGTTTAATCTAGAACCACATATGCTAATGTAATGTAACCTGCCTGTCCCTCTGCTTGGCTCATTTGGGTTTCTCTCTGCATGTTGGCTTGCAGAAGATTGGCCAATAGTACCTTAGAAGCAGGGGTGGGTCTACTATGGAACTAAGGAAGCTTAAACTTCAGAGTGTCTAATCCCACAATGCTTTTAAACAATTGGGTTTAGTAGACCAAATATGAGTCACACAACTCAAACTGATTTTTTGTTGTATATATCACAAAAATCCCAAAGTTTGAGAGTCGGTAGCACAGGTGTTGAAAAGGCAGAGTGTCACAGTATTTTGAAAACTATAAAGTGTATGAAATTTTCATTCACTCCAATGACTTTGATATGTGAGATAATCCGGTTCAGCCATTTTAATCAAAATCTGAGATATAGTAGTTATTTTTTTAAAAAATGTGGTCTGTCATAGAACCACATTGAAGAAGATAATAGGGGTTATCCAGACCCTATACAGTGGTATCTCAGGTTAAGAACTTATTTCGTTCTGGAGGTCCATTCTTAACCTGAAACTGTTCTTAACCTGAGGTACCACTTTAGCTAATGGGGCCTCCTGCTGCTGCTGCACGATTTCTGTTCTCATCCTGAAGCAAAGTTCTTAACCCGAGGTACTATTTCTGGGTTAGCGGAGTCTATAACCTGAAGCGTCTGTAAACTGAAGTGTCTGTAACCTGAAGTGTCTGTAACCTGAGGTAACACTATATATTATAGCTTTCCATGGAAGCCGGATTCCAGTAGAAGTCAATGAACATAGGCTTTCCTGGCTTGGTTGTTCATCCCCACAAGGTGCGAATATTGGAAATAGTATCAGGGCAGCCACTTGATGGAGCTGAAGTTAACAACAGCCCCTCTTAATTCATGCATCATGCTGTGTCACAGCTAGTCACTTGAAATGAATACTTTGAATTGGTCTTCGGTGCTGAGCAGGGACCTGCTGAACTGTGACTCATACCAGTTTTCTTGCAATGCATCTTAATGGGCTTAGTAAAACGTACCCACCCCAAAACCATTAACGTTAGTTCTCAGTTACAATCAGTTTTTTCCTTGGCGTTTTACAATATTTCCAGACTATTTTTACTTTAAATGTTTGCTGTAATCGAAAATAAAATTTCCATAGCTGATTAAAGGCGGAGAAATCGTGTGACATACTCAATATGCAGAGGGAGGGTCAAATGTTAAAGAGTGAGAATTTAACCATAGAAATCTGGGGAAGCAGGAGTGCTTACATTCTCTGTGCCTTTTATTAGAAAGTTACAGAGGGTGGCCACATACAAGCATTTTGATCATACACTTTCTGGATGCAAGGTTAATTGATCCTAATTACTTGGTAGTATAATACAAGCCCTATTCAGGTGATTGGTACCCATGGGTATCAAATCCCTGCAGGATTTCTCTACATCTCCTAGATGCCAATGCATGTGCCTACCACACTTCTAGTCAATGCATATTTGACACCAAACTGCAGGGGTCCTCTGCACTCACATACATATGAGCATATGACTGTATCCATGGGGATGGGTTGCTTGGCTGTTCAGATTTGGAGGGAGCCATACATGGGTAGGCCCTCTTCAGGATGTCCATGATTATGCATCACTTCATAACATCAGAGCCCAGGAAGTGGGGTTAGGCTGCATGTTTTAAAGCAGAGTCTCCAGGTGTTGCTAGACTTAACCTATCATCACTCCTGGCTACTGGTTGGTGGGGGATGTTTGGCATGGTAGTCTAACGGTGGGGACTTGAGGCTGAATAACACTGCTCTAGAGAACTCCATGGCGTTTGGTAGTGAATGCCTGAACATGGCTACAGATGATCAAGTTACCACCGAATAAGACCATCCTGGTGTTGTTTGGTTATCTGTATGCCATATGGACTCAACTAATCCCTTGTCAACTACACACACACACACACACACACACACACACACACACACACACACGGTTAATCTTCAACTTGTTAAGTGGAGGAAGAGGAGTTTGGATTTGATATCCCGCTTTATCGCTACCCGAAGGAGTCTCAAAGCGGCTAACATTCTCCTTTCCCTTCCTCCCCCACAACAAACACTCTGTGAGGTGAGTGGGGCTGAGAGACTTCAGAGAAGTGTGACTGGCCCAAGGTCACCCAGCAGCTGCATGTGGAGGAGCAGAGACACGAACCCGGTTCACCAGATTAGGAGTCTACCACTCTTAATCACTACACCACACTGGTCACCTGTATTGGTAAATGGCCATCCTGTCTATGACAAATCCATGTACAGAAAAGCAGGGAATCGTCATGAATAGTTATAACGGCATTTGAAGTCCAGTTAGCTGACTTTGCTGACTAAGAACTGTTGGCTTTAATATGGTTCCACATAATACCCCATATGGCAAATGGCTGACTTCTCAGCTAAGCTTTGATGGTGGGGGTGGGAAGGGCAATACTTTTTTAATTGCTGCTTGATTGTGCTTTCATTATTTTCCCATCTGATTGGAAACAATATTTATAACCACGTCCCTTTTAAGTAATTACAAGAAGATGTGAAAGACAAATATACTGACATAAAAGGAGAATGGTTTGATTAACAGTAAAACAGGAACATTTCTAAGATGTCTCTTTCATCTTTTGTTTGATACAGATGTAAAGTCACATCATTCGGGGATGAATCAGTTGGAGCAGAACATTTGCAGTGGTTCCTAACAAAAACACTGGCATTTATTTCTTAAATTAAACATTCCAAAGCAGATATATGCTGACAATATAGTGATTGAGTTAGAGAGATGCAGCCAGATGCCCTGAGTTGGAAGATGTAGTTGAGGCAAGGTGTGCTATTGAGGGAGTAGCAGTGGAAGCTACTGAAAGGATGGATGAAATCTGTCCATTTTGCTTTCTTCCAGTTTCTCATTTTTCAGTTCACTTCTCCACGTTTTCTCATCAGTTTGCATGTGTTTCTTTTAAAGTCCTCATCAAAATCCACCAGCATTTTAGTGCAAATCTGTTACCAGGTGGTTCCCAAGCTTTGAGGATCCCTTCTACTTCCCACCCCCAAATGTCATGGACCCAACATACAAAAACTTGCCAAGGCTTTAAGACAATGATCCCCTCCCAGAGAGCTAGTGTGGTGTAGTGATTAAGAGCAGTAGACTCATAATCTGGTGAACCGGGTTCGCGTCTCCGCTCCTCCACATGCAGCTGCTGGGTGACCTTGGGCTAGTCACACTTCTCTGAAGTCTCTCAGCCTCACTCACCTCACAGAGTGTTTGTTGTGGGGGAGGAAGGGAAAGGAGAATGTTAGCCGCTTTGAAACTCCTTCGGGTAATGATAAAGCGGGATATCAAATCCAAACTCTTCTTCTTCTTATATTTTATTGTTCTCATCATGTTATACATATAACTTGCCCTGGAACCTTTGGTGAAGGGCAGGTAAATAAAGATGCAAAATAAGTATATAAACTGTATGATAAGTTAGTTTTCACTCTGTAGCAGCAACTATCCATTATAATTGGCCTCTTTCATCCTATCCTATGCTAAATTAGTCATCATAGTCTATGCGTACATTCTGGGAAATTGTAGCATTGAAAGCAGATATTTAGCTATGTGAGGTACTTCAGTAGCTGGAAAGTATGGTGAAAATTTGAGCATTAGCACAAACAACCCCCACCAAGAAATTCAAAAGGGAGAGTCTGAACTCTGTCTTGTCCGATCTTCACAAATCTTCACATTCCAATTAAGCACTAAAAATGTGAGAGAGCATTTCTTCCAAATGCATTTCAGTTCTAATACCAGCAGAATCCAGTGCATTTTGCCTTCTTCCATTTCCTTTTCTTTAGAAGAAGAAAAATTGCCCACCAGACCAGATAATTCTCTATGAATGCTGATAAAACAATTCCGATATCAAATCCAAACTCCTCCTCCTCTTCTCCCAGTTGAACCTCCAGAGGCACAAATGGAAGCAGGGGCTGTCTTGAAGCCTCTTGCGAAAGTAGACTTTGAAGCAGCATCCCTGCTCCTCTTTTAAACACTGATGTTTGGGAACCACTGTTGTAGGCCATACTTCAGAATGCTTAAGCAAACTTTAACGTGAAACAGCAGGTTTTGTAACTTGAGAGAGAAAAATATGTACCATCCTATGTTCAAAATGGAATGTGCAACTGTAAGTCTCAGAGTTCCTTAGTTTGCGGGGGCGCTTCTCAAAGGTATTATTACATGTCACAGTTCCTGCTTGCCTTTTTGTATACAAGCAGTAGGAGCCAGTCTCCCTGGCATACTTTATCAACAGTAGTATCAGATGTAGGAGAGGACATGATGTGAGCGTCAATCCATTTGGAATGTGCATGCAATTAAGACTATTTTTTCCACAAATGAATCAGCATCCATGTGAAGTCCTGCCCAGCATTGTTGTGGCCATTTCCATGGATGGAAAGTTGCTTTCAGTGAAGCATGGTGGATGGTTTGGCTCTTAAAAGGGTGATGGAAAGAGTCACGTGTTGAATTAACGTATTTCCACCCATAAAGGCACATACTTCCTACCTCTGAAGGAATAGCAATAAGTGCATCTCTGGCAGTGTGTGACCACACAATACAAAAACAAGAGACATACAAATATAGGCATATACAGTGGTACCTCGGGTTACATACGCTTCAGCTTACATATGCTTCAGGTTACAGACTCCGCTAACCCAGAAATAGTATCTCGGGTTAAGAGCTTTGCTTCAGGATGAGAACAGAAATCACGCGGTGGCGTCACAGCGGCAGTGGGAAGCCCCATTAACTAAAGTGGTGCTTCAGGTTAAGAACAGTTTCAGGTTAAGAACGGACCTCCGGAACGAATTAAGTCACTAGTCTTAGCAATAAAATAAAATACAATGTACTGAGGATAGAGCTAAATGCTTAGCGATAGAAAGTATGTTCTAGAGGGTTACATCAACACAAATGGCAGAATTAATACATACACAAGTAAGTATGTTCCATCCACTTTTGATACAGGCTAGGTAATTCAAAATACAGACAAATAGTTACCAGGTACGGTAAGTATAACTGAGTAACAATAGTCACCAACGAACTCATGGCAATCCTATACCAGTCTACTCGGAAGTGAATCCCATTGAGTTCAACAGAGCTTACTTCCAAGAAAATGGGTATACGATTGCAGGCTAAATCTTTGTTGAAGCAATGATTCTTCAACATCAGCTTTGTTGGACCGGTCATGTTGTGTGGATGCCTGATGATTGTCTTCCAAAGCAACTACTCTATTCTGAACTTTAAAAAATGGAAAGCATAATGCTGGTGGTCAACAAAAGAGGTTTAAAGACTGTCTCAAGGTAAATCTTAAAATATGTAGTATAAACACTGGCAACTGGGAAACACTGGCCTGTGAGTGCTCCAGTTGGAGAACAGCCTTTACCAAAGGTGTAATGGGCTTTGAAGACACTCGAACTCAGGATGCAAGGGAGAAACGTGCTAAGAGGAAAGCACGCTTGGCAAATCTACACCGTGATCAACTCCCGCCCAGAAACCAATGTCCCCACTGTGGAAGGACGAGTGAATCCAGAATTGGCCTCCACAGTCACTTACAGACTCATTGTTAAAACCATGTTTATGGAAGACAATCTTACTCGGCTACAAGTGATCGCCTAAGAAGAAATCTCTGTTTGGGGCTTGAAAGATTTTGAAGGGCTCTTGAAAAGAGTTGAAAAGTGAAGCCACTATGTCTAGATTGTATTCTTTTATTTGTTTGTAATCCAGATGTATGAAAAAGTGAGACTTTGCAAAATTAAAGCTGTCAAAGGGAAAGGAAAGATCAAGCTGTACGTATGACGGAGAGAGAACTTGGCAACTGGATTGCAAGATGGCAACGGGAGATGATTGGGTCTAATTTTTTGCAGTGGAGCAAATGCCAGATGTTTTCCCCACTTTGATCTTAATAACACTTTAGGCTGCAGACAATAAGATTGGTTTAAAATTTATTGTCTCTTTGATTTCTACATTCTAATGCTTTTAAAGGCCTTTACAAAAGACAGATTTCTAAATATTGGCAACTGAGGTGGCATCAAAAGTGTCAAATCATTAAGCCCCCTCACAAAAAGGTCATGATTAGAACCCCATTTATGTTTCCACGCATTATTAGTAAATGAGTTCTTGTGCAGGCAATCATCAATTTTCTTCATATAATAAAAAGACCTATTGTGTCGCATATGAAGATACTTGCAGCATCTGTAGCCCAGCTTCTTATAAACCTTTCATCTTGCATTAAGATCATTGGAGGTTATAACAGTATATTAAAATAATAGTAAGGGACAGGAGTTGAAAGATATATTAAATGATTCACTTTATTTGGAAAAATCAGCTGCTGTAGAACTTTTATCCGCATGGTAACAAATTATTTAAATATCTCTGGGATTTTATCATTGCTATAACCAATGCACACTCACAATTTCCATTTACCCATGTTGAATGAATGCCGTTATGAGATGTAGAAAAGTGTTGTGTATTCTGCTAGAAATTCATTAACAGCAATGATCTGGAAGCCCTGTTGCAATACATGGAAGTGTCAGAGACTAAATCACACTTATGAGAGTTTCATGTGCAAACTTCCCTAAGCAGTATGGGAATTTCTTTTGAGTGTCATCCTCAATATGACCTTAACAGATTGGAGAAATGGGCCCAAACCAACAAAATGAATTTCAATAGGAACAGATGAAAGGTTCAACACTTAGGTAGAAATAATCAGATGCACAAATATAGGTTGGGGTTCACTTGGCTTAACAGCTCAAAAGGCTCTAGTAGACCACAAGTTTAACAGTGTGTTGTAGCAACAAAAAAGCTAATGCAATTCTAGGCTGCATCAACAGAAGAATGGTGTTCAGATCAAAGGGAGCAATAATAGCAAGCTTGTTTTCTGCTGCCCAAGAGTGTAGGACCCAAACCAAGAGATTCCAATTGCAAGAAAGGAGATTCCAACTAAACATTAGGAAGAACTTTCTGATGGTGAGAGCTGATGAAATAGATTACCTTGGAAGGTTAAACAGTTTGGATGGCCATCTGTCAGCGATTCTTTAGCTGTGATTTGTGAATTGCAAAGGATTGAATTAGATGACCCTTGTGACCCAATTCTGTGATTCTGATCCCATGCCTGAAAAAACATAGTTCATTATTTCTCTATTTGTAAAACTGTGACTTCATTGAATCCATCCCCGTGGATAACTACTACTCTCTAGACAGTGGATGAGTTCCATGCAAACATGGAACACTATCAGGACTGGCCCAACACGTTTGGTGCCTGAGATAAAGTACAAGCCTCCCCCCCCCCCCAAATTCTATGTACAGAAGCTGATTGGACTAGCAGGTGAATTTCACTTTAATCCTAGCGATGGAATGGTGTATTCCATCCCATCTGAATGCACCAAACTAGCTTAAGAGTGTTCATTGTAGGTTGTGTGGCACATGTAGCTGTAGTGTCCAAAGCTACTCACTGCCTCAAAATATCTGGTGCCTCAGGTGACCATTCCGTCAAGACAGCAAACTCTATAGGAATAAATAATAAAACCATCCATACAAACTCTAAAATCAATGAAACAATTTAATCAAATATAAAAGTTATCTTCCATAAATGACTGGGTTACAACTTCAGTGAAAGCCTTCCTAAACAAACATGTCTACTGTAGGTACCTAAACATAATCACACTAGGTTTTTTGTGATTTCAGCTGATAATTGTTTCAAGAGGTTTCCAGCAACTGGTATTCAGAAGATTATGGGGAAACGTATCAACAGTCTTCAAGTATCTGAAGGGCTATCATGCAGAAGATGGACCAGACTTGTTCTCTGTTGCTCCAGAAGGCTCAACTTAATTGATCGGGTGGAAATTGCAGGCAAACAGATTTCAGGTCGACATTTAGTAAAAACTCCCTGACAGTAAAAGCTGCTCAGAAGTGGAACCGCCTCCTTTGTTGGAGGCATCTATACAGAGGTGGACAGCTATCCACCAGAGATTTGGGTGTTGCAGATTCTGAACTGAGCATGATGCTGGATTAGGTTACCTGCGAGCTCACTTGATCCCTGTGTTTCTATTAATATAACAGATAAAATACTGTATATGACACAGAAATTAAAGAGCCTGAAAAGACATCATGCCACTAATGACATGCTACTGTTAGAGTTAAGAGGACAACCAGGCCCACACCATGAAGAGTACACAGGACAGAAGTAGGAACAGTAGTCAGACCCAAATTTACAAGGCCTCTATGCACAACGTCCTTCTCTAAAGCTAGGAGTCAGAAATACGTGTATATGTGATTTGAATGGTTTCCTGCCCGATCCCTGCTGCGTACCTGGCTACCTGGGGCTCCCATCACACTGTGGTCCATTGGGCTGACCCTGGAAGGAAGTGCAATTGAAGTTTAAACAAGGACATGTTGTGGGGGAGAACTTCAGCCAGCTGAAACCCAGAGTGCCTCTTTCCCTTTCGGTTAGAACTGGATGTGGCTCCCTGAGGCAAAAGGTCAGCACGTCCGTCACGCATAGGCGAGACCGTCTGCTCTTCTCAGTTGGAGAGGGATGTTATTTTCTTAAGAAGCAGGATGTTATTCCTAGAGGTCTGCCACTTGGCGAGGTCAACAGTAATATTTTATGCCTAATGTTTATGATTAATTTTGGCTGTGGCCTTTCCTTTCAGCATTTGTATGGTGTCAACCTGAGCTGGCGAGGGTCAGAACTTGACAAGGTTATGGCGTGAACCATACATTTGCTTTTCTTCCCCAAACAAATACTAGAATAACAATGCACATGGGAACTGGGAAACACATGGTTAACTCATACCATAAGATCTACACACTCAAGAAACTAGAGTACAATCCAGGAATCTTTCTTTCTCTCTCTTTCTTTCTTTCTTTCTTTCTTTCTTTCTTTCTTTCTTTCTTTCTTTCTTTCTTTCTTTCTTTCTTTCTTTCTTCTCTCTCTTTCTTTCTCTCTCTTTCTTTCTCTCTCTTTCTCTCTTTCTCTTTCTTTCTTTCTGATCTATTTTCAACTAAATGGAATCTTATTAACCACAACTATAGTTGTAACCAAATGCCAAAATGTTGGGGTATTTATTTATTTTTGCCTTCTTTCTCAAAAAAGCTTTGATGACTGATTGTAGAGAAGCTTGACATTCTATTCAACTTGCTAAGGTGTGGTTTGTAATGTCAGAGGATTTGGGCTCCACAGCAAAAAGCGACATTACTATTCACCCTTATTTAGGAGTAAACTCAGTGGAACTTTCTTCAGAGTAAATGAGCATGGCATTAGATGATATAAAAGACAAGGTTAGATTAGAACCCAAACTTTCAGAAAGAAGCTGCTCTTGCAATGATGAAAGCAGAATGATTGTGAAGATTCTAGCTTACTTCTCAAAATACGATGCAGAAAATTTCAAGCATAGTGACAGCATCAGACCATGCTTGGAATTATACATAGTAGTTTCTGCAATAGGGTAAATTTTGGCCATAGCCAAGTGGGACTGCCCCTATACAGACCTGTAAATTAATGTAGATCATCTGGGGAAGATTCTCCTTGTGGTGCCAAACCCTACAGTATATAATAAATCTGTGACCTGAAAATGGGCATTTTCTGTGGTTGTTGCTAATTTCATTCTATACCAATTTCTTTTTTTCAAAGAAAAAAGTTCAAAGTGGTTTACAACAATTAAAATGTTAAATAAAACAATCCAGAATAAAATGTTCCTGAAGAAAGTCAGATATAAAGTGTACATTCAATTTAGTTAATAGGAAACTAACATATTATCTTAAAGGATTTCAAAACAAAACATTACAATGGAAATAAACTACAGGATGCACATCTAATGCAGCAAAGTTAAAAAAAATAAATCTTAAACATTTCAAAAGAACACATTACTAAAGGAAGTCAAATATAAAATACACATTTAAAACAGAACAATTAGCAAGAAATTAAAATATTACCATAAGCATAGAATGTATCTGCTGATGTTGCTGCCAATCTTGCCCATGGTAGTTCATGATGGGCGGCAGCTGTGGAAGCGCTGGGTTGATGACTTGGGTTCACACTAAGAGATAACCAAGGTGTTCTCTGGCCTCTGCAGCAGCCTCAGCTGTTGTAGTTGGAGTCAGTCAGGGCCCTCCTCTCTCAGGCCAGGTGTCAAAAAGCATGCAAGACACAGAACAGGTCTTCCAGGACTCACAGCCAAGATGGTCACAAGAAGATTATTGCCCTGTTCTGTGAAATGTTCTTCTTTCTGCCATGGGGGAAAATTCAGACTTCTTATAAAGACTTACCTTTTTTTGACAAGGCTTTCCTTGACTCACCAGATTGGAGCCCGATGTATGTGCATGAATTCCTCCTAAGTTTTATTTGCTTTCATATTTTTGCACTTTAAAAAATTGATTTTAGGTTCTATTTTTGTTTGAATGGATATTGTTTTGTATAGTACACAGAGTACACCATTTAGAGATTTTTAAATTATTAAGCAATTTAGAACGGATTTGAAATGAATGAATGAATAAATAAATATATAAAAATTGGGAGGCAGAAATATGTAGCAAGGGAAACACTACTCTGAAACAAAAGGAACAAGTTTTGTTTTCGAGGGGGGGAGGCTAATCAAAGCACACTTATGTTCTTCCATGTGTAGCCTCATACATGCCACCACATTTCAAGGCACTTTGAAAAATAAGTAATGATGATTTCAGTTTTAATCTACAATATATTTTGGAAACTTGCTCAGAAAGTTGTTGTAATGCGTTTGGACCCCTCTTACAAAAACTATAACCAAACTGTGGGTGATGGTTCCCGAGATGAAGAAGCAGGTTTCAACTTATATTTGGATATAATTGGATGCCATTTTGAATCAAGGTGGCAGGCTGACCCTTTCAAAATGGCACTGACTTTTCTGGTTTCCTGGAATTCCTGAGCAAGACTGGGTATGAGGCTTCTAGTGGTATATTTTCCTTAGAAAGATGCAAGTCAGGTAAAACAGTTTTTTTAAAACCATTACAGGTACCTAGTTCTCATTAGCCACAGATGGGCAACCTGTGGCTTTGAGGCTACATATGGCCCTCAGGTTTTGTTTCCCCAAAGTCCTCTGCTGGTGATTAGTTAAAACATCTAGCAAAAGTGACCTGTGTCTCTTCAGCAGCTCAATGGGTGGAGGAAAGTGGGAGACAGGGAGAAAGCGGGAGAAGGGGGAGCCAGAAAGACAGAAATGAAAAGGATGGTCTTCTCTGCCTTTGGCTCTTCTTCTTCCCATCACAGTCATACATGACCCAACCACTTATCCTCAAGGGTTACATAAAACTTAAAACAGTTGCAGACAACAAAACCCACACACTTTAAAATTGCTATTTGATTTTTAATGTATGAACTGGTAGAACAGGAATTAGAATAACATGTTTCGAAAAGTATTCTGTTGATCAGGTGATCTTTTGGTGGTTATAAAGCTATGGCGGACAGGATCAAAAAGTGTGTAACAACATACAGGTTTGCAACAAATGAAAAGTAGATCAGCCATTAATGAAACACCTGCAAATGTTTACCTTGTAATATATATCTATATCTCCGTGGAGTCAAAATACATCATTCTTGTTTTTAAATAAATAAAAGTTTCCACTGCATCAGGGTTAGTAAAACATAGTCTGAAGCTAGAGATTTAGCATATAAAAATACAGAGCAATAATACGGAAAATATATTCTATTATTTACATGCAATGGTCCCATATCTCTTTCTTTGAAAAATAAAAGCATTTTTACAAATTTAACTTATCTTGAAATTTCCAGCAAAATTAGATTTTTAAATACTCAACGGGAACATACCGTACATAATTGTAAAGGAAAACTTAGCATAATCCATTCAGCTTCTTTTGAACAACTGGGAACTTCCCTGAAAGGAAGAAAAGCATTGCTATTCTGCATATCCCCCCCCTCTATATTTACATCCATGCAACAAGCATTTCCTCAGCATCATGCCTGGCAATGCTATTCTGGTAAAAGAGCAGTACATCTTAGATTTATTGATGGGGCAGCTTGTCTTATTAGTGCCACTTCCAGGGAGAGTTCCCATTTCCACCCCACTCACCACCTTCTCATTGGTCTTATATGTATTTTATACATACTATTGTTTCTTTAACAATATTAATCCTTAGTATCTTTATACTAAGCCCTCCCACCCAGTGCCTCAAAACAGCTAATAAATCTTACCTTTTTAATCATTGCAACAGCCTTACTAGGTTGGGCCAGTGTTATCATTACCACCCTGGATGGCAGAATCATAGAATCATGGAATTGTAGGATTGGAAGGAACCACAGTAGGTAAGGTAATAAGGTGCAGAAAGGCTAGGACCACGAGACTCGAGATAACCTAGGACTTCCCGGTAAATTTATGATTAAGACCAGTGCTATTTTTCTAGAAAATGAGGCGCCAGAACTCACCATGAATGTCTCCCTAGTTCTCTTATAATGGCAATGGTGCCCATCTGAGAGGTGCTGGAACCAAGTTCCAGCAAGTTCTGGTTGAAAAAGAAGCCCTGATTAGGATGAAATTTGAACCACTAAGTTATTGCCGTGCTCTTAACTACTACACAACCCCTGTATTTAGAGGACAAGACATTTGGGCATTTCAGTTTCTTCATGCTTAAAATCTTTATATGCACTGAAAATCTTTATATCAACAGCACTGTCAAGTCTCAGATGTTGCTGCAAGCTCAGGAATTTATTTCATATCACACAAGTGCCTGCTCCTTATGCAATAGTCTGGATTGCATCATTACACAAGGATTGCTGACTTGCCTCTGAAATCTTGGGAACAGGCCCCAGAAGACTGGTTCTCATGGAATGAAGCTTTACGGAATGGCATTGATTTGAACTTCAAATCTTTCAAAGCTGTGTTCGATTAACCAACTCAGGCCCAACCTAGACATGGCACACAATTGAATGCAACTCTCCCCCTTTTCTCCCTCTACCAAGGCAGTCCCAGGAGCTTGTGAGATTGGTGTGGGTGATGGGAAATGCCAAGGAAGAGGCTACTTAACCCTTTTCTGTCTGGCTACTCCTCCCCAATCCATCTGTGATTTCTAATGCAAATGCACATTCAGATATACACCAAGTCCTCAGTTGATGCTACAGCTGCCAAGTAATGCATATGCATGTTCAAACCAGCGCTCAAAGTCTGTCACTCTAGGTGTACTTAAGGTCCCTTGCATGCTTAGCAAGGGGCTTTTTGGATCTGTGCCCCCCAAATCCCACTTCTCCTGTTGGGGTCCCTTGTGCCCTTGGCAAGGACCTGTACCAGCACCCCCCCAAAAAAATCACTTTCCCCACATTTGATCTCGTCACAACAGTGATGGCACATAACCACACTCCATAGTCTCCAGCCATCTACCTCCATACCGTCTTGCCATTTCTCCTACTGCTCAATTTCCAGCTCTTGCCTAAACTCATGACATTACACAGATAACTGGAGACTGATTTCTGGGGTGATTTTTGTGCCCCTTCCCTCAGACCTGTGCTCCCAGTAGAGCTGGCTTTGCCAACTCCTAGGCACTCCTCTGTTTTAGCTGCCCCGCCACGGCTATTGTGAGAAATCCAGCACTTGGCCCTGTTTTGCCTTTGTTATAAGAAATATTGTGACTTTTGACTCCTGGACCACTTGTGGTGCAGAAGTGGATTGGGGCAAACCTTTCCCAAGCTTCATTAAATGTTGTGCCAAGGCAGTACAGTTGTGCCAAGGCAACGGCAGGGGTTTGCTGCTGGTAGAATAGCACCAATGCTTGTTATTGTGCTGGCAGTGGGGCTAGGGTCAAACATCATGCCCTTTCATTCTCATGGGATCCTCATACCCAAGTCCTACGTGCGCCTTTGTCAGCATAATGACTCATGGAACTGGGTCATAGGGGAGACACACTAGCTTCCACCCTCAATTTCAGGATGAATTTCCTTTTTAACCCATGTCCTATGAGATCAGCTGCGTGCTTAATAATATTTGTTGACTGGCCAGTTGGAACTATCCATGTTTTCCTGACCTTGCTACAGTCTCTGTGGTTTCTGTAACATGCAAATTGGGAAGAGTTGTTTATGATGTTTATTTATCCAAGCACAGAGGAATGTTTTTATTGCATACCAAACAAGGAGGTGATGTAATGCAGCTGAACATCTTGATCTAACTTTCATTGAGGAAAAAATCCATTTGCATTCGCTAACGAATTACTACCAAATTCCAAAAAGACCTGATAAAAGCTTTCGTGATAGATTCTAAAAACATTTTATCCATGATTGACACTAACACCTCAAGAGTTCAACTACAAGTGAGATGCGTCACTGAAATATGAGAGGCCCTTCTTTGTTTCCCGCCATGGGTGGAGATATAGATGATGACAAGAGATAGGGCCTTTTCAGTGACTGCACTGATAATGTGGAATATTTTGACCCACAAAGGAATACACTTAAGTTCTTGTCAGAATGGTTAGAAATGGAAGAGGAACTAAGATGACTTCAAAATTCTATTTTTTTGTTTATCTAGGGCCATCTATGTACATGGCACTTTCAAATGATGACAGATCCCCGCCCTGAGCAGCTTACAATCTAAAAATCAACACAACAGAGGAAAGGAATAGAAATGAAGGCAGGGATCAACAGTTATACACACTTGGCTTGGTCATACTAGATATGGGAATGAGGAGGTTATGTGAAAGGCTTCATGGAAAATACAGATTTTGAGAATGGATTTGAAGGAAGAACAAGACATTGGAACCACAGAGGCATTCTAGGAGGAAGAGGGAAAGGGGCATCAAGGGGAAAGGGACAAAATCATTTGAGGGAAGAGGAAGCCTTGGGAAAGGTGACAGTGCTAGAGCTCGATAAGAAAAGATAACCATCAGAGATACTTTAGAATTGGAGGAGTCAAGTAGAGATGGCAGGAGGATGTCTTATCCAGACCCAGAAAGAGCAGTGCACACAGACCAGCTATAGTTAAAAAAACCCCAAAACCCTGAGGGTACCAATTATCACATCCAAAACTGGAGGTAAACACACATAGTTCCTCAAAGTGTTATCTTATCCAAAGTTCTTTGCAGAATGAACCAAAAGTGTTGCAGAAGGTGGTGGACAACCTTGTATTGTCCCTGGTTCAGTGACATGGTCTGGAGACAAAGGAGGCTTAAACCAATTGCAAAATGTTTCAAATAGACATTGAACACAGACAATAAACCAGATAAACCAATAAAACCAATAAACCAGACTTTGCAGATATTGAAGTTTGTTGAGTCTGTATAGCTTATGATACAAGGGGATACTTTCAAGTCCTAAATTTAACTTAAGTTTTTACTCATTCAGAAGGTACAATTACTGGGCACAATCTGGCAGCAACAACAACATTCATCAAGTGTGCTTAAGTTCAAGTGATTTAAATGGGGGAGATTTAAACTTGTGGTTTCTCCTACTGAAATAAGTTGGACTTTCAATTTTTGTGACACAACAAATTGATATTTTGCATTTCCTATCACTTCAAGAAAGCCAACAATAAAAACGACAACACTAAAAGTCGATTAGCAGAGTTCAGTTAGTAGACTTCACTAGTCTAGACCATCATTTTTAGGAACAGATATAACTATCCTCCTTACCAAAGAGGTATTTGCATTTTCTTTTATACTGGAAAATTAGTGAGGTCACAAACTGAAACACACATCAGTGCCAGTATATAGTCTGAAGGCGCACAAGACCAACAGCTATCTGAAGTAAGGCAGTTCTGGGTCTAATTAAAGCTTGAACGGCAAGTACACTGACTTAGGTTCCATGATTGGAAGAAAGATGAAATATACATGTAAGAAAAGCTAATTAATTAATTAATACAATACTATGGAGTAACCCCACCTCCCCAAATTGTGAGTCAACCTCTATATGATTGTGCTGCCAGTCATATTTGATACACGACCTGCGAAAACCTGCCAAAGGCTTATAATCTAGTGAAGCTGTTTACCTAAGTAAGATGTGTACGCATTATGCAAAACTGGATCCTCTAACAACAAACTTCAGATACCATGTTCTCTGTTTCTGATGAAGCGTCTAAGATGACAGAGGTATGAAAGGCATTTAATCAGATATCTCTGCAAAAAAGAGAAAGCATGTAATTGCTTATGATCTCATATGTGGTAGTAACTGAAGAGGGAAAAGGTAATGTCTTTCTACATTGTGAAATAACTTTGCATATTTGGCATTCTCTTCTCTAGCTGGTTTAGCATTGTGGTTTGGAGTTATTTGCATTTTTTTTTCTAAACTAAAAAACTGAAGTGGTTGTTAAGACATTTTTCTTGCATAAAGAACTGTTTGTAGAGTAAGAAGTTTGAAGACTTAAGACGTGTGAATTAAAAATACCACTCATATGAAAACCTAGCTTGATCTGCTTCATATGAAACCTTAAACCTATAAAGCTCTTCAATGCAGCATCGTGAAGCCTTTGGGAAACAGAATGATTTTGTGTGGAACTATTTCTCTGATTTTGGTTCTGTGTTCTGCGTGGGAGACTATTCCCATCCTAGACAGTTCAAATTTGTCTTACTCAGAATGAATGCCAACATTATTCTCAACACACTAGAAGATTCCAGCACTACTTAGAGGCCCAACAGAGGACTTCTGAATGGGAAAACCAGAACAGCCAGGCCAACAGAAACAATTATTTCTGCTTTCTTGCCTAGCAAGAAATTGAAGATGGGTAACTATTTTATGAAGGGATTGTAAGTACCCATGTCTGTCACATCAAATGGGAAAATACTGAAAGAAAATTTATATTACATATTCTTTGGAAAGTTTCAATGTCTGAGAAAAACAAAAGTGTTATATGACCAAACTGTGATTCTAGTGCTTCTTCTTCTTTTTTTTAGAATAAAGAGGGAAAGTGTCTACAGCTTTCATAAGAAAGCAACCCTCAATGATGAGATTAAATTTCCAAATGTAGCAAGAGACAAAAACTGAAAAATAACAGCTACAAGGAACTCTAGCATGGAAACAGGGGAGAGATGCACTTATAGCAAAAGCAATGCAAGACTAGGTTCTTCTGGTATGGAGAATCGCTTTGGGATAAAAAAATGTTGGATGCAGCCACTCACTAAACCTCTTCATCAAAGAGTTCAGGTGTTCAAGCTAACTCTGCAATACTTCATTGTTCAGCTTAGTAGAAACAATACATATTATCCTTTATTCTTAAGTCTTTATGAATCAGAATGGAAAGGCAGCTTTTTCTCCATTATACATATGGCATACAGTAATGCATTAAAATATTCTTCTGCTTCTACTTAACAGATACACAGTGCTGTCAGAATGGTAGGTACAAGTGGCCTAATCTTAAAATAATAATCAACAAGGACACCTTCAAGGCAGTACTTTTTTCTGGGGTAAACATTTTGTGAATCTAAGTTTGGCGAGGCAGAATTTCAATATGAGTAGGAAAATGAGAGTAGCCCTAAACATTTTTTTTTTAGGAAAAAAAGCACGAGGTATTCCTCTTTGTAAATATTCTTACACTTTGCACGAGTTCTGAATTGGGTATATTTCTATTCTACTTGATTAAGGGGTTTTGTGTGAGCTGAAAGTTTGCATGATCTTTCAACAATATAAACTGTCTCATTTTCCAAAACAACAGTTGTGCCAATTTGTGTTAGGCAGAAGAAAAACATTATTCTGGCAGGCACTTGATGACATAATACACCAGCTAAATAAAATTCACATCACTGAATATTATGCTGTGGATGTTGCTGGTTCAATGCATCCATGTAGCTTGGCACACGTTAAAATGGCTGTATGAGTGCCTCACCACATATCCAGCATGCAGTTCAACTCAGTTACCACATCTTTCATATAGCTTCCAAAACAGATTGAGCAGTGATGTGGTGATTGTGGACGGAACTATTATATGACTGAGTAGTGAATTAAATAACTGTTTTCGCCGTGCGCTGAACACTTAGCTCACATTCTCAACACACTAGTTTACTGTGGGAATGGCCCTGAATTTCAAGGTGTCATAGCATTATAAATATCTTTATCAATTTTGCATCAGGGAGTAGAATACAAAGATTATTTCCCTCCTAGTTTGCAGCAGGATAGTTAAGTATTAGGAAACAAAAATGCAGGGCATGAGTTGGGACCAGTTGTTTACGTTCCATTTGGATCCATTTCCAGTGCTACTGTAAGTAAACTTTAAATAAACAAAACAATCCAGAAATGGGCTCTGAATAACTGTGAGATGCTAATGGGCTTAGGACAAAAGATTCTTCTCAGACTAAACAGTACTATCAGAACTCGCCAAACAAGAGGGGTGACTGTTATAACAATACTGTAAAAGGAGTTCTGCTAACAGCAACACAGTGGAAATGTATTAATGTACATTCCATACAGCTTTGGCCCAGAGATGTGCAATTTCCCACTGATGGTTCCCACATTCAGTCTCGAATTGGACACCACAAGAAGACTATCTTAGACTGCTCAAGTCCAATGAAGCTGGGAGTCACATTACGGGTCCCCTGACACCCACCCACTCGCCCCACAATCCGTAGCAATGACTACAACAGCGTTTCTCAAAATGGGAGGAAATGTGCTGGGTTTCCAGCAAGAGATTACAATTTTGCACGCTGTATTGGCAGTAAGATTTTAAAACCATCAAGGCTAAGGACTTCCTTAGCACAGAACTGGCAATTTCACTGGGTACCATTTTGGGCTTTTAACTGCATCCCACTTTAATCATCATATATTAAGAAAACCAGAGGAGATTCAGATAGAGATGAGAGCAACAGTGAAGAGGAAAGATTTGAATGGAAAACCTGAGGCAATTTCTTATAGTTAACACATACTATAACCATATGCTGCTCCTATTACAAATGCAAAACTCCAGCCGGACAGCTGCCTTTAACTGTAGAATGGCACAAGTGTTTTCCTAGCCTTTGTGCAGCACAGCTGCCCCATCCAAATAGGTTTACATCTCTTAGCTCTCAGTCTAACCAACCTCACAGGGTTGCTCTGTGGATGAAATGAGGAGAAGAAGAGTGATATACGCCACCTTGAACTCCTTGAAGGAAAGGTGGGATATAAATGGAATAATAAGAGGGGCACAGGGAAATACATGTCTCCCTGTTGACAAGAACATTGCGCTGCTAACTATCAAAACTGGAAGGACAGCACCAATGCTCCTATCTAAGAGGCTGCTGTAGAGGCGACATTAGAGGGAGAAACCAAGGAGATGGCAGGCCCAGTCTTTAAGAAGTGTGCCACAGCCGTCATTGACACCGTGGCGGCGGCAGCAGAGTGCAATGTATTATTGGGAGGCTGGATCTTCTGCCCCTGTGGATCCTGCTGCCTGAGGCAGTCGCCTCATTTTGCCTCATGGGTGGGCTGGCCCTGAGTAAATGTATTTATTGACAGTGCTCACTGGTTGCCTTTCCAATAAAAACTGGCCAATACAATTAGTAGGATCTAAAGATCCTGTGTGCGGAGTTCCATACATCAAATGGGCAGGAGGTGAATGTCTTCAACTCACTCTTTCCCCTGAAAATCTGCTCTGGAGACTAGGAGCTGGGAGAGGGAGCAAGGGAAACTGGCAAAAATCACCTCCCTGCTCCCTTCCATGGGTGGCAGCAGCTTCTAGGTCTCCAGCCCTTCCATTCACAGAAGGGCTACCCTGGACCTAAGCCCTCTTACAAAATAGTAACATACCTAACGGTATTTGAAATATAAGTGATAACTAATTTTTTTTTTAATAAAAAAATCATACATATTTACTCAGTAGTGCTTTCAAGAGATGAATCAATTTTTGATTATTTCGTTTTTGCTACTCCCCCCACCAGTTCTGGTATATTTAAACATCTGCATTCATTGACTCAAGAGGTTTTACACCTCTATCACACTGCTTTTAACGTACCATTTCCAAATTCTATAAATATACTCTAAGATCACTATCAATATAAATTCAGACTCTCCAAAGTACAGTATAAAAAGACAAATTAACCACGGCAAAGCAACTGTAATATTTCACATTATTATTACAGTGTAAAACCAATGACTGGCTTACAAATAACCTGCTGTGTGCACAGAAGACACTTTTGCTCATGTGGGTGAAAGGGAATGTCACCCCCAACACTGCTCGGGGGGGGGTGTCCCCTGACTCTCCCCTGACTCTCTGAAGTCTGTTTTCAAGAAGAATGAGAAACTCTCTCTCTGTGAATTATGATCCTGCTTCCTGCAAAGACAGCGGCTTTTCTCTTGAGCAATGGGCGTTTTGCATCCAAGCAGATATAAGTTAAAAGATCCCTAAGATATTCGAAACAAACTGTTCCATTCCATAAGCTTTGCAAAGTAAAAAAAAAAAAAGGGTTTCCCCTCTCGTTTTCAAAATACAAACACATGCACTTTGCTGCACTGCTGTGATGCTAATCTCTTGATAACATTTTGCACTAAACATGGCTAACTATCATATATCCAGTTACAGATAGGTAGCCGTGTTGGTCTGCCATAGTCAAAACAAAAAAAATTCCTTCCAGTAGCAGCTTAAAGACCAACTAAGTTAGTTCTTGGTATGAGCTTTCGTGTGCATGCACACGAAAGCTCATACCAAGAACTAACTTAGTTGGTCTTTAAGCTGCTACTGGAAGGAATTTTTTTTGTTTTATCATATATCCATGCCAGAAAGTAATTGCTCTGAATGAACTATTCTTTTACCACTGGATATTAGTTTGCACTTACCATAAACTACAGTGTTATTACTTTCCCCTTCTCCATTTTAAGGAAGCTAAGAGAACAGAGCTCTTTCCTACATCATTTGCAAGGCTAAGGCTGTGTTCACACCATGCCTTTAAGGCACGTTCCCCTTCCCCCAAGAATTCCGGGAACTGTAGTTTCCCTTTCGCAGAGCTACAGCAGCCTTAACAAACCATGGTTTCCATGGTTTTTTTGGGGGGGGGGGAGGGTGTGTACTTTCTATTTATGGTGCCTATGCAGCCTTAAACTTGCATCTGGCTTGAAGGAGTTTTGCCACCCGCATTCCACACTCACACTCAATTAACATTACAGAGAGTGAAAACATTCAACAATTCACCAAGCGGTAAACCCGGACACAACGATTTGGCAGCTATATGCATGCAAAGTTCTACCTGATATGGAGGAGAAAGTTTTCACTCCCCTGCTTCTTTGGATGAGGTGCAGAAGTGTGACAGGATTCTCCCCACCACTTGGCAGTACCAGCTTACTGAGTGGTTCCATGCACTTATTGAATGGTCATGGGCACTCATTCGCAGCCTAGTCCAGGCAGAGGCAAACTCGGCCCTCCAGCTGTTTTGGGACTACAACTCCAATCATCCCTGACCACTGGTCCTGTTAGCTAGGGATGATGGGAGTTGTAGTCCCAAAACATCTGGAGGGCCGAGTTTGCGTATGCCTGGCCTAGTGCCTCCAGCCACATTCTCCAAGCTTTCCTCTTGACGATGTGAGCGGGTGAAAGTAATTGCAGAGCACAAAGAGAGTTTTAAGTCTCATTGCTTTCAGTGGGCGAATTAAGCATCTCTTAGATCACTTCAGATGGAGTCAGGGGATTTAAAAGTGCTTTTGGATATCATTATTAGCTTGCGTGCCCACCTGTCCCCAATACAGGCGACTCCCAAGATCCAGTGGCTTACATCCCTTAATTGCTTTCCCCGCCTGCAACTTCCCTATGCATATAACTCAGCTCTTGCAACAACCTGTGGTAAACTATTGTCTACCAATCCACTGTGATTTGGACCAGTTCAGTCATGGGTAAATTTCACTCATTCATTTTCTGAAAAAAATGATAATACTTGCCAGTGGTAGCTGTGCCTTCATACTGCTAGCATGTGGCTTTTATGTTCTGCCATTAGCATTAAAGATCTCAAGTCTTTTGTGAGTATTGGCATTACACTGCTTGTGAAAGAATACGTCAATTAAGATCAATGTCAGTTGAATTAATTGTAGTGTGGCTGCTGCTAAGTTTTAAATTGTGGGTTACATCAAAATGCCCTTACATTTCAACTGCATAGCTCCATTATAACACACATATTTGATCAGAAGCATGTCACTAAACCTCCACAGGATTTTGTAATAATAATAATAATAATAATAATAATAATAATAATAATTTACTTTGGTCTGTATTTCTAAAGATGCTGTAATTTTCCTGTTCCTGTACTTCATACAAACACTTTCAATTTTTTTTTTAGAATTATGTTTCTTTCAGCATAGGAAATTGTAGGGCTATAAACAATAAATGTTTATATTAAGAGGGAAAAGATAAGTTCATTAACTGCATTCTAATGTCTCAATATTTAGGATACTAACTAAATTTCAATGGCATTTGGATATCAATAGGAGACATAATATGTGCTGTCTGAGAACCTTGCCCTTGAATTGTGTAAGATAAATAGCATGTTTCATATTAAATCTTTCAAATAGGTTGTTCATACAATTGCATTAACTTCTTATAATAAGAAATTAAAAGTTATTTTTTAAGATAAATGTTTGATTCAATTGTGGCACTTTGCCTAGGCCTATTACGAAATATGATTCTCCTGCATTTGTCCTGTAGGTGACAAAGTTTCCCTTTCTTCCACACTCTTTTCTCAATTTAATTTACCAGACTCCCTTATCATACTTTATTACAAGTGTCCTCTAGGATGCAGAACCCCTGTTCATCTCCTTCTTGGTACACTCTTTAGTTGTTGTGGCAACCGTTGGTTAGCCTGTGTTTAAGTATTTATGATATACAGCATTTTAGTTGACATAATTTTTCCATTGCAAGGACTGCTCTTTAATTTTAAGGGTGTGATTCTGTAAGTTCTCTCAACTACAGCCTAGAGGGGAGAGATCCTGACATACCTGACAGAGATTCTAAATGGCACTTCACATGAGTCACTTACTGTACCTCAATGGGAGAGCAATGAGGTATTTCTATTCAAAGTCTATGGAGCAGAGTGTATGAATAATGTATGTTCAAGAGCGCACATATGTCTGTAAATGATCTTTCTCACACACACATGTACGTATGTACGGGAAAATGTAAACATGTTCTAAAATCAGTTTCACCAAAATGCTGACTATAAAAGAATATAGGCTTTGGTATAGATTAATGATAAATAATGGAAATGCGTGTTCTACAGCTAGAAGACCAACTATAAATAAAGCATTATTGAATATTGCTAATCTGACCTCATGTTGATACAGAAAGTATTCATTTTGCCATCAGACAAATGAAGAATATAGTATGAACAAAACACCAAACATTAATGAATGTAGCAGTTACATTATCTATGCCTTATTCAAGTATATATATATATATACCTTATATATATATATATATATATATGCAGGTTTTGGTGTCCTCGGGTGTCTTCCCGTGTAAAAGTTGGGGTGTCTAGGCGACGTTTCGACGAGGTCTCACTCGTCATCTTCAGGCTGGTGCTTTCGGCTTCTTGTTACTGGAACAGAGCAGGATCTCAGTGTTTGAGTTCCTATAAATACTGTTGAGGGGGTGTGGTGTATAGCCTCCAATGTTCTGGGCAGAGAGGAAGTTCCCAGGCTAGTGTGCCTTTTCTTCTTTTGTTCCTTAATTACTTGAGGGATATCTTGAGTGATTTCTTGAGTGATATCCTGAGTACCACTTAGGTGGGTCATTAGGTGTGGATTAGTTGCTAAAGTCTTTGTGTCTTGACCTCTTGAACTTTGTGAAGAGTTTTTCTGAGAAGATGGCTGTACTGCACTTAGTTGTGCTCTGGCTTGGCTTCGTGTATAGGGGCGAGCTGTGGTTTTGTGGCCTGTGTCAGCCAGATCTGTGTAGGGATTGCAGGGGGGTGCAGCATCCGGAGGTGCCACCATGGTTTGGCTACTGGATGGTGTCTGTAATTTATCTGTGGAGAGGGTCTGGGTTTGGGTCTGGTGTGGTTGATTGGTGATGGCGTTCTGTGTGCCTCTGGATCTGGTGTCAGTTTTTGTGGGGAGGGCTAATTTCCAGATGTCTGGCAAGCGGGATGTGTCGTCACGCTTGTTCATGTTGTGAGGGTGTTTCTCTATCTCGATGGCTTCCATGATTATTCTCTTGTGGTGATGTTCCATGTTAAAGAGCAATTTGGAATCTGCAAAATTAATTTCGTGTCCTGTTTCTTTCATGTGTTGGAAAAGAGAGGAAGTTTTTTCTTCTTTTTTGACGGCATTCTTGTGTTCTGCGATACGTGCATTTATTCGTCTGTTTGTTTGTCCAATGTACGTGGCTGGGCAGACTTTGCAGGGTATTTCATAGACCCCTTGGTTTTCCAACTGGATTTTATCCTTGGGGTTTCTGAGGATATTGGCTATTTTTTGGTTGGTGCAAAAGGCTGTTTTGATATTGTGTTTATGGAGGATTTTGCTAATTTTATCTGTAGTGCCCTTGATATAAGGAAGGATATCCCTCAAGTAATTATCCCTCAAGTAATTGTCCCTCAAGTAATTATCCCTCAAGTAATTATCCCTCAAGTATAATTACTTGAGGGATATCCTCAAGTATAATTACTTGAGGATATCCCTCAAGTAATTATCCCTCAAGTAATTATCCCTCAAGTAATTAAGGAACAAAAGAAGAAAAGGCACACTAGCCTGGGAACTTCCTCTCTGCCCAGAACATTGGAGGCTATACACCACACCCCCTCAACAGTATTTATAGGAACTCAAACACTGAGATCCTGCTCTGTTCCAGTAACAAGAAGCCGAAAGCACCAGCCTGAAGATGACGAGTGAGACCTCGTCGAAACGTCGCCTAGACACCCCAACTTTTACACGGGAAGACACCCGAGGACACCAAAACCTGCATTCCTGTACCCGTGAAAATCTACGAAAGCAAATATATATATATATATATATATATATATGAATGAGATTTCTTTCTCCGCATGTGCAAAAACAGTATTTCTACTTCCATGGCATTGATTGGGGTTCCTATAAAAATAATCGTAATAAAATACAGAATACATCTGATACACTTAACTTCCACCATTTGCAAGAAGGTAAAGTTAATCCTTTGGATACCATCAAAATCATTTTAAACAGACATTGACTTAGTAAATATTACGATCTACCAGCACATGAGCCATCCTGCAGAGCTGGCATAAAAGCTATTTAATTCACTGTCTAAAACCCTGCTTTTGCTGTCTTTTACATTAGTGCATTTTGCATAGAGTACTTCAAACAACTTTTAAGAAAAGAACTGCATTTAAGCCACATAAGGAAGAGTTACACAGAACTCTTCATAATTCCCATGTAAACAAATTATTATTGTTCCCTCTTCTGCACAAGCCAAGGGATCCAGAAGTCTTTTGAGGATTGTCTGAGGAAGAGAACAGCAAAACAGAACTTCCTAACATCTAAAATAAGGTGCTCTCTAGGGAATGGGCAGAGGGAAGCATCATGCAAGGTATTAAGTCACACTGCGATTATGTTCATGTGTCTTCTTTCAGTTGGTGGTCGCACTGGCTTCCTTCTGACGTAGCCTTTCTTTCTGTTGTTTAAGGGGAAAAAAGGAACTTTATTATCATTCTTTTCTTTAATTTTCCATCTGTTCTCAAATTGCACAGAGTATGTGGTCTACTACACTTGAAGAATGGAGCAGTCCAAAACCAAAGTAGACATAAGCTTTTTCTTTTCTGAAAATTAATTCCTGAAGTGCCAAGCCAAGCCAATGGCAAGCTTTATACAAGCATACTTAGGTTTGCATCTAAGTCACACCCAGAGTAGACACACTGAAATACAGTGGTACCTCAGGTTACAGACGCTTCAGGTTACAGACTCCGCTAACCCAGAAATAGTACCTTGGGTTAAGAACTTTGCTTCAGGATGAGAACAGAAATCGCGCGGCGGCAGCGGGAGGCCCCATTAGCTAAAGTGGTATCAGGTTAAGAACAGTTTCAGGTTAAGAACAGACCTCCAGTTCTTAACCCAAGGTACCACTGTAAATGAATGCAAAGTCACGACAAACTTATTGATTTCAATGTATCTACTCTGAGTATGACTTACCTGGATACAAACTTAGCCTCTCATATCATCCTAAGTATATGCCTAATGTGTTCTGAAATGCCTTTCCAGTTAACATTAGCTAGTATTGCACTAACACAAAATATTAGTAATGTGAAAACAAGCAAGAATATTTGGGGAGGGATTAATGTCTCTAGATATAGAAGTAGATTTTTTTTTTTTAAAAAGAGAAATGTACTGGAGCTGATTTTAGCAGGGGCATCCCTTTCCCACAAAGTGGGACAATACTGTAGTGATTTCTCATTGCACATACGGAGAGGTCCCTTGATATAAGAGGAAACTGTAATAAACCATGATTGTGTGGGGAACCTTGGGTACATAGAAGTTGTGGACTAAAGCCAGTACAGAACAGATAAATTGGCCCACACTCTTCCTTAAGCCAAACTGATAAATGACCCTCCCCTCTTTATACCAGACTGTACCAATAATAAATGGAACAAGCATGATTTAAGCACAGTTGGTTGTTGTTGTTTTTTCAAATATTGCTGCTAAATTGGATCCACCTTAATTTGGCAAGCCAGCACTGGTTGCATCCAAATATGGCAAAAGAATTTTCCATTTGTCTGTGCACAAAAAGAAGAGACAGCAGCCTATACTGGAGAAAACCCAGGAAGCCAGGCTCGTTCCTAGATAAACAGGGTGACAAATGTAGGAAAAGGCTGAAAATAATGCCCTATTGGCTGCCATTTCAATCTGCTCTCCCCTCTCACCCCCTTCAGAAATGTGATGGAATTTTTAGGAGCACACATTGTAAAAGCAGCCCTTGAGATTATTCAGAGTACAGAATGCAACAGGAATGAAGGACACCAATGGGTCAGAGACAAGTGACAAGAGACAGCTCCTGAGGACTGATTTTTTTCCATGCAGACTAGTTTTCCTGGCAAAAGTCTGTGCATGGACATAATGAATTTAAAATAGCAAAGGCTTTTGAATTGACTCCCAGTCACTGCTTCAATCACTCCAAAAATATTACTTGAATATATGTACTTTGGGATTGGAAAGGACATGATAGTAAATTGCATTTGAATGGACCAAAACATGCATCCTATTAGCTGTTTTTAAAAGCAAACTAGAAGACAAAGCCATTCTAAAAACACATCATACCAGGCTGGCAGTAGGGTTGATTTTCTTTGTTTCCACTTTCTTTTCTGCAGTTAACTTGTTCACTGTTTGTTGAGCCACTTTGAGTCTGAAACAAAATACAACAAATCTTACTGGAGCCAAAGAAATGGTACATATCCAGCATATGCAAGCTGCTTTCAGGAGTGCTTAGTTGTTGAATATGAATAAGGCTGTGTACACATGATACCTTTATAGCATATTCAAAGCAAATTTCCGTTCTCAAAGCATCCTGGGAACTGTAGCTTGTCAAAGGTGCTGCGAACTGTAGCTCTGTGAGGGGAAAATTACAGTTGCCAGGATTAAGGAGGCAGGGAGAGGGAAGAAATGTGCTTTGAGTGTGTTTAAATGGTATCATGTGCTTACAAAGCAACTGTGCAAACAAACAAGACAGTATCAAGACTGAAAGGGAATGGTACTCCCCTCTCCGCAAGGCTGGAGAAGATGTTAAGAGCAGAGGCTACAACTACGAGAGGTGGCACAGCACAATGGGCTGAAGGAGAAAAGCATCATGGCGCCAATAGCAGCATTTCCGCTTGCTTCTCTTTCTATAGACCCAGCCTGGGATGTTTCCTGATCATTGTGTTGTCTGACAGAATACTGGAAACAAACTTTCATATACACCCGTGATTTATGAAGTTTACATGTTGTTTTTCTCTCCTCTGAAGGGAGAAAGATTATTCCTTTAACAGCACTTTGTATTCCTGCAATTTTCACTGGTTAATATGCTTTATTATCTTACGCACACTACCTAAAGACTATTTTTTTAAAAAAAACCTACACTGCTTGTCAAAATGGTGCCCATACAGCTGTTCAGTGTTTGTGACTTCATTATTCTTGCTTAAGGAAAGAGTCACATTACTTTCCAGAGGTCTTATTTCAAACCATACGTACACAGTGTGCTGATAAGAGATACAGAAATGCACTCCCCATTAATTAAGCATTCGGTGATTAAATCTCAAAGGCTTAACATACTATTGTATGTGACTAATGTTGGTCAGATTTCTTCTCCCTTCATACTTAGTACAAACATAAAACCTCCACACGTTACAGGGATTATAAATCTTCCCATGAACTGCTCTTCATTTTTGCACAACGTTCTTAATCTTTACAATGCATTGAGAAATTACATCCCTGTATGACATGGCGCTGCAAGACCCAAACAAAAGAACCATGGTTGGCTTTCATTTAAAAAGTTCAATAAATATGTAGCTTATATAGCCTTTAACTGTTAGAAGCGTAAGTCCGGCTCACACATAATGCTACACCTTGATGGGGGGGGGCAGCCTGTGTCCTCCCAGATGTTGCTAGACTACAATTCCCATAATCTGTGACAATTGGCCATGCTGACTGGAGCTGAAATTCAACATCTGGAGTCATAGGTTCCCCATCTGCACAAGGAGAAAGCAGCTGCCATAAACCTCAGGCTCCTGTACTTCCCCATATCTCTCCTCATCCCACAAGTCCAGGAAAAGGATTTCTGGCACAATTTGGTTTCACTTTCTACTTGGGTTATCATTACATAGGAAGCAGGGATCATGGCTTAAAACAAACTGTGGCCAGTTTCTAAACAGGTCAATTTCAGACCATGCATTATGAAGCTGACTTGTTAAACCACAGTCTCTGATTCATAGGAACAAGTCGGGGTTTGCAGAAAGTGAATTTGTGCTCTCCTAAATTGTTGTTTTTACTAGAAACTGAGAATCCTGTGGCCCACCACTGCTCTTTGCATCTTCAAGAGCATAAACTCAGGATCTCATAACAGTGAAATCATAACTAAACATAACTATGAATCAGGATCAGCCCAAGATTGTCCTAGTCCAGCATCCTTTGAAAGAATCCTCGCAATCAGTGAGCACTAGGTAGCCAACTGGAGACTGGCCAATGGTTCACCACCAAAGTCTATTTTTTGCCTGGCCTCAGCATCAGGAAGCAATCTTGTCAAGCTGGGATACTGCTCCAATATAAGTTAATAGAATATGAAGAAAACTACAGATCCAATACAAAATTCAAAATCAAGCAGATAAGGCTACTTCTTCACATGACTTTTTAAAAATCTTGACTGGTGCCAGTGTTTGGATATTGTGACCACTTTCCTGTATCATAACTTGGGCTAAATTAAGGTTTTTACTTCTATTTTCCATGTGTATGTGAAGCTTTAAGAACAGCTTCATATTTATTCCCTCAATACATTCAAGAACTTTATGCTAAACATTTTAGCATTTCCATGAATGAATGACCTTATATTCTTTTTGTAAACAATTTCAACAACTGAACAGAATGGTTAGAACAGGACTCAAGGCATTATAGTGCCATTGAAAATAACGTGGTCATAATAAACCATAGTGTTCTGTTTATCATTTTGGTTGCAGATACTTTACAAACAGATGTTTTATGGGTATATGCAGAGTGTTAAAAAATTATCAATATCATATAAACATAACTGAGGTTACTTTGTGAATAATTTTGCATTTATCAAAAATAGAGCTGTGAGTTTCTTTGGTAACTCTTTCCTCTGCTTTAGATTTAACTGGCTTTAATAATTTGGTGTCATCTGTTCAGCATAACATGCGAACTACATTTTTTGTTGTGAGAACTGATACTAACTAGAGTTTGCAGCCACAGAGCAACATCCCCTCTTAATTCATATAATTAACTTTTTTGAACTTTTAGGAAGGGACTGTAACACTACCACATTGCATTGATCTGTGAGTGATCCAGCCGGGACCCACTTTCCATTCAAGACAACAATTCCCATTAATATTTTTTGAATCTTCAGTTAAAATGGAGGGGGAGGGAGGCAAAGAATCTAAAGGAATGCAGTTAGTTTAAACCATGAAATCTGACCATATGTAAGGGGAATCCGTTCAAAAGAAGATTTAGGATCACTCATCATGGTGCAAAGAAGGTCAAAATACGCAAACGAATTGAGAAGAAAGGTTGCTGGTGTCAGCAATAATATTAACACACTTTTACAACTGTTGTGTATTGCCATGCCGTGTGGAAAACCACAACTTAAGGCAACAGAAAAAGTAGAGTTCTATATTTCAACAAAACCTTAAACCACCTGATTATTTGCTTCAGAAAAAAAGAACAAAACACACAGCAATTGAGTTTGGGGTAAGAAGTTCAATTAACTTCAAATGTCCCTACCAAATTCTGTTCTGAGGGATCACATTTTCAAACCTATATATCTTCAGATTAAATGCAAGAACCAGAGCTATTTTGAAAAAAAAAATTATACAAATGAACTATAGAAGTTCAAATGAGCCTTTTTTTTAAAAAAAAAAAAAGTACCTTTGCGTCTATAAAATAAAAGAATAATTTTCACCTTTACAAGAACATACATAGTTGTGCCAAGGGTTAGGAAGAAAAAACACTGCTTACTTAACCCTGTGGCCTCTTCTCATTCTCAACATAGAGGGAGGAAAGAATAGGAATTAAGCCATGAAGTGATCTGATACCCAGAGACTGATTATTAGCCACAGACGGCTTCCTTGCTGGCGCAGCAACCAGTAGATTGGACCTTAAGTCAACAAGTGCTATTAAGTGCTTGTTGGCACTATACACTATCATCACCATATTAAATTCCAACTTGATGATCTGTATTTATGGGATGTGTAAAGGATGCTAGGGTATACTTTGCAGTATGTTATTGAATAGGGTACTAGCTTGTTGAGGCTGTTGTGTTTTTCAATAGATACAAGCTGTAACTGACAATGTTCTGTACTGTGGCAAGCTCAATGCTTGTTTTCAAACTGAAGCTTGGAATGTATGTGTAATGGTTCTAGGGGTTGCTCGTGCGTATGTTGCCGCCACTCCTGGCTAGGTTACCTGGGTGAACCCTTTCTGTCTGGACAGCCTTTCACTTCGTGGCTGTCTCAGTCGCTGGCAGAATCCGTCAGTGGGCGTTTCTTGAACTTCTTCCAGCAAAGAAGTTCTTTGACGCCAAGTCTTCTCCTACTCTCCCTGCGCGGAAGTCTTCTGCGCAGGGAGGGTGTGGGCAGTGGAGTACCCATGCTCTCCCCGCTGGTCTCCGGTGAAGAGTCCTGGAGCCTCCTCTCCGATTCCCCCATCTGCCCCCCTTCTCCACTGGTGTTACGCTGATTTCCTTCCCCAGCAGATGGGCTGCCTCTCTCCCTACTGGGACCCTCTCCTGCATCCCTCTGGAGCCTTCCCTCTGCCTCTAGCTCCGATGGCAGTTCCCTGACAGTATGTTACTTTTTTGTGGAGGATACTTTTTTTTTTGGCTTTATGTCAGGTCCACATATAATGCCAAACTACAACATGGCACAATAGAAATGAGCTTGTGTGTGCCTCCCTCTCCTTGTCTGCTCTTCTTAATTACTTACTTCCTGGTTGACTGCATACCAAAGTTCACCATTTCATACCTTACATCAGCATGGCATGTTTGGCACTTGTCCTCAGAACCATGATTTCAGGCTGCAAACTAAAGAGTTTCCCCACAAATCAGAAAGCAGCTAATTAAGTGGAGTTTCAGCAAAGGCTCAGTCACGTAATGTGAGAAATCAAAACTGACATCTATTGTATGAAAATCCAGTGTGACTTATCTGAATTTGTGAGACATGTGAAGAATACCAACCATATATTTATTTTTAAAAGCACCGATATCATTCTGTACATGCTTCTGTAGATAAGACCACACATCCCCACCCCTGCTGCTCCATGGTTTCAGGAGGGAGGTGAACAGATTTTTCAGAGACTACAGTACTAACAATGGCCTTTTACGTATATATGTGACTACAGCAGCTAGAATGCTATATGCACAGAAATGGAAAGAAGAGACGGTTCAAATGAAGGAGGAATGGCTTTTAAAAGCAATAGACTATGCAGAAATGGCAAAGCTGACAGCAGTATTAAAAGAATGGAGTATTAAAAAAAGAATGGAGGCCATTTTGGACTACAATAGTACCTCGGAAGTCAAATGGAATCCATTCCGGAAGTCCGTTCTACTTCCAAAACATTTGGAAACCAAGGCATGGCTTCCGATTGGCAGCAGGAAGTTCCTGCAGCCAATTGGAAGCTGTGGAAACCCTGTTGGATGTTCGGGTTCCAAAGAACGTTCGCAAACTGGAACACTCACTTCCAGGTTTGCGGAGTTCGGGAGCCAAAACGTTCGACTCGCAAGGCGTTCGCGAACCAAGGTACGACTGTATTTGAAAAAACACTACAGTCAAATGAAATCATGGGCAAGATTTGAGAAAGGAACAATGGAAGAAAAATGATAAAGTAATTGTATTAGAGGGGTTTCCATAACAGATAAGTTTGATATATAACACGGTAGAAAAGGGTTTGAAGAAAAACACTGTGGAAGTGTGGGTGGGAAGTCAATGCATGAAACAATGTAACTATTTAATTTGAAGTCAATTTGAAAAAAATAAATGGAAATTTGATAAAAATTATATTATATAAAGAGTACTAACAATGGCCTGTGAGTGGATGCTCCCACAGATGGGAAACATTCTCTCACCCCTTTACAGTCCCCAGTAATTCCCCAAAAGTGCCCTTCAGAAAAGTGTTGGAGATGGTACAATGGGTTCCAGGGGAAATTAGTGTAAATTCTTTCCCATCACTTCTACCATCGGGAGCCTGCACTGGATTAAAGGCTCTTCTGTGAATGAAAGGAGCCCTTCCACTTGCAGAAGGGCAAGTCTAGATTCAAATCTTTGTAACTGTTTCCAAAAGACTATCTATGCAAATGTCCAATATACTGCATTTTCACAACTGGGAAAATGCAATACTCTTATAACAGCGGTGCTCCGTTAAAGGAGAGCGGCTGCATCATCCACAATAGCTGAATATACTTTTATTATATAAGAAATCTGATAAAGCAGAAAGGCCCTCAACACTCCAATGGCTGGGTTTTTTATATCCACACTCAAATCAGGACTGACTAAAAGTCACTACAGATTAAAAATAAGCCCATGAAAGTGACCGTGTAAATTGACCCTAAAACGGTGTCACATCCCTGTGGTATTGAGAATACCGCATGGTACTGAGAGTAAGATAATACTTTTCAGCTACTTCATTCAAAATTTTCACCCAGCTGAGCAAAACAGCCATACCAAATTTATGACTGTTGGGTACACGTAATATATTTCTGCTGTATCCTTTTCATGTAATATTCATGTAATATTTATGTTACTGAGGTAATCCAAGAATTTCATCTTAACTGCCTTTTGATTTAAGAAGTAAGTATGTTTGCTAGTTATATATAATGTTTGTACCTTTGAGTACCCTCAGATTCCTGTATGCTATGCAGATTTTGTCTTGGGGCGAAAATCAGCTATATTACACAGGCAGCTAATTTATTTTCATGGTAGGTTAAGTGTAGGGCAGCATGGTTAAAGTGTTTCCTCTTCTAAAATGTCTGATAAAAATCTAATTAGATTTCTACACTTTTCTTACATTAAAAGTCAAGTAGTTTTCAGACAAAACAAACCCTTGCAGCCTAGCCCATTGCTTGGTTAAAGCTACCATTAACTTGGTTTTTCTTAGTCTGCTAAGAGATGTTGCACTGTCCTTTGAATAACCTCAAAATACTCTAGTAGAACCAATAGTGACAATAATGTTTGATGTCTTAGTATGTCTTAATTTGTTGGAAGGCGCCTAGAGTGGCTGGGGCAACCCACTCAGATGGGCACCATCATCATCATATAATTGACAAGTTGGAAAAATAGGATCATTGCTAGATGGGCATCCTGTATAAAATTTTGCAAACTTGCCTCTGTTCACATTTGTGTTTTAAAATGTTGTAAAGAAAAGAACAAAAATTATCAACTATTTGAATCATCAGGTACAGTGGTACCTTGGTTCTCAAACGTAATCCGTTCTGGAAGTCCTTTCGACTTCCTAAATTTTTGAAAACCAAGGTGCAGCTTCTGATTGGCTCAGGCACCCAGGAAACAATAACCAACAACCACATTGGACGTTCAGCTTCCGAAAAACATTCAAAAATTGGAACACTTAGTTCTGGGTTTTCGGCATTCGGGAGCCGAAATGTTCGAGTACCAAGGCATTCAAGAACCAAGGTATTTAACCTGTCTTAATCTAATTGAATGAAACTATTTTTGTGGTCTCTTTATTTGACATGTAAACTCTTGTTTATGAAGATGTGCATTGCAAAAAAATTACTGTGTTAAACTGAAGGATTCACTGTAATTCCTTCTGGTTGGCCAATGTGGATCCTGGATTAGATTGGAAGTTGACATGCACCTTTCCTATGTGTAGAGGGGGCCTTTGTTTTTTGGCACAGGACATTCAAACATTCAAACCTTCCTTCTTCTCTCTGAGGAATTTTAAATGCTGCAATCCAAGAAATATTTACAGCTTGGGTGTATAAACTGGCTCCTTTTCTATTCTGCTGAGGTTATGAAAAAATATGATTACACTAAAATGCACCTTAGGAAAATAATTGTTTTTCAAGACATAATGGTTATTTCTCAGTTCTCTAAATGTGTTTCTTCCTGGAAAATATGGTTGGCGAACTGTCACTCATACTTTGTAAAATAACAACCTCTAAAGGGTCATGGTTTTCTAAGCCATTTGAATGTGATAAAGAAACAACTCATCTGTCATTCAAACTTATATACTTGACATCAGTTACTCATTGTCTTCATGAATCATCTACAAGTTGAACTGAGAATAAACTGAAACCTTTAAAGGCTAAAAGTAATCTAATGAAGTCATTAGTAAATAAACACAAGCCCCACCAAAGTATATGAATAAAATTCATGGTGTTAAGAAGGAAAAAACAAACCATTCATTCTCATGACAAAATATATGCAAGTCTTATCCTGCTACTCAAGAAGGCTAATCCAGACTCAAAACAGCATATCCAAAATCACGTATTTTACTCTGAATTTATTAATATGAAATTCACCACTCCCTCTAGACTCACTGCCTTTCACTTCTTAAGAGCCTGGCCTGTTTAAAACTGATTTTGGTTATATACTTTACAAGACGTGGGGAACTGCTCCACAGTCAGAAGCAGTAGCCATCATTGGAAACTGCGAGAGGGGAGAGTGTTCTTGTGATGGGAAACATAGACACCTGACTGACCACTGTGAGAACAGGATGTTGGACTAGAAGGGTCATTGCCTAATCCAGCAAACTTTTATTATATTCTTAGGTAGTCCTGACATTTGAGGAAGTGATAGCATCACATCCACAGTAGAGTTGTCTCTGCAGATCCTGTTCATATTGCATCAGTTTTCTGGGTAACAGCAGGTGGAGTCTATTCCACATTCTGAAGTTCCAGCTTTTCTCACTGGCTGTAGTTTTCCATTTCAGTGTTGGGTGAGAAAAGTGAAACCAAATTCAAATATTTCTTCTCCTTGCACTCTCTCCTGTGCAAGGGGAAGCATGAGAATTGCTGCAGATCTTTCCTGTTACACAACGCAAAGACTCTTCTACAAATGTTTGCAGCAGCCCTCCATTATGCTTGTTTCTTTAGTTCACCCAACATTTGGAGGAGATACACTGAGCAACACTGTCCCCTAGCAAACATGTTCCTTGAAATGGCAAGCAAAATTCACTTGCTCATAAGTAGATCTAATCAAGTAACAAATTGCAAAAATTCTAAAATGACCAATTTCACTTTAGAAGTACCGTATTTTTCGCTCTATAGGACACACTTTTTCCCCTCCAAAAATTAAGGGGAAATGTGTGTGCGTCCTATAGAGTGAATGCAGGCTGCACGGCTAAGCCCAAAGCCAGAACAGGGAGACGGAGCGCTGCGGAGCGCTCCGTCTTGCTGTTCTAGCTTGGGGATGGCTGCGTGCAAAGCCTCTGCAGGGCAGCAGGGTGCCTTCACCCCGCTGCCCCGCAGAGGCTAGAAAGGCTGTTCCCAAGCCAGAACAGCGAGACGGAGCGCTCCATCTCGCTCTTCTAGCTTGGGGATGGCTGCGTGCAAAGCCTCTGCAGGGCAGCGGGGTGCCTTCACCCTGCTGCCCTGCGGAGGCTACAAAGGCTGTTCCCGAAGCCAGAACAGCGAGACGGTCTCGCTGTTCTAGCTTGGGGATGGTAGCTGCCTGAAGCCTCCAGAGCGCAGCGGGAACTCCCGCTGGGCTCCGGAGGCTTTGGGTGAATGCACCTTGAACGCACCTTGTTTTAGAGGGGGAGAACAAGAATTTTTCCCCCTTTTCTCCCCCTCCTATGGTCCGGTGCGTCCTATAGAGCGAAAAATACGGTATCTCCCCCTCCGCAGCATTTTCCCTCTAAGCAGCGAAACTGACTATTCTAGAAGACGGCTGCTTGTGACAAAGGAATCAGAAGATCTATGCGTATAATTAGCACGACAATTTACTGGATTATCTCAATCTGCATCTAATTTAAAATTGCATGCTAAAGGATATTTAAGCTTCTAATGTTGAGCCTGATTAACACTGCTGTTTCATACAGAAGGCCAACTAACTGATAAATGATTCAGATTCCAGAGTAACAATTATTTCTTTATATTCTTAGTACACAAAACAAAAGACCTCAAGATATAAAAAGTATCAAGTTTATGATTTCTGTTTGTACACATTAAGACTTAAAGATGTGCAGAGTATCTGTTTGGCTGGCATTTTTCATGCAATCACCACTGATATTCACCCTAAGGGGCATGGTTCACACTAGGCCTAGAGAAGCTGTGACCTGCCAAGCCTTAGTATGTGATGGATGGACTACATTTGTCTTGGTGAGTCACAAATTCTGCAGCCATCTTGTGATCTTTTACTTTTTACACACCACTCCCCCCCCCCCATCAAAGGCTTGCACCTATTTAAAAGAGTACATGCTTCTGCATGATTGCTCTGGACTCCATCTTTATCGCTGCTTTCTATTGTGCCCATTACTAGTCACCCAGAGAGCTTGTTAATTTCATCTGCTCATTCATTTTAAACTGGCCTCTTCAAAATTCAATCACAAACTGCAACAAATTTGTTGGGAAGCATTGATCATATTCAACATTTAATAAGAGAGAAAGGAACAAACAAAAACTAATGAGTCTGTGCTTGTCCAGAAGAAGGAAAGGTGCACATTAGAACAGGACCTGCAACAAGATGTTGCAGCATGGAGTGTTTCTGCTAAGGATAACAGTCATGCCCTCTCCTACGATACTCCATTGGATTCTTCCCACCGTCCCATAGTTTTCCATTACCTGTCCTACAGTCAGTCAATGAGCATGCCTGATCCTCATGGGACTGTTTTGGGAGTTCTCCCCCCCTTAGCTTAAAGTTTTACTTCTAAATGATTTTGTGAGGTTCCCACAATGTCAATGCTACCTTGCTACACAAGGAGAGGCACACATGGAGATTTGAATTTCCTATTAGTGTACATGAAAAGAAATACAATAAGAGTGCTGGACTAGAAACACCTATTGGGCAATTCCCTTAATTATTTTACAATAGAATGACATAACAGAGCAAATGCATACAGTAAAAAAGGGGGGAAAGTATATTAAAGAAAGTGCTCGTTTTTCTTTTAATTTTTTAAAAAACGAATCTCAAGAGGTGAAACCTTTTATTTTAAAAAAAGGTTTTAACTAAACCTAATAAAATCACAAGACAGTGGGAGATGCTGCGGCATGGAGTTTGATGTCCACAGCAGGATACCAAGAAGCGGTGCTGTAAATTCAGTGTGGGACTTCAACGCTGTGCTAAGTGTGGCCTGAATCTCATAGGCTACCCTTTGATGCAAGTGTAGTATATTAACTGGAAAAAGCATTCACTTTTATTTGTCTGTCCTGTCTGCAACAGCAATATCGCCTCATTTAGAGCGGTCCAACACAAAAATGCAAAGAGAAGCAATCTGTTACAAATTAGCACAGCTCCCCTTTCATTTTACTAGCTAGTAATTGGAAGGGGTTAAGAAAGTGTAATTTATCAGATTATATGTGTTTATCTTTTTGTGGGGACAGCATCCCTTTGGTGAATTTTCCTAGGCACCCTGAGGGAATAATCTTTCCTTGATGTCCATTTGATCTGAAAGAAAACAATGACGCCTGTGAAATATGGGAGTATAATTTGTTGAGTTTAAAAAGGACCAGTTTCCCAGACTTCTAAAAAAAAATTGTATTAATGGCTTTATTAGAACCTTACCTTTCTTTGGAAATGTTTTTGCTCTCTCGTTTCCAAATGGCCTTAAAGTCGCTGCAGAACTCATACCACACCGTGAAAACGTAGTTTGGCGTGGTCTCCTTCTCGCCAGACTTTGGTTTTATCCCGAAGTATCCCACCAATTCTTCAAAGCTACAGTGTTGGGCAGGGGAGGGGAAAATTGTCAGCACATAAACCTAAGGTGGAAGTTCAGTTTCCCTCAGGGCAGATTTCTGACTCAGTAGCCTAGGCTGGCAATTAACATAAATCTGCTGTAATCTGGAAACTGTACCAGCAATGGATCCACCCAGCACTTCTGAATTAAATAATAATAATGGTGCTGTTTTGGTGGGTGTGTACATTAAGCCACAATATGAATGAATATGGGCACAGAGACATTTTAGAAAGTATCTGATTTTGAAACAACATTTATTTACCAGAAACCTATTGACATGCTCTTCACCATGGGTATTCAGAAGCCCCCAAAGTCCTAGATCAGAGGTACCATACCTATTTTTGTGCCTGAAGCATCTCTGGAAATTTAAGGAACTGTTGTGAGCACCACAAAATACCCATTTCATGCAACAAAAACTGGTGATATTCAGTAAAATCTTCCAAGCAACAGGCTAAACTCCTCCTGCTTCCCCTCTCCCAAAATCACAAAAACCCCCAAACAAAACGCAGGCCACAGCTCCTGCCTCCAAATAAACAAGCAAACAACAAAAGCCAAAAAGTTTACTTAAAAAAATAAAAGATTCTGAGGGAGAAAGTGGTGGGCTTCTCCAAGGATGAATACCTGCAGACACCATAGACTAGACTGAGATATTGTACAGAATTCACTTCCGAAACAGATTTGGTTTGCTTAGCTCCTTTCCTCCTCCAATTTTGTTGTCACATTAAGGCATTTATATTTCAATTGGCATTCGCAGCTGTGCAACTGCTTAATGGTTGCATTTTATGATCTATTTATGACTTATTTTTAATTACATTCTTATGCTGACTCTATTGCTACTGTTAATTGTGTTTTCCATGTTTATTTCTAGGAATTTTGTTTTATTTTTATTATGGTGCCATTTTATCCTGGAAATTTGCTCTATTTTTAAGCAGTCTTTCCAAATCGCTTGGAATATTTTTGAGGAAAACGACGAACTGACTTATATATAAAACAGTTAAATTTCCCTTTTAGGGGCACCTAAGTTTAGAACTCTATTCTTACTTCAGAGCCTACAGTGTCCAGACTATGAGATGAGCCTGGCTCCATGCATTAACTAACTTCACCTTCTGTGGGGTGAAGAAAACTAACTAACTAACTAACTAACAAAAAACCCCAACCCCTTCAGCCTTTTTAAGGGCTCATTCATACTTCGTTTCCTTCACACTTTCTAGGCACAGGTTTGTGCTTTACCAGTCCATGTCTGAGCACTTTTTTTTTGCGCTGCCATTTTGCCCACAAAAGACCTGCTGTTTAATGCTCTCATGAATCTGTGAAAAACCCAAACTGCCATTTGCTCCTATTCAGCATTAAAGAGCCGGTTTTCCTGGGAAAAGTGGCAGATACAGACTAGGAAAGTGTGGACCTATGCCTGGAAAACACAGGCAAAAGTAAGTGTGGATGAGCCCAGAATTACAGCCTATATTTATTAAAAGCAATGTCAACATCACACCAGTTGATACCCAATGAAAGTCTGCAGGTATAATACCCTGAAAACGATTTATTTTCTCAGGATCTTGGTAAACTGATGACAGCAGCAATGAACAACAGGTGTTATTGCTAATACATTAAGATTTACCTGGTCCATACTATAGGCTGAAGCACTCTTGAAATACATTAGAAAGAGTCTTCTACTGTTAAACTTGTTTTGCAACAAACTTGTATTAGAATATTAAAATGTATATTAATATCTATATACTTGAAATCTGAACATACAAATCAATGAAGAGAGGAACAGATGTTTCAATGACAACAACAAAAAGCATTTGTTGCATCAGCTGGGATTTGATGTATCAACTGGGCTTTAGTGTCACAACAATCTTGTACCTACACACCTTTTGAAGCTGATGACAATTGTAGTTAAACGCTATATAAATTGTCAAGCATGTGGTAAAATTGTTCCTAGACCACACCACTTCAGATTACAGGTCTGAATGCTTCCCTGCATTAAAAAAGACACAGCAGAGATTCTCCCTTCACAAAAGCCAAGATGCTGAGATGAAATGTTCTAAGTCTGCTGCTATGGCTAAGGAACTGCTCTATGGCGCTTGCAGTTTGAGTTTGAGTTCCCAGAGATTCTCTCTTGGAGGAAGGAACACAGCTCAGTCACAGGGTGTTACATGCAAAAGGTCCCAGATTCAATCCCGGCATTCTCTAGTACAGCAGAGTGAGGCCCCTGGCTGCAAAACTGGAGGGCTGCTGCCAATGGCTCAGTTTGGAAGGAATGCTGAATCAAATCATTGCTCACCGTGAATATGCAAGCATGCAGACTTATGGAGAAATTGCAACCGCTTTGCTTCTTCTTCAGTTCTGCTGCAGCCACACTACTGTGTCCCAAGCCATGACTCAGCAAGCCGAGCTCAGTATGTTGCCTAAACCCAGACTAGTGGTTTGTCTCTTTCCAACAAACTTAGCTCAAAGCAGCAGCAAAACTGGTGGAGGAGCAAAACATTTCCATTCTCCTGTCTTGGGAGTCAACCCACTGGTGCATTCAGGCTAAACCATAGTTTGCTTTAGTGCTATATGTGAACTATGTGTAGACGTTTGAGCCACGCAGACCAATGACCTCACTTAATCTAAGGCAGCTTCTTATATTACCAAGTCTCTGCTTTTTCTGTGCATGTGATTATTTTAATCAATCATTCAACACCCCTCACCAAAACCTGGAGTCTGCAGTAGAACACTCTAGGAACAGTTTTTACCACATAATGAACTGTTTTGTCTAGAAAGCTTCCATTTCAGACAGCTTGTTCCCTAAAGTCCAAGACAAGCTGTATGAAAATGTTGGAAGTATGAGCATGTGTTTAAAAATAAGGACTCTGGTGCATTTGATGATTTTTTCACTTATTCAAATATATTTAAAGATGAAGTAGGACCTTTCATAACGCAACGTGTTAAAAAGGCTGTAATACTCACCACTTCTGCACATTCTCCAAATGGCTCTCCACTGTCTTATGTTCTTCCACAGCTACAAATAAACAACATGTTTATTATTTAAGAAAGCGGAATATGTATCTGCATTTTAAAGTAATTTTTTTTAATATTTCACATTTCTCGTACTAAGAGTGAGCTATTTCAAGCGTTATAGTGTGTTCTTGTAGACACTGTAGGGAGTAGTGCTGAAGCTTTCCATCCTGAACATGTGCAAGGATTGTGGAGCCCAGTGCAGTAGGGATAAAAGAAGTATTTCTACAAATAAGTGGGCTCTAAACTTAATTGGATGTACATGCACAGCTTTCAAGCTGGGTACTACTTGATAGAAAGAAGCTTTTCAGGGTGTCTTCTATCAGAGAACTATTTTTGCTGTGTTGCAAAAGCATCACATTTATAGTGAGGACATGCATAATTGTCCATTTTCCTGCTTTCCATTTAGCTCTTGCATGCTGAAGCAAACCAAGACAGGTACCTTGTTGCAAGCTCATCATGGCTTCCTAATGTGTGGGTTGAATGCTTGTCTCACACTTCTTTCTATACATGATGTGAACACGAAGGACATGTAAGTATTAAAAAATGTGGCATGGAGTCACCCTTGCATATCTGCTATTGTTCCTAGAATCACAGAATCATAGAGTTGGAAGGTATACCAAGGGATGAAGCCCAACCCCCTGCAATGCAGGAATCTCAGCTATCTAACATCTAGAGGATCCATTTATTACAGGCGGTCTCCTCCCTCACCCTTTAAACCACAGATTTCCTTTTATTCAGAACTTTTGGTGTTCTCGGTTAATAAGTATAGGCCCTCAATTTAGGATCTTTGAAGTTTTCAGCATCTTTGGAAACGAAGCCATTTATTTTCCGCTGTCAGCATAATGCGGGGCTCTTATAAAAAGGGCAAGATTAAAGTTCCCAATGGAATTTCAGGATGCTGCTCTTCTCATGCAGGGAAGGACAAATGTATGAAGACGTCACCAGAGATCTTTCCCCAGGAATCAGAGGTAACCTATAAAGATTCATCAGTTCCTGACAAGGGACATAAGCCATCTCTCCAGACAGTCTGGCATCAGACCAAGAGAGAAAGTTGTGCTGTCTGATCCATTCTTGACAAAAACACATGTTCTGGGAAATCTCTTCTGGAACTCCAACACAACATAGCCTCTGGAGTAGAGAGGCATATATCATGTAATAACTGGATTTCAGTAAGCATTTCTTTTGCATTGAATATGCCATTAATACCACTTATCTAAATAAAGGTCTGCTGGATCTGGTCAAGGCCCATCCAGTCCGGCATCCTGTTCTCACAGTGGCCAACCAGATTCCTGTGGGAAGCAGGACCTGAGTGCAAGAGCACTCTCCCCTTCTTTTGGTACCCAGTAACTGGTTTTCAGAAGCATATAGCTTCTGACAGGGGCAGCAGAACATAACCATCACTGTTGGTAGCCACTGATAATCTCATCCACCATGAATTTGTCTAATCCTCTTTGGAAGCCGCTCAATTCCACAGTTCAACTATGTTCTGGCTGTTAAACTATGTGCTGGCTGTCTTGAACCTTCCAATATTCAGTTTCAATGGATGTCCATGAGGTCCGGTACGATGAAAGACAAATAAAAATGTTTCTCTGTCCACCTTCCTCATACTCTGCAAAATTTTATACACCTCTATCATATCTTCTCTCACTTGCCTTTTCTTTAAATGTTGCAAAGGTGCAAGCTACTGCCCAAAGTAGGTTTTCTTTATTTAATGATTGACAATTATGCAGGCGATAGACAAAGTGAAATGAATTTGACCAGATTGTGAATTAATTCAAACCCATTTTTTAAAAAATCACATAGAAAACTTGCTTTATGTGAGGAACTCTGTTCCCATTGATACCCAGGACTAGAGCTAAAAAACTGGCTCTAGCTAGACAATTATTGAGTACAAATTCCATAAAAGACAGACATGTTAATTTGCTGTGGCAAAAACTACACAAAAATTGGTGGCACCTTTCAGACTGATGGAGGGCATTTTCACACCTCACTGAAATAAATCTCTGAGCTTCCATTCATTTTAATGGATCTGAATAGCACTTTTTGAAAAGTAAAGTGGTTTAAGAAAGCTCCAACACCAGACTGGAGATCACCTCAACAAAATCAGGCAGGGAGACTATTTGAGCAGTGGGTTGTCTAGCATATTAATGGTATCTCTGCTCTGCTCAGAAGTCCACCATTAGGTGCATACACTCAAAATTAAAAAGGTAAAGGACCCCTGACAGCTAAGTCAAGGCACAAATGATTCTGGGGTTGCGGTGCTCATCTCGCTTTACTGGCCGAGGGAGCTGACGTTTGTCCGCAGAGATTTTTTCTGGTTTATGTGGCCAGCATGACTAAGCCGCTTCTGGCGAAACCAGAGCAGTGCACGGAAACGCTGTTTACCTTTATGCCAGAGAGGTACCTATTTATTTACTTGCACTTTGACATGCTTTCGAACTGCTAGGTTGGCAGGAGCTGGGACCAAGCAATGGGAGCTCACCCCGCCACAGGGATTCGAACCGCCCACCTTCCGATTGGCAAGCCCTAGGCTCAGTGGAGTAGACCACACTCAAAATTAAGTGATTGCTAAACTGGACAGGAAAATAAAAATGACACAAACTCCTGCAACTTTACCTTCCTGCCCACCAGAATCACTTAGATTTGCCAGCTGCTGCATCAGGAAACAGAGTGCACAAAATGTGGACCAATTTACAATTCCTGTCCCATCCAGCCAGATCTCCAATATGTGGCAGGACAGCTCATGTATACAAGGCCAAATTCTGGATGACCAAGTCCTTGACAGGTACTCGCCCGATATGTAGCATGATTAACCCCCCCCCCCTGAATCATGGTCCTGATCCTTCCTGGTTACAGTGGTATCTCTGGTTACGTACTTAATTCGCTCTGGAGGTCCGTTCTTAACGTGAAACTGTTCTTAACCTGAAGCACCACTTTGGCTAATGGGGCCTCCTGCTGTTGCCGTGCCGCCGGAGCACGATTTCTGTTCTCATCCTGAAGCAAAGTTCTTAACCCAAGGTACTATTTCTGGGTTAGCGGAGTCTGTAACCTGAAGCGTCTGTAACCTGAAGCGTATGTAACCAGAGGTACCACTGTATTTGATTATTTAAAAACTCTCTGTGTTGCTTATGATCAACTAATGAAATGTCTATTTTTGTTCCCAAGTCCCGTTCCCCCCAGCATGGGGGAATTACACTGGTGTGGCCCAGCTGTACCAGGAATTGGCTGGCTAAATCAGAGAACTGCTAAATCCTATCTTGCTCATCCTTGCTCATCTTGGGTTTGGATTGCTCCCTTAAGATGTCCAAGAGACCTGCAGGTATACGGCAGTATACAAATTCTATCAATTAATTAATTAACAACAACAACAACAACATTTTTAAGGGGCAGTGTTTAACAAATCTTTAAAATGACAGGTTTTATATGTGCAATACTGTAACCTAACCTGTTTTCAAACCAGTGTTGCTTTGATGTTTAAGAAGTGTACATATGTAAGTATAGTGTATACATATTTGTGCATGTGGGTGTGCAAAGGGTAAGATACTACTCATTTTGGAAGTCTTAACATTTTTCAAGTCCACGGTACATGAAATCTTGAGTATTCACATGCAAAAACACTGATTATATTTATGCATTCAGCCCACAGAACAAATTCAACTGTTTATTATCAGAAGTAACACAAGGAAACTAAGAAAATATGCTCTGTTTAAAATAGGATAATGTTGCCTATATATTTGTCAAAATAATGTTGAAGTTTAGTTTACTAGGTATTATGGCAGTGAGGCCAGCTAAGCCAGATATTATATATTCATTTTTCTTTGGTATCTTTCAATATAAACGACAATCTTCTCTCCCTAGAAATTTGCTTTTGAAAGACAGATTGTTTTACTTAAAGAAAACTTCTGCTTAGAAGATGAAAGATGATATTTTAAATTTTGTTTTCAATTAATATATTCTTTAGCAACACTTCACTAAAATATACTGGTGCTAACAGAATACCCCACACGCCTCTAAATTTAGATTATGCTGAAAGTAATGTTTTTCTAACTGGAAACTGCAAAAATCTAATTTTGCAAAAATATTCCCATGCAAGTAGGTTAAAATGACATTAATCTATCATTCCTTTTTCAGCTGGGATTACAGATAATAACTTTTAAAACACATTCTTATTAAACATAACAGAAATGTATGCTAGTATTACAAACAGAATGTCATTGATTCATACTTCTGAGATTGCTAAGCGTACCCAAACAGTTTAAAAAACTTGAAAATTTGTTTTAATCCCTTTTAAACTCAGTAAATTGAAACTAATCTATTCTGCAGGCAGATTTCACATTTAAAATCTTCTAGCAAGAATTAGAGAAAAAACATAAAGATCAGCACATTCTAAGTACGGGGTAATATGTTCAAAATTATGATAAATGATGGTCCATAAGAATAGGAAACAGGTCTTCTCTAAAACATGAGACTGTTATAAATACCCAGCTAACAAGTAAATTGGTTTATATATCCAGCCTGATTTGTAAAGAATGGGTCGTTGTATGTGTGTGTGTGTGTGTGTGTGTGTGTGTGTGTGTGAGAGAGAGAGAGAGAGAGAATGCATAGGGGCAGAATGAAACTAATTTTAGGAAAAAAACATATGAAAGTGAAGGCTTGAAATGTTTTAGAAGAGAAAAACCACAGCATTACCTCCTCCTGTGGGATGCTAACAATGATTTATGAAGCTGAGGTTATTTCTTCACATTGAGCTTTGCAAAGATTGGTTTCACATGATCAGGTAAAAATATAGGCATGCAAGATGTGCAGCAGACTCACAGATCAGAACATATGCAAAACTATGTTTTCCTAAAACAGTTAAAAGGTGGAAAGGATATAAAAAGAACCAAGGGCTTTCATTTTCATTTATTTTCCCTCCCTCATTAGGACATTCTCCTTTTATGAAGTTAAGCCACTTCTGGTGGTCAGGGGCAGAGGCTCATTGTAAATGCACAGCAGGATAGTGGCAAAGCAGAGATTAATTCTTCATAGATTTATATAGACTTTTCCCCACTGTTAATTGCTTTGTACCATTTCAATGGTGCTTATGTTGCCTTTTTTATTGTTGGTTACTGACTTTATTCTGGCATATGGTGGTTGGCGCCAAGTCAGAAAGTGAGCATTTTATACCAGAATGAAAACTGGATATTTGACAGTTTCTGAAAGAGAGCATGGAGCAAAGAAGTTGTGCGACAAGATTTATAGCATATTTTATATGGAGCACATCTGTTTCTTTGCTCATTTAAATGTATATTTCAATCACAGTGAATAGATTAAAGGCACAAATGGATATGTGTGTGAGTGTGCGTTAGGAAAAATAAAGAACTGCAGTACTCTGTTTTTTTAATCCAAGTGTTGATTTTTTGCTTAGAGAGTCAGAAAGCAATATCTGAGAATATTCAATGTTAGAAATGGTTTGCAGCGGCTTTAATATCCACAAAGATGCTGGCCAGATTGTGAATTGCAGCTTAATATACAAAACCAGGCCACAAGCAAATGATCCTGCATAATGTTAAAAATGAAATTAACATGTGAGTATATTTCTATTCTTTTCCTTCAGAATTTACACCTTTAAAGCTGCGTGCATTGATGCTGACCTAGAGAAAGGGCTTGGTTATACCAGTGGTCAGAACTGCGCTGAACAGGGTTGCTGTTTTTTAGTTCAGAATATAGCCATGTCTGAAACATCATAACTAGATTGAAACTACCTACCCAAAGAGTTAAATGAATTATGTAAGCCTCTTTACACTTGTTTCTCCCAGTAGGACTTTCTTAGACATCTCATTTCACACTTTGGCTAACAATATAACCAGATGCAAATAAGGTACTCACAGTATGTCCATGTTTAACTTGTATGGAATTCATAATTGGTAGTAAAATCAAGTAATATTTACTATGTGTGCGCACTGGATCTGTGTATTCCCTGAATAACAAGGCAAATTGGGCTGATTGAGGGCACACCCCCATGTTCCCAAGTCAGAGCACACCATTAACAAGGCATGTCGAAGTGGATCAGAAGAAGTCTACATGATTTCCACGTCTAGGAAAGTAATTGGAAGACTCTAGACCAAACCAGGCCACTGAGGGTAAAGGTAAAGGGACCCCTGACCATTAGGCCCAGTCGTGGCCGACTCTGGGGTTGCGGCGCTCATATTGCTTTATTGGCTGAGGGAGCTGGTGTACAGCTTCCGGGTCATGTGGCCAGCATGACTAAGCTGCTTCTGGCAAACCAGAGCAGCGCACGGAAACACTGTTTTCCTTCCCGCCGGGAAGTGCTTTCGAACTGCTAGGTGGGCTGGAGCAGGGACCGAGCAACGGGAGCTCACCCCGTCACAGGGATTCGAACTGCTGACCTTCTGATCGGCAAGTCCTAGGCTCTGTGGTTTAACCCACCAGCGCCACCCGCATCCCGCCACTGAGGGTACTACTTGTCTAATGAAATTGTCATCCTAGAGACAAAACAGGGATGTTGAGGGACAAATGTCTATAGAAATAGGATTTGGCAATTTAGTGACCTTGATGAGATAGGGACAACATTGGCTCTCCACACCCCCTGACTCTATTCTCAAACAGTTCTCCAGTGAAAGGTAGTTGCTGACTAAGGCCTTGGGATCTCATTTACCTTTTCTGTATCTTCATGAAGAATGTAGGCTGAATATTAATGAAGGATTTATATCCAGTCACCTGATCCCTGTTCACGAACCAGCCTTCCTAATCTGGACTAACAAATGCGCTCATGGACATATGATGGTGACGTAGCAGACTACGGTAAATGGTGCTTGGGCTGCAAGAAGGCTGATCGCCACATATTCAAAAATCATATATAGGCGTCATTGAGGGATTGTTAGACCACTGTTAGACCACTGTGAAATAGTCATTCCTTCCCACTAAACAATACTCTTAGGCAGTACTTCAGAATTTTAAACATGGAAAACCTGAAAATGAGTTTGTATAAGTCTACTGCATTTAAAATGAATAACCACATAAATGAATAAGGGTTATAAAGAAGTTAATCCATTATGGCTTGAATGCTATACATCTGTGTCTATGGACATGAATAATTCTGATGTGGTCTGAGATAACTTCTGTTATCAAAAGAATAGTTACTTCCTGGTTGATAAGGACAGCAACTGCCAAACCAGGTGGTTTAAATGAGTTAACCTGTACTAATTTGTTCCCTTTATGTACAACATAACTGTGAAGAAGTAACTGTAATGGTGTCTATACATCTGTGTCTATGGACATGAATAATTCTGATGTGGTCTGAGATAACTTCTGTTATCAAAAGAATAGTTACTTCCTGGTTGATAAGGACAGCAACTGCCAAACCAGGTGGTTTAAATGAGTTAACCTGTACTAATTTGTTCCCTTTATGTACAACATAACTGTGAAGAAGTAACTGTAATGGTGTTAGGACGGCTTCCTTTTCATTAGATTGCAAAATTTCAATTAACAATAGCGTTTGCTACTTCGCAAGGCGAGGTCCATTTCATATCCGGATTTGTGTACACTGAGTCTCTTTCTACAACTGCACACAACAATTACATGGGCAAATAAACATTCCTGTTGAAAAGAGAATCTCAGTATTATCTCCTTGTAAGATTCAGTTTTGCTGTTGAGAGCAGACAGTCATATCCTATCCCTGGCACTACTAACATTTTTCCAGTCGCCTGCAGCTGTTGCAATTCATGGCCATGGAAAGAAAGGGGAAACATGCCTGAGCATGAGGCAATGAAAATCAGGATCACAATAAATGTTTAGCAACAAATGGAATTTGAAAAACATGGAAATTATGGTTATTCAAACACTGTTTCACTAAAAACATATGCCATAGACGGAAAAATTGATGAACTGTGAAGCATATTTCTGATTATTTTAAATTACTATTCCATTATGTTTTTACCACTAATTAAAAATATCCACTAATTAAAAATAGTAATGTGGCATATCATGCTTTGGCTATCAACCATCCAGGAGTTTCTTCCCAGATCAGTCCTTTATGAGTAAGAGCAGCTGGCCTCACATATGCTAACATGTTCTGCCTCTTCTGTAACAAAGAATAGAAAGCCATTTTGTTTTCCCTAACATGGAGGTTATGTGTGAATGTTATGTATGCAACAGCAGACCAAACGTACAAAGAATAGGTGAGTAAGCAGCAGGGAATGCTTAAAGAAACGTATCATTAGACTATTATGGGATATTTCATTTAGGGTTGAGGCAAGGGAGAGTTAAGAATTCTTTTCCTTACTCAGGTTGTCAAAAGTAATAGTTGATTTTTCCAGTAATTATCATTTCTCAACTTTTATAGAGATGATTTTTTTTAAACGTACTTTTGCTCTTAAAAAAAAAATACCTGCACACCAGCATATCCAACAAAATAGCAAGATTTTCTCTCTCATGCACAGCCTGTGCTAATGAAACACTTCCAATCCCTTAACAATAGCTAAAGTACTGGGAATAGGTGGTCTGCATAAGCTTTTACTAGGTAAGATATTTAGCCTTATTACTACAGAGAAGGTATCCTGCTCGCAGGAAGACAGACACTTGAACAACAATCAGTAAAGCTGTAAACTCCTGCACTAGTGGAAGGGAACACACAGCCTTTAAGGGAGACGTGACCAACATGGTGCTCTGCAGATCCTGCTGGACTACAATTCCCATAATCCCTAACCACTGGTCTGGTTGACTGGGGCAAATGGGAGCTGGAGTCCCACAGCGTCTGGAAGGTACATTTGCTACTTTTGCTTCAGGAACTGGAGGTGAGGAGCTGAAAACCTTGAATACTTGTTTTAAGTCTAGCAACAATCAACACTATGCTATTCTCAGCAAACCACTGAGCTGAGCTGAAATTTTGAGAAACTATTTTAAGATTAATGTAGTGTGGTCCATCAATGAACACATTTCTAGGCACAGGATAGTAATACGCGGAAGCAAGATTCTATTGCATAAGTGAATAATTTGAGGGGGTTCATCATTTTCCAACTTCATCACTGTCAAAATCAAGAGAACCATGATTCTCTCACGCTTCCTGGGGCGACAAACACGACAACATCCATGCAATTAACAATTGCATGAAGGTTGTAAAGAGCGGGTGCAAGGGCCCCAATCCAGATCAGGACTAGAGAGTGGGGGCACTCTCTATTTATTCCTACCCCATTCCTAGGGCCCCCAAACCTGCTATTTCCTCTAAAGTGGTGTAACATCCATTTTGCCCCTGAATAATTTCAGCATGACAGTCCCTTTTAAGCAAACCTCGCTTATCATAGAATACATTGTGGGGAGACAAGTTTATCTGTAGAAAAAGGCTGGGAAATTATGAACAACTGGAGGTAGGTTTTTCCCATGTGCTTTTTCTGATTATTTAGGGTTGCTTAATTTGAACAGAAGGCTGGCTCAGAGTTTAGTAGAAGGCAATATATATCAAAGTGTGCGAGACTGCTGGTGTTAATGTGCACATATACACAGCGCTTTCTCAAGCTCACTTACTGCTGGAGCCATAAATATAAACTGCTAATTAAATGAGATGAAAAGACCACCAGAACAGACATACCTGTGACTGAAACAGTCCTACTGTGGAGGCCTTCCCTTGCAGGAACCCTGCTAAGTTTATGGGGGAAGCTTAATATATGTATTACATTTTCTAGAAACGTATCATTAGTGAGGGGCAGGAACCTATGATGAGATGTATATAGTTTAGGGTTGTAACCCACTGCACATTTACACGGGAGTAGATCTTACTCAATACAGAGTGCAATACACTTTGTTTTGAATTTGGGAAGATTATAAAGCTAAAGTTTCAGGTCTCTTTCACAGCCATATTTGTGGAAGAAAAATGAAATTGTAAGACTAGCCACTCACATAATCAAACTGTGCCACCATGCATGTGATTTCTCAGGCATTTGGCAGTAAATTGCTGAAGACTTTTTTTTGGAGATACTGCCCGCTTGGGAATATCAATTTCCTTGAATAGGCACCGCAAGTTACAATTAGCTCTGCTTTCCCTTACAAGAATCTCGTAGAACTGCTGTGACAATAGGAGATCTGTGTTCCTAATTGTAGTTTGTGATACTCAAAAGTGCAGTCCAGAGAGAAGGAGCATGCATTAATGCTATTGACTTAAATACAAACAAATTTTACTTTTTATGGAAGAAGGGGCATCAAATGATAAATGAGGTACAAGGTGACTCAAGTGTAAGGTAATACACACTGGGGCAGAAGAATCACAGGGAAACTGATGGGGGTCTTAACCGGCAGTGACTAACCAGGAAAGAGATCCTGGGGTAACCGATTTAAAATCCTTGATGTGCAGCAGCAGTGCCAAAATGCAAAATTCATACTAGGGTTACTAGGAAACCTATTAACACTAAAGCTGCCAGTTTTGTAAACCTCTTAAACAAATCTATGGTGCCTTTGGGATATGGTGTACAGTGCTGGTTGCCATGTCTTTAAAAAAGAAGAAGCTATCACAGACCTGAAAAGGGAGCAAAAACAGCAGTCAAAACGCTGTGGAGAAAGTGGACAGAGAGGACTTGTTGTCTGCTCAACAATAGAAATTGATAGGTGGTAGATTTAGGCTAGCTATGGGAAAATACTCCACAAAATAAATGTATGGAATTTGCTGCCCCATTATGTGGCACAAAACAGCACTGTCTAGGGACACGAGCAGAGTTCTTTTGAGGAAGGTTTTGAAATGAACTTCAGGGGCTCACAGAGGCCCATCTGAAATGAGGTGAGTTTTTATAGCTCCCAGATTCTTCTCCTGCTTGGATTTAACTCTGAGATGGAGAACAACTGCTGGCTTACTGAGCTGAGTCAGAATAGACACCATTTTGGCTGCCAAAGCCCATGAAAGCTTCTCAAAATGGGCCGCAAGCAATGCAACAGAGTTCAGTTGCCTTATTATATTTCATGCACTGAATTTAAGAGGTGTAGGGGCAAAATATTAATGATGCTGGGAGGAAAGCTGCTCCCTGTGAAGGACCCAGGAGAAGCGGCCTTCTTCCTACCCTTGGGTCTGTCCCCAGTCGGACTGGCACCAGGGAACATATCCCACAAGTCTGAAACAGTGGTCTGTTTTTGAGCACTATTCAAAGTCCTGTGCTTACCTTTACAGTCCTTTACAACTTAGTCTCTGAAGGATCATTTTCTCCCACATGTTTGTGCCCCCATCACCTGCAGTAAGCTGAGTGGCAACCAATAGGACTTTTTAGCTGTGGCACTTTTTCTCTTCCACTGAGATTCACCTGCCACCTTCGCATGTATTTTAGCACCAGGTAAAAACCATTTTTTCCCCATGGCTTCTTAAACACTGGCTAATTTTGATTTTAATTTGATTTGACACCGAGATCTAGCGCCAGTTCCCTCATTGCGAGAAGTGAGGCTACAGGGAACCAGGCAGAGGGCCTTCTCGGTAGTGGCGCCCGCCCTGTGGAATGCCCTCCCATCAGATGTCAAAGAGATAAACAACTACCTGACATTCAGAAGACATCTTAAGGCAGCCCTGTTCAGGGAAGTTTTTAATATGTAACGCTGTACTGTTTTTAACACTTGATTGGGAGCCGCCCAGAGTGGCTGGGGAAACTCAGCCAGATGGATGGGGTATAAATAATAAATTATTATTATTATTATTAATCTGCTCCATGAAGCGTGTTTTGTTATCATCTTGTTGGCTTTGTTTCGCTGTTTCTTGTTTTAATATTATTTTGCGGATTGTAAGTCATTCTGAAGCAATGGTTAAAATCAAAACCAGTCAATGAATCAATCTTACACAAAATATGAGAGATTTAAATGTTAGTAGAGAATGGCACAGAAGAATCTTGTTAGGTAGTCTGCTTCATCAATTTGGCTCCATGACTGACAAAGCCCTAACACATGCCCACACGGTTTCAGCTTTCAGAGTCAGCCCAACATTAGGTAGAATGAGGAGGCTACCCCAGGCAGCAGATCACAGAGCAGAATGAGCGGCAGCAAGGTGTTGGAAGACTGTGAGTGGTATGTGGCCTAACCTGTTGCTCCCAAGGTTTTGGTTTTATATGCTGAGCTCTTATTTTATTGTTCCACACTATGAGATCACACTATGGCTGAGACTAATGAGAATTGTAGTTTAAATCATCTGGAGGGTACCATGTTTACAAAGCCTTTTCTGAGTTATGTAGTGTCTTTGTCCTTTGCATGTAAAGTAAAATTATGGAAGCTAAGAGACCATGTGGAAAATTGTTACAGTACCATCTGAAAAGGTCTCCCTTCCCCATCTGTGTGAAGAGATGGGCACCAGCATTCGGTGCAGTCTGAGCCATTATTAAGAAGAGAACCCTCATGTGGCTGTATAAAGATCACATATAAACAAACGTTTTTTGGAAAGCACATACCTTCCAGGAAAAAAGCTTCCATTTTATCCTTAAAGGGCTGGAGATGTTCTTCTGGTGAGTCTCTGAAAACCACTTTCATCTGTTTTTCGCAAACTGCAACGACAAGTTCAGTGTTACCTTTTAATGAAACTTTTTAACCAACTAAAATAACATTCAAGTATTCTCAAACATTCAAAAAAACCCAATGGCTATTTCATACCGTGCCTTCTATTGTAGAAACAAACAAGAGCATGAATGCAAGAACTGTCTCCTATCAGAACATTAGAAGTATTATTTGAATTCTTTAAGAAAAAAAATGGTTTTAAAGATAGTGATTCTGCTGATCCACATTGGCTGCATTCTTAGTCATTAAAATATCTGATTTTTAAAAATGCCATTCTCAACAGGGAATATCTTAGATTATGGTTAGCTTCAAAATCACAGTTTGCTCCCATGTCATGAAACAGGATTCGTTGTGTATTAACCACCCCCAAATTAGCCCTCATCACCTATATTAAAGTACAGCACCAAAAGACACTAAAAAACTCAACAATGTGCCTTATTTTAGAGGTGTCTCCATGATTCAACGAATAGTTTAGTAAAACAACCCAGATGGCTCAAGCTTTATACTAAGAAGGCATTTTGAAACATTTGGGAGTTATGATTATATTGCTTCTGTGATTACTGAGATCCTGGCTGCAATCCTACACTCACTCACTTAGCCCCAATGAACTCAGTGGTGCTTACTTCTGAGTAAACTTCTAAGGATCAGAGTGCGTATTTTTTCAGATGATTTACAAACAGAAAAGTAAGCAAGGTTCCTTCCTTATGTAATTTACACTCTCACATCTTGGTCCCATAGTCGTATTTTTGGAAATGAGGCTAGTTGACTTACACTGATATCATTTCTATATGTTCCTAGGGTTAAACACTACAGTGGTGCCTCGCAAGACGAAATTAATTCGTTCCGCAAGTCTCTTCGTCTTGCGAGTTTTTCGTCTTGCGATGCACGGTTGTCCATAGGAATGCATTGAAAATCAATTAATGCGTTCCTATGGAAAAAGCCTTCCCCCGACCTCTTCTGGCGGGCGGCATTTTAAAATCGCCCGGGACAGCGGAGGACTTCTCCGCTGTCCGGGGCGATTTAAAAGCCCCTGGGAAGGCAGGCAGGGGGGACAAAGGCTTTCCCGCCCGGCCGCCCGGCTTCGGGACATCGTTCCGATGCCGGGCGGCTGGGGGAGGCTTTCCTGCCCCACCGCCCGGCATCGGGACGATGCCCCGATGCCGGGCGGCTGGGGGAGGCGTTCCTGCCCCACCGCCCGGCATCGGGACGATGCCCCGATGCCGGGCGGCTGGGGGAGGCTTTCCTGCCCCACCGCCCGGCATCGGGACGATGCCCCGAAGCCGGGCGGCTGGGGGAGGCGTTCCTGCCCCACCGCCCGGCATCGGGACGATGCCCCGAAGCCGGGCGGCTGGGGGAGGCGGAATTCCCGCTCTCCCGGAAAGGCAGGCAGGGGGGAGCAAAGACTTTTGCCCCCCGCCCGCCTTCGGAAGAGGTCCAGGACCTCTTCCCAAGGCGGGCGGGGGGCAAAAGTCTTTGCCCCCCCTGCCTGCCTTCAAAAGCCGTCCGGGATAGCGGGAAGCGCTTCCCTGCTATCCCGGACCGCTTTTAAAATGCTGGCGGTGGGGAGCAAAGCCTTTCGCCCCCGCCGGCCTTCCTGGACCTCTTCTGAAGTCCGGAGGGGGGGGAAGGCTTTGCTCCCCACCGCCAGCATTTAAAAAAAGGTCCCCGAGATTTCCCTATGGGCTTTCGTCTTGCGATGCAAGCCCATAGGGAAAATCGTCTAGCGAAGCGTCGCAAAAACCGAAAAACCCTTTCGTCTTGCGGGTTTTTCGTCTTGCGAGGCATTCGTCTAGCGGGGCACCACTGTAGTCTAATACACACATCTGAAGAGAAAACAGCAGATTAATTGATTTGCACTTTGTAATAATTGCATTATCTTAACTTCAGTGAAATTATATGTGAAGAGTGGCAATTAAGGGAGATATGGTGTGGGGATTTAAAGAAAAATAATTATATAAGAAGGAAAATGTTATAGCCAATAGCGATATAAATGATTTGTAAATGAGGTGATGATGCATCAATGCTTATTTGCATGTAATGAGAATACCTCCATACAACATTGTAAATTCTCTTGCAGCAGTATATGCTTAAAAGACATCGAAGACATGCATAGAAGTTACTAGTTTCTTGTGAGTCAGTGATAATCCGGTTAATATTTATTTTACTTAGTTCTAATAAATGGAAAGAGTACCTAGATAAATGGCAGATAGGCACTTATCACTGGTTATATAGGTAGTAATGTGAGAAAAGAACTGAAAGGGAGTGATAAATGCCTGGATAAGGGCTTTAAATATGTGTAACTTAATATATTTTTCAGAGTTATGTGATTTTCAGTTAACAACTCCCCATACTCATTACTACCTATAATTACCTAAGGGAATGGCACAGTTACAATCTGTGCAGCTACTTTTGAAAATGGAGGGGATTAGGTGGAGTTTTGTAAACCAGGAGATCTAATAACACCCACTCATGGGATGTTCAAGTCATATTTTCTTGACAGCTTTTTTTTTTTTTAAATGCTATTCCATGTACTCTGCATAGTGGCTGTAAGTTATTATATAATGGGGAAAGCAGTGCAATTATTTAGTAAGAATTTGAGGCGGACTTGCTTTTATTGCTTTGGGTCGCATCAACCCAAAAAGGATTTCTTCTTCATATAGAGTGTCAGGTACATGCACTGAAGGGAAAGATATGGAAATATTAAGTGATATCCTGTGTTTTCTCAAATTGGCAACAAGCAATGGGGCAGAGGACCCTTACTCTTTGTGCCAAACCTATTCCCTGTGCCACCACGGCAGCTTGGCACGTAGGGAAAGCTATTGGCCTTATCTCAAATGCATTGCAGTTGCCACAGCAGAAGACAGGACATATGTTTCCTCTTTTCTGTTGAAGCATAAGTGGACATCCTATCTATGAAGTATGTATGAAGTGACAGAGGCATGCATGAAGATAGGGTGGCCTGCTTATGCATTGCTGGGGCGGGGTGGGGGGAAGAACTACATCAGTGGGAAAGGTTCAGAAAACAAAAGAGGGACACAATTGCACAATATATATCAGAGATATAAATAAATCAGCATAGTTATTTAATTTAAATAGAATTATAGTACATAGAACCCTTGAGAAGATTGTGAATTCTGTATCTGCTTAAGCTGCTGATTTAGGTGATAATTGTTGATGGGCAATGTCAAGATTCCTACTTTGCCTTATGGTTCTTTATCATTAGACCAGACTTGGACCAAACAGCCCTTCAAATAGATGACAACAAGATGTCCCCTGTAAAGCAGGACACAAGGCCACCTATTTATGGGAGTTAGGCAGAGAAGTAGTTTTGGGAGAAGAAAGAGGATCACAAGGATCTTAACAAACATAAAGTTTCAAACAAATCCATGACACATCACCGTGTTTTTACAAGCTGGTGCAGAAGAACTCCAATCAGAGCATGCAATACATGTGGACCACCAGGAACATTTACTGAAAACCTCCCAACCAACGAAGACTAAAATAGCTCTTTTTGGAAAAAACCACAACACTTCCCCTACAAAATACCCCCCTTCAGTATTATGTAAAATTGATCTTTCTGCCACTTAGTGTTGCAGAAAAGGCATTCCAAGTGTAAATTTGGTATCCTTAAAAATGGACTATAAGTCATTTAAAAATAAACAATTAAAGAAGAATATAAACAGTAGGGCCCGTGCTTGTCCCAAAACACTTCACAGTGCTATTTTCTTAACTGTTTACTTGGCAGCCACCAATGCTTACAAAAGAGCATGATAAAATGGGGGGGGGGGGGGGAGAATGCAGCTTCCTGAAGAATATATCTGAAGAGAGAAAAGCTTCTCACCTTTCAGTCTGATCCCAAAACTTAAAAATTGAAAAACTAATGCAGCAACCTACAAATCAAAGTGTCCAAGTAAACTAAAGACAACTAAGGTAAAGGATCCCTGGATGGTTAAGTCCAGTCAAAGGTGACTAGGGGGTTGCGGCGCTCATCTCACTTTCAGGCCGAGGGAGCTGGCGTTTGTCCACAGACAGCTTTCCGGGTCATGTGGCCAGCATGACTAAACCGTTTTTGGCGTAACGGGACACTGTGACGGAAACCAGAATGCACAGAAAAGCTGTTTACCTTACCGCTGCAGCGGTACCTATTTATCTAATTGCACTTGTATGCTTTCAAACTGCTAGGCTGGCAGAAGCTTGGACAGAGCAACAGGAGCTCACCCTGTCCTGTGGATTCGAACTGCCGACCTTCCGATCAGCAAATTAAATGTTCATATATCAAATTTGACTATGAAATTCATTGATGTGAGTTTTAAAGCTTACATGACTTTTGCAAAGAACCTGATTCCATTCATATTTACAGTGGTACCTCAGGTTACAAAACACTTTGGGTTACAGACTCCATTAACCCGGAAGTAGTACCGCAGGTTAAGAACTTTACCTCAGGATGAGAACAGAAATCGCATGGCAGTAGCGCGGTGGCAGCGGGAGGCCCAATTAGCTAAAGTGGTACCTCAGGTTAAGAACAGTTTCAGGTTAAGAACGGACCTCTGGAACGAATTAAGTTCGTAACCAGAGGTACCACTGTACTCAAAAATAATTGCCAATGACTTCAGAAGTATCTAATGATACTTTTCTATATTTTTATGTGGGATTCACTACAGAATGCACTGCATATTTATATTCGATGGTTGAAAATATTAATGGAAGCAAACATATGTATATCAATATGGAATATTTAAAGAACTGACAGTCTTAATTTCATGGAGACTTGCTAAGTAGCAACATGGCATAAGATCAGGCAAGGGAATCCTTTGTCCTTGAGCAAGTTCTTTTCTTTACAGCCTGGGAGCAGCAGAACCCATCAGTGATGGAGAAAATGTCCAAAGCATGCAGCCCAGTTCAAGATGGAAAGGTAGGCAGTATCTCCCCAGACAAGTAACTTGACCCTTCCCTTCACTGCTAGATCCCTACTGTTATTTCAAGGAAGATAATTTTGTTACTTGAATGGAAATCAAAACTAGATCTCATACTGGAAATTAAAAGAAAGCTGCAATACTAAACATGCTTACTTGAAAGGTAACCTTATAAAATAAATGTAGTTTATTTTAGAATATATTGGTTCAGGGTAGAAGCATGTCATGGACTGGCTGGCTGGAGAGGAGTGGTGGTGGAGGACTAGCGGGGAGAACTCCCAAAGGAAGAAGGCTCAGAGCTGGGGATTGTTGGCTGGATGATGCTAAGTGGTCAGAGGGAGAAGAGGAACTGGGAGGTTGTGCGGAAACTGAAGAGGCAACAGGGTTTTATAAGCAGGAAGAGGCTGTGGCAGAGAGCAGTCCAGAATCAGAGGCAGAAGTGGAGGCTGGAGAGGAGTGGGCCCCAAAGGCCGAGATTGGCAGGCTGCTCAAGAAGCCAGGGGGTCTCCTCCTGCTTCGACCAAGACCCCTCCCTGTAGGTCTTCTAGGACCAGACAAGGTATGAAGAGGTCAGAGCAGAGACAGATGCGTCAATGGGGTCTCAGACTGCTTGGGAAGGACCTGGGGGAGAGGAGGCTTAGACAATTGTGTGAAGGCAGGGACCTTTGGTCTTCACAACTATCTCACTGTAAGGAGTTGCTGTGTTCACTAGGCCTGGCCCTCCTGAGCTGTTCATTTCTTTGAATAATGACTTAACTTCACTGATGCCGTATGAGTTATTACTGACCTGCTCCTAGCACCTGCCCCTGACAAAGCATTAATGCGAAATATATCATTTCTTTTTTTATTTCAGCAATGTAGGTCCTTGTGCAAAGCTCTCTTCCTCATACCAAAATGCTTTAAAATGAGGACATCGGGCAGAGATGTCTTACCTCCCTTGCTGAGGGTCTTGGTCAAATCACAGCAGCTAAAGGAATAATGTTGTCATTCACGAAGGGAAAGAAGCATGCATGTTCAATGTAAAGGTGCATACTTATATTTATCCTAGTCAGTTTTATTGAGGAGTGGGGTGACTGTTTTGTTTAAACTGAAGATAAGGAAGGTTCTAAAGGAGACTGGATTCTTTAAAAAAAACAACCCTGAATACAGGCATGAAATGACTTCCTCAATGGACTCTTAGAGAGGTCTGGAAGGAACTGTTTCTGCTAATGACTCTTCATGCTCCTTTCCAGTCTTCTCCCTTGATAATGAACCGTACTGTAGTAAACAGTCGTTCCTCATCCTGTGCCACACTGGAATGATGGCTAAGGAATTATGGCTAAGGGCAGATCTGAGGATTAAGAATCCAACTTGAAAATGCAACACTTTTTCTCTGGAGAGGTTCAAATGACTTTAGCTGGACAATGCTGTAGCAAAGAGTAGCAGCCAAGAGGCCTGGAGAGTTAAAGAAAGAGACAGCAGTGTAAATGGGACACTCTTTCATGAGGTTGGTTGCTACACTAGTGTGGATCTCTGGTTCACGAAGGATATCCTTCCTGAATATGGCCTGTGTATATAATAAAGAAAATACGACTAGCTGTCAAATAGGGGTGCTTCAAAGTTCACTCAACAAACCATGGCCCAAAGAACCTTGAGGTGGGCAGAAATCTGCTAGTGAATCAAACTGAATTCCCTTTGCAGTGGACTGCAATATTCAAATAGTGTATTACAAGAATAGAGCCCTTTAGCAGGCCTTAGCATATGGGGAGAACTCTCTCCCCTTCCTTCTCTAATGTGCACCCTTCCTTCTCTGTCCTGTGCTCCAGCACAGTTTGCCCATTAAGAAGTTTGCCTGAAGACCTTGTACCAATAGCTGCAGCTGTCTCAGCACAGAACACAGGATTAGTTACAGCAGAAAGAGGTGTTCCCTTGGACTGACAGAATCTGGAGCTAGGATTCCATCAAATTCTTTTGGCAGAGCTACATGGAACCTGAAAGGCCTTTAGACAGGACTGACTGATTCCCATACATTTGGCATTACCAAATGTTTAGCAGTCAGAACAGCAGCTTTGCAGTTCAACATATAAGAGCGATGGGGTTTCTTAAGAGAGAGCCCGTTCCAATTTAGTATCAAAAACAACTAGTTAGCATCATGTGCAAGCAGCTTTATGTAATCATTTGCCACAGTACATTTTTAAATAGATTTTCTGGATGCCTGCCGTGTGTCGGCTGCATCAACCTTAAAACGAGTATTAAAATTATCTATACTGCAAAATGTGTATGGAATGTAATGAGAGGCATTCCTTAAAATTCCTCAACTTGCGTACTGTTAGATGTATATTGTGGTTCCCACGGCAAAGCTTAGAAATCATTAGCAAAATGTTCAAACATAGCTTGAGCTGCTGATTAGCAGTTTGCCACTCTCTGCAGATTTAATGGGGTATTTGGCTCAACCTGAGGGGAAAAATCCCCAAACAAACTAAAATATTTACAAAGCTGAGTGTCTCTCGCTTAATGCCTGTTGGGCAAATTGTCTTTTAAAACTCCACAGACACTTGTAAATCTGTCCAAAGAATCATTACATATAAACAAACCTTCATGTAAGGGGTACTGCAGTGTCAATCAGGAGGGAGTTGGTATTTCTAAGTGTCATTTTAAAAGTAAATGTAAAACTAGAAATAGTTCAGTGTTGATAAGAGTGAATTGCTGAACAAATACTAGGACCTACCAGTAGCGCTTATGGGAATCATCCTGACAGTGAACCCAAGTATTTAACAGCATGGACCCCTGTAAACCTGTCACTGATACTATCCTTCATGAATTACACACCAGTGAAAGTTTCTAACAGCCACTACTGTTTGTGTATCTCCTAATGTCTGCTCAGAGCCTGACAGTTAATACCATCACAGGATTGTTAAAGACATGCTTATTTCATAGTCCATTTGAAACCATGTGCCTCCTGGACAGAAGCTTTATAATTGGGACGTTAAACTCAGGGCATAAATTATTTTTCTAAGGAAATAATACTGAAAAGATTGGTATTATTTGTTATTAGCTGCTAGGTTTGTATTATTTTATATGATTTCAACACACATAGCTTGTAATTTTTTTGCTGTTTATAACAATTATTTTTGTAAAAGTGACTTTATAAAAAATACAATTATTTTAAACTGAAAGTAACACATACACCGAGAGTTATGAAAAAACAGAACTGAGCTCAGAAGCTGTCTACATATCTTTTGCTTAATTCCTAAGTACAATATGTCTATAGCAACCAGTTTTTAATGTGATTACTGCCATTACAATCGTACCTCAGAAGTCGAATGGAATCCGTTCTGGAAGTCCGTTCGACTTACAAAACGTTTGGAAATCAAGGCACGGCTTCCAATTGGCTGCAGGAAGTTCCTGAAGCCAATCAGAATCCTCAGAACCTGCACTGGATGTTCAGGTTCCAAATAACATTCGCAAACTGGAACACTCACTTCCAGGATTGCGGCATTCGGGAGCCAAAACGTTTGACTTGCAAGATGTTCGGGATTCAAGGTATGAATGTAGAAGTCTGTTCTCACAACAGGGCTTTTGCACTGTCTCTCTACCAAAGACTCCTGTTGCCCCCCCCCAATGCCTCAAATGCCTCTCCTGAGGGTTTGGAAACCTTCAGGAAAGTTCTGGAATATGGTGTGAGAGGTGGAGGAGAGAATTGCAAAAAAAGAAAAGAAAAGAAAAGAAAATTAAAGAAAAGAAGGCAAAGGTAACTTGTGCAAAGTAGAGCAACATAGATTTAGATTTAAAAAACAAAAACAAATCATGCTTGGGCTTTTACAGTCTTGGTTTGATGAGGCATCTGAATGCAGCCAGTCTCATAGAATCCTTCCACACAGAAATGTCCAATAAAGCTAATGCAGATTTACAGAAGACAAAACTGCACCTGAATTGATCATCACCGCCTATAAAAACTGCACCCCTGTGTCTATGTGAACTGGTCAAATACTTGGTGCTTTGAAAACCATTTTGTAGGACAAAATGACCTAGGACTGGCGCTTTAGGCTTGCATGCTAAATAAATGAATCTCAGCCTGTTTGGGGGTCAGAACTGGTTCAGCATCAGCAGAATACTGGTGCAAAATGTAGCAGATATGAACATGAACGTTGACGTAGTATGGGCTAAAGTTTTAACACCGTTTGAAAAGAGAGATGAAAATTGATCTTTCAAAGTCTACGGTTTAGGCATGATTAAAAGACTATTAGCTTATATATGAAATATTCTGTTTTTCCAATACTGGTTAAACCATACATATCTGGCACTTTTAAAATTAACTTAGGCACACAAACTGGTTAAATTGTGGGTTTCTTGAAAGTTGTTGGAAAGAAGATAGCAGATAAACCTTTGGTTTGATCCAACAGAACTTATGTTCAAGTTAAAGTTTTTTTTTGCTTAAAGAGCTTGGCAAAGCAAAGCAGTATTTGACATCTCGAGTTTTACAAACCACCTTAAAGTATTATATTAAGAAGCATCCCAAAAATAAATCAAGCTAAAAGCAAACAAAACAAAAACTGCTAGCAAAGTTAAATATTTTTCACACCATAGCAACACATCTAAGACTCTGGACACTGTATTTGCTTTAAAGCTATTGTTTAGATTTTGGAAATGTTGCAGCCAAACATTTGAAAAGGGGGAAATGGAGAATGTAACAATTATAAACTGAAATACCAGTAAAGAGCTCTTCACTTGAGTCATTCATAGTTTAATATTACGTTGACTGTTAACTAGAAAAAATCCTTTCCGATATACTGGCTTTGGAACTGTGTGTATTACTGGATATAAAGTTTTCATCATCCTTCTGGGCCAATTCCATTTCTCCTAATTGCTCTCCCCATCCCCAATGTATTTTATGTCTTACACTGAGAAATAACATTCTTGTTCCAAAGCTGGCTTCTCCAACCTGGTGCCCTCCAGGTGTTTTTGGACTACAACTACCACCACCCCGATCATTGATCATGTTGGCTGGGGCTGATAGGAGTCCTAGGAATATAGGAAGCTGCGTAAATCAGACCAATGGTCCATGTAGCTCAGAGCTGCCTATTCCAGAGACAGCTTATGTGGTGTCCTCCAGGTGTCATGAAGCCAGTGTGGTTAAGAGTGGTAGACTCGTAATCTGGTGAACCGGGTTTGCTTCCCCACTCCTCCACATACAGCTGCTGGGTGACCTTGGGCTAGTCACACTTCTTTGAAGTCTCTCAGCCCCACTCATCTCACAGAGTGTTTGTTGTGGAGGAGGAAGGGAAAGGAGAATGTTAGCCGTTTTGAGACTCCTTCGGGTAGTGATAAAGCGGGATATCAAATCCAAACACTTATTTCTTTTTCAGTGGTGGCTCCCTGTTTATGGACTGCTCTCCCCAGGCAGGCATGCTTGGTGGTATCACTATTTGCTTTTAGGAGCCAGGCAAAAACATTGTTATGTACCCCAAGTCTTTGGACCCTAATTCTCTGCATGCCTTTTACTGGGGTGGCGTTGATTTATATATATATATATATATATATATATATATATATATATATATATATATATATATGCAGGTTTTGGTGTCCTCGGGTGTCTTCCCGTGTAAAAGTTGGGGTGTCTAGGCGACGTTTCGACGAGGTCTCACTACTCGTCATCTTGAAGATGACGAGTGAGACCTCGTCGAAACGTCGCCTAGACACCCCAACTTTTACACGGGAAGACACCCGAGGACACCAAAACCTGCATTCCTGTACCCGTGAAAATCTACGAAAGCATATATATATATATATATATATATTACATGTATGGTTTTGGTTGTTTCATCTACAATACTATCCTTTATCCCTTAAAATATGTTTGACTATGTATTAGCTGATATTATATCTTTAAAATATCAAGTGAGAAAACCCAAGTAAAGGATAAAAATACCAGTGGTCCCGTTTGTGTTTGAACTCTTGGTTCTGTAGGGTCTTGGAATTTAAACCTAGAGACTTAGAGAAAAGTCATTTAACTCTGGTGTGAACAGATGATGTGGATTCTTAGCTTCTACATTTTACTTTATTTAGAAGGAATCTCTTAACAGCATTTTGAGATTTGAGTAATATCTCACTATAGCTGAGATCTTACTGCAAAATTGCTTGTCTTCCATCATAATTTGTTTGCTTTTCTGATGTGAAAAAGTAACACCATTTTTCCTTTTCTTTCTTTGTTTACTCACAGAAAATACTTTTGTTATTTTTAAAAAAATTAAATATTATTTGTATGTCCACACCAATTGCTAAGGACAGATCCCACATTTCAGAATGCTCCCTCAAATGAATTCAAGAACTGTAACATTTAATAAGCTAATATAGCCCAAGCCAATCGTATGCAAATCTGGGAACTCATAAACATTAATAAAATCACAACTACCAATTTCACGGTTCCACCATACATCTATTTTTGGATCTATATACCTATAATACAGAGAACTTAATCTTGTCCAAATAACATATACATGAATGACTTTGTTTGTCTGGACTTATGCCTCTTCCAACACATTTTTTTGCAAATCACATCTGTTTCAGCTTTAAGCTTTCACTCGCATTTTGCCAGCAGCCACAGGTTTTTAATGGCTACCATAAACTACAGATGCTCATCAGATCTTTTGTATATGTACTAAAAAACAAAATGCTCTTCAGTTAAAATATTCCATGCAGAATTTTCTACAATGTTATACGGGGGAAAACTTTTATTTATTTATTTACTGTGAATTCCCATTTTTGGAGGTCAGCAGAGCACGGTCTTCACCTCTGAGACACCTCTTCTGGGCAGACTCAATCTCTTCACCAGTGGAAGCACAGAGCACAAGTCCCTCAACCTGGCATTGCTTAGCAAAGAACTACCAGCTAAACACCAAATGAAGCACTGCAACAGTTCAAACAATAACACAATAGAACTTAATGAGAAGATTGATCCCAGTGAGGTTTTGTCTAAGTTGTTTAGGTCTGACAGATAAGCATGGTGTCCCAAACAAAGTTTCTTCCTTCTCTTTCATTTAAACAAGGAACACCTCTAGCAGGACAACCAAACGCAGGGCTGGCACAGCCACCAGGCAGGGTGAATCTGCCTCCCCAGGCAGCAGAATCCCCACAGGCAAAGCCACTGCAGACACCCTAGTGGAGAAGCAGTGGCAGCATCTGCAACCATTTGCAGTGAGAGCTCAATGAAACTGCATGGCATCTTGTGGAGCATGTGAGATCTTGCCAGAAATCGACACAATGCCAACACCGCTTCTCCACCAGTGCCACTTTTCTGCTGGCAGTAGAGCTGGCAGGGCAGGACGTCCTGTTTCACCTCAAGCAGTGAAACAGAATGTGCCGCCCCTGCCAAAATGTGTAGAACCCATGAAATGGAAATATGCCAGAATCTGAATCTGTAGGAATGATGTCTCTGTCTCTAGAGAAGTTCCTAGATGAAGCTTCCCATTGAGCAGCTCTTGTGCCTAGACTTGTGATCTTCTTTGTGGTTGGCAAAATGTCTTCCTTTAGTGAAAATGGCCTGCTCTCCCCTGTCCCCTACACAGAGCTCTCTTGACTAAATGAATTCAACCAAATGCACTTCACTCAGGTTGATAAGGCACATGGAACTTTATGTCCCATGCAAAGCAAAGTAGCATGTATGCTAGAGAAATGCCTGCATAATTTCTATCCAATATATAGTGAAATCATCAGCTGCTGTAGAAGCAAAGAGTCTAACAAACTCCTCAGTTTAAACAGGCTGGAAAAGATGAAAAGTGAAATCAGCATTCTGCTTTTCTTTCTGCCTTCGTTTTGTAACTGTCATTGACATCATAAGCATGTCAAAGTCTTGAAGCACGGCCAACAAGAATGAAATCTAGAGCACCAGGACTACACATTTGGAAAAACAGAAGACCAAACACAGATCACGTTTCAGCACAAACTAGCACAAGAGAGGGCAGGCCAAGGGTTTTACAGAGCTAAGAGATGAGAGGAGATAGAGCATTCATGAATGCCAAAGATGAATAAATAACAATTGATACTTCCTTACCACAGCTGACCTTTGAAACTTTCTTTAAGGGGACTATAGGCTAATTCAGCCATGTCTAACTGGAATAATAAATTATTTTGTGAAGACTTTTATTGTTTAACCTTAACAAAATCCTTTCATTCAATATACATAGAAAGCTCTATTTTAAGGACAGTAAGACTATTATTATTATATAGATTATTCCCTATTCTTAAAGGAGTAAATTTATGCCTTAGTTTACGGGCCCAAATAATTTAATTTTGCTAGTCTGTTAGTTAAAATATCAGTGAAACTTTAGTTTGAGTCATTGTGGCCAAAGCACTAGATGTGAACTTCTTTGTTTCCTTTCCTGGAATACCTGGAGAATAAAATGCCCATATACAAGTAAGGACAATTTGTGTGCAACTGGACCTTCCTCCTCTTGAGTAGCCCCTTCTGTCAAACAGTCAAACCACTCTTCCTTTTAAAAGGGGCCTTTTCTTGGTTCCTTAGGAGTAGAATCTCTCTTTAATCTGCAAGCACCATCTCTAGTTGCATGCAATTATTTTGACTGTGCCCAAACTGCTTATTTTATTCTCCATTACTGTGAACAATGAACAGTCCTTCACATGATTATTGCACATTACTGAACTATTGAGACAAGTATACAGGTTATTGGGCTCATCCATTTGCAAGGTTAAATTCAGAGCCCCCCAGAGAAATTAGAATAAATTTGCTTGGAATTCACACATTTCCTGCAGATTTCCTTTGGGAATGAAGAACTGAATGTGATATTAAGAAAAGTATTTGTCACTGGCTTTGAAATAAGAAGTCTACTCCTGGAACAGAACATTGAACAGCATAACCTTTAAGTTTGGTTTCAGGAATAAGCACTAATAATGGACTGCAATCTCAACCTCACTTGCCTGGGTGTACTGAATTCAATATAACTTACTTCTGAGTAGACATGGCTAAGCTTGAATTGTTAAGCAGTAAGGCTGCAATCTTATGCAAATTTATGGAAGCTTAATAGATTTCAGGGGGACTTACTTCCAATATAACATACAGAAGATTGGCTGCAGATTTTTAAATGGTACCTGGTCCTTATTTACCTTCTAGATCTCTCTTCAGTTTTCTCAAGTCTTTTATTAGGTCTTCAAACTTAACTTGCGATGCTTGGAAGAAATCCTGCGGTTCTGGCAGAGGAAACACACTCCTTTCTGTTCCCGCATCCTAAACAAGACAAGGAAAAAAAACCTGGTAGCTATAATAACAAAACAAGCCATTGTTCCCTAAATGTGAACCTATCAATGTGATCAAATAAATAGAACCAACAGATTGTAAATGCAGCATTTATTCAAGTGGCAGAATGTAAATTATCGTACCAGTCTTTCCCCCTCTTCTTATGTAGTTTAAAGATTCAAGCAGAAAAATAAACTGTTGCTCATATATGCAGCTTATGCACTAAAATTTGTTCTAAGATAATACAGCAAAAAAGAGAGGAAAGGCTATGCAATGTGCTAATGGAATTTTAATATCTGGAGCTGGAATTCTGCACATGGCTTTGTCAAACACAATGGAGAACAGGATGCCAAGCAATTTTCAAGTTGAAACTGCTGGGAGGTGGGCACCAAGTTGAAATCTTAATAAAATAAAATGGAAATCGGGAGGAGGGGAGAGAGGAGCTAATTTATAGAGTACCTAACAGAGTACCCTTGTGATACAAGGATAGCTGCCAAGAAAACTCATGTCAGAAGTGTAGATTTTGACTCAATAACTTTGGCCAAAAAAAAAGGGCAACTGTGTTGTGTCCGGATTATTCTGAATCCCATTTGTATACTTGCATTAACCTATTTTAATTCCCCCCCCATGATCCAAGATACAGGCATACACAGTGGGAATTGCCTATGGAACTGGGGTTCCTGTGGGCTTCTATGTTTTCTTTCTCAAAGGGGAAGTTATTTGCGAACAGAACATCACAAAACCCCTGGATCATGGCTATTCATTCTCTTAAGCAATGTACCAACACACGATTTACCGTAAATAGTGAATGCAACAAAATAATTTACCTTGTCACAATGGCGTAGGTAATATATCACAACATAGTCCACAAGGCTGATATTAGTATCCTAAAAGAGGGGAAAGATTCCAAACAGTAGAGAGGTAATGAGAACACTTTTAGAAGTACTGCCATTTAAAACAAACATACACAGAAAAAGGCCTGTCTCCAATTGTATATTATGTTTAGTTGCAACCAAGATGGAGTGCCAGGAGTCTCTCTGTTCTCCAGCAAGGGAGCAGAGCCTGGTTTGTGTGTGCTCAGGCAATATGAGCTCAGTCAGTAGCCATCCCTGGTCAGATCGAGTTATCTCTTGCCTCAGACCTGTCCAGGGTTCTGAAGGATGTGCCTCTGACCTCACCTGCTTTCTGACCTGTGGCTTTTGAGTGCATACAAGTGCCTTGCCTGTCAATCCTAGCTATCCTGTTTCCACCAGACTCCACCATGGTCTTATCCTTGCCAGGTGGACCCCATATCATATAATGTATTGACTTATACTAACATTTATACTGCACCTTTCTAAAGGTCAAAGATGTATACTATTTTTTAAAAAGTTCCTTACAACAATTTAAAATAGTATGCAAAATTGTAGCAATGTGCTAAATTGTCCATCATTTGGGCTGGTCATATAATACAGGTACTTCCCATGCTGGCAGTGCATCTCAACTGGACCAATGGCACCATCATGGGCAGTATTTCATGCAATCTGGACAATCACCTACCTACTCAATATCTCTAATAAGACAAGGGACCTTTTTGTAGTAACCAAGGCAAATGGCTTTTTGAAGTAACTAAGGTTCAATTGTTGCTGTCTCCAGGACAATGAGCAGTGCCTCAAGCCTAATTGCTCATTCCAGTATTGAACTTCTTAGTCCCCTAAAAACAGTGGTGGAGAAACTGTGGCCCTTCAGATGTGGTTGGACACCTGTAACTTTTATCATCCAGAGCTATTTGCCATGTTGACTGGGCCTGATGAGACTTGGAATCCAGCAACATCTGGAGGACTACATGTTCTCCATCCCTGCCTTACCTAGAAAAAAGAGGAACAACTGGTTTCTTTGCATCAGCAATAGTGTGACAGCAATCACTGGTGCTTCTAGTTGCTCCCAATCCCTAATGTATCAGCTCCATGAGGGTCACTGCAGTTCACTTAGCAGAGAAGAGCAGATGAGGAAGGATGGTGACAATTATCTGCCCATTATCTAGATGTCTGAAATAGTGAGCAGTCTTATGCAATGCAAAAGAAAAGGGCATGTCTCCCTAATCACATGGCATGTTACGTTACTATGTGATTTACGGGACCAGCCTTCCTTAACTTAGTGCCTTCCGTAAGTTTTAGCCTGCAGTTCCCATCATCCCTCTTCACTGGGATGGGAACTGTAGTCTAAAACATTTGGAGAGCACCAGATTGGGGAAGGCGGCAATGAACCTACAGAGGCCAATACAAAAATGTACTGTTCTAAACTAGCAGTTAAGGGACTGGCATGCAGGTTTTTCTGGAAGGGTCATAAGACAGGTTTTAAAGATAAGCTGAAAATGCAGATAGGCAGGAGACTTGGGGCTCAGCCCCCGGTCCACCTCCTAACACCACCCCTGGGATTGGTAGCATAAGCCTATGACAGGTTAACCTACACATGCACCAGTGCTATTATGTTTTTTAAGAAAAAGAGGTTCCGGAGCTCACCACAATCACCGCCCTTGATCTCTTATAATGGCAATGGCACTCACCTGAGAGGTGCCGGAACTGAGTTCCAGCTGGAAAAAAAAGCTCTGATGCTCACCTTCTGACCTATTTACCTCTGCACTACTGCCAGGTGTAACTTGGCCTTTTAAAGGGACTAAAAACCCCTGTATAGCCTATAGGCCATACATTATCTGCCCATTATCTAGATGTCTGAAATAGTGAGCAATCTTATGCAATGCAAAAGAAAAGGGCATCAAACAGATTATTACATATAGATTTGTTGAGTGTCCTGTGAATATCACACAGTCATTTAAGTGAACAAATGCAAATTCAGTCAAAAGAAAGCATTTTACGTAAAATAAAATGTTTTTCTTATCTTGCACTATTTGTTTGACATTGTTCCTTTATTATGCAGGGTACTGAATCAATTCAGTGAAGATTAACTAGGGAGACGGATAAACTGTGCTTTAGGTATGAAATCACTAGTTACAGGAAATTATTAAATAGCACAAAGAGAAAGACATTGAACCGTATTATATATGGAATGCCTTTGAAGTGTGCATTTGCTTTTGAATAGCATACCAAAAGCTACTGAGATAGGATTTCGCTGTGCAAAATACATCAATAGAATGTATTAAATTCAGGGTCCATGTATTCATTTTAATTTTAATACCATTGTGCAGCATCAAAATTCTTAACTGCTTGTTCTAAATATTTTTTTTAAAGAACCATGCAACACAACCTAACTGGTAACTCGACCGGCAGCGCAGAATGGACCTCAGACTCCCAACAGCATCTGACTATGCATGTCTGTTCAGTAGCAAGTCCTACTAAGTTCCACAAATGTTTAGGATTAATGCTGCAATCCTATACTCACTTGGTAGTAAGACCCATTGAGCCAGTAGATGCTTATAGAATTGCACTCCTGTTTTATCATTCAGTACTTCTTTTGCAATGAGACATCACGAGGGGAACAATCCTATGCATGTGTAATCAGTCCTACTGTGTTAAGTGGGGTTTATTTCTTTGGTAATTGTGTCTAGGATTGCAGTTTAACATAGATTGGATGGGTACAAGCCCCAAAATTTAGGTGGACTTATTTTAAAAATTCATAGACACCTGTCATGAACTTTTACATTCTATTTGTTGCTGTGATTAGCATTTACAGTAGCCATGTTACTTGTCAGTTAAAGAGAGAAACAGTCCAAGTCTGGGTCTGAAGAACTATGAGCAAAGGAAAATAGTGGCTAGAGTACTGCTCCAGACATGCTTGCACAAGAAATCTTGCAATCTGTAGGCATTCTAGCAGTTCTGCTTGTGCATGAAGCTGAGCAAGACCAAGAGATACTTTATGTGTGCAGAAATGCACCTTTGGATACAAGCACTGGTTAGCAGAGCATCCTTTGTGTAAGAAATTGATAGCTACATTGCACAAAATGAGGCTAGGAATGCCTTTTAACAGCTTTGTCTGGTTCGCCAGCTATACCCATTCCAGGCCAGCGATAGCTTGACTATGGTAGTCCATTCATGGGTAAGCTTGAGGCTGGATTACTGTAACATGGCTTTTTGTGGAGATGCTCTTGGTTTAGAAGCTCCAGCTGGTGCAGATTTCAGCAGACAAACTGCTGATGGGGACACCTGGTTGATAAAATGGAATGCCGCTGCTAAAACATCTGAACAGGTTGCCCATCTACCACCAAGCCAGGTCCAAAGTCCTTGTGTTAATTTTCAATGTCCAAAAGAACTTAGGTCCATGGCACCTTAGGGGATGCCTGAACCATTCCATTCTAGCTCAATCTCTGAGATTGCCTGCAGGAGCAATGTTGGGTTGTTCTCTGAGTTGGTAAGGTTCATTTGACAACAAGAAACCGAGCCCAGTGGGGAGTTTCATGCTCCGGCACTGGGGGGCGGAGAGCCGGTGGGGGTCTGGGCTGGTGTGCGTCCTGGTGGCGGGGCACGTGTCCTGGTGGTGGGGCACGCCACCTGTAGGGGCATGGCGCCCAGCGCAGGCAGGGGGCAGCCACGATGGCACCCTACTGGGATTGCGCTGCCAGGGGCGGCCCACTCCTCTTCCTCCACCAGTGACCGAGCCTTCAGTCCTGCGGAATACTCCGCAACACTTTCTGTTTCAAACACCTGCTGAAAGTGTTTCTATTCCACCAAGCTAAGGAAGGCAATTAAAGAACACACCTTTCTATAATAGTGAGCTGAGATCTGATTATAAAATTTTTATATGAATTTTATTGTATGGTGTCACGGCCACCCAGGACGGGTCCCAGCTCACAAGAGACCTCACTCCGTTGCAGTTTATTTACAGGAAAAGTTTATTGAAGATTTCTGCTTCTCGTACAGTTCAGCATCGTGGCCGTACGTCTGTCACGTTAGACCGCTGAAGTCCCCTCTGACTCCTCCCCTCTTCCACACCAACTTAATAGCCTGGCTCTAGACCACCTCTTCCTCTCCTTTCTTTTCCGCAGGGTCTTCCTGCCCCCCTGGGTTCCCTCTCTCCGTGACTCGCCTGAGGCTGAATCCTCTGCCGCCTCTTCCCCCCTCCTTCTGGCTTTAGGGCCGGGCTCCTCCCCTGAGCTCTCTCCACTTCCGCGCGCCTCTACGTTTGAACTTGGCGCGCGTACGTTGCTGCTGACCTTTCTTTCGACCGCTACACCACCCCTTGTTCTGCTCTCCACCCTTTCCGGCTGAACACCTTGCTCCAACCCCCTTTCTCTGTTCTCTCCTAATCCTGCTCCCTCCGAGAGGCTGACGACTCCACCCCCTTTTCTCCGTTCCGGCTGAGACGCCTCTTGCTGCGTCTGTCTTCCACTGGGCTCCTCTCCGCTTCTCCCTTCTCCTCCCTTTTGCTTGATTAAGGTAACCCCCTTTTGAGAATCCTCTGACTCGCTGCTCAGACTCGTGGATTCCCTCAGAATTCCGTCATCTTCTTCCTCATCCTTCTGCCCCTCCTCCCACTCGCTCTCCGTCTCCTCTGTCATCTCCTCCTCTCTCCCAGAAACCCTGACATCCATCCCCCCCTCGAAGCCCCCCCTTCCCCCCTCCCGCTCGCCGGGTGCAGGTTGAGGAAAACGTGGTACTTCCTGGGTCGGTTCAGGATACAAGTTGTCCACCTCAACGTTCTCCTCTGTCATCTCCGTATATGTGTGTTCGAACTCGGGTTCCCCACCCACAGACCTCACAGTCTCTTCCTCCATCACTGCTTCTCCTGGCGCTGCCTGCCAAGGACCTACCATCCATCTCTGACTCCATGCCTCCCTTGGCTGATCCACCCACCAACAAGGGCCTGTCTCCTCCCCCCCCAGTCTCGGATCCCTGGTCGGGCTTGTTTCGGGCGTATGGCCCTCGGGTGAGGAGAAACCCTCGAACGTGCTGTCTGACAAAGTGGGCGTGAAAAGCCAATCATCAAAATACTCCTCGGGCATGGGCTTGTGCGGAAAAAGTGCATGGAACTCCTCCTTCAACAGGGGTTCGTCCAACGCGTAACCCGGCACCCAGCTATTGGCAGAGGCCGGAGTGCCTTCCCTGGCTAGAAAATATTCAACTCCCTCCTCCCCCCATCTCGAGTCCAGTATCTCTGTGACCTCGTTAAGAGGTTCTGGTCTTGGCGATTCCCCCCCCTCAGGCGCCCTCCTACGTGGCTCTGGGAGTGCTCCTGACTCTTGAAACCTGTGTGGGGTTTTGTAGGGAGTGAGCACCGACCTATGAAAGACCGGGTGCACCCTGGAACCCTCCGGAAGGGCTAGACGAAAAGCCACCGGATTGATCTTAGCCTCAACTTGATATGGCCCTAGCTGCCTGTGTCCTAACTTCTTCTTGGCCAATGACCTGGCCGGCATCGCGTGGGCTGCTAACCACACCCAGTCCCCAATCTGGATGTCCTCTCCCGCCCTCCTGTGCTTATCGGCCTGCACCTTATACGCCTGTTTTGCCAGCTCCAAATGTCTCCGCAGCTCCTCGTGCACCTCTTGCAACTCCGCTGCAAACTGGTCGGCATCTTGAGGCCCCCCCCCTCCTGGTGCCGCAAATCTCGGGAAGGTTCTGGGATGACGGCCATTGTTCGCGAAGAAAGGCGTCACCCCGGTGGATGCGTGTTTCGTGTTGTTGTAGGCGAATTCAGCCATCGGCAGATAGTCCACCCACGCCGCAGGTCGCTGGTTGGCGTAGCACCGCAGGTACTGCTGCATGATCGCGTTGACCCTCTCCGCTTGACCGTTGGTTTGTGGATGTCTCGCCGATGTCAGGTTGATTTTGACGTGCAATATGCCCAGAAGCTTTCGCCAGAAAGTGGAAACAAACTGGCGCCCCCTGTCGGACAAGACGGACTGCGGAAGTCCATGCACTCTGAAGACGTGATCGATGAAGAGCTTTGCGGTCTGTTCTGCCGTCGCCACCTTGGCACAAGGGATGAAATGCGCCATCTTGGTGAACAAGTCCACCACCACTAACACCGCCGTCTTACCTCTGGAGCTGGGCAGGTCCGTAACAAAGTCCAACGCTACCCTCTCCCACGGTTGCTGCGGTGTCTCCAGCGGTTCTAGCAATCCCGCCTGCTTCTGGTGCACTGGTTTGGACCTCTGGCAGATATCACACCTGGCGACGTAGTCCGCCACCTCTCCTCTCATCTGGGGCCACCAAAAGTCTCTAGCCACCAATTCCATCGTCTTCTCTTTGCCGAAATGGCCTGCACTAGGGGCGTCATGCAATTGTTGCAGAACCTTGGCTCGAAGATCGTCGGTGGGCACGTAAAGGGCACCCTTACGAGTCAAAAGTCCATCTTGCAATTGGAACTCATCGTTGTCTCGCGACCCTCCGCGTAGCTCCTCCATCTTGGACTGTGCAAACTGATCCCTTTGCAACGCGCGTCGCACCGCGTCCAGGTCGACTGCGATGGTAGCGCACGTCCACGCCTGCGGTGCGAAAATGTGCTTTGCTGCGATTGGAGCTGCTTCCTCCAAGTATTGCGGCTTTCGGGACAGCGCGTCTGCAATAACATTGGAGTCTCCTGGGATGTATTCTATTTTGAAGTCGAAATCCGCAAAGAACTCCGCCCAGCGCATGTGTCGCTGGGTCTGTAACTTAGCCGTCCGCCAATACTCTAAGTTCTTGTGATCCGTGCGGACTTGCACCGTGTGCTTGGCTCCTATTAAGAAGTGTCGCCACGCTTTGAAAGCTGCATGAATGGCCAACAACTCCCTGTCCCATATGGTATAATTGCGCTCCGTCTTGCTGAGCTTCCGGGAGTAGAACGCACCCGGTCTCCAGTTGCCTTGCGAATCCTCTTGCAAAAGAACGGCCCCAACCGCTCTGTCTGACGCATCGGTCTCTACCCGCATGGGTCTGCCGGGATTCACGTGGAACAGCTGCTCTTCGGAGGCGAAAAGACCTTTAAGCGTCCGGAAGGACCGCTCCGCTTGTTCGGTCCAGACGAACTTCTTCTTCTTGGAACTGAGGGTGTCAGTGATAGCCGCCGTCGCGTTCGCAAAACCTTTAATAAACTTGCGGTAAAAATTGGCAAAGCCGATGAACCTCTGGACCTCTTTCCGATTTCGAGGGCTTTTCCAGTCCAACAGCGCTTGAACCTTAGCCCTGTCCATGGCCAGTCCCTCGTCGGACAACTTGTAGCCAAGGAAATCAACCTCTCTGACATCAAACTGGCATTTTTCCAACTTGGCGTACAGCCTGTGGTCCTTCAGCCTCTGCAGGACCTCCCTCACGTCCTTATCGTGATCCTCCGACGATTCCGAGAAAATCAGGATATCGTCGAGAAAGCAGACACACTTCTTGTAGAGGAGACCTGCTAGCACGTGGTGCATAAATGCTTGAAAAACGTGGCTGCCATTTTGGAGACCGAAAGGCATGACTCTGTATTCGTATGTGCCCAGAGGGGTGAACATGGCGGTCTTCCACTCATCTCCTTTCCGGATGCGGATGAGATTGTAAGCTCCACGTAGGTCCAGCTTGGTGAAAATCTTGCCCCTCCTGACGGTCGCTAAAAGGTCGTCAATCTTGGGCATGGGGAAAGCTTTGGGCTTAGTCAAGCTGTTTATGAACCTGTAATCCACTATAAGCCTTTTTTGGGGCGTGTTTTTCTTCTTCACAAAGAACACAGGGCTGCCACCCGCTGCTTTAGATTCCTGGATGAAACCTCGCTTGAGGTTATGGTCTATGAACTCCCGAAGCTCTTGCATCTCGTCTTCCGACATGGAGTACAGCTTGGCAGCAGGCAGTTGCGCCCCTGGCACTAAATCAATCGCGCAGTCGTAAGGTCTGTGAGGCGGCAACTTGTCAGCTTCCTTCTCACAGAAAACCTCCAAGAAGTCCTGGTACTTGTGAGGCACCGTTTGCACCATACCCAGATGCAACTGCTGCTCGGCTTCTCCTCCCTGATCGGTCTGAAAGCAATGCTGAGCACAATACGATGAACAAAAGGTGATCTGCCGCTGGTACCACGCAACCGCGGGACTGTGCCTCTCCAGCCAACTCATGCCTAACACGATGGGTGTGTCCGATAAGTGGGTGACATTGAAACTAATAAGTTCTCGATGGTTGCCAATCTGCATCATCATGGGAGGGGTTTGCTGCACCACTTGCCCCCCCAGCAACTTCCTGCCGTCTACCGTGACCACGTTTAGAGGCGTCGTTGCAGGCAGGAGCGCCATGTTGTGCTGCTTAACGAACTGCAGTCCCACGAAGTCGGCGTTGCTTCCCGAATCGATCGTTATTGGAACCTCGAGGAGTCTCCCATCAGGCAACTGGAGTGTTGCTGTGAGCAGAACTGCCGGTCTGGGAGGCAAAGGGTCCACGCTTTGCAGTGATGCTGGGGGCTTGTCTACAGATCCGCCTGGCTGAGCCCCAGTAGCTCTGCTTCCAGCCAGGCACTGTCGTTTCCCTGAAGCTGCTCCCCTGGTTGCACCTCTGCTGTTACAGTTGCCAGTGCTGCAGTGTGCTTCTGGAGCCTCTGGGGGCACTCTTTCGCCATATGGTGCGCACTGTCACAGATGTAACACTTCCTGGTTCCTCTAGGAGGCTTCGCTTTGGCTGCACCAGGGACAGGGCTCTGGGATGGCTTCTGAGCCCTAGCACCACCAATCTCCATTGGCTCCTCGCTGTCCTTCCCCATTGGCGAGGGGTGCGCACGGCTGAAATCCCTGTGCACAAAAGGGAGAGTCCTCGCTTGCGCACGCGCTTGGGACCCGTCCTCCTCGTGCCACGGACGTCCCTCATGTCGAATTCCAATAGCTAAAGCCCGGTGCACCACGTCTTCTAGGGTCTGGGGTCTGTCCCCCCTAGCGATCTCATCCTTGATGGGGGGGCTCAATCCCTCCCAAAAAAGATCTCTGACCGGCTTACTGTCCTTTGGCCAATCTAAGGCGGTGAGCAATGCAAAAAATTTAGAGTGGTATTGGCGCACAGTCGCTTTCCCCTGCCTCAGCCCGTGCATTTGACGGCGCGCAATGTCCACATCCACAGAGGATTGAAAACAAGAATCCATCGCTTTGATGAACGCAGTTGAATTGCGACGGGCCGGTCCATCTTCGCGCCACAGATTGCGTAGCCAAGCCCTGGCCTCCCCATGCAGGTGCGAAACAATGAACCCCACTTTCTCCTCCTCATCTTTAAAATCGTGACGGAGTAAATGCAGTGCATATACGACGTCCGCTCTGAAATTGGGATAGTCTTGCAAGTTGCCATTAAAATGCGGAACCAGGGCACCCCCCCTCCGTCCAAGCGCAATGCCCTCCGCTCTGGAACCTGGGGCCCCCGCCCTGTCCGCGTGTTCCCACCTTGCCTGCAAATCCTGGCACGTCTTCTCCAAGTCGTCATTCTTCTTCTGCGAAGCAATGACTGCCGATGTGAGAGCGGTAACCTGATCCCGCAGTGCAACCAGCTGCTCCTCAGCGCTCATGGCTGCTCCCGTTCGTGAGCTTCGCAAAAAAAAATTTTTGCTTTCTGAGAGGGGACTTACTGTCACGGCCACCCAGGACGGGTCCCAGCTCACAAGAGACCTCACTCCGTTGCAGTTTATTTACAGGAAAAGTTTATTGAAGATTTCTGCTTCTCGTACAGTTCAGCATCGTGGCCGTACGTCTGTCACGTTAGACCGCTGAAGTCCCCTCTGACTCCTCCCCTCTTCCACACCAACTTAATAGCCTGGCTCTAGACCACCTCTTCCTCTCCTTTCTTTTCCGCAGGGTCTTCCTGCCCCCCTGGGTTCCCTCTCTCCGTGACTCGCCTGAGGCTGAATCCTCTGCCGCCTCTTCCCCCCTCCTTCTGGCTTTAGGGCCGGGCTCCTCCCCTGAGCTCTCTCCACTTCCGCGCGCCTCTACGTTTGAACTTGGCGCGCGTACGTTGCTGCTGACCTTTCTTTCGACCGCTACACCACCCCTTGTTCTGCTCTCCACCCTTTCCGGCTGAACACCTTGCTCCAACCCCCTTTCTCTGTTCTCTCCTAATCCTGCTCCCTCCGAGAGGCTGACGACTCCACCCCCTTTTCTCCGTTCCGGCTGAGACGCCTCTTGCTGCGTCTGTCTTCCACTGGGCTCCTCTCCGCTTCTCCCTTCTCCTCCCTTTTGCTTGATTAAGGTAACCCCCTTTTGAGAATCCTCTGACTCGCTGCTCAGACTCGTGGATTCCCTCAGAATTCCGTCATCTTCTTCCTCATCCTTCTGCCCCTCCTCCCACTCGCTCTCCGTCTCCTCTGTCATCTCCTCCTCTCTCCCAGAAACCCTGACATATGGTTTTATGTATGACTGCTGTAAACCACCCCGACGCTTTTTATGAGCAGCAGTATAAAAATATTTTTTTCTACATAAATAAAAGTTGGGAATGGGAAACGGCAAATGAGTCGTGCTTCTGAATCAATTCTTAAAAGTCCTGAAGCGATGCCCTGTGAATCTCACTCATGAATGTTGTAATCCATGTCTGAAACTGTGAGATCTATTTTCTTACACTGGAGACAAGAATATGTGCATACGTTATTGTGGAGCTGGGTTGTTGTTTTTTTTAATGGCAAAGTCCCCAGTGAGTTCAAGAACTCACTTGTCATTTGCTACTGGGGATGGCTGCTTGTAGTGGTGAAGCTGTAGCAATAAGAAACACCCATTAATTTGTATGGAGAAAGGCTATATCCCAGTGCCTGTGTCTCAGGCATAAAGAAAAGCAAAGAATTGTAGGAAGAAAGAGAGAAACATTGGCACTTGGCACACCTTTGCTTAAAATGCCAATTTTAAATAAAATTCTATTAAAAAACAAAACAAAAACTACTTACTCTACTTTTAACATCCTTTAGTTTAGGAAGTATTTCCAAACCAAACCCATCTGCTTGCCCACGCGTCCTGTTCCCTCCATTCATGTAATTTCCAAAAGCCAGGATCAATCCTAAAATGTCTTTCACACTTTTTATATCCAGCAAATCCTGAAAGAAGAATGCCAGTGTTTAATATCGGAAAGCAGAGGACGAGTACATACATACCATTCAAATGTTAGCCTCTTTTTATGCTTTGGTGTAGAATGAAATAGAATTGCACTGAAATCTTTCAAAAGCAGCTTTTCAATTTCTGATTAAAGTTTGAATCCAGAAACCTAAAGGTAAACATTATTTCTTAATGCTTTCACAGCTGGATCTGTGCAATGAAGCCACTGCGTTTATGCTGTCATTGTTCTAAAAATATTTTCATTGCTTTTGCATTGTTAGCCATCTTGGATTTCTTAAGGAAAGGTGGGACACAAATGTCTTAAATAAGAAATGAACAGTAAATTAATACATTTTCCGGTGATGAAATGTGAGTTGTATTGCTGTATTTCCTTCTCCGCCCTCCCCCACTTTATTTGAAGACATATTATTGTAAAGTTGCTTTAGAACCAGCCCAGATCCATTATTTCACCACAAATTTACAATCGGTTCTGACAACTACCTTAGAAACACGGTTAACAATATCAGCTTTACGACGGACTGCAATTATTCCTTCATTGAAGACAGACTGAAAAATTATACATCGAGCACGTTCTGCGAAATTGGAGATCTGGGATAACTCATATAGAAACCTGCAAAAATAGGTGGAAAAAATAACACAAAAGTTCCCTATTTACCTAATTTTACATTCATCCAATACAATTTATCAGCGAATAATGTCAAATTCCTTTCATAAAATTAGTTTTTTGTGTGATTTAAATGATACAAGATATGGTGCATGCTGCTATTTACCATGAAAGGAGAATGGACAGACTTAAAACTTCAACATTGGAGTTAATGTACATGAGAAACAGCATGAACAAGAACGAGACATAGGGAGAGATACTGCACTCTGCTGGTCGGGAACAGTTCTATATAAACTGTGTGTGTCCCCCTCGCTCTACTGCGGTTGTTTGACAAAGAGAGCAGATTACTTCCAGATCTGAATACGAACCCAGGAGTCCAGCCATTTCTAGGGTTCACTCCAAACACAATTTGTAGAGAGAAAGTCACATTGAGTGCCATGGGACTCAACTTTATGCTGTTGGTCCCAACACAGAAATCAAGAGTAATATTGTTCTGCCAGCCCTAATGAAGTGATCTTGTAAAGATTAACGAAACAAGGACCACAATGCATTTTGCACTCTCGTGTTCACAACAGGACTTCCCCTACTTCTCTCCCCCCCCAAGTGTGTCACAGTGGAAAAGGGTTTAGCATGTTATCTGAACCCAATCTCATGGTGACAACCAGTGGTTAAGGAGGAGAGAGGTGAACCATGAACCTAGGTTCAAACACCACCACACTGGGCTGAGATGAAAGGACTGGGGAGAAGCAAACCAGCTGCAATCTCCTCTCCATGAGCTGCATATTTGTGCTTAGCCATACTTTGGCTCAGTGTAATGTGCGAATGGAGCCACTGTATGAAACAAAGACTGTTCTGAGCCTTTGGCCTACTGGAGTGGTGCATTTGTTTTTAAATCCATATCTGCTATATTTAATGAATACCACTGGGAAGCTTAGAACATTAGTTCACTGTTATTTGCTAGGAAAAGAAGCAGGAGGTTGGAAAGGACAGGAAAGTAGGCGTAAGTTAATTTTAAAAGTTCAGCAATAGAATAAAGTGCCAAATTTTATGGAATATCGGCCTTTTGAGATTTCCAACAGAAGTGTAAGCGGACATCCGTCAGAATGGGCTTTCTAGTGTTGGGATGGGTATTTCACAATATGGCACATGGGAGCTTCTTTGAACAATTCTATTCTATTCTATGCAGTGCTGTTCCAACTGTTCTGCTTTCCAAAGACTTTTTGAATGATAGGAACCTATGGTAGCAACCCTGGACCATCTTACTGTTCTGGTTTATCAAGAAGCTTCACTTCTTCTTCTTTTGAAGTGTCATAATGCTGCTTTATTTTCTGAAGTTCATCCTTCTGCGCTCTCTGCAATTCCAATGGGGGGGAAAAAACAGTAATGAGTTTTCTTAGCCTCAAGAGAAAAAAAAACAACCCAATGTGTTTCAATGCCCACATCTTTGGAATCACTAAATACTTATTGGAGTGGCAAGGAGAAAGGGGCAGAATTCAGGGGTAGGTGCTGCTGTCCCACCTACAAACAGAGACTGACAGAACCATACACGCAACATGAACAGGATAGGTTTTCCTAACAAGGTATTTTCAATGTAGAAGCAATTTTGTTTCACTTGACACAATTCAGCATACCATGGACAACAATTAGATTTGAATTGCTAGTATAATTCTTAGCTAATTCTTGTTCACATTCTTGTTCACTCTTCATCCTGGGTGCTCCCACCACTGGTTTGGGAAGCAGTGTACACATGACATTAGCTGTAGTCCACATCTATCCTGTTGTGTCTTATGAAGTTCTGTGTTCTGTTGCATTTTCCCCGCAAATAAGCCACAGACTGAATTGGAAAAAAGAACAACCTGGCTGCACTTTAGGCTCGTAATATATATACAGCCTGACACACATTATTATTAAATACACGATGAGGCCCAATCTGTGTCATGGATGTCACAGTGTTCTCAGAAGCTGCATAAACTTTTGCACATGTATGCTTGACTGAATCACACACTGCTATGTGAACTACATTTCCCAAGACACAGTGGAACGGTCAAATTACATGTGGGTGCATCTGGAGTCTCTGAGAAGGATGTAATCTGAGCAACAGTGATTTGGCCTCAATGGCACCACTGCTATTCCAGAATAGTTATCTGATTCGGCTTGCACCTGTGCCAGTTATAGCGGGGCCAATTATAGTGGGGTTCAAATTATATACTCAAACACTGAAAGAACATAAGGCCAGGAGAGGGGGTTGAGCAGAATTTCATAGACTAGCCCTGCTCCTTTTTACCAGTGCCTACAGAAGCCAACCAGCCACCGGTGTATTTTGGCTGGCATGTGAAGGAGTTGTACTGATGTCTGCATGTGGTGCTCCTGTATGTACTCTGTGTTCCTCCCAAGCAATGTTAGCCATCATATGAACCCTCAACTCTTGCTCTGCATGTGAATATTGTACAAGTATGGCATTACCGGAGGAAAGAATGCAAAACAAAAATGAAGGACTATAGAATATTGAAATGTCTGAACAAAAGAAGAAACTGTATCTCAAGGTGGATTCAACCAGACATCTATTACTAAAGACAATGGGGGGAAACCTGCATTTCTGTTGCAGGAAGACAGCATTTGGATAAAGGGAACATGGGACATGAAGGTGGGATATGTGCCCACAGCTCACTTTCTATTTGTGATCTAGTAGTGTGGAACTGACCCTTTTATACTTACGTTCTCATACAGTGCTTCCAGCGTTTCTAAGTCGACGATGGAATGATCCACATTTAGTATAGCTGTAGAAAATATAAAATCATAAATTAGATAATATGTCACAACTGGGTTTGTTGGCTAATCTGTTGCTACAAACAGCAAAGAAAAAAAACTGGGGAATGTGTTAGCTTTCATGTGAACGTTTCTCCCATGCAGGCTTACACATAGCTATGAGTTAAGACATTGAAAGAAGGTCCTCTATACGCAGACATTTTTCATTGACCTTTCTATGGACGCAGGTGGCGCTGTGGGTTAAAGCCTCAGTGCCTAGGACTTGCCGATCGAAAGGTCAGCGGTTCGAATCCCTGCGGCGGGGTGCGCTCCCGCTGCTCGGTCCCAGCGCCTGCCAACCTAGCAGTTCGAAAGCACCTCCGGGTGCAAGTAGATAAATAGGGACCGCTTACCAGCGGGAAGGTAAACGGCGTTTCCGTGTGCAGCTCTGGCTCGCCAGATGCAGCTTTGTCACGCTGGCCACGTGACCCGGAAGTGTCTCCAGACAGCGCTGGCCCCTGGCCTCTTAAGTGAGATGGGCGCACAACCCCAGAGTCTGTCAAGACTGGTCCGTACGGGCAGGGGTACCTTTACCTTTACCTTTTGGTTTACTAGTTGACTCTTTTAGACTACTGATGGTGTGGCAGGTAAAGCGAATGGTGTAAAAAGACAAAATGTGCTCTTGTATGAAAGAGTTTCTGTTAGCACATTGGCTTTTACTGTAATGTGGGGGATATTTCAATTCCATGTAATCAGAAGTGAAACTAATGTGGACGCAACCAATTCATCATGCCAGCATCTATGGCTATTTTTACTGATCACATTTTCTACAATAAGAGGAAATTTGAATTAAATGTAAAAGAAAGAAGAGGGTTGGCATTTTGATGGCAATGGCATCATGAGGATGACATGAAAAACTTGTATGCATGAATAGCACCAATTCCACAAAAAATCTCTGTGCAGAAGCGCCTTTTGTATGTAATATCACAGAAACCCATGAAAGGCTTTCATTTATTCCAAAAACAAATTATTATTTATAAAACCCACAAATGTAAGTATCCCAGGCATAACATTTCAGTTTGCATCTTAAAGAGAAATTGTTTGCTTAAATTAAAACAGTAGGAATATTAATAACTTTGACTACCAGCTATGATTCTGCATCTGCTGAAGGTTAATAGCTGGTATCTTGATTTCTGCTGCACATATTGCCTTACCTATAAAGGGAGAAGTGACCACTCACAGCTGAACAGTTTAAAAGCTCTTGCTGAGTTTTGTTTTTTTCTGTGATGTTTGAGAGAGGCAAGACAAGCATCTTTAAATAATTATTTAAAAGTAATAAGGTTGCTCCCCCTTCTACCTCTAACCCCATGATTTTACATTGTGAAATTAACCAGCAGGCTAGTAAATTTTCTCCGTGGCAGGCTAATTAATTCTATTAAAAGGTTCAATGACATTTAGAATGCTTTAAAATTCTGCTTGTCAGTTATTATTCTGTGCCTAACTTGGAAACAAAGGTGGTTAGGGAAAAGGTAAATATTATGAATGGGAAATATAAGATCTTAACAACCATGGGAAATGATTGTTACTGAACTTTATTTAAAATCTACAATGCATTCAGATCCAGAGTTGCATACACGGTACATATATCTACTCCGTGGAAAAGACCCTGATGTTGGGAAAGATGGAGGGCACAAGGAGAAGGGGACGACAGAGGACGAGATGGTTGGACAGTGTTCTCGGAGCTACCAGCATGAGTTTGACTAAACTGCGGGAGGCAGTGGAAGACAGGAGTGCCTGGCGTGCTCTGGTCCATGGGGTCACGAAGAGTTGGACACGACTAAACGACTCAACAACAATAACATATATCTAGTGCCTTTGTGAACAGGGTTTCCCATTTACTTCAATGAAGGGAACAGTTCTGCTCATGCATCCTTTAAAATGGAAGAAGCCACCTTTCTATTAAGGTGAATCACAGAATTGTAGAATTGGGAGGTGCCCTGAGAGTCATCGCGTCCAATTCCCTGCAACGCAGGAATCTCAGCTAAAGCATCCATGACAGATAGCCAGACAACCTCTGCTTAGAAACCTTCAATGAAAGAGAGAGTCCGCCACCTTTTGAGGGAGTCCATTCCACTGCTGAATGGCTGTTACTGTCAGAAAAATTTGGACTGAGCTTCTAGGAATGCATACATTGGTCAGACCAAAACTCACCTAGGTGTGAATGTTAATGTTAATGTCAAAGTTTATGTTTAGTTTAATCAGAGTGTGAGATGTTCGCAGTGCAGATTTTTGCCCCCTCCCCGGCAAAATTTGTAGATCCAGCACGGCTTACTCCTGCCTTTGTCACTCAAACGACACACATACAGCCTCTCTCCCCCGGCCCCCATATTTTGGGTGAGTTGCAAGCCACCTCCACCTGACCTTTGGCAAGTCTCACCTCCCACTGCAGAGTTGCGATAAGAGAAAGTATCTTGCAACCATCCTGTAATGGAATGGGCTGTTCCATTTCAGGCCAGAGGTGGGGCTACTTCAATGACCCCATCGGTCCTCCTCTCAGGCCTCACCAAACATTTCATTGCATATGAAAGTCTCATGCTCCATTGACCTGCATGCAGATCAGTTACACTTTTAAGCACTAGAATCCCCAAAAAATATCCTAAAAAGAGGATTAGATAATTATCTTTATCCTAAAAATATTTTTGTGCACATGAAATAAGACCCAGTTTAGAACAGAGACTCTTGTCTTTTATGATAACTTTTATCTTTCCACCCCCACAGTTACCTGAGCCCAGACTGCAACATTTGGCTGCAGGGCCCCTGCCTGAATTCACTAAGGTGAGATTATTGCAGCAAAGCCTAACACATTTAGAAACTGGATTCCAAAGCAGCTGCTAAAACCTCATTTTTACGTTTAATCTTAGTGAGCCGTCCTTCTTACACTGTCAGTTTGGTTAGGATATCTCAGCTACACCTCACAATATGTCGAAAGGAAATAGATGCATGCTGTGAGGAGCTGGTAATTTTATTGGGTTCCTCTACCTTTAAAAATCTGTTACTAGGACAAGTCTGGTTTCTGGACTCCTTTTTTGTAGGGAAATTGAGGCAAACGTTTTTATGTGGCCCTATGGTGTCTGCTCACAACAAGAAGAATTTATATACATAAGGATAATTAGCACAGTATTGCGCCCATTAGGATAAAATAACCGTCAGCAAGGACAAAAAGCAGATCAGCACCATGCATTCAGCCTAAGTGCCGCACATAAAAATACTTGCTAACTGCATTACACAAGACGGCAGCAGGAAAATAAACTTACTATAAAAACAACTTTGCATATATACCGGTATACACACACACACACACACACACACACACACACACAGTTTATATCTAAAATTTCACTATTTTTTCATACCTGCATTTCCCGCCCCCTTCCCCCCCAAAACAGTGTGAACAATGTATTGATAGAACAAGATTTAAGGAAGCCTGATAGTTAATTTGAGAGTATATAAAGCTGTGGGCATTTGTAGTTCTTAAGTCTAAATAGTCCTCTAAATTAAGAAAGCTTTAACTAGCAGAAATTCTGCTCACATGAGAGACTGGCAGCTTCCAAAAAGCAAATATTCTAAGTAATTACTCCCACAAAATAATAATTTTACTACATTAATTTCCTTCCTTTCCTCCAAGAAGCTCAAAATAGTGTACAGTGAGTGGTACCTCAGTTTTCGAATGTAATCCGTTCCGGAAGACGGTTTGAATTCTGAAATGTTCGAAAACTGAAAACTAAACAGCCGACAGCTAGGCCTCAGGATCTTGCACTCAGCGGAAGCTGCGTGGCATGTTCGACTTCCGAGGCGTGTTTGAAAACCGAAGCACTTACTTCTGGGTTTACGGAGTTCATAAACTGAAATGTTCATCAACGGAGACGTTTGAAAACCGAGGTACCACTGTATATGGTTCTCCCCCTCCACATTTTATCCTCACAATAACCCTGTGAGGTAGGTTAGGCTGAGAGTTGGTGACTGGACCAAGATCACCCAGGGAGCTTCTCTCTGGTCTCTTAGGTGAGGTCCAGGTCCGACACTCCAAACACCATGCCATTTTGGCTATCAAATTACCTATTTTATATACCAGAATTACAGTACTATCTGGTACTGAAGACAAACATAGATTTTTTTTTTAATTGTTGCCATGGGATAAATCCTACATTGATAAAAAAATTAACAGATCCAGCCTCTTTATTTCAGATGCATAAGCTCCTCAAAAAGCTCCTTCTACTATTTGACTGTCATGCAAAAATGCTGTAAGATTAATGAGGCAGAAAAGCAGTCTGGGTATAAAAGTGGGCTTAGAAGGTTAGGAAAGCTCAACTGCTGCATGAAGTCATGAGCAAAAGACTCGGGCAACTCATGTTAACCTAACCACATCAGGCTTGGTGCCCGTAGGCAGATTCACAAAAACCATATGCTGCAAATTATCCAGAACAAAGGAAATAACGTTTAAAGGAAATTGTTTCCCAACTTCTGAGTTGTATATTAGAGCTTGCTCCGTATTATATGGACAACACACACACACACACACACACACACACACACACAGAGAGAGAGAAGTTATATACTATAAAAGTGACATAGTTTTTAACTTCTGCATACAGTAATCTGTTACCAAAACCAGCAGCTCCTTATCAATCATATTCATGCAATACAGCTGTTGAATGATTTTCTCATGTGTCTTCCATAACCAGCAAAATCACAAATTATCCAGGGCTTTTTCATATGCCAGAGAAAATATTCTCAGTACAAAATTCACTCAATAGTTTCACTAAACAGGGTAGAACTGAGATGCATATATGTCTTCACGGCTGCCAGTTTTCCTGACCTTGTAACTGGATAGATATTTGACATGAGGCAAAGAATAAACTTTGCATGAACTTATTACAAGAAAAGTTGAAAAGTACTTTACCATTCCCCCCCACAAATTGCTAAGGAGATGACCTCTCTAGAACTTTGAATGCATATATAATTTGGTGGTACTGTGAAATTATTGTTGTTATTATGTTAAACTCTTACATTGGCTAGGCAGCAAAGGGCATGAATTTGCATGTATGAAACCCCAGAATCAAGTTTGGTCTCCCAATAAAAGACTTTGGGACGCAGTCATGAAAATCCTTTGCTTGAGATCACGGAATGTTTCTGACAGAACTCACAATACTGGGCTAAATGGGTCACTGACGACACTTAGTGAAAAGCACCTTCTTATATTAAAAATATTGCTTTGCCAACTAATGTGAAGGCAGGCTTCAAAATGTGGCTTTCTGTTTCGCCTTCTTAAAAAGCTTATTGAATTACTTGAACCATGGCACATCAAAGGGTGGTTGCAAGATGATGGGCTGTGGAAAGAGGGTTGTAGCTAAGGCTTTGAGGAAAGTTATTGTTTGCAGGACGTTATGTATGCCTTTAACGTAGAAGAAACTGCTTGAAGAACCTTCCACTCAATTTGGGGGTGTGGGAGTCTCTCAAAGATCCATTCTCACTAGGAACAAAAATCAGCAAAGCTCTTGGGTAATCTGCAGCTAACAGAGCCTTATTTAAACAGCAAAGAGTGCTATGGAAAAGTTGTGCCTGGGCCAAATTACAGGGAAATGATTCGCTGTGCACCCTCACCAACGCCATCAGTATAAAATGTAATTAAGGCTTTGGCTGAGATCACACCATACATTTAAAGCACATTTCCCCATACAAAGAATCACTAGAACTGTAGTTTACCCTGCACAGAGCTACAATTCCCAGCATATACTTTAAGTGTATGGTGTGTGTATGCAGCCTCGGTCAGCAATGTGCTGTTTTGTGCTGTAGCTGCACAGCAGCTGTGCTGGAAGGAAGAAGCCTGGCGAAGCTTCTGCTGACATTCATACACTACGAAGGAGGTGAAAGTTCCAATAGCCTGGGTCTCAAATGAACTTCCGTGGGAGTGAATGATGGGGTACCTAATAAAGAAAGGATCCTGACAAACCCCTGATGTTCCACGCTGTCCTTGGAATGAGCACTTATTAAAAATTTGCAAATACTTCTAAGCAGCATTTTGGGATTTCCTATAGGTATCAATTATTTTCCAAGAAGGGGGCCTACAAGGTCATTCTGTATGTCAACAAAGATATATAAGTAGTGAAAAGCACTTTGATTCCAGTCAATAATGGTGTTGAGGAGACAGAGGTCTGGGAATGCCCAGCTTAGAAAGAAGCAATGACATGCTAATATATATTTGCTTTTTATGAGACACATCCCCTATTTTAATCTGGCACAGAAAGGTTTTGATTTTTGTCCAACGGAGAGCTCGAACTACACCACAAGGCAACAAAACCATTCTCTGTGCTTAATATTGTTGTCTTTTGTCCAGCAACGATAGCGCTGTTCTACCTTTTTCAGGAATAGAAAATGTCACCCTCTCCTAAGAAACATCTGTGGATGATTCCTCCTGCAAATGTGGCGGTCCTCAATTTGTTGGCTAGTAATCAAATGCAAACCAAACCATATGTGTGCCAGATGTACAGAGCTACACATACTGCCTTCGCTAGACAACATGAAAACTGCCAAGTATGTCAGTTACTGGGCTTAGACACAACTGAAGGTGGAAATCTCTCAAGGCAAAAATCCTACACCACCGTGAGATACCATTACATTGTCTTCCTGTTGCTTCTCTTTTATCTTCTCCCTAGTTTTGCATGGACATCTGCGGATGCGTTAGGTTTTCTGAGCAGAAAGAGTGTCTCGTTGATGCAAGCTCACAGGTTATTTAAAAATAATTTCTTCAGGCACTATGGCTTGGATCCAGACATGTCTTTGCAGAAGTTCCCCATTCTGTTGCAGCCCCCCTCCCTGTTCCAGTCCCATCACACTCTGTACTAAATGTTCCCTCAGTCTTCAGGGGCAGCAGCTGAGTCATGAACCAGGAGAACCCCGGTTGCGTGAGTAGAATTCCAACCATCTATCTCTGGACCCAACCTTTCATTCAAATTTTATTTTACTGTCATCAGTTGACGACATTGGAATTACATACAGTAACAGCTTATCTCTGCATTTGGGGAGGGGTTGTGGGTCAGTGGTCCTATGAAACAATATGCTGGGACAGGTGCATGCACACCTGACCTTGCTGTCACTACCTTGACTCACTCTACATCTATCCTAACACATGCCAGCAGCAGGGGATACAATTGTCTCTGTCTCACCTCTCATGAGCAGACATTGGCTGACAAGACTGGAGATGATGATGATGATGATGGTGATGTTTGTTCCTATGCTCTGGTAAGATGTAATCCCATCCCTCCCAGTCCTAGCACACCAAGAACTACTGAAATTACATCTTAAAATCAGAAAACTCAAAAATTTAATTTGTTGATTGGCCAATGAGCTTGCTGCTTTGCTGCTCCTTCGTAGTACGGAATACAGTGGTGCCCCGCAAGACGAACGCCTCGCAAGACGAAAAACCCGCTAGACGAAAGGGTTTTCCGTTTTGGAGGCGCTTCGCAAAACGAATTTCCCTATGGGGTTGCTTCACAAGACGAAAAAATCTTGCATCCCCCGGCAGGTTTTTTTTGCTTTTTTTGCCCTTTTCCTAAGCCGCTAAGCCGCTTATCAGCTGTTCCGCTGATAAGCCGCTTAACAGCTGATCGCTGGAAGCCGCTTGACAGCTCTAGCACTAATCCGCTAAGCTGTCAATGGGCTTGCTTCGCAAGACGAAAAAACCGCTAGACGAAGAGAATCGCGGAACGGATTCTTTTCGTCTAGCGAGGCACCACTTTACTGCAAGAGGGTTGAAACTAGGCATCTCTACAAGACAGCCACTTTAGGTGTAACACAGCCAATTCCTAGGACAGGAGTGCCCACTTTCTCTCAAGCAAGCAATTATACAAATGTGTGAAATAATTTACATCTTTCTTATGAGAAAAGGCTAGGCATGTTTAGGAATTTAAGAAAAATGGCAACTAAGGCAGATATTTATAGTGTTATGCATGGTGCAGTGGTACCTCAGGTTAAGTACTTAATTCGTTCCAGAGGTCCGTTCTTAACCTGAAACTGTTCTTCACCTGAAGCACCACTTTAGCTAATGGGGCCTCCCGCTGCCGCCAGAGCACGATTTCTGTTCTCATCCTGAAGCAAAGTTCTTAACCCGAGGTACTATTTCTGGGTTAGTGGAGTCTGTAACCTGAAGCGTATGTAACCTGAAGCGTATGTAACCTGAAGCGTATGTAACCCGAGGTACCACTGTATAGGGGTCCTCGTGGGGCAGCAATAAAACTGCTATGGTTTCAGATTGGATGGGGGAACAGCATGTTGAGATTCTTTCATTGCAAGGCGGATGGACCAGATGATCCCTAGGATGTCTCCCAATGCTACAATTTTATGATTCTATGTATAGGAAATGTCAGAATAGACAGCATTAGTCTCCTTTTCTCATAGCACTACAATTTGAGACCCCTTAATGGAACTGATTGGCAGTGGACTGAGAACATACAAAAAAATCCCACCCCATACTTCTTCATACATAATCAGTTTGTGAAATTCATTGCTGTAGGATCAATGATCACTAGCTTAGATTTTAAAGTGGACTAGAGGAGTAAGTGGCAGATATGGTGCAGCAACAGCTGAATGCTAGGGCTGCCAAATGGAACTTCCAATTCAGAGCCAGTGTGCCTATGAATTCCAATTGCAGGGGTGGGAAGCAAGCAGAAGGAAAAGTTATTGCTTATTTCATGTTTCCTGGAAGAATCTGGCTGGTCCCTGTGCAAAACATGATGCTGAACAAGAGGGATGCACAGCTATAGAATGTAAAATATGCACCTGAAGGTTATTTTATTATTATTAACTTACTTCTGAAAACATCTCCATGCACAAGGTTCCTTTCAAGATGCAAGCAACACTCACCTTGTTGTATGTCCTTCATCTCCAAATGTAAACTGGAAATCAAAATTCCTACAGTCTGAGATCTCTTTCCATCCAACAGTTTGATAATCTGGAAATAAAAATAGTTGGTCATACTTAAATGTCCAATAAATGTGAAATGCAAAGCAAGCCAACATTTTTTAAAAAGTGACTTATATGTGACTTCCTTTCCCCATCATCTTTCATGGTATTTTCTTTTTTAAAAACTGTATGCCAGGGATAGATGATAATATAAAAAGTCACATTGCTGTGAGGGAGGAAAGCTTACACACAGTTCTGTGAATCCAACAGTAATGAGAGCTTTACAAGCATTATTGAAATCCAGCAAATAAGTGTAACCTAGAATTATTTCTAATTCATTTTTATGGCACTATGTATCTGCCTACAGAACGGGAAAATAAAATCTATGTATACTTTCCAAGAAAAAAAATTCACCTTTACCTGCCACCAAATTTAAGGGTGTGTGCGTAACTCTTCCACTTAGATTTCTGACTTGGATTAGGGTTGACCCAATACATTATGTTGCTTCAGAGTGAAAGACAAAATGGCACCTCCTCCTGTTTCACATACAGAAAGCAACTATGTTGGCAGTTGAATCTTACTTTGATGTTGGCAAAAGGACAGTGTCCTCTGCTACAGCTAAGGGTGGCTAGCTCTCTTAGGAGGCACAGGGGATGTTGTGTGGCACACATAATTCTGCTCTTTGACACTTAGCCAACATCTCTCACCTCCCACCATCTGCTGCCTGAGACGAATGCCTCACTCTGCATAATGGTAGGGCTGGCCCTGACAGATTCAGATGTGCAGGGCCTATACTGTTAAGATTCCTGCTCCGTGATTGCAGTCATGGGATTGTTGTCTATCACATGATGGTGTATGTTTTCACTCCACTGAGTGGGAAGTGACAGAGAGAGGATGTTCGTGTTCCGGTGTTCCGTAAAGTGGGACTATTCTCCTTTGTTCTTTCTCTTTGCTGTCTGATGCTAGAGAGAGAAGGAGCCATGTTGCAGTGCCCCGTGTGTGTTTATATGTAAATAAAGTAGATTAGTCAAAATGCTGAGTTGCTGAGGACTGTTATGCATGCTGCAAAGACTCTGAGGATCCCTAAGTGTGCCGGTGTCTGTTGGCATCAGTCACTGTGATGTTTGGGCAGAAGAAAGCTTTTGAAGCTCCCAAACAATAGACCAGGAGGGAGAGAACATATCAGTCGGGTATGTGTCTCTGCCAGGGTCCTACTCAAGAGTAGGATGGGCTTCTGACATATACCTGTCTATGTAGAAATAAATGTTGTTGAATTCAACGAGACATACACTCAGGTAAGTGTGTATAGGACAGCAGTCTAAATTAGTTTAATTTCAGTTCCCTTAACTGCTCCTACAGATTTCAACAGGACTTAAAAGTTGAACCAACTTAGTCTGTACCCAATGCCAATGGGATTTAAATCTACTTAACTTTGGCTGTAACGTGCCCAGTTTCAATTCTTAGAATAAAAGTATGATGGATGCTCAGATATTTTCTGAACTCATGTCTACAAAATAATGGGTGCATAGTTTTTGGTCTCCATTCACTATTTTTTTAAACAACAAAACAATTTTTAATAACAAAAAATTTGAGGGACGGAAGAAAATTTACCATAGAGTAAATCTACAAGTCAAATAGAAGTTTGTCACAGACATTTCTGAAGTTATAAATGCTATTTGATGAACTTGGCAGCAGATTAAATTCTAATAGGGATAATTAAAGGCTTAAGTAGAGTGCAATTTGTATAGCATTCACTGACCTCCAGGCTGACCCTTTTCAGAGGAAAATTCATAGGCTGTCATAAACCCCATTAGGCATGCCTAGTTTGAGGCAAAACCTTTCCAGACGACACCTCATACCGGCAATATTACATCTGAAACTACTACATTTGTAGGTACGCTCTAAAGATCAGGTTAGCTCGCACAACTTTCCTACTCCAGTATCTTATTTTAAACTGAAAATGCCTTTAATATTACATAATTTAAAACTATTAGAGAGAGGTTCACTTCAGAACAAAACAAGCTTTATATTTATAGCCTTTTATGGGAAGAAAGTACATATGGTCACAATTATAAATGCCAAACTAGACTCTGGCTACCTGAAATAGTCTGAGCAAAATGATCAAAAATCCTGTAGGGCTGAAATTTGTCACACTGGATAACAAAATTGTTAAGTCAAGAGAATAAAGGCCTACCTAGGGCACACTGGCTTTCTGTTAGCCTTGAGTAGTAGCTGAACTCTTACTGGGAAGTAAAGAGCAGTACAGTGACTGACTGGCAGGCAGATGAGCGCTGTTGTCCCAACATGCTATTTGCTGTTGAATCAAGGGGCATACTGCCTTTGATACTGGAGGTAGTGCAGAGTATCTTACCCTCCATAGCCTTATCCCCCTTTAAAGACATCTAAGTTGCCATCTATCACAAATGCTGCATTCAGTAATGGAGTTTATTGCATTAGTTTTACTGATTATAATGCTGGCGCTTCTTGTCCTGATTTTAATGTTCCTTTTACAGCTCAGTATTTTTGAATGTGATGGAACAGCTTTTTTAATAAGACATTCCACCACGTGTCAGGCTAAAATTTAAACAGCAGGAAATAACTTTACAACAGGTTACCACCCCCAATTTTTGTTACTTGAAATTGCAATGCAAAACCGCTCTCGTGGTATTCTGTGTTAACGGGATCGCAAAACAGATCCACCCCCCCACACACAAACAACTGACATAGAAATTAGTTCTAGGCCTCTCTACCTGATTTCCAAAAGTGGCTTTTACGTCATGTGAGAGATCACATAAAACGTAGACGCTATCAGGTAAGTAAACATTGGGAAAACAGTGCAGTCTTGACTGCAGTCTAAGTGGTAGAGAATTCAATAATAATAATAATAATAATAATAATAATAATAATAATAATAATAATTTTTTATTTATACCCTGCACATCTGGCTGGGTTTCCCTAGCCACTCTGGGTGGCTCCCAGGAGAATTAAAAGCACAATATGTGTGGTACGTCCTTTCATATGCCCCAAATCTTCCAACATTCCGTTTCACTGAATGATGCCATCTACTGCTATTATAGAAAAAAAATATCTCTGTCGTCTTTCTCTACACCATGCCTCATTTTTTATACCTCTGTGATCTCCCTCCTTCTCTCCTCTGTAACCACCAAGCTGAATGCAGCCCACCAGGCATGTGCATTGCTTGCCTGGAACTGCAGAAAAAGTGATTTGTCAAGCACCTTGCAAGCCCTAATGCACTGACTGCTGAGAAGCAGCTTTTATCTTGGTGGATCAGAGATTCAGTGGGTATGCACTAAATTAAGGTTTGGAAAGACCAGATTGTTCCATCTGGCCCCAGCTAGTGAAAGATGCTTCGAGCTCCCAGAAGTACGCACTTTGCGCACAGATGACAGTAGTATGTAAGCAACCAACTTCCTAGCTGTTGCCAGTTGATGATAACGATACGCCAGCTGGCAGGATACGCCTAAGCAACAGACATGGCAGCAAACTGTCTGCCTCTTCTCTGGTTACTAAATATACCAAGGAAATAGATGCAGTATCTCCAGAGCCTGCGACAAGAATGTAAATGCTGCAATCCCATGCTTCATCTTTCCCTTGTATAAACACGGGGATTGTCACAGCCAGTGCAAGCCTTGGTCATGTTAGAACTAAAAGTAAAAATTCAAAAATAACATCCCTCCTTCCGAACCATGCTGCAAGCCGATGCTCACAGGAGCAGGAATTAGGAAAATGGTGCTCCCTCCGAAATCCACCACCTGCAGCAAAAGCTTACGCTCACTATGTAAGACCAGTCTGTAGCAGAATTTCACTGGGTCAGCATGTCAGACACTCAAAAACTACCCGGAGAAAGAGTTCTTCTCTGAAAGTAAAGGACAATTCACACATATCTTGGTTTTTTTAATGATTATCAAGCTTGTTTACCTGGGCTCAGAATATGCTTGCAGTGAACAGGTCCTGCGAGTGATCAGCTACGACCAGATATTGTGATTTTGGAACTCTAACATGTAGTCAGTAGAGAGAAGAATAACCACTCACGGCACAACAACAGGGGTGCAATTACCAGGGGTACAAAAGGATACAGGCCGTTTGACAAGCTACTCACTTGTATGAGTTCACAGTGAGTATATTTTGAATCAGGATTGAAAGGATGGGATCACAAGCACGCACATTGCATGAAATGGCCCATTACTAATTCCAAATAAGTCAGTGAGCAATATATTTAGGAATGGGACCTTTACAAAATAAATAATACTTATAATACCATATTATTATTAGTCTTAATGGTCTTAATGTTGTGTAAATATATTTAGGATTGGCAGCATTCTTATAACATTCTGACCCAGGATGGTGTAACACTGAATTATGAAGCCATCTTTTCAAGAATCGTGGAACGTTGTAATTGTTATTATCATTATCTCACAATTACAAAATAGGCAAAAACATAAAAAACCCTGATGACAGATATATCCTCTTTTTAAAACCACTCTCATTCAAAAATATTGACACTCATCGTAAATGAGAACATGTGCTAATAATTACTTGAAATGAGCTAGAGATAATGGACAACAGAAAAGCCATTATCTTCAGTGGGTTTCTTTTTCTGACTTTGATATGATAATCATAGCACTAAAGAGCCAAAGGTGATTGATGGAGTCTTATTTAGATCATGCAGATGACACAAATTATGTGACATTTACCCCTTGACTTTGTAGGAAGAAAATATAACGGCATCGAATGTTAGCATCCACAAGAATCATTAATATCCAGTAGATATAGAAAAAAATAATAATACTGTGAATATTCAAATGTAAAAATCCTACTCTGTATACATTTTTCATTCCACACATGGGACAGCCATCAAGTTTGCTACAAATACAATGGCATTAACCCCTATGCCTCTTGCCACAAAGCGTGAACGACAGGCATGTTTATTAAAGCATGCATCTGGGAGCCCTGATTGGCTACAGCTCCACAACGTGTTATATAAGTGTTTGTGGTTGTATGCCTATTATTCACTTTTATGTGAGTATGTGGTGGCAAATATCAGTACAGTATCAGTGCACCTTGGCAACACGATAGTTGTGTAAAGAAAGGGTAAAAGGGTGGGGGGGTAAAGGACCCCTGGACGATTAAGACCAGTCAAAGGCGACTATGTGGTGCGGCGCTCATCTTTCTTTCAGGCCGAGGGAGCAGGTGTTTGTCCACAGACAGCTGTCCAGGTCATGTGGCTAGCATGACTAAACCGCTTCTGGTGCAACAGAACACCATGATGACTGCCAGAGCGCACGGAAACGCCGTTTACCTTCCCGCCGCAGCAGTACCTATTTATCTACTTGCACTGGCGTGCTTTCGAACTGCTAGATTGCAGGAGCTGGGACAGAGCAATGGGAGCTCACCACCATCATGCAGATTTGAACCGGTGACCTTCCAATCGGCAAATCTGAGAAGCTCAGTGGTTTAGACCACAGTACCACCCACATTCCAGATTCTAGGACCCCATTCTATGATGCCTGATCATTAACTGAACTTCAAAGTGTACAGACATATTTATTTAATGCTTTCAAGAAGAGAATTTTCCCAAAGTGGCTTAATATTTGCATATATACTCTGATGTGAACTAGGCTCTTTGGGTGTGGGTAGAATCAACAAACTGGACCATAAAGAAGGCTGATCGCCGAAGAATTGATGCTTTTGAATTATGGTGCTGGAGGAGACTCTTGAGAGTCCCATGGACTGCAAGAAGATCAAACGTATCCATTCTGAAGGAAATCAGCCCTGAGTGCTCACTGGAAGGACAGATCGTAAAACTGAGGCTCCAATACTTTGGCCACCTCATGAGAAGAGAAGACTCCCTGGAAAAGACCCTGATGTTGGGAAAGATTGAGGGCACAAGGAGAAGGGGACAACAGAGGACGAGATGGTTGGATAGTGTCTTCGAAGCTACAAACATGAGTCTGACCAAACTGCGGGAGGCAGTGGAAGACGCCAGGAGTGCCTGGCGTGCTCTGGTCCACGGGGTCACGAAGAGTCAGACACGACTGAACGACTAAACCAACAACAACAAGAATCAACAAAACAGATCTCCATGCATTCAGACACTCAAGTTGGGTATCAATGAGAAATGAAGTCTATTAGCATGGAGAAGAAAAGGTGTCTGCTCTGCCCTGTTACCGTGCTCTTTCTGTATCGCCCCAGCCAGCAGCGGCCTTTGTGGAGCCGCAAGGTCACCCTTCTGACACCATTGTTGCTGTAGCTTACCTGGATAGGATTCGGGTAGGGAAAGATGGTGGATAGGTCAGGGCTGCACAATGACACTGGTGGAGCAGGCCAGTGTGCCCACACAATCTCATCCTCGCTGCTGCCCTCTCCTGCACCAGCCCCATCAAATTAAGCTGCAGTGACATTATTGTAGGGAGGATGGCTCCCCACCAGCACACAGATTGCTCCTGGCCCCAGCTGAACATGAATTGGGGTCTAGGCTTGTGTGTGGTGCTAATGGTTATGCTCCGTTTTAATGGAGTTCTCAAGCCATTAATAAGAATGTGACAGAATTCCAGTATGAATTTTAGACACAGCCATACTTAAGCACTTCATACTATTATCAAACCTTCAAAGCAAGTCTGAAGACAATTCAATCCCAGGTGTGGGCAATCACTGAAAAGAAAAATCTCAGCCTAAACAATGACAGATTGGGGCCACCACATATAAGATCTGTCATTTGAAGATCCTTTTGTATTTCATTGTTCTTGTTGTATTACTGAAACCTAAAATGCATATAAGAAAGATACTCAATAAAAACTTAGATTATTATTATCTAAAAAGATTAAGTTAAGGTTGCAATGCAGTGATACCTTTTTGGCTTTTGTTTTCTTTTCATAGGACTCTGCTAATGGCTTTTTCTTTTCCTGAGCTGTTTCTTTGGAGAATAAGTATTCAAATTCACTGGCATCACATATGTCAGGCTCTTCCAAAGAATCCCACAGAGTTGGTGCCGTGTTTTGACTAAAATTGGAAAAAGGCAAAATAAAATTACCACAATGTCTCTTTCAAAGTTACTTACTTACTTTACCACATATTTAAAACTCCATCAATATTTAGTACATCTGCCTTTGGACTGGCCTACTATTTAGAAAGAAGTTCCATACCCAAATCTTTATACTGCTCAATACACTGTTTTGTAATCCTATCTTCTCCTACCTGGAACCTTCCAGATGTTGCTGGACTGCAACTCCCATCAACCCTGACTGATTGCTATGGTGTCTGGGGCTGATGGGAGTTGGAGTCCAACGACATCTAGAAGCCATCAAACGGGGGAAGGTTAGCATATTCAATGTGTTTTCCTCACCGCCGCATAGATTGTGTAGCTTTTCAACACACAGATTGTATATTACTTATTATTTTAAATTATTTGCATGGACTCAAGATTGCAGGTGATCTGACAAGTATTCTGAACATATACAAAATAATGGGGAGGGGATTCTAGGCAGAATGCAAGCACAACCTAGCCAAATATTGACAGTATCTTCCATATTCGCTTCTTCATATTAATACTACAGTTAGTATTACCACTGAATGGTGAGATCTATAATTTAAAAAACAATCTCATTTTAATGTTTCAATCTCTGCTTTGAGAATCTTTAGTAACAAAAGAGATTAGATTGCTTTTCTTTGGCAACTACCGATTCTTAATAAGAAAATTATCTCTTGGTTTTATTAGTAGCAGCTGGTCTTTTCCCTCCAGCAGGTGTCACTCACATGACATTTCATTCCTACTTGTCATTTCATATCAAGTCTCACCTTTTGCCCCCGCTAAACTCCCATTAAAAATAAAAAATCAAGGCTCACAGAATAAGGAATATTCAGAAATGAAAGTATCAGATCTGGACACATCTTCTACAGTGCAAACAGATTTGAGTAAACCTTATAACTAAAAACACAAATGAAGTAAATGTTATAAATGCTACTTTTAATCTAGTACCACATTTAGTTAAAGAATGGTGCTTGGGCTGTATCAACTGATTTGCTGACGGAGATATACTCTTAACCAACTTCCACAACAGATAGAAAACAGAAATTTGGTAACGGGGAAAAGACATTTTTAATGTCTCTCCCTCAACATTTGGGCACATAAACCTGGTTCAGACATCTTAATCTGATCCTGGCTTCCTATCTAGGTTTGTCAGCAGTGATCAACCCACGCTTTCTCAGTTTGGATACCCTTCCTTCCTTCCTTGGAGGTTTTTAAGCAGATGTCGGATGGCCATTTGTACTGGATGCCTTAGCTGAGATTCCAGCATTGCAGGGGGTTGGACTAGATGACCCTTGGTCCCCTTCCAACTCTAGGATCCTATGAAAAAATAGCGGTAGCCAGGACAGAAACACTAAAGCCAGACATACACAGGGAGGAGGGAAGGGGAGTAGAGAGCTCATGCGTACAGAAAAAAAGAAGTTCCAAATAAGGATATGGTGTTATTGTTGTTTGTTATTTGATCTCTATGAATTCATAGTCCACTCTTTTGTCTTCATCAAGCTAAGCAAAGAATAATAATAAGAAAAAATAATAATAGAGAGAAAGTGGGCAGGCAAGGACAGGAGAGCTGCCTGTCTAGGGTGAGTGGGAGGACATTTCATCACAAACTTAGGGGCAATACAACGGTTATCACTGCACTTTAGAATGCTGACCCTACACATCAACTTACATATAAGGCATTCCTTCATATAAATTCTAGGAATTTTACTATGCAGTAATCAGTACTTGCTGGAGAGATGTATTTCCAGGCAAGTAAAATTATGTCGCTTACCGACTTGCGCTTAGATTGTGCTTAGCTAATTAGTAAAAGTTATGTCACTTAGGTTCCTGCTAGCTCGGTGGGGCTTTCTTCTCCTCCTTCCCACTGTGCCTCACTCAAATCTACTCTGGAGTGACAGGTGAGCCCCCTGAACAGAGCTTGGGAGGGACAGGGGGGACTGTTCGGGCAAGCAGAAATGCTTGTGCTGATTGAACAATAAGTGTGTGACACTGAATTCCTCCCTGGGACTGCAATCCTGTGCAAATCAGTGGGGATTATTGCTGAGAAGCATGCACAGGATTGTAAAGCCCTGGCTTTTGATGATGCCACTAAGACCAGATCCCTTTCTAGGGAAATGTGAGGTGTGTTGTTCTAGCCTAGAGAAACATAACATTTCTCTTTCTAAACAAAGTGCAGGAGCTAGAACCAAAGGTTGGTGGGCGGGGGGTTGACTAGGACTGATCACACATCCACTGTTGGGGATACGTGTGCTGCCTTGCTCCCATGACAGCCAGTGCATGTGACACTGGCATGCCTGTAATGTGCGCGCATCATACTGGCATGCCCATGGCATGCTGACGTCACTCGCACACATTGCTGGTGCATGCTGTGTGCCACATGCTGTGTGCAATCCACACCATCACATCACAGGAGAGTGCCGACCTGACACAAACATGCCCCATGGCATGCGCACATGGCCAAATGGAATCGGGGGGGGGGCAGCCCCTTCATTTAAAATTTGTGGGTGCTCAGGAACCCAGGGCTCTCCATAGTCGGTGTTTGGGGCTATGTTTGGGGCTATCTGCTGCCACTGCACAGGTATTAGGCCTACAATGTGGTTCATACAGAAGCAGGCTAAAGTTGACTATCTCAACTCCACTAGTTCTTTGTATGTACCACTAAGCTGCATTTAATTGGCATGGCAGGAAGAGCAGTCAAGCATCTGAGCTGCAGTGATATAGGCTACTGGAAAGCCAATGGCCTTCCGCTGTGTCTCAGGCCCTTAAGGATTATCATATGAGCTAATCTGACGGCAGAGTATCTCCAGGACCAGGTTCTTTGTAACTCATGCCTCTAGCAGTACTAAAAATACTGCATGTCAAGTCATATTACTCTATTTGTGTGTGCCACAGGGCATAGTTCTGAACAAGAATGTTAGACAGATGATGGAACTTTTGAAAAAGGCTACTCCCTAGCAGTAAACCATCCTATTTTTTTTAAATCTACATTTCAAAACCTGAGTTGAGTATTTTTTTATATTTCTGCAATGTAATCTCCTTTTGCTTTAGTTGATCTTGAAATACTGCACATAGGTTTCCACTATTAAATAAGAGGGAAGCATAACTTTACCTGCTGTCTTGTATTTGTATTCTGGTCCAATAAAGTGGCTTCATAGGACAGGCAGGTTCGATGGCAGGCTTTCGAGGACCTTGGCTTGATGACAATGTGCTGCTGAAAAGGAAACTGGATCCAGGAGGTGGCGGTGGTGGAGGAGGAGGAGGAGGACCTGCTCCTGATGGAGAAAATCCTGGTGGGGGAGGTGGAGGAGGCGGTGGTAACTGACCTGCAAAAGCTGCAGGAAGTGGAGGTGGAGGAGGAGGAGGATGGGGAGATCCCATGCCTGGTGATAATGTTGGGGGTGGAGGGATTGAACCAGGAAGAGGTGGTGGTGGTGGCGGCGGTGGTGGAAACATCTGAGATACAGCACTCCCTGAGGCATGGCCATTATTGTCCGATGTGAATGAAACAGTATTATTCAAACAAGGTATAGTCAGCTTTTTAGGTATTGTTTGGTTATTTTTGACTGTCCGGCTTTCATCTTCACTTGGCTTTATAAAAGTTTCTCTGTCGGTTTGTATACATACAGTTCTGTATGTCTTTGGTGGGTGATCATCTTCGGTCGATACACAGGCATCCTTTGCTTCCTCGCTTCTCCTGTATAATGTATTTTCCAGTTCATTTTCCAAATTTGCAATGACTTCCTCAAGCTTTGCTATGGATGACGCGTGCTCTCCTCGAATATGAAAGACCCTGAGTTCAAACTCGGACTGTGAACAAATAATGAAAAGTCGCCGTTTAAGAAGTATAACTGCAATTGCCATGAAATGTACAGTGCAAGCCTGTGCTTGCTTTCTCAGAAATAAATCCCACAGAACTCACAGGGACCTACTTAGTATGCATAGCACTGCAGCCTTAATTGCCTTAGTTATTGCGTGTAATGCCTGCAATCACTTATAGTGACACTGTCTTATTACCTAAGAGGGAAATTAGGTCTGACACTATGGCTGGGCAGTATCTGTTTTTCAACATGATATATTACCAGCGAAACATTGCGATATATCACGATGTCTGAAATAAGGATGGAGGTATGTAGAGGCACTGGCTGGCTTCACGGTTTTTCCCGCATTGTGATTTTTGCCGGCCCCTGCTCTTGTGATTCGCTGTCTCCTGCAGGAGGCAGGGGAGAGGTGAGCCAGCAGAGTTAACAGGGGCTGCAGGAATTGAGAACCATTGGCTGGCTTTACAGTTTTGCCCACATTGTGATTTTTGCATAACAAAACACACACATCATGATTTGCGATATGTGGCCTGGTCAAAAATTATGAAACCGATATATCATGATATGGACTTCAAACCAGATTTTTTTTATTTTTTTTATAAATATTTATTAAGATTTTTAAAGAAAAAAGAAAAAAGTACATTAATAATAAACAGTATTGTTTTGCTTTAACAAAGTTTCCTGTCATATTTGAACTTCCTCCCGCCTCCCGCTCCCATTTACATCATTAATAAATTTTTGTCAAGCAAATTATCATCTTATTTCCAACTTGTGTACCAATAAAATACATTAAAATAATTCTCCTTCAACTTTGTTTCTCTTAATCTCTCTTATCATCATTTCCTGATCTATTTTAGTGATGGCCAATTGTTTATAACCAAGCATCTTTTTTAACATTCCATTAAATCACAATATTTTTGTAAATAAGTCTTAAATTTCTTCCAGTCCTCTTCCATCCTTTCTTCTCCCAGGTCTCGGATTCTGCCAGTCATCTCCGCCAGCTGCATATAGTCCATCAGTTGCATCTGCCATTCTTCCAGTGTGGGTAGATCTTGAGTTTTCCAATTCTTAGCAAGTAGTATCCTTGCTGCTGTTGTCGCATACATGAAAAATGTTCTATCTTTCTTTAACACCTTCTGGTCGACAATGCCCAGGAGGAAGGCCTCTGGTTTCTTAGTGAAGGTATACTTAAATACCTTTTTCAGCTCATTATATATCATTTCCCAGAAGGCCTTCACCTTAGGGCAGGTCCACCAGAGGTGGTAAAATGTTCCTTCATTTTCCTTACATTTCCAGCATTTGTTATCTGACGAATGGTATATTTTGGCAAGTTTAACTGGGGTCATGTACCATCTGTATATCATTTTCATTACATTTTCTTTCAAAGCATTACATGCAGTAAAATTCAACCCAGTGGTCCACAACCTTTCCCAGTCCTCAAACATAATGTTATGCCCAATGTCCTGTGCCCATTTTATCATAGCCGACTTAACCATTTCGTCTTGTGTATTCCATTTCAACAGCAAGTTATACATTCTTGAAAGTACCTTAGTCTTAGGTTCTAACAGTTCTGTTTCCAACTTCGATTTCTCCACCTGGAATCCTAACTTTTTGTCACTTTTAAAAATTTCCTTGATCTGAGCGTAGTGTAACCAGTCTCGCACTTTATCCTTCATTTTCTCCATACTCTGCAATTTCCAATTGTCTCCGTCTTTTTCTAGCAGTTCCCAATATTTTGGCCAGTAGGCTTCCATATTGGTTCCTTTTCGGGCCTTAGCTTCCAAAGGTGAAAGCCACCTTGGTGTTTTATTTTCCAATAAGTCTTTATATTTTGTCCAGACATTAAACACTGCTTTCCTGACAATATGGTTCTTAAAGGCCTTATTGATCTTAACTTTATCATACCACAAGTATGCATGCCAACCAAACGCATTGTTATAACCTTCCAGATCTAAAACATCAGTGTCCTCAAGAAGTAGCCAATCTTTTAGCCAGCAGAAAGCTGCGGCTTCATAGTACAACCTTAAGTCTGGCAGGGCAAAGCCCCCTCTTTCCTTTGCATCTGTTAATATCTTAAACTTGATTCTGGGCTTTTTGCCCTGCCAGACAAATTTGGAGATATCTCTCTGCCACCTCCGGAAACACTCTGTTTTGTCCACAATTTGCAATGTTTGAAACAAAAACAACATCTTTGGCAGCACATTCATCTTAATTGCAGCAATTCGGCCTAACAAAGAAAGCTTCAGCTTTGCCCAGCTTTCCAAGTCTCTCTTAATTTCAGACCAACATTTTTCATAATTATCTTTGAATAGACTCAGATTTTTGGCTGTTATATTAACCCCTAGGTATTTTACCCTTTTCACCAGTGATAATTCTGTTTCTCTCTGAAACCGTTCTGACTCTATTTCTGTCATATTTTTTCCTAACACCTTCGTTTTTTGTTTATTTAGCTTAAATCCTGCAACCTGACCAAAGTCATGTATCAGTTGTACAACTCTTTTCGTACTAGATTCTGGCTCCTGCAATGTCAAAACTAGGTCATCTGCGAAAGCTTTCAGTTTATATTGTTTCGCTCCGACCTGAATCCCCTTCACCAACCGGTCACCTCTAATCATATTCAAGAGCACCTCCAGAACTGAGATAAATAACAGAGGGGAAATCGGGCAGCCTTGTCGTGTTCCTTTTTCAATTTTAAATTCTTCCGTTACCACATTATTAACTATCAGTTTAGCTTTTTGTTCTGAATATATCGCATCAATCCCATTTTCAAAACCCCGCCCCACTCCCATTTCTTTTAAGTTTCCCTTCATAAATTTCCAAGAGATGTTGTCAAAGGCCTTCTCCGCGTCTATAAATATCAGCACTGCTCTAGTGTTTATGTCTGTTTGCAAAAGTTCCAAAATGTCAATAATGTTCCTTGTGTTTGCAAACATATGTCTACCTGGGAGAAAGCCAGCCTGGTCCTTGTGAATTACTTCATTCAAAACTTTTTTAAGTCTTCCTGCCAAAACATCAGCAAATATTTTATAATCCACATTTAAAAGGGAGATGGGGCGATAGTTCTTAAGTTGTGTCTTTTCAGTTTCTGATTTTGGTATCAGCGTGATAAAAGCTTCCTTCCACGATTCCGGCGCCTTCTTTCCCTCCAAAATTTCATTGCTGACCTCCATTAAGGGTTGAATCAAATAGTCACTCATTGTCTTATAATACTTGGAGGTAAGACCATCTGGTCCTGGAGATTTGCCCAGCTTCATATTCTGAATGGCATGTTCAATTTCTTGTCGTGTTATTTGACTGTTCAGGAGTAGTCTATTTTCTTGTGTGAGTTTTTTAAGACTATTTTTTTCCAAAAATTGTTCAATCTCAGCCTCATTTTGCGGCCCTTGAGTGTATAATTTCTTGAAATATTTCTGAAAGGATTTCCTGATTTCCACAGGGTTCTGGATGTTTTTTCCTTCAATTTCCAAATTTGTAACTGTGTTCAGCTTTTGTCTCTTCTTCAACTGCCAGGCCAGCAGTTTCCCACATTTATTAGCCGATTCAAACGTTTTTTGTTTCATTGACTTAATCTTCCATTCTATTTCCTGATTGATCAGTCTAGAATATTGTGCCTGGTGGAGTTTAATTTCTCTCAGAGTCGGCTGCGACTTCGGGTTTCCTCTTAGCTTCTTTTCTAGCTCTTTTATTTTTTCCAAGATCTTATCTTTCTTTTCATTTTGTTTCCTTTTCTTAATGGCATTCTGTTGTATTAAGAACCCTCTCATCACGGCTTTACTCGCGTCCCAAATTGTTCTTTTTTCCACCGTTGTGTTCAAATTTATTTCAAAATAGTCCTTCAAAACTTTTTGGGCCTTCTTAATAATCTCCTGATCTCTAAATAGATTGTCATTCATCTTCCATCGAAAGGAGCCGGTTGGTATTAGTGTCAGGTCCATTCTCAAAGCGTTATGGTCGGAGCAGGTCTTTGGGCAGATTTCCACCTTTCTGACCTTAGGTGCCAGACATCTAGTAATCCATATTTGGTCAATTCTTGTCCAGGTCAGATGGGCTTCAGAGAAGAATGTTCCTTCCTTTTCCAAGGGGTTCCTCGTTCTCCAAATGTCAATCCAGTCCATATTGTCTGTCATTTCAAAAAAGGTCTTTGGTAGTCTGCCATCTTTGGTAACTTTTTGACTTTGCGACTTATCCATGTTGGTTGATACAATTCCGTTCATATCTCCCATCATAATGATGTTGTCAAAGTCCAGATATTCCAGCATGCTCTCATGCAACTTCTTGTAAAATTCCGATTTCCCTTCATTTGGTGCATAAATTCCTAATAACAAAATTTTTTCTCCTTGGTGCTGTATTTCAACTGCCAAAATTCTGCCTTGTTCATCTTTAAATAATAATTTAGGTGAAAGGCTCTCCTTTGCATATATCACTACCCCTCTCTTCTTTACTCTATCCGAAGATATAAATTCCTGGCCAAGTCTTTTATTTACAAGTATTTTTCTGTGGAGCCTAGTCACATGTGTTTCTTGCAAGCAAATAATGTCCAATTGTTCCTTTTTTAATATGTGGAAAATTTTCTTCCTTTTCTCGGGAATGTTGCAGCCATTTATGTTCCAGCTCAGAAGTTGCAGAGACATCCTGTATAAATCTGGTTATTTTTCAGGGGGTGGTACTTTGTCAACCAAGGGTGCCGGTTCCTTTGGTGCTCCAGGCTCCGGCAGTGATCCAAGTCCTTTGTGAAGGTCTTCTCCGTATTGGCTCAAAAATTTATCTCTGTCTTCCAATGTTCTGATTTTAATCTTCCTTCCTCTAAAAGTAAATGATAGTCCTTGAGGGAAGTCCCACCTAAAGATGATTGAGTTGCTCCTCAGTAGTTTTGCTAGTTCCGAGTATTCAGATCTCAAGTCCAACAGCTGTCTAGGAATATCCTTATAAATTTCAATTCTTTTACCCAGAATGTCCAGTGGATTTTTGTAATGTAGGCCCAGAATCTTGTCCCTTTCCTCCTTTGATCTCAGTGTTATCAAGCAGTCTCTGGGTTTGTCTTTTCTTATCAATCTTCCCAGCCTGAAAGCTGATATAATTTTAAAGTCTTTTTCCTCAAGTTTCCACTGCACAGAGATTATTTTGGTCAGGAACTCAGCCAGTTTGTCTTCCTCTACTTCAGATACAGATCTTATCCTTAAATTAGTCTCCCTATTCTTCAATTCAATCATCGAAAGATAGGTCTGATGTTCACCCACTTGTTTGTTGAGTGGTCTTACTTCTTTTTCCAACTGTCCAAGTCTTTGGCTCGTGTCTTCAACCAATTTCCTATTTTCCCCTGAAGCCTCCTCCAATTTTGCAATCAATTGGGTGTTCTGTGCCACCTGCCCAGTTATTCTATTTAGGCATTCTGTGTTCTGATCTATTTTCGCAGTTTGCTCGTCGGCCTTCTTGTCCAAAGATTCCACTCCTGTGGCAAGGAGGCAGCTTCTTCTTCAGAGAGTAAAATAGGCACAGACGATCTACGTTGCTGTAAAGTTGAGGCTAAAGTTGTTTGTCTCGTTCTTGGTCTTTGTTCTTTTTCCTTAGTCTCCTTAATCTCCTTTTTCTTTGCGCCACTCATTCCAAACTTATCTAATAGTCAAGGTCAAACTGACTGTTCCCATGAGAAAGAGACAAGCCAGGTGCAGCACTCAGCCAGCAGGCCAAGAAATAGAAAGTAAAATAAAGTCACTGCCGTTCAGTCCAAAAACCTCTAGGGGGAGCCTAAAATGTCTTCTCGGAAGGATTACTCAAAAATAAAAGTTAAAGTCCAAAAACCTTCCAATTTAGTTTTTAGCAGAGTTGGTAATATATAGTCACAATGTCTCAAAACAGTGCTTGCTGGTACTTCAATTGATGTTAAAAAGTAGCAAAGTTCATACCTCTCAGATTTTCCCAGTTATTGTATCAAACTGCTTGGGTCTGCAAACTGATTGTTACTGTTATCAGGCAGTTCCAGCCCTGGTTTCTCTCTTTAAAATTATAACTTTAGCAGAAAGGGATTTCAAAGTCCATGCTAGCATGTAAGTCCAGTGCTTAAACTCCTTTTCTGTCTTTAAATACAGCTCAATGAATGCCCAGATCCAATCATAAAAAAAACAGGGTTACTCACAGCCTTCACTCCTCCAGCTCTTTGCGTTCAAGTTCAATGGCGGCGGAAGACGGACTTCCTTTTTCTTTTTCGTCCTCCGCTTTCAGCCAAATACAACTACTTTGGTCTCGAATTGGTCTCCAATCGATTAAAAGTCTCTTTTACTCACGGGTTGCTTAGTTTAAGAGCCAAATCCAGGAAGAAAGGTCGGCGCTCACCGGCAACGGCTTCGCGGCTTCTCTCCGCCGATCGCGGAACGACCCTCAGCACCGCTGCCTCCTTGACGGTCCGGAGCCCCTTACGGGGTTCCTTCCACGTTTCGGGGACAGCTTCTGGCGCCCGCCGGGTCCCAAGGCTGCAGGCTTCTGCCGCCTGCAGTTTTCCGGTGTGGGTCTCCGCTTCGCCGTAGCGGACGACCCGATCTCGAACGGAGTTCCCTTCCCGACTAGGAAAGGGCAGCCATTACCCTTCGCGCCGCCTCCGGAAGTCGACTACAAACCAGATTTAGATGATATATTGATATATTGGCCAGCCCTATCTGACTCACATCAGTGAAAAGCAATACAAGTTACATGTATGAAGGAAAATGTATATGCTAAGCTACATAAGAAACTAAGAAGAGCCCTGGCTGGAACATACCAGTAGCCTATCTAGTCCAGTATCCTGTTCTCACAGTGGTCAACCAGATGCCTATGGGAAGCCCAAAAGCAAGACCTGAGCACAACAACACATCCCTACAATTCCCATCAACTGGGATTCAGAGACATACCACTACATAAGCACACTTTGATAGACAAATTCATGGAGGATACGCTTACAACTCGGTACGTAACTTAGTTATTGTACACTATTGGCCCTGCCTTTTCTTCCTTTTGAACTACTTCTATACCAGTGATTCATGCCACTGACTATTTCCATTTTAGGTGGGGATTCAAGATAATTAACAGTGGTGTGAAGAAGCTGTCTCCCCGGCTTCCACTGTGGGGCTGTTGAATAGTAGGAAATCTGGTAACACTGTTGGGGAGAAGCTGCCATCATCATAAGAACTGCTGTACGGAAGGGACAGAACAATCATTGCTGTCACTGTCTCAAGCCTGGCCTGTTTTTTTTTATTTTTACATTTTTAATGTAATGTAATAAAATAATGTATTTTATTTTTAAAAAAAGAAAAAAAAAGCCCCACAAAATCATGACATTCAAGTTGGTTATTGAATTTTTCTGTCTGTGTTTCTGGGAATTAACAGAAATTGTTTATTATTCATTTAAACCACACACCAGAAATGAGACTTAAAATCAGGCTGGAAAGAATAATCTGCAGGGGACTTCATCAAAACAAAGTATGAGCAGCCCTGAAAGGGAGTTATCAGGGAATGACCCTGAGTACCTGGATGTAGAAGATCAACGAAGTCTGGCCTGTCTTCGGAGATCCGTGTGCACATTTGCAGCTCTAGTACAGTTCCCAGCCCCTAACCTTTGCTCGCTTCTTTGGTAAACAGTTTGAGGTCCACATACATGTGCTAGCAATAGCCATTTGAGGAAAAATTTTGAGGAGGGGAAAGGTCTGCAAGCCTATTTTCCTGAAAGACAAGTTAGTGTCTACCATTGGTAGAAAGACCCTCCCCTTGCCTGTGTAAGCTGTTTACCCATCTACATCCTGGGAGAAGTCTCTATTTTGTTTTTCTTATACCATGACTACTGAAAATAAAACACACTCTCCCAAAACTAATATGCAAACATGAGTCTTCTTAGTATCTTTTATACAGGGAATTAGACCTTGCAGGGGTCAGTTTTGAAGTTTTATTTATAGAAGCATATAGTCATATATGTGCAAATGGTTTTTGTACGTTGTAAACTGCTTGGAAGCTTGTTTTAGCATTAAACAGTATATAAAGTAAGTAAGTAGGTAAACTAATGAAGAAAATGGTTTCACTGCTCAATACCAGAAACATGAAGTAATGAATTGATAATAAATTTTATATATTTACCTACAAATATTTTTCAGGCAAAGGAACGAATTTAGGGGAGGGACAAAGAGGTTCATAGACGCTTCAGCTTTTTGCATGATATTCTCATTCTTTTCACAGCTGCTGCTTTCTTTACCCAGAAACAGTAATAACACACTTGGGCTGTCACACACTTCACATTAAATAACAACAACAACAATACAACTTGTGCATACCCCCAAAATTGGAGGCCTTGAAAAAAAAAAAACCCTTGAACAAAGAATACATTTGTTTTAAATTTCAGCAACTACAATCAGAGGCTTAACAATGAAAGGATATTTGGAAGAACAAAATACTGTATGCCAATTTGCTTAAAAATCAAAATTCCTTTCTTGAGACACCTCAGCCATCATAATCTGTTTCATATGCTGCATTAATATTGTCTTCAAGGACAAGCATTTCGTTTTATTCCCAATGCATGGACTGAGAATAATATAATTCAAGACATGACACATGCAAAAATCCCCAGGACACTAAAATATTTGTGTTGTTTAAGAGGTGTCTATGGAATCCAAATGTGCATGTGAGTGAATAAGAGATGCAATTACATGTAGGAGATGTGGCAATGGAAGATTAACAGAAAGCGTAAGGTTACCAAAATACTATTCGGGGAAAAAGTTGCGGAAGCTTATATATTATATATGGAACTGCTTGATTTAAAACATTACATACGCAGCAGTGGATCTGGATCCGGACTTCTTGAGAGCAAAACTCCAAGTACAGAATATTTGCAGTGGAGAACGGGCAAAATGATTTCTTCCAACTCCTTCTTCCCCTTTGCTCCAGAAGGGCTGGAGAGCCTTCTAGTACAGTGTGAGAAGTAACACCTGCGGGGCTGCAGTTGGAAGGGCAAATCCTCCACCGGGAGTCTTCAAATTACAGTCATACCTTGGTTTTAGAACAGCTCCCAAACACCGCAAACCTGGAAGTGACTGTTATTTTTGGAAGCCAGATGTCCAACGGGGCTTCTGCAGCTTCTGTTGGCTGCAGGAGCTTCTTGCAGCCAATCAGAAGCCACACTTTGGTTTCCGAACATTTCGGAAGTCAAACGGACTTCTGGAACAGACTCCGTTCGACTTCCAAGGTACGACTGTAGTGAATGGATGGAATCCTGCTGGTAAGCAGTCCTCTACCTTGATTACTGGCCTCCGGGAAGGTCGTGCAGGGGTCCTGGGATGCTCTCAGAACCCTTGTGCCTCCTTCCCAAAGGCTGGTAAGCAAGGCGCCACCTTCCTTACTGGTCCTCTGGGGAGGGTGTGCAAGGGATCTGAGAGTGTCCAAAGGCCCTCAAGTGACCATCCGAGTGCCTGGTAAGCAAGATGGAGGGCTTTAAAAGCTCTTTCTGCGGCAGGTTGTTACCCCTGCCTGCCAAGGAAGAACCGTAGGGGGAAATAAGTACAGCAACGCCACCAAGTCTTCTGCTATGCTGAGGTTCAAGATAACCCTTCTGCTTTTCAACAAGTCTTCACAAGTCAGTGACATTAGTGGCTATTTTCAAATGCACGACTATTAATTCTAATGAATGAGACTTGATTCTCTAGCAGGAGGTAGAGGGAGAGCAGCACCCTAGAAGGCACACTTTATTCCAGCTGTTGCCTGTGAGAGGCAATTACAATGAAGTTCTATCTTGAGAAAATCGTAGCACCTTAATATTAATGAGTAGGCTTCTTGCATCATTAATCTTACTGTGATCTGACAGGTTTTGTGTTAAGAAGTGGGGAGGGGGGGAAACCTAAGATAAAAAGATATGCCAAACAAGTTGTAGCAGCAGAAGGTTCAATGGTGTGGTCAAATGAGAGTGGTTGGATCTAATAAGAACACGGTGTGGACTAGAGGGTGATTGTCTCTGATCTTGGAGAATGTTTTTGGACACCTCGCAGCTCTTTTATTGCTGTAGCTGATTAAAATGAAAAGCCTCACAACTAAAATGTTCTTTTTGATGAGGTTTTCTTTTTTTTTTTTTTTACCATGAACTATAGACCTTGTAGTCCAGTGGGACAGAAACCCTTTGATCTTCAGCAGCCACATAAATTCAAGGTCATAAAACAGCATTGGATTGGATTTTATTAGTGTGGCTGATGCCAGACTTGTAGAGTTGCCATGCTTCTGAGGCAACCATGATCCCACCTTCCTATTCTTTCCATCCAGGTTTTCGTATGTGAAACCACATTACTATTTTTTTGTGATCTGGAAAAAAAAACAACTCCAGAAAAGAAAGGCGAACTGGCAAGAAGATTTGTGGATTTTAAAAAGCTGGCAGAGAAGAATATGCCATTATTCAGCGTACGTTAAGTCCATGTTTTGTCAGCCAAAAACATATATGTAGAAAACAAAAGTGAGCATCAGGGAATGAAGTCAATACATTCCTGGTGCAGCTCTGAAACTGGTCCAGTTTCATTCCAATTCAGGTCAACAAGTGGTCAGGAACACAAATATAATAAAAGACACATCCAATTTCTAGCATAATAGACCATTTATATCCATACAAGATACCCCTTAGAGACACGATATGTTGTGATTGGCCACTACGAATCGCAGTAGTGATTTTTTTAAAAAATTAAACAATGGATTGTATCAAAAGGTGGCTTTGCCTTAACAGACAGCTCAGGTAAGACAAGACACCCTACTTTTATCAATTTCAGAAAACTCACTCATTAATCATTTGTGCTATTTCCCCTCTATCACATTGTTTCCTTTTTAATAATACTTGTTTTGGACGAGAGGACTTGTGAATATTCCATAGAAATATTTACACATTTCGAACAGTGTGAGTTACAAAGGAAGATAACAGAAGTAATATTTAAAGAAGGTCCTAAGCCAAGAATTTTCTTTATCATTATGATTGCAATTAGGCAGTCTCCAAAACATCGCTACAGCCATTTCTATATCTGGATAGTATTTACGCTGAAATACATATGGATGGGGAACAAAGAGGCTCCTTGTTGATTTTACAGTCTTCTCTTACTGGTTCTTGTGAGGGTTTTTTGTGCTTTTTAAAACTGCCTGTCTATTGTTTCTGTGCTTTTTGCAAAGACAGGACGTTTGTTCAGACCTTACTACCTATGGCAAAATCCCAGCTGATTGAAGTCTTGCAAGCCCGCAATACCTTGGCCTCTAACCATGGAGAGATAATGCCAAAACCAGGCTGTTCCACATTTATTTGACTGTAGTATCTCTCTTGATACCAATGCCAGTGAAGAAGAAGGGAGGGAGTTACTGCAGTCTAATAAACTCAGCACAGCCTGGATCAGGCCTTCCTTTCTCTCCTGCAGTGAGGGGATGGGAGGGATTGCCCAAGAACCTGAGACTCTAGTTTTAAGTTTTAAGAAACAATTTCCTCTGAGCATCAAAGAACTGAGAGAATCATGTAAATCTTCTGAAGATCTTGGAGCATACCACAGTTCTTGCATTTATTCAAACATGAACTGGAAGAAGAGCCAATACATTGTATAAAAACAATTATGCTTCTAGGTTCCTAATAGTATCAAGATGTTTAGTATATGCCTTCCATGGCAAGTAAATATACCAGACGTGTAGTCACGCAAGCAGTTTAGCTTTCAACTTTGATAATAAGGAGATTTGTATTGAAACTTTATTCCAAGCGTCAAAAATACTCTGCAGCAATAGAATGTACCAAACAGTTTATGGTTCCCTATATATCTGAGTGGCCTTATAGGCTGTAGCAATTACATGAGATGGGTTATTATAATCGTTAGTTTCTTTGCTCTTGATTCCTTACGGTTCTTGTGGGTGCATGTAACTTTAAATAGCTATAAGATATAACATTATCAGTGATTACACACAAAATCAGTGGAGTTTCTCATGGAGTTTATAAGTGCTGCACAGCGACATATTCTTAATTCCAATTAAGCCAATTCCAATTAAGCCAATGGCAGCTAAACATAGGGAGCTGGTTCCTTGTGTGGATAGTCCCTACACAAAAACAAGAGAGCGCGTGGGCACACAGAAACAGCTCTCCTAGCCTCCTGCCTTTGTTAGAGGACAGCAATGCAGGCAAGACAGTCCCTTTCTTACTCTAACCAGTCCTTTTTCCTGAGGGGTACTCAAGGGTACTGGCAACTCCCCCCCCCCCCGCACTGGTTAAAAGTGTGGCACTTACTATAACTTCTTCATGGTGAGTACTAGCACTTTTTTCTGGAAGAAAAGCACTGACTCTAACTATTAAGTTGGGGAAAACTGGATTTATGGATCAGGTTTTTTAAAAGTGTTATAACTATGTGTAGTCACATTAATAGGCATTATTAATGACCTGCTGAATCTTTTCCAGTTTCAATAAGCAACTGATATATGCTCAAGAGAGGATTTAACATCTTGCCATCTAAAATGGGATGGCACGTCATAAAATTGCATCCCTGTTGCAGAATAATGAGATATAACACAAGGTATTGGTATCAAATAAAGCCACAGCTTTATTACAGATGTCAAACGTTTGGCAAAGGCATTGGGTACCACCACTGACTTCCGACCCACCTGTCAGAAGTAAACCCTGGGTTACCCCAACAGCTGGGTTGAGGTGGAGCGGCACTATGACTTACATAAAATAGGAGTGCCCCTTGTGGGGTCGCCTGTCTTGAGGAGTGTATACCCTCCAACATTTCTCCGATGAAAATAAAGGGCATCCTAAGGGAAAGTGGAACATTCCGGGATCAAATCTGAAACCAGGACAGATTCTTTAAATTAGGGACGTCCCTAGAAAATAGTGAAACTGTGCTGTGCTCTTAGCCCCCACCTGGGCATTAGGACAGAAACAACTCCTCCCAGATTCTTTTTACCAGATACCCTATTACTCCAAGGGGCAGGCAGATGCTAAAACCTCCCCTCCAGCTTACCAGAATGAAATTACCATTGGAAGAAAAAAAAGGGGGGGCTAAGAGCGGCTTTTCTTTAATCAATACTAAATACCTTTAGGGACTTTCCAAAGCACAGTTAATTTGTGTTCGTTTGTTTTTTGTTTCAATAATAATAAGTTATTATTATTTTCCTTGTTAGCTTGAACAAACATCAGCAAAGAACATATTTAGTTGTTATACACTGTCACCTGCAGTTTAGTTCATAAGGTTCAATGTGACTAAGGCATGCCATTTGTGCAGCTTTAAGAATAGGAACTCTCCAGAAATAAAACATCCAGCAATATTCCAACAATAACAAAACAGAAAAGCTCTCTCATTCATATAAACAGATGCAAGAAAGAAAGGGCCACGAATCAGTTCCACTTTCACTAAAGATTCTGTGCATCAGCCTAGGAGAATTGTTGATCCCTCTTATTCTATTACCAATAATCTTCTACACTTCTTCCCAGAAGCTCAGGGCCAAACTAGATGCACACTTAACAAACAGCAGGCAGCAACATGTATTGATTTCCTTTAACTAATTACAGGAGATGGGGAGCCACTGTGAAGGCAGTGCAAAGAAAAGGGGAGGGTTATCTCTTTATTCTTCTACTAAGACTGGAACGGAGATAGTTCCTCCGTGTGGCTAGCAACTATGCAAACAAAGTTCCTATTTGCACCAAAGCAAACAGGCCTGGAATAAGATTTCTATTAAGCGGATGCAACTTCCTAGTGGCACAGGACGAGGACGGGAAGAAACACAAGAGGGAGCTCTTTCTGTGTTTTTGCCCACATGCTGAACGAGTTGCCAGAGGTCAAAAATAGTATTTCAGCAACAAGCGAAACTAATTCACATAGGTAGCTGTGTTAATAGTGTATTCTTGGGCAAGGTGATAGAGCGAGCGGTTGCCGAACAACTCCAGGCACGCCTGGAAGAAGCGGACCATTTGGATCCCTTCCAGTCGGGATTCAGGCCTCATCATGGGACTGAAACTGCCTTGGTCGCACTGGTTGATGATCTCCAGCGGGCTAGGGACAAAGGTGAGAGCTGTTTCCTAGTTCTGCTGGATCTCTCAGCGGCGTTTGATACCATCGACCATAACATCCTTCTGGACCGTCTTGAGGGGCTGGGAGCTGGGGGCACTGTCCTACAGTGGTTCCGCTCCTTCCTCCTGGGCCGTGTTCAGAAAGTGGTGGTGGGGGATGAGTGTTCAGACCCCTGGGCTCTCACTTGTGGGGTGCCTCAGGGTTCTGTCCTCTCCCCCATGCTTTTCAACATTTACATGCAGCCGCTGGGAGAGATCATCAGGAGGTTGGGGCTGGGTGTTCATCAGTATGCGGATGATACCCAGCTCTACCTCTCTTTTAAATCAGAACCAGTGAGGGCAGTGAAGGTCCTGTGTGAGTGTCTGGAGGCGGTTGGAGGATGGATGGCGGCTAACAGATTGAGGTTGAATCCTGACAAGACAGAAGTACTGTTTCTGGGGGACAGGAGGCGGGCAGGTGTGGAGGATTCCCTGGTCCTGAATGGGGTAACTGTGCCCCTGAAGGACCAGGTGCGCAGCCTGGGAGTCATTTTGGACTCACAGCTGTCCATGGAGGCACAGGTCAAATCTGTGTCCAGGGCAGCTGTTTACCAGCTCCATCTGGTACGTAGGCTGAGACCCTATCTGCCTGCGGACTGTCTCGCCAGAGTGGTGCATGCTCTGGTTATCTCCCGCTTGGACTACTGCAATGCTCTCTACGTGGGGCTACCTTTGAAGGTGACTCGGAAACTACAACTAATCCAGAATGCGGCAGCTAGACTGGTGACTGGGAGCGGCCGCCGAGACCATATAACACCGGTCTTGAAAGACCTACATTGGCTCCCAGTATGTTTCCGAGCACAATTCAAAGTGTTGGTGCTGACCTTTAAAGCCCTAAACGACCTCGGTCCAGTATACCTGAAGGAGCGTCTCCACCGCCATCATTCTGCCCGGACGCTGAGGTCCAGCGCCGAGGGCCTTCTGGCGGTTCCCTCATTGCGAGAAGCAAAGCTACAGGGAACCAGGCAGAGGGCCTTCTCGGTAGTGGCGTCCACCCTGTGGAACGCCCTTCCAGCAGATGTCAAAGCAATAAACAACTACCTGACATTCAGAAGACATCTTAAGGCAGCCCTGTTCAGGGAAGTTTTTAACGTGTGATATTTTACTGTATTTTTGGTTTTTATGGAAGCCGCCCAGAGTGGCTGGGGAGGCCCAGCCAGATGGGTGGGGTATAAATAATAAATTATTAATTATTATTATTATTATTATTATTATTATTATTATTATTATTATTCAGATGTTTGGTACTAAAGTATTATCAAATGTGTAAAAGGAGATTCTGAACATACAGACCGCACCCAGGTGCTGATGCTCCCACCAACTAACTTCCCTGACTGTGGTGTAATTCATTTCAGGCGAACAAGGACCTACATACATATGAATGAAGTTTCCCTCCCTGTGGAGGGAGCCCAGAGTGTGTACATTTGTACACATGTAGACCACGTGCCCCAAGCTAATATAACAATTCTGCATTCATGTGCAAGCTACCTTTAAAACATTTCAAAGTAGTCCCATCATTGCCTTCCTGGAGAATCCCTCTATTTGCACAAATTATCCCATGCAGACATAGCTATTCACTCCCTAAACTCTTCAACAAAACTGCCACTTTAGTCTGTTTCAGATTCTGCTTTGGTTAGGGTTTACAATAATTGCTTCTAATTCTGTTCTACATGCTGTTATATACATAACACACATATATCTCCATTGCCAAAAACATGATTACAAACTAGCCTGGCATATAAACAGGCAGACCAGCTGGGGTATTTCAATAGAGCTAAAGATGTAGGGACAATGGATACCATACAACATCCCAATTAAAAAGCCTGAAATAATTCACTATATCCCATCATTATTTTTTAATATTTTAAACAGTAGATGAGAATACAAAGAAATCTGAACCACTAAACATGTCACATTTCCTCTAGCACATGCACAAAACATTTATTTCTGTATATTCTTGCACCTATTAATCTGTAATATCCATGAAATCTTGTGCCCCTGACATTAAGATTAAAGCACACCCGTGTGGCAGCAAATTCCGCGGAAATCACAAGGACTAAAGCCAATTCCTAGGCTGTGTCCACACTCCTGTTTACTCAGCATCCTGTGCACTCCCACCACTGGTATGGGAAGAGGGAGACACAGGTTAGCTGCAATCCATATCTATCCTGTGTCTATCCTGTTGTTTGGATTTGATATCCAGCTTTATCACTACCCGAAGGAGTCTCAAAGCGGCTAACAATCTCCTTTCCCTTCCTCCCCCACAACAAACACTCTGTGAGGTGAGGGAGGCTGAGAGACTTCAGAGAAGTGTGACTAGTCCAAGGTCACCCAGCAGCTGCATGTGGAGGAGCGGAGACACGAACCCGGTTCACCAGATTACGAGTCCACTGCTCTTAACCACTACACCACACTGGCTCTCCACACTGTTGTTTCATATAATACTGTGTTTTGATGCTCCCAATCAGGTTTGTTCCAAACAGAGAAAAGGAATGGCCCAGTTGCATTTTAGGCTGGTAATGTGTACACAGCCTTAGCCACTGTTCTTCTGCGTGACAATGAGCAGGCATATTCTGCATGCACTACATTTTCCACACTACTTTCAAGTGGCTCTTGTGAAACCACTGAGCACTGTGCAAAACGTCAACATGCAAAGGGTTCTTTGTGTACAGCTGGCCTGTACATAACCCATTCTGTGTGACAATGGCACCTAGAAGCCATGAGCAGTGGTTGTTCTGACTATGGTAATTACCTCCTGAAATCGATTCTTTCATTTTTTTTACACACAGCAAGATACAATGCAGTGATTTCACCATGAGATTATCACATCAGGGCAATGTCCTATGTATAAATAGCAAAATACAAAAAAATGCAGTAATGTGTCCCACCCACCCTGGTTCCGATGGCAAAGAGGTACTAATGCAGTCCAAAAACAGCCAGGGACCAATGGCTGAGAAATACTGGTGGCAAACCCTCCTTCCCTTACAGCATGATCCCAATCTAGCTCAGCACCTAACTTGTTAAATTAAAAAAATCTGCTAATACCAGAAAACAGAACCTGTCTCTGGTATACAGGAATAGATCAATGTATGAAGCTATGTATGAACAATTCCTTTTTTAAGATGAAAGCTGCAATGTTTGGCATTTTACAAGAATCTTTCTGCGAGAGAAACATGACTTGGTCTGCAGTTTGTGTCTGACAAGCATAAAGTAACATCATCTCTACTTAACTGGCCAACAATCTGGGAGTAGCTAGCAATAATGATGTGAGATAACCTCTCCTATGAGTATGTTTGCTCAGGTGGGCCATTCTTCAAAATAGAGATATGTTGCAGATTATTTGGGTTTGGTTTTAAAAAAACAACAACTCCACCTCAACATACTAAAACCTCAACCACTTAAAAAAAGAAAAGAAAGCTCTGTACTAAAGGGAGATTGCAAAATAGTTGTAGCATTCCTTCAGTATTATCACAGAATGCCATGGCAACTCTCCCAGAGGTGGACTGTACAGCTTCAACTAGCACTGCCATATATAAGTAAGCTATGAAAGCTAGGAAGCTGCCTTATACTGAGCCAGACCATTGGTTCATCTACCTCAGTATCATCTACACTGACTGGCAGCTGCTCTGCAAGGTTTCTGATAGGGGACATTCCAAGTTCTAGAATGGAATTGAACCTTGAATCTTCTGGATACAATTTAGATGCTCTGCTGCATCTATACCTCTTGATTTTTTTTCCAATGAAGAAAGGAGAACACATTTACTTTTTCCTCTAATGTTTCCTGAAACTTTTATGTTATCCAGCACAATTCAAACCTCAAGGAAAAAGTAACTTCCAGTTCTTAGAACCTCACCTATCCAGAGCAGTTTTTCAGAGAGTGTAAGGGTAAGAGACTAATGGCAAAAGTTGCTTCCCACCTTCTACCAGTGGGAGCATCCCACAAGCAGAACGCCACTCAGGGGATACTGCTGCCAGGAGGAACCAAATCTCGACCCCAGCCATTATTTTGTTTATTTCATAAAATTTATATACCCCTTGATTGTAAACAACAACCACGTCCAAGCAGTTTACAAAAAACAACACACAAAATCAAGAAAAAAATCACTAAAACAGATAAAATTACCTCAGCATTTTAAGCATCTGGGTAGGTTTGTCTATGCAAAAAGGATTTTAGCAGGTGCTATTGATGCTCACCTGCCATTCTGTGGACTGGTAACCGAATATTTTGCTTTGGATTTTAAACTTTTGTCTCACTGGCCAACCTGGATTCCACTGATGATAGACCAGAACCATTTCTAATTTAGGCAGCAGCAACAAATTAGAACTGCTTTCTGCTCAACTCCATAGGATGACAGCAATCAGAATAGAGGCCTATTAAGAATTCAAGCTAGCCTATGGCCACAGGGAATCCTGGCTCCCTTGGGGACATTCTAGGCCTCTTCCCTGAATTTTCTGCTTTCATTAAAAGCTGTTAAGTGTAAAGCAGTAAACCTTCTGGTTTACTGGCCAGCAAATTAGAAAGGCAAGGAGATAACTGACCCAGGCCAGCTCCTCTTTTCAGAAATCTTATTTGTTTTTATGAATATTTAATACAATGAAATAAATGTAAGCACAACACAGCACAATTCTAGGTCAACTCAAAAGTCCATTGTATTGAATTCAATGGGACTTACTCCCCGATATTTAGGGTTAGGACTGCAGCTGTAGACCATCTTTATTTAGGTTCTGGACGTTCCACATTCATTCTATCCCCCCACTTTGTTACCTTAAATACAAAGTTTTTGGCCATGGAAATAGGACAAGGCAACTGCTCTTTTAAAGGATACTGAATGTACAATATTCACTATTGCTTTTGTTTTAATATAAGTACTATACATACTCAAATAAAAGCAAGTTTGAAGCAGCATAGGGGAGGAGAGAGAGAGAGAGAGAGAGAGAGAGAGAGAGAGAGAGAGAGAGAGAGAGAGAGAGATACTTAACTGACCTCTGGTGGGGAATGCAGAAAATGCATTTCTACAAGAATTGTATATATGTGGACTTGTCCTATTGGTCCCAGGGAATGAAAGAGTGGGCTTTCCAATTTTGTGCCATGTCAAAAATTGAGAAGCATAATGCCAACTCCTTCAAAGAAGAAGACCTAGCACTGACCCTGTGGTATACTGTAGGACGTGAGGATATGTACCAGGCATGAAACAAATGCACACAGATACTGTCTTTTCCTGCACAATATGGTTGAAGCAGGTAACTACAATCACGATGGGGGAAATGTGCAAATAATTGATGTTCTAACATGTATCCTGATATACTGGATATAAACGCATGGAAGTACGTCCCACTGTTTTAACAGAACTTACTCCCGTGAAAACGTGCTTGGGATCATAGATTACAAGATAAAGATGAGATGTTATGCACAATAGCTTCTTTTGTCCTATTGTCTTCTCTGATCAAACAAGTCTGCAAGTTTCTGAAGCACTACACAAACAAGTTTGTCTACAGATATTAGCTGGGTAAGTGTGCACACCATCACTCATCCATTTTAATTCATCAGGGATGCTCTGATGTTTGCTGAATTCAACAATTTCCTGGGCCTAACAAGATTGGTTTAACATATTCTTTTGCACCAATTTGTAGTCTCTGAAGAAGAAAAACCCCCTCAAACTCAATGTTCTCCAGGCTAAGATGAACTGAACTGCTAGTCAACTGAAAGCCATTCAAAGAGAATATATTGAATGTATAATCATATTGTTCCTAATTCTTGCATATATAGGCTGCTACAGTCATTTCATTGGAGTGAGCAGATCCACACGAGTAGAAGAACAAAACCATGGATCTGCTTCCTTCACTGGCACCTCTTGCAGGGAGCAGTGCTCTGTGTACACACTGGGGCTCCTATGCCTGTAAGGAAGGGCTCTATCAGAATAATTAGCCAGTTATACAACATTTCTTAAAAGGGGGGGGATCCCTTTTTTAAAAATAGGTTTGAACGAGAAGAAATATTTACCTTCAGTTTTTCAACTTCATTTTTGTGCTCCTTCTTTAAGTGCAAAATAGCAGCATGGTACTCTAAAAATAAAATAAATGAAATCACTAGTCAGATCAATGACACAAAAGTTACTGAAGTTCCAATGTGAGCACTGCTAATAATAATAATAATAATAATAATAATAATAATAATAATTTTTATTTATACCCCACCCTCCCTGGCCAGAGCCAGGCACACAGCGGCTAACACCAATAAAATTACAATAAAACATAATAGGGGGGAAACAAACAAACAAACAAACAAACAAACAAACAAACAAACAGTTAATTAAAATATGGGTTAAAATACAATTTAAAATGCAGCCTCATTTTAATAGTAGCTCATAAATCAAAAACACAAGGGGAGGGAAACATAAGAGTCAGACTGAGTCCAAACCAAAGGCTCTGTCTTGCAGGCCCTGCGGAAATATGTCAAGTCCCGCAGGGCCCTAGTCTCTTGTGACAGAGTGTTCCACCAAGTTGGGGCCAGTACTGAAAAGGCCCTGGCCTTAGTACTCTATCTAACATGGGCCTGCCAAAGGACATGTTCTGGCTGCAGTAAAGTAAGGTTGGTACAAAGGAGGAACTAACATTGCAGTTATTGCATTGTGTTAGTTTGAGCATCTTGAAGACCAAGGCCTATTAAGCCTATGAATGTCACTGTTTATGACAGCATTTTAACGTATCTAACTTTTTACTTTGTATTCTTGACTTAAAAATATTTTAATTTATGGATTTTAATACAATGAAAGTGGATACGCTTGCCCAGTAATGTGACTTGTGGAATGGTACTCTTATAGGAGTGCGATGGAGTTTAATAATGAGGAGAGATGAGAGGGAGAGGGAGTGGTGGCGATTCAGGTGTATATACACACCTGAATATAGAGCCTGCTGGTCCACCCTGTATGTCCACTTGCCTCCTGGCCCCACCAAACAGTTGCAAGGAGTGCCTAGGCACAGGCAGTGAGTCTCAGTCCAGTCAAAGGTTTGCAGCTGATCAGCTGATTGAAGGCTGCTGAAAACCTTGCTTCCTTTGTCCACATGGCTTGAAATCAAACTATGTGGGCATCTGATGTCATGGTGATGTTAAATAATAGGCAGGTGGACTATCCACCCCATCTGTCAAAGTGCCCTGTGAGGGTTTGGGGAGTTCTGGCTCTGGACAAGGTAGATCCAGTCCCCCACCCTTCTCTTACAGTCTTGAAAATGGAATAGGTGATACAGGAAAGGTGTTTAACATTTATTAAATGCCAATTATCCTTGCTAGGTAGAATTTGCATTCACAAGCCACAGACATTCCATCAGCAAACAAAATAGGAGGGATGGGATCAGACAGATGTTTTATGCGAAATAGACGGAACAATTAAGACTAGAGTGGTTGAACAAATAATCACTGAAGAAATTGTTTGTGGTGTTGAGAGTAATAAAGGAAGACAGCAAAGTGATATCAAAAACAGAAAGAAGGTTGCTGTTTCATTTACTGTTGCTAGTCTAATCTACCAGGATATACATTTATTCCATGTTTATGGAGACTGTATATGAGTATTTCACTTTCTCGTTTCAAGGAAGGCAGAAAGAAACTGTCCTGAGAACAGCTTGCTTAAAGCAGCGTTTGGCTCAGGAAGTAAAATGTATAGCTAATTCTGCTTTCTAGGAAAGGGATGGGATCTACATTGGCTGTGGCTACCTAGGAAGGTTAACTTTAGGTCATAGTGGAAAGCTCACAAAAGTGATAGCACTGGGTGATAAAAGGTAAAGGGACACCTGACCATTAGGTCCAGTCCCGGATGACTGGGGTTGCAGCACTCATCTCGCTTTATTGGCCAAGGGAGCCGGCGTACAGCTTCCGGGTCATGTGGCCAGCATGACTAAGCCACTTCTGGCAAACCAGAGCAGCACACGGAAGCGCCCTTTACCTTCCAACCAGAGCGGTACCTATTTATCTATTTGCACTTCGTGCTTTCGAACTGATAGGTTGGCAGGAGCAGGGACCAGGCAATGGGAGCTCACCCCATCACGGGGATTCAAACCGCCGACCTTCTGATCAGCAAGCCCTAGGCTCAGTGGTTTAACCCACAGTGCCACTTGCCCCATGCACTGAGTGATACTTTAACTATTAGGGAAAAGTGTTAAAAACAAAACAAGGATCATTAACACCACAACATAAATTACATAGTGTGTTCACATTTTGGCTGCTGTGTAAAAGCTACAGTCACCCTATGTCAAAAAGGTTACCACAGAACTAGAGAAAGACAACCAACCACCTGAGATTTTCGCATGAGAAAAGGCTCAGAGGCTGTAGCTTTCCTTTTAAAAAGATTAAAACAAGTTAAACCCTCAATAAAATAAATCTGAAAATTACTTCTTGCTATGCTAATTCCATAAAGTGCAGCTAAAATGTTATGGTTTCCTCCTATGCTATTTTAAGACTTGAACACCTCACATCAAAAGGACACAATTTACTTGAAAATGCTTTATTTAAGAAAGGTGTATTCTACCTAGCCCAAGTCTGTACACAATGTGACAAAGGATGACTAGTTAACATCCCTTTGATCGACAACCACCTTTTTCCTACATGTGGCCTCCACCCATGTAGGAAGGGCCCTGTTAGTTTTCTCTTCTTTCCTTTTCTTTTTAAAGCACAACCAGCTGCACCTAGGATATAAACATAAATGAATACTTTTCCCCCTAGCAAAGTGATATTTTTAATATTTTTAAAATACTAGGTGTTCAAGTTGCCCTTCCGTGAATAGAAGGGTCTATGATCTAACAGGGGATGGTGGAATACAGTTTTTTGTCAGTTCCTGTAGTCAGGGGCATCTTGCCCATAGAGGCAAGTGGTGCGGGGTGCCAGGGCGCCAGGTTCTGTAGGGTGCCAGGGAAGAAGCGGAGGCTGGGTACAGCGCTTCCCAGCACCAGCTCACCGCCCTCGCCTGCCTTGATGAAGCAGTGCTGCGCCCAGAGGCTCCACCTCTTCCCCACCGGAGGAGCCACCCTCCAGCCGCTGCCCGCCTCCTCCAGCCCCACAAAGCTGCCGGCAGCGCCATAAAAAGGTCATCGGCAACTCTGGGAAACGGGGGGGGGGATGGGCGGGGGGGGGAGGCGGAGGGATCTTTGCAACCTGCCTGTAGTCCTCCTATTCATCATCTCATATGCTGCTCCAGAGATCTTACCACACCCCTGCAGTGCAGATTTTTAGGGTGTGTGATAGGAATAAAGGGAAACTGGGACCATGCCTAGCTATTTAACTCAAAAAGACTTCATTGATGTAATTGATGTACTTTTTTATTTGGAATCTTATATGTCCACTGATTTAAATAGTCAAAATCCAACATAGTGTGGGTGAATAAGCTATCTGTGAGAAAAGGTATAGTCCTTCCATTCTCATTTAGAATGTCTATATATTGCACCATATTCCAGAAAATATCTCAAAGTGGTATACAATGAGGGGGGAAGTATGAATGATTCACAATTCTGCAGGTATCTAAACAATTTTTTTGTTGTTGTTTGGACATAACCATGGGGTCATGTCCGACTCTTCGTGACCCCATGGACCAGAGCACGCCAGGCAGGCCTGTATCCACTGCCTCCCGCAGTTTGATCCATTATCTTATATTAGTAGCATAAGCTTATTTATTTGTATCTTGATGTAACAGGCAGGTTGGCTCCCTCCTTGAGGACAAAACAGCAAGGGTTTCTGACACCCTCTTGTTGGAATTTGTTCTTGGAAGGTACTTGCATCAATTTAATGTCATGGTGCCTGGATGAAGTTAAAGATTAAGGTTGCATCACTATATCAAATCAGCTGTTTTTTCCATATACTGCTGTGCTTATCTGTTACTTCCATATATTTTAAGAACACAAATGGACACATGCTATTGCTGGCATTTCATACACTTTCTGGCACAGACTTGAATCAAAGGGGCCCAGAGAAGCCAGGCATCACTCTCACAATTCAGAATTAAAAATTTAGGAGGCAGGGACGTCACGTGACATTTCATTTGGGCTAGGGGCGGGGAAGGTGCCTTATTTCTAACTAGATACATTTTCAAGCTTGCAGTTCAACAGAAGTGACCACAACAATAACTTCAGGATGATAATCAAAACCAAATTTGAGCCAGCCAACATTTAATTCATATTGAATAAAGCTTAGGTAAAACAAATGGGGAAGCAGCAAGGCAAGGTTGATTGTACCATAAAGCATAACAGAAAAAACTGCATGCATAAGAACATGGCAGTTACAATGACAACTGTAAGATGGAAGTAAAAAAATGGATCTTTTGACAGCATCACATTTAAATTGGGATGTATTTCGAGAAACACAGCTTCAAATTAATATTTAAAACACTTCTCTTACTGGTGTCTTAAAGACATAAAACAGATACCTAATGTAACACAGCAGAGAAACAACCAACAGGTAACACAGTATGGTTTACTGCACCAACATCGGATGGCAAAGAAGCAGGTGAAATGAAGGCAAAACCCAAAGAACTTTTCTGGATGCAAATACATAGCCTATTATCCCATAAGACAGGAGTTGGGAAGTTGTGGACTTCCAGATGTTCCTGTACTAGTTCCATCATCCCTAACCACTGGTCCTGCTCACTGGGGCTGATGGGACATGGGAGTCCAACAACATTTAGAGGGCTATAGGTTCTCCACAAATGCCCTAAGGCAGGGGTGAAGTTTATGGACAAAGCATTTCAGGATGTTCAACCCACTCTCCTTATTTGTTACCAAACTTCATTTGAGAATTTTCTTGACTAAACAAGATAGCTGTATCAGTGATGCCCTCCTGGGAGAAGTTGCTTCCAGGTTTCCACACCTCCCTCCTGCTATACATGTTCCCTATCATTCTCTGCAGGAATAAATACATGGCATCAACCTATTGTGGCACTTCCACAATGTGAAATCTAAGCATAACCTGAAGAAAAATAGTATTAATAGATGGAAGTCCGTGGGCTATAAATGTCACTATTGATCAAAGTACAGCACACAAAGTTATTCTGATGAAGTGCTGGTTGTGGCCAAGAGGCACTGGAGTTTATTTACTCCTCCTGCTATGATTTTTTCTTATATTACATATATATGAAAATATACAGCACTTCTATATTGCTTCTTAAACCTCCCAACAAATATTTCTAATAGATCTTGAATGTTCCCTCATACAATTCACGGAAATAGACCTTATACGGGGGTAGACACTGCCTTTATGGGACACATAAAGCACAGAGATGACAGACAAGGACATTGGTGTCACATTTTACCCACCTGGCTTTGCCGTGAAAGATACCAAGTCAGCTAAAGAGGTAAAAGCACAGGTAAAAATGTAGTGTAGCCTCACTCAACCAAAACATCTTTATTTTCACTTAACTGGAGTTACTAGCAATTCTCATATAAAACATACATTTTATTTAACTGACCATTCATCAACTAAGCTCCTAACTTTGTTTTAAAAGGAAGACCGAAAAGAAGAACGGCTATGGAAGTCACACTCCTATGAACCACAAGCTTCTATTAGCACAGGATAGATGTTATGATAAGCAGGGCCAACTGACATTCTTGGCAGTTGCCAGAGTGCCCTCAAAAAAGGCCTACATTCAATGCTGGCCCTGGGGCCCTCAAGCTGTAGGAGATGCCCACCATTTGCGATAGTTGCCCATATGCTGCTGGGCCAAGTTTAAGGCTCTTGCACTGATTTACAAGACCCTTGTCAACTTGGGTCAAGTAAACCTTAAGGACTGCCCGATTCCTTATATTCCTGCCCAATCCCTGAGGTCTTTGAAGACATCATCATTGGTATCCCCCCGTGGCTCATACACACAGCTCATATGCACAGAAATGTGTGCTCAATTCTATGAAACTTCTTCTTAGCTGAGATCAGAAAAGCTCCCTCCTCCCTGTTGAACTTCCAGCACCTGGTAAAATCCTTTTTATTATTTCATCAGGCATTTTAAGTAAGTTTTACGGTTAATTTTAACTGGTTTTATCTTTTCTATATCTTTCGTCACCTTACTGTACAGGCTATGGTGTTATGCAGTATATAAACGGTTGAGATCATTTGATAAAATTATCCAGAACTGCTTGAAGCAATGCTGCATCAAAGCCAGTTTTAGGAACAAATATGGCAGGTGGCTCACAGCCACCTAGCATAAACTGAAGCACTCTGGTGGACACCAAGGCAAGGAACCTGTCATGGAAGGTACCAATGCATGAGGAGGAACACCAGAGGACACCTGGCAAACATGGCATCTGCCTGTGTGACAGATCATACAACTTGGAATAATCACACCAAATACAACCCAACTACCATGAACAGGGACCCATCAGCAACCAATAAGCCAACGGCTTCTGCTTCCTGCCTGAGACTGCAGGGCAGAATACATGGTTTTGTTCAACTGGGTAGGTTTAAAGTGGTACAGACTTTCTTTTCGGACTCTCTGTACCCTTTTTAAAGTGGTTTACAACAAGGCATAAGACAAGGAACTCTGCATCAGATCTCTCAGTCAAACTGTGTCACATAGCAAAAGTATCTTCTTCATCCAAATTATGACGCATAGCACATATTTGATTAAAAGACACAATGGATGTACTGTATCTTTGTACACTAAATAACCACGACACTTCCTTCTTATGTAGTATCTTCAGCAAACTAGGAAACTGTTAGCGGTTTTCAAATATTTGCAGTTGACAAACATGTTATGCAGGACAATCAAATTAATAGCAGACTGTACCAGTGATGTTGCATCCTTTTATTGGCACAGTCAAATAGTTGCTGCTGCTGCCAGGCGGGCAAGGAGTATGGTGTGCAGGGGGGAGCCGGGTTGGCCGACGTGGCCCTTGGCAGGTGCATCCCCACATCACTGGCCAGGCAGCCCTTCAGCGAGGGGGCCAGGGGCACAATAGCTAGGCCAGGCCCAGAGACCCCCAGCAGCCGGCACCCGCTCAAAATCATGCGCCTGGAGCTATGCACCCCCCACGCTACACTCCTGGACTGTACAGAGTTTTCTACGGACTTGGTGACTGGTCATCACACAAAGATATTAGACCAATGTAGTTAAAAAGAAAGAAGGGTGCTATTTTATAAACCTAACGAACCCATGTACAGCTCTGGATTGGCTACAATAATTCTGAAAGGAGACCTTGAAATTATAGTGCTCTCTAATGATTCCTTATCATCCTGGGAAAAGTGACAAGTGGGGTGCCACAGGGTTCTGTCCTGAGCCTGTTGTTGTTCAATATCTTTATAAATGACTTGGATAAAGGAATTGAGGGGATGCTCATCAAATTTGCAAATGACACCCAGCTAGGAGGGGTAGTCAGTGCTGTAAAAGATAGAATTGAGATTCAAAATGATCTTAACAGATTGGAGAACTGGGCCCAAATAAACAAAATGAATTTCAATAGGGACAAATGGAAGGTTCTGCACTTAGGCAGGAAGAACCAGCTGCACAGATATAAGTCAGGGGACATCTGGATTGGCAGCAGTACATGTGAAAAGGATCTAGGGGTCTTGGTGGACCACAAGCTTAACATGAGCCAACAGTGTGATGCAGCAGCAAAACAGCTAATGCTATTCTAGGTGGCATCAACAAAAGTACAGTGTCCCAATCAAGAGAAATAATAGTCCCGCTCTATTCTGCCTTAGTCAGACCACTACTGGAGTACTCTGTCCAATTTTTGACATCACAATTTAAGAAGGACATTGACAAGCTATAATGTGTGCAGAGAAAGGCAATCAAGGTGATCAAGGGTCTGGAAACCAAGTGTCAAGATGAACAGTTGAGGGAGCTGGGTATGGTTAGCCTGGAAATGAAGCGTCTGAGAGGAGATATGATAGCCATGTTCAAATATTAAAAGGCTGTCACATGGAAGATGGAGCAAGCTTGTTTTCTCCTGCATCTGGGCACAACTTGGTGATGATGCTTCTAATATTACTGATAATGGTAGAAGATGCTTGTGTGTGTAAAAAGGCAATCCATTTCATCTCAACTTTCTCTCAATGGGTGACAAAGACACAAGTGCTCTCAAGGATTGCTTTTCTTGGTACTTGGTTCCTTCCCTGCCAGTTTTTCATCTTTCTAGGTTCATCCTGCTTAAGAGGTTTTGCTTGCAGAATATTCTGGGACTTTGTGAAAGATGCACAGTACCAGTCTTTCTTATGTAGCTGTCATACTTTCACATATACCATGTGGGATAGCATCATGGCAAAGTGTGTGTGTGTGTGTGTGTGTGTGTGTGTGCGCGCGCACATATGTGCAAACACATAAAGCTGGTCAGGCAATAATTAGAGAAATGAGTGGCTGCCTTCATCCTTTCTTCTCCAGCTCACACTTTCACATACCCCTAATGCTTTCAGCATCCTTTCAATTCTGTCTCTCTCTCCAACCTTCACATCTTCTTTTCTGTGCCCTCATGCTTCCCTCCCTCATCTCTTTTTTCACTTTTATCTTCAGATCAATGACACTGTAAAATGAGAGGTGTCAATGGCTCAAGTCAGGCTTGAAATCACTCTCTGGCCTGGACGTGATTCCTCTTCATCACATAAATTGGGGTACTAACCAGAGTTTTTCAGCTGGAAGACACTTCACACACATTCAGCACTTTTCCCAGATAATTTTACACGCTCAAGGCCTGAGTCACGGCCTTCAATTTAGGTTCTGGGAGTGCCCTATTGTAAATTGAAATTGCAGCATGTTCAAGCCATAGCAAGGGCTATGCAGAGCTAGCCAACTAATATGCTACCTTTGTTTATTACCGCAAATCAACTGGTAAATGAAATGTACCGAAGGAGAAGGGACAAGGGTGTGGCATAGCTTGACGGAGGGCTGAAAATCTAGAAAACTCCAGTGGAACAGAAGACAAACACTAGAAATGCTTTAGGAGGGGGTTCCTGCTTTTTGGTCTGTGTTTCATTAGTTTTGGTGGGTATAGGTGTTTTGTCTGTTTTTTGCTTTTAGGGGGCTTTGTGTTGAAACTGGGGGCAGCCCATGCAGCAGACCAAATAATCAACTCTTCCAACAATTAAATGAAAAGACATTTTCACTTCCCACCATGCCCTCTGGAATCCACTTGCTAGGGAGACTCAACAAGTGGTATTCTTATTATTATAATTATTATAATTATTATTGGTTTACAAAAGTATGTGCAATGTCTCTTTTTTCAAGTTACATTTTCTACAGGTCAGTTTCATTTGTTGAGACATTAGTGTTACATTGGGAAGTGAAAGGGGGGGGAGAGGTGGAGGGGGCCATGGTGGGTGGGGGTGGGTCGGGTGGCGATGTTTCTATTTTACTTAATGTGTGTGTGAGGTTTTGTGTCAGAGTCATTTGTACAGCTTCTCTTCGCTATTCGCTTGTGTTCCTCAACAAGTGGTATTGATATTATCACGTGTGGATGGATGTCGACTTGGGCTGATGAAACGTTTCTGGAAATCTGGTAGCTAAAAAGCAGATGTGTCAGCTTTTGGAAAGTGCCTTAAAATATGTCTGCATCTGGTGGGGAAGAATGAAATTACAAAACGGCTGAGTGGTCTGGAAAGAGAGAACAGGGAGAAGTGATTCACTCTCTCAACATGCAAACTCTTTGTTGCATCTGATATAACAGAAGGTTCTGGGGGAAAATGAAGACCTAATGCTGGGGTGCTCAATGTGTTGCCAATCACCCACCAAGCCCCCCTGACCCTCCCTATTTTGAGGTGGTGTGGTTATTTGGTTAGGAGAGGGGTTGTGTGTTTGGCGCAGGGTCCTCCCCCCCCCCTTGGTATGCATTTTATTAGTTTTTATTTGCTGCCTGGTTTTGGGGGGGGGGTTTTGGAGAGGGGCAGGTTCTGAGCATCACCACTTTTTCTTCTCTGAAACCTGTGATGCTCATAGCATAGTTTTTAAGCTTTCTAAATGCCTCCTGGAAGGGACGCGGGTGGCGCTGTGGGTTAAACCATAGAGCCTAGGACTTGCCGATCAGAAGGCCGGCGGTTCGAATCCCTGCGACGGGATGAGCTCCCATTGCTCGGTCCCTGCTCCTGCCAACCTAGCAGTTCGGAAGCATGTCAAGGTGCAAGTAGATAAATAGGTACCGCTCTGGCGGGAAGGTAAACGGCGTTTCCATATGCTCCTCTGGTTCGCCAGAAGCAGCTTAGTCATGCTGGCCACAGGACCTGGAAACTGCACTCCGGCTCCCTCAGCCAATAAAGCGAGATGAGTGCTGCAACCCCAGAGTCAGTCACGACTGGACCTAATGGTCAGGGGTCCCTTTGCCTTTTAAATGCCTCCTCAGCTCAACAAAGTTGGGGACTCCTCAACTAACGCGCCTCCAGATATCGTGAAGACCCCTTCAAATAAAAGGCTTTAAAAGCTACATGGAAGGTCGCATGAAGAAACACACATTTTGTAAATTTTTCAGTAGGGAATGTGATTTCTTTTTTAGTAGAAAAATGGCTAGAAAGAAGGAAAAGGATTAAGGAGCCCCTTCCCCTCACCATTCACTGTCCAGACTCATTGCAGAGTTGCTGCAACTGAAAAGTCCAGTAAGAAATGGTAACATACAGGTCCTGTATAATGTTTCCTTTGGTCCCTCTAATTCTCCCACCCCCACCTTGCAGTTTTTTTAATGTCCCTCATGTAATTTTCTAATTTAACCACTAGATGTCAGTAGCACATATTTAGTCTACTGAAGCTCAATGCTATTAAAATGCACCAGACAAGTTCTAGTTTGCAAATTAGACATCCTCAAAACTGAACTGAAGGTGCTAGGCTGCCCAACCTTTCTGAAACAATGGCATTTGTTTTTCTAACTTGTACAAATGACTTTATGCAAACCAGATCTAAGTAAAAATCAAGATGCATGGAATAATTACACTCATGACTGCTTTCCACGTGTTTAAATAAGAACTAAAGGAAATACAGACTGCTTTCCTCGTGTTTAAATAAGAACTAAGGGAAATACAGATACACAACAATGAATATAATGTGATACCATGTTAAAAATAAGTTTCAAATAAGTTTTACAAAGTACATTTTGTGTGAATGTTTGGAACTAATGGGTATTATTAGCAAAATAAATGGCTAGGATAATTTCAATCACAGCTCCAAGAAAAATGCTTTACAAAAGAGGGAGGAAATGCTATATTGGAGAGTGACTGGGCAAGCACAGAGTGACTCAGCCTCTTTGCACATGCCTGGAAAGAACTGCCAAAACTATTCCAGCTTCTTCTGTACTAGCCACTCCAAAGTTTGGGTAGAGCGATTTAATTAACTGTCTCACAAAACTTTGTATTCCTGGATCAGACATCTGCAATGCAGCAAAAGTTTATAGAAATGCTGTACTACCCCCACCCCCCCAACCACATGACAGATTCTTTGGAATTTAAAGTGTGATCTATTAGTCTTCTAGATTGCAATATACCTTTGCTTTGTATGGCTCAAGGTCAGGGCCGGATTTAGGTTTGATGAGGCCCTAAGCTACTGAAGGTAATGGGGCCCTTTATACGTCCAGGAGTCCTTTGTCAACAACAAATTGTTGCTGTTTTTTGTGTTGGATATATGCTATATGTTAATTTATGGACCTAATAGGTATCTAAAGCCATTTGCACATGTTGCCATGCAACCAGTCCATGCAGAATGTAGGCACCCTATACAGTGGTACCTCAGGTTACATACACTTCAGGTTACATATGCTTCAGGTTACATACTCTGCTAACCCAGAAATAGTGCTTCAGGTTAAGAACTTTGCTTCAGGTTGAGAACAGAAATCGTGCTCCGGCGGCGCGGCAGCAGCAGGAGGCCCCATTAGCTAAAGTGGTGCTTCAGGTTAAGAATAGTTTCAGGTTAAGTACGGACCTCCAGAACGAATTAAGTACTTAACCCGAGGTACCACTGTATATAGAAATGAGCAAACCAGTGATATTTTAGGGAGCAGGCTAGCAGGCGGGGCCTATTACTTAGACCTACACAACACAAAACACTGTTGCTGCATGTAGGTTTTATTTTATTTGTTTTTTATCTTATATTTTGGAAATATACATCCAGTTTTTTCCTTTCTTTTATTTTTTGGGCCCCCCAAGAGAGTGGAGCCCTAAGCTATAGCCTGTTTAGCTTATATGCAAATCCAGCACTGCTCAAGGTCTTCAAGACAAGGAAGAAAAGGTGAAACCATTTTCTCTCCCACAACTCGAACTGTCTTTTGATTTCCAGAGGGCGCCCAGGAAACAATAAAAAAACAGCAGGAGGGGCCCACTCTGGAAAAGCTTTCATTTCCATTAGAAAACATTGCTTTGACATGGATACGGTACTAGTAGAACATCTGCAGCATTTTCTGTAGGACACATCTGATCTACCAGTGCAGCTGTGGCCACAGCTAGGTTGCAGAACACATGCTTTGCCAGGGCTGGGCCCCTCATGATATTTTGCCGCAAGCCGGTGCCACTGCCAGCACTTCACCAGTGACACTGCGCAGTGCAGGTAAGGGAGGCTTGCAGGGTGGCACACTAATTCCATTTTGCCTCAAGCACTGAAGCAGAACGTGCTGCTCCTGTGCTCTGCGTCCCAGGTTAGTTCAATCCCAGTTATTTCCAGACAAAGAATCCCAGGCAGCAAGGTTATGAAACAACTTTGGGCAGATATTTGAAAGCCATCACAGCAGGCAGACCTGGGTTAGCAGAGGCAAGGGCCTGACTCAGCTGCACGTGTGCTTTACACATCTCTCTACCAGATTCAAAAACACTTGTTCGCACCTTGAAAGCCCTGACCGTATGACAAAACAGCAATTAAGGACTCCACACTGGTACTTCTAAATGAATGAATGAAGAAGCAGCAGCAATCCTAGCATAAAAAGAACCCAAGGTAGCTGAAATGGCAAAATAAATTGCAAAATTTAAAAAAGAACAAGCATTATAAACAAAGTAAAGTCCAACAAAACACATCATCAGACAAAGACAGCACAGTCACAATCCCAGTAGCTTAGGACAGAAAGATGCTATAAAATAAGAACATTCTAACAGCTTTTTGAAAGGAGTCAGGGATATGGATTGCCATTAAAGAGGGAATTCTATCACTGAAGTGCCATGACCAAAAATGCCCTTGGTGTGGCACTAGTAGCCTGGCCACAGAAGCTGGCAGCAACGTCATAATAATAACCTTCATCTTGCATAATAAGGAGCAGACATGGGGAGGGAAGAGGTAACCAGCACGTAAGAGTTTTTAAAATACAAAATACTCGCAAGCAAATGCCTCAACAAACCAATGAGATCTATAGCAGATCACATAACACATACAAAGAAAAGTTTAAAAATGGTTGTTGGTAGCTGTGTGCATTGCAATTTATGCCGTGTAATGTCTGGGTCAACTGATGGTGGTGGTGTGTGTGTGTATATACTTATTGCCACCTTGGTGTTTTATACCTAATATCCTCCAGGAAAAACTGGAAAAGAACAGGTTAATTAGTTAATTATTTCTACAGCGAGAGAAGCTTTGCATAGAAAAGATGCAAAGTTACTTTTGCATAAATGTGGAAAAAGCAGAGTAAACATTCTAGCTGACCTTCCCCACGGCTGCAACAAGTAAAGCTACATCTACAATGCGTTCATTTTACAGAGGGCATTAATAACTTCACCGGTGGTTCATTTGCTCTCGGTAAGAATGTAATGAAAACACCACAGCTGGGCATAGCACCTTGGTTTCTGTCTGAGTCAATATCTTGCTGTCTCCTTGTTTACAGGGGAAAAATATATTCAGCTGCCAGATCACATGCTACTCTAATTATCCTGTTTCAGTGCCAAACGTTCAAGATTACAGTACAGCAAATAATTACCACCCAGCTGGCAAACATTTAACAAGGTTAAATAGGCATGTCATTTACATGTTTCACACTCCTGTCACCTATTTCAAACAGAGGAGCGGTAATAATGGAACACCTACTTTGTTCCATAAAACCTAATCCTAATAATCCTATAAAACACATTCAGGTTAGGCATAAGCATGTTTTAGAGAATAAGGAATGTGTCACAGGCTCACATACATTTTTTACACCTTCCAAACACAGATTGGTTTTGTTCAGTACAAACCACAGTTTCCCATTACATGCACACCAACAAACTATGGCTTGCACTTGCTCTAACCAGAATCAATTAAGCAATCACAATTCTGACGTGTTACCATCATCATCATCATTATCATCAGTTCAGTTCATGAGGCCATCCAATTAATTCTGCATGGTTTCCTAATAATATTTGCAATGCCTCCTAGTTTGGTGCCATCTGAAATACCATAAGCAAATTCCTACCACCTCCCCTAGATTACTAATAAAAATAGCAAATCTGAGGAACTTTATCAAGAAGCTTTCCCTTAACAGAATCCTTTGACTACTTCTCTTGAATTAGTGCCTTACTTTAACAAAGCTACACCACACACAAAGTAATAAAACAGTATTCCGATGGCTCTTTTAAAATTTGAAACAATGCTTCAGAAAGGGGGCAACTGAAACTGGAGAACTGCACAGGGGCTACTTATCCTCTTCATTCCTCACTTTAGAAAGTGCTGCCAGTGTGTCGTAAGTTTGCCTGTAAAGTGTACTGGATTCCTTGTCTATATTACAATCTGGTTATTGATACCTATATTTCCTAGCTTGACCTAGAAAGTGTTCTGTGCTGCTGTTTGGGGGTGGGTTTGCTCGATTCCCAAGGATGAAGCCTCATATTACTTTTGGACAAATAACACCGATTCTGGCCTGACTGCACTAGTTGCCAATTACAGTGGTACCTCTGGTTACGAACTTAATTCGTTCCGGAGGTACGTTCTTATCCTGAAACTGTTCTTAACCTGAGGTACCACTTTAGCTAACGGGGCCTCCCGCTACTGCCATGCCGCCACCACGCGATTTCTGTTCTCATCCTGAGGTAAAGTTCTTAACCCGAGGTACTACTTCCAGGTTAGCGGAGTCTGTAACCCGAAGTGTTTGTAACCCGAGGTACCACTGTAGTTTCTGGGCCCAATTCAAAGTACTAGTTTTGATATATAAAGCCTTAAACAGCTCAGAATTGCAGACCCCATATGAACTGACCCAGACTCTTCAGTCATCATCTGAGGCCCTTCTTCATGTGGCCCCTCCATGAGATCCAGGGATGGCAACATGAGGACAGGCCTTTTTATGCAGTGGCTGCCTGTTGGTGGACAGCTCTGTCCAGGGAGGTTCATCTGGTACCATCATTATACTGTACATATCTTTAGGTACTACGCAAAAGCGTTCCTCTATAACCAGGCCTTTCACCTTTAACCATCTGCGGCCTTTTAGAAGTGGGTGGGATGTTTTTAATATTATTACACGTCGTCCCCCAATCTTCACAGTTTCAGGTGCTTACCCAGGGTCTGTGTCTACTTTTGGAAAATAAGGCACAGCAGAGACTGTGGTGTCTTTATGATATATGGTTTATATAGGAAGGGGGGAGGGGTCCCCCAGCATTACACTTGAAGAGGGTCTTTCCTCCTCCATAAATCACATTGTGAGTTATGAGAGGCCAATTCAAAACACAGCTGAAATATATTTTTTTCTGTTATATACAGTTCTATTCTCAATATTTTATTTAAGGACCTTTTGGTCTAATAAGAGGTTTCTCATTCACAACCCTGCTTCTCTTTCTCACACTGGCATAAAAATAGTGTTTATAGCGTCAAAGACTGTTGCCATGGAAATTGAGGTGCCATAGAAACAGCATGACTTTGCTGCAGGATGAAGTAACTTAAAAAGGCAATGAAGAAGCAGGGACTTGTCAATATACACAATTAATGAGGAAAATGCTACATAAAAGAACAAATGTGTCATGAATTGTATCTCAGTAAGATTATTTCCAACATTATCATCCAGTCAATGGAAATTGCTACTTTTCTCATTTTTAATATAAGTTTTTAAAATGAAAACGTTTTTGCAAATTAGAACCACTGCTTTTGTAGCAAAACCTGCCCCAAAAGACCCTTCCCCCAAAATAGATATGAAAGCCTTTCAGTAGACTTGGAACATGACAATACCATCATCATTTATTGTTGACTCAAAACTACTTGATCATACTGTAGTATCATAAACATAACAGTGAAATAAAACATTCAATATTTTCACACTACCAGATAACATAAGTGTCAGGGTTTCTGGGAGAGAGGAGGAGATGACAGAGGAGACGGAGAGCGAGTGGGAGGAGGGGCAGAAGGATGAGGAAGAAGATGACGGAATTCTGAGGGAATCCACGAGTCTGAGCAGCGAGTCAGAGGATTCTCAAAAGGGGGTTACCTTAATCAAGCAAAAGGGAGGAGAAGGGAGAAGCGGAGAGGAGCCCAGTGGAAGACAGACGCAGCAAGAGGCGTCTCAGCCGGAACGGAGTAAAGGGGGTGGAGTCGTCAGCCTCTCGGAGGGAGCAGGATTAGGAGAGAACAGAGAAAGGGGGTTGGAGCTAGGTGTTCAGCCGGAAAGGGTGGAGAGCAGAACAAGGGGTGGTGTAGCGGTCGAAAGAAAGGTCAGCAGCAACGTACGCGCGCCAAGTTCAAACGTAGAGGCGCGCGGAAGTGGAGAGAGCTCAGGGGAGGAGCCCGGCCCTAAAGCCAGAAGGAGGGGGGAAGAGGCGGCAGAGGATTCAGCCTCAGGCGAGTCACGGAGAGAGGGAACCCAGGGGGGCAGGAAGACCCTGCGGAAAAGAAAGGAGAGGAAGAGGTGGTCTAGAGCCAGGCTATTAAGTTGGTGTGGAAGAGGGGAGGAGTCAGAGGGGACTTCAGCGGTCTAACGTGACAGACGTACGGCCACGATGCTGAACTGTACGAGAAGCAGAAATCTTCAATAAACTTTTCCTGTAAATAAACTGCAACGGAGTGAGGTCTCTTGTGAGCTGGGACCCGTCCTGGGTGGCCGTGACAGTAAGTCCCCTCTCTAAAAGCAAAAAATTTTTTTTGCGAAGCTCACGAACGGGAGCAGCCATGAGCGCTGAGGAGCAGCTGGTTGCACTGCGGGATCAGGTTACCGCTCTCACATCGGCAGTCATTGCTTCGCAGAAGAAGAATGACGACTTGGAGAAGACGTGCCAGGATTTGCAGGCAAGGTGGGAACACGCGGACAGGGCGGGGGCCCCAGGTTCCAGAGCGGAGGGCATTGCGCTTGGACGGAGGGGGGGTGCCCTGGTTCCGCATTTTAATGGCAACTTGCAAGACTATCCCAATTTCAGAGCGGACGTCGTATATGCACTGCATTTACTCCGTCACGATTTTAAAGATGAGGAGGAGAAAGTGGGGTTCATTGTTTCGCACCTGCATGGGGAGGCCAGGGCTTGGCTACGCAATCTGTGGCGCGAAGATGGACCGGCCCGTCGCAATCCAACTGCGTTCATCAAAGCGATGGATTCTTGTTTTCAATCCTCTGTGGATGTGGACATTGCGCGCCGTCAAATGCACGGGCTGAGGCAGGGGAAAGCGACTGTGCGCCAATACCACTCTAAATTTTTTGCATTGCTCACCGCCTTAGATTGGCCAAAGGACAGTAAGCCGGTCAGAGATCTTTTTTGGGAGGGATTGAGCCCCCCCATCAAGGATGAGATCGCTAGGGGGGACAGACCCCAGACCCTAGAAGACGTGGTGCAACGGGCTTTAGCTATTGGAATTCGACATGAGGGACGTCCGTGGCACGAGGAGGACGGGCCCCAAGCGCGTGCGCAAGCGAGGACTCTCCCTTTTGTGCACAGGGATTTCAGCCGTGCGCACCCCTCGCCAATGGGGAAGGACAGCGAGGAGCCAATGGAGATTGGTGGTGCTAGGGCTCAGAAGCCATCCCAGAGCCCTGTCCCTGGTGCAGCCAAAGCGAAGCCTCCTAGAGGAACCAGGAAGTGTTACATCTGTGACAGTGCGCACCATATGGCGAAAGAGTGCCCCCAGAGGCTCCAGAAGCACACTGCAGCACTGGCAACTGTGACAGCAGAGGTGCAACCAGGGGAGCAGCTTCAGGGAAACGACAGTGCCTGGCTGGAAGCAGAGCTACTGGGGCTCAGCCAGGCGGATCTGTAGACAAGCCCCCAGCATCACTGCAGAGCGTGGACCCTTTGCCTCCCAGACCGGCAGTTCTGCTCACAGCAACACTCCAGTTGCCTGATGGGAGACTCCTCGAGGTTCCAATAACGATCGATTCGGGAAGCAACGCCGACTTCGTGGGACTGCAGTTCGTTAAGCAGCACAACATGGCGCTCCTGCCTGCAACGACGCCTCTAAACGTGGTCACGGTAGACGGCAGGAGATTGCTGGGGGGGCAAGTGGTGCAGCAAACCCCTCCCATGATGATGCAGATTGGCAACCATCGAGAACTTATTAGTTTCAATGTCACCCACTTATCGGACACACCCATCGTGTTAGGCATGAGTTGGCTGGAGAGGCACAGTCCCGCGGTTGCGTGGTACCAGCGGCAGATCACCTTTTGTTCATCGTATTGTGCTCAGCATTGCTTTCAGACCGATCAGGGAGGAGAAGCCGAGCAGCAGTTGCATCTGGGTATGGTGCAAACAGTGCCTCACAAGTACCAGGACTTCTTGGAGGTTTTCTGTGAGAAGGAAGCTGACAAGTTGCCGCCTCACAGACCTTACGACTGCGCGATTGATTTAGTGCCAGGGGCGCAACTGCCTGCTGCCAAGCTGTACTCCATGTCGGAAGACGAGATGCAAGAGCTTCGGGAGTTCATAGACCATAACCTCAAGCGAGGTTTCATCCAGGAATCTAAAGCAGCGGGTGGCAGCCCTGTGTTCTTTGTGAAGAAGAAAAACACGCCCCAAAAAAGGCTTATAGTGGATTACAGGTTCATAAACAGCTTGACTAAGCCCAAAGCTTTCCCCATGCCCAAGATTGACGACCTTTTAGCGACCGTCAGGAGGGGCAAGATTTTCACCAAGCTGGACCTACGTGGAGCTTACAATCTCATCCGCATCCGGAAAGGAGATGAGTGGAAGACCGCCATGTTCACCCCTCTGGGCACATACGAATACAGAGTCATGCCTTTCGGTCTCCAAAATGGCAGCCACGTTTTTCAAGCATTTATGCACCACGTGCTAGCAGGTCTCCTCTACAAGAAGTGTGTCTGCTTTCTCGACGATATCCTGATTTTCTCGGAATCGCCGGAGGATCACGATAAGGACGTGAGGGAGGTCCTGCAGAGGCTGAAGGACCACAGGCTGTACGCCAAGTTGGAGAAATGCCAGTTTGATGTCAGAGAGGTTGATTTCCTTGGCTACAAGTTGTCCGACGAGGGACTGGCCATGGACAGGGCTAAGGTTCAAGCGCTGTTGGACTGGAAAAGCCCTCGAAATCGGAAAGAGGTCCAGAGGTTCATCGGCTTTGCCAATTTTTACCGCAAGTTTATTAAAGGTTTTGCGAACGCGACGGCGGCTATCACTGACACCCTCAGTTCCAAGAAGAAGAAGTTCGTCTGGACCGAACAAGCGGAGCGGTCCTTCCGGACGCTTAAAGGTCTTTTCGCCTCCGAAGAGCAGCTGCTCCACGTGAATCCCGGCAGACCCATGCGGGTAGAGACCGATGCGTCAGACAGAGCGGTTGGGGCCGTTCTTTTGCAAGAGGATTCACAAGGCAACTGGAGACCGGGTGCGTTCTACTCCCGGAAGCTCAGCAAGACGGAGCGCAATTATACCATCTGGGACAGGGAGTTGTTGGCCATTCATGCAGCTTTCAAAGCGTGGCGACACTTCTTAATAGGAGCCAAGCACACGGTGCAAGTCCGCACGGATCACAAGAACTTAGAGTATTGGCGGACGGCTAAGTTACAGACCCAGCGACACATGCGCTGGGCGGAGTTCTTTGCGGATTTCGACTTCAAAATAGAATACATCCCAGGAGACTCCAATGTTATTGCAGACGCGCTGTCCCGAAAGCCGCAATACTTGGAGGAAGCAGCTCCAATCGCAGCAAAGCACATTTTCGCACCGCAGGCGTGGACGTGCGCTACCATCGCAGTCGACCTGGACGCGGTGCGACGCGCGTTGCAAAGGGATCAGTTTGCACAGTCCAAGATGGAGGAGCTACGCGGAGGGTCGCGAGACAACGATGAGTTCCAATTGCAAGATGGACTTTTGACTCGTAAGGGTGCCCTTTACGTGCCCACCGACGATCTTCGAGCCAAGGTTCTGCAACAATTGCATGACGCCCCTAGTGCAGGCCATTTCGGCAAAGAGAAGACGATGGAGTTGGTGGCTAGAGACTTTTGGTGGCCCCAGATGAGAGGAGAGGTGGCGGACTACGTCGCCAGGTGTGATATCTGCCAGAGGTCCAAACCAGTGCACCAGAAGCAGGCGGGATTGCTAGAACCGCTGGAGACACCGCAGCAACCGTGGGAGAGGGTAGCGTTGGACTTTGTTACGGACCTGCCCAGCTCCAGAGGTAAGACGGCGGTGTTAGTGGTGGTGGACTTGTTCACCAAGATGGCGCATTTCATCCCTTGTGCCAAGGTGGCGACGGCAGAACAGACCGCAAAGCTCTTCATCGATCACGTCTTCAAAGTGCATGGACTTCCGCAGTCCGTCTTGTCCGACAGGGGGCGCCAGTTTGTTTCCACTTTCTGGCGAAAGCTTCTGGGCATCTTGCACGTCAAAATCAACCTGACATCGGCGAGACATCCACAAACCAACGGTCAAGCGGAGAGGGTCAACGCGATCATGCAGCAGTACCTGCGGTGCTACGCCAACCAGCGACCTGCGGCGTGGGTGGACTATCTGCCGATGGCTGAATTCGCCTACAACAACACGAAACACGCATCCACCGGGGTGACGCCTTTCTTCGCGAACAATGGCCGTCATCCCAGAACCTTCCCGAGATTTGCGGCACCAGGAGGGGGGGGGCCTCAAGATGCCGACCAGTTTGCAGCGGAGTTGCAAGAGGTGCACGAGGAGCTGCGGAGACATTTGGAGCTGGCAAAACAGGCGTATAAGGTGCAGGCCGATAAGCACAGGAGGGCGGGAGAGGACATCCAGATTGGGGACTGGGTGTGGTTAGCAGCCCACGCGATGCCGGCCAGGTCATTGGCCAAGAAGAAGTTAGGACACAGGCAGCTAGGGCCATATCAAGTTGAGGCTAAGATCAATCCGGTGGCTTTTCGTCTAGCCCTTCCGGAGGGTTCCAGGGTGCACCCGGTCTTTCATAGGTCGGTGCTCACTCCCTACAAAACCCCACACAGGTTTCAAGAGTCAGGAGCACTCCCAGAGCCACGTAGGAGGGCGCCTGAGGGGGGGGAATCGCCAAGACCAGAACCTCTTAACGAGGTCACAGAGATACTGGACTCGAGATGGGGGGAGGAGGGAGTTGAATATTTTCTAGCCAGGGAAGGCACTCCGGCCTCTGCCAATAGCTGGGTGCCGGGTTACGCGTTGGACGAACCCCTGTTGAAGGAGGAGTTCCATGCACTTTTTCCGCACAAGCCCATGCCCGAGGAGTATTTTGATGATTGGCTTTTCACGCCCACTTTGTCAGACAGCACGTTCGAGGGTTTCTCCTCACCCGAGGGCCATACGCCCGAAACAAGCCCGACCAGGGATCCGAGACTGGGGGGGGAGGAGACAGGCCCTTGTTGGTGGGTGGATCAGCCAAGGGAGGCATGGAGTCAGAGATGGATGGTAGGTCCTTGGCAGGCAGCGCCAGGAGAAGCAGTGATGGAGGAAGAGACTGTGAGGTCTGTGGGTGGGGAACCCGAGTTCGAACACACATATACGGAGATGACAGAGGAGAACGTTGAAGTGGACAACTTGTATCCTGAACCGACCCCGGAAGAACCACGTTTTCCTCAACCTGCACCCGGCGAGCGGGAGGGGGGAAGGGGGGGCTTCGAGGGGGGGATGGATGTCAGGGTTTCTGGGAGAGAGGAGGAGATGACAGAGGAGACGGAGAGCGAGTGGGAGGAGGGGCAGAAGGATGAGGAAGAAGATGACGGAATTCTGAGGGAATCCACGAGTCTGAGCAGCGAGTCAGAGGATTCTCAAAAGGGGGTTACCTTAATCAAGCAAAAGGGAGGAGAAGGGAGAAGCGGAGAGGAGCCCAGTGGAAGACAGACGCAGCAAGAGGCGTCTCAGCCGGAACGGAGTAAAGGGGGTGGAGTCGTCAGCCTCTCGGAGGGAGCAGGATTAGGAGAGAACAGAGAAAGGGGGTTGGAGCTAGGTGTTCAGCCGGAAAGGGTGGAGAGCAGAACAAGGGGTGGTGTAGCGGTCGAAAGAAAGGTCAGCAGCAACGTACGCGCGCCAAGTTCAAACGTAGAGGCGCGCGGAAGTGGAGAGAGCTCAGGGGAGGAGCCCGGCCCTAAAGCCAGAAGGAGGGGGGAAGAGGCGGCAGAGGATTCAGCCTCAGGCGAGTCACGGAGAGAGGGAACCCAGGGGGGCAGGAAGACCCTGCGGAAAAGAAAGGAGAGGAAGAGGTGGTCTAGAGCCAGGCTATTAAGTTGGTGTGGAAGAGGGGAGGAGTCAGAGGGGACTTCAGCGGTCTAACGTGACAGACGTACGGCCACGATGCTGAACTGTACGAGAAGCAGAAATCTTCAATAAACTTTTCCTGTAAATAAACTGCAACGGAGTGAGGTCTCTTGTGAGCTGGGACCCGTCCTGGGTGGCCGTGACAATAAGTGAAACAATGGTACACAAATTTTAACACCCTTAGATTTCACTGTCAGTTTGCAAGTCTATGATGCCTCCTACTACACATTTTTGGGGCTCAATTTGATCATTTAGTAAACTTTCGGATGAGAGAACACGAACTTAGTTTAGCCAACACCTTTGATCGATGTTTAGGACGATATGTAATTATGGCATCTGGCTTGCATAATGGATTTCTTCCTGCATTATCAGGACTTCCCATTCTGCTCTTTCCTGCTGCAGACACTCCAGAGCAGATTTGGGGAGCACTGCTTCCTCCCACCAGGGGAAAGGCAGGAACAAAAGTGCTGAAGTGAGCACCCATCGCACATGTTGAGGGACCACTCCCTGCTTCCTGTCCCCTCCCAAGCTTGTCAATGCCACCAGGCCATGGGAACCAAAATCAAGATAATGGAAACAACACGAGTTCTATGCCAACAACACCAAAATGCCCACCTCTGGGAAGCACGGCCCTTCCATTCCAAGGATTTATAAACAATATCAAATACATTAGGAACTGGGGGCTAGAGCAGCTTAGGAAAACAGCACAATCCTGTTTACAACCCGAGATGTGGTGAGGGAAAGAGAACAAAGGAGCTCTGTATGTGCCAGACAAGAGCTCAATGGCTCACTAAGGAAAAGCAGAGTCAGTCATCACAGCGGAGAAAAAGCACACAAAACCTACTGAACACTGTCTAAAAAACAAAACAAAACAAAACTGAAATTATTATTTTTCTTCTTTATTTGTTTCTGTGGGTCAATGGCCCCTGGTAGAAAACTCTTGCCCTAGAAAGTGACTTTGGGAAGAAACTCAGGAGGAATTTCTGGGGACAAACTCTCAAAGAAATGTTAACTGACTGTAACCCACCTTGAATGGGAGGACTCTGCCTACTACTGGTACTTTGCTGCCTCAGATTGAGACTTCTGCTTCCCATACTTCTGACCCCTTCAACCCTCTATGCTGTCATGGAACCTTCTGCCTGACTTTGATGTCACACTTTCATCTGAGCCCTCTAATCCAGTGCCTAACCTCCATCCCATCTGTGACATCATCTACCGTCCTTCTGAACTTCATACATGCATGCTTGAAACGGATCCCTAATGCTAGGCTAAAGCCTGACACACAGGCTGGGCCTCCCTTAAGCTAGCCTCTAGACCATGGGTAGGCAAACTAAGGCTCGGGGGCCGGATCCAGCCCAATTGCCTTCTAAATCCGACCCACAGACGGTCCGGGAATCAGCGTGTTTTGACATGAGTAGAATGTGTTCTTTTATTTAAAATGCATCTCTGGATTATTTGTGGGGCATAGGAATTCGTTCATTATTTTTTTCAAAATATAGTCTGACCCCCCACAAGGTCTGAGGGACAGTGGACCGGCCCCCTGCTGAAAAAGTTTGCTGACCCCTGCTCTAGACACAGAAGCCGCATAATTATATCTACATTATTGTCTGGCCGTAGCTGCTTGTGTAGGTTAGGAAAGTGTTAGAAATGAGTATTATCAGTCATTTCCAGATGACCTGTTTATTGAACATACGTTGTGGTTTGTTTGCAAGGAAGTTAGACAGTGTTGCTTCAAGGTTTACAGTGCATTTTCCCATCACTTTCCTTACTGCAAAAAAGTCTAGTTTCGGGGAGAAGCAGGCATGTTGTGCAAGGGGTTCAAATCAACTTTAATTGCACAACCTGAATCACATAGTCAGTGCTGTATGTGATCGAATCCCACCCCAAAATAGGTATAGTCAGTGAGCATTATTTATGGCCAAGGGAAATATATTGCACATGAAGAGAAAAGGCTGTCACTAAACATTATTTTGAATACAGTCAGTGAAAGGAAGCACATCTCACATTCTCTTAGCAAGAGGAAAGACCTGTTTGGCAACTTTTGGCATCTATAACCCAATGAACAGCTAAACAAGAAATCATTGCAGATTTGAGCACAACCATTGTGATAGCATCACTGATTCTAATGGGAATGAGAAGAATTCTATATTTATTGGATCTTCTGGATCAGCTTCAAGCAGTGGCGTAGCGTGGGGGGTGCAAGGGGGGGCCGGCCGCACCAGACGCAACATCTGGGGGTTAGGGTTAGGGGGCGCAAATCCACGGGTTAGGGGGCACAAATTACTTGCCTTGCCCCGGGTGCTGACAACCCACGCTACGCCACTGGCTTCAAGGGTAATTATACAGCAGTGAGAGGGTATAAAAAGCCTCTTGTATGAAGAGCATGAAAGTAAAGTTTATACATGCTCCACCTAACTCATCTGAATATGGTACTTCCGTCCTGTTACGTCTTAGTCACTGCTAAATTCCCATCTCTTTTAGTCACTGAATGAGTAATGACATTACTTCAGAATCCAAGCTCTGAGCAAATTACAATACATTTGGTATACTGATAATTTCCACTCAAATCACTGCACCAACAGCTGGCAGCATTGTACACAAGATCTACAGTGTTCCACTTTTCTCACAACAATAGGTATATATATTATTTTTAAATAGGAAAGTTAAGGGAAAGAATATTAAGAAAAGAAATAAAATGCCTTAATGAAAAATGTGGTGTTTTTTTTAAAGTCTGTACTTCCATCCCACCCACAAGCAACAAATACAGCAGCACAGCTGTAAAGGAAACCCATTCAGGCTACTATTTAAAGGTAAAGGTACCCCTGACTGTTAGGTCCAGTCACGGACGACTCTGGGGTTGCGCGCTCATCTCGCTTTACTGGCCGAGGGAGCCAGCGTTTGTCCGCAGACTTCCGGTTCATGTGGCCAGCATGACTAAGCCGCTTCTGGCGAACCATTTAGCAAGGATAATTTCTCTCACAGGGGTCTCTCACTACTTCTGCCACCATCGGTCAAGGAATGGTAGAAATTGGGCCTTGCCCTCCTCTTACCATGACCGCTCTCCTATGGTGGTCATCACAAAAGATGGAGCCATATTGTGATGAGAGAAAATGTAGAAGAAAAACATGCACCGGGTAGGTCCCTATGTACTGCTTCATTCCTAGCCTTATTATTATTATATCATTCTTCATTTGAGAGCCAGTGTAAAAACAGAAAAATACAGTGGTGCCTCGCAAGACGAAATTAATCCGTTCCGTGAGGCTCTTCGTATAGCGGTTTTTTCGTCTTGCGAAGCAAGCCCATTGACAGCTTAGCGGATTAGCGCTACAGCTGTCAAGCGGCTTCCAGCGATCAGCTGTTAAGCGGCTTATCAGCGGAACAGCTGATAAGCGGCTTAGCGGCTTAAAAAAAGGAAGAAAAAAGCGAAAAAAACCCGCAGGGGGATGCAAGATTTTTTTCGTCTTGCGAAGCAACCCCATAGGGGAATTCGTTTTACGAAGCGCCTCCAAAACGGAAAACCCTTTCGTCTAGCGGGTTTTTCGTCTTGCGAGGCGTTCGTCTTGCGGGGCACCACTGTATATAATAAGAAACAAAACAATACCCCGCCCCAAGTTTAAAAGTCCATAGATTGTTAATTTGCCAGCGGCCTGATAATGCCATAAGGGCACTTAGGAGGAAATGTAAATAGCCTATAAACAGAGAACAGAATAATTAATATTATTCCTTCTACATTTTAACTCCCCCTCCATCTCTCAAACACTATCGAGGAATCTATACAGCGTCAAAACTGAAGTAGCGATTCGCTTTAACATGATCCTAACATCCCACATTTAAAAGCCTTTGCAAAGGATCATTCTGACACCAACTTGTATTTAGCATAATACAAACGCATACTATTAAGAGGTAAGCTGCTAATATGAAGGTTTGGCAAAGAGATTGCCATAATTACACTTTATATGAGCAGAGAGCAAATATGTTTTTGTTCCTGTTTGAAGGTTTATATTAACATGCCTTTGTATATATATGATCGGACACAGTGGATTATTTCAAGATATTTATTTATTTATTTTTAAAATCTATTTTTCCTACTTTATTTTTTTTTTTAACCTCTGTTGAAATACCCCAGCTGGTTTGCCAATTTAGATGCCAGGCAAGTTGTGTAATCATGTTTTTGGCAATGTAGATATGTGCATGTACGGTATATACAGTAACAGCATGCAAAACAAAATTAGAATAAATTACGTACTGTAAAACCTAACCAAAGCAGAATCTAAAACAGACCAAAATGGCACTTCTGTTGAAGAGTTTCAGGGATGAATAGCTATGTCTACATGGGATAATTTGTACAAACTCTCTAGCAAGGCAATGATGGGACTACTTCAAAATGTTATAAAGGGAGCTTGCACATGAATGCAGAATTGTTAAATTAGCTTGGGGTACTTTTTGCTGTGTAGCTTGCCTACCTATTGCCATAAAATGCTTTTTAAAATCTGATTGACACAGTCAGTTACACTGAACATTCCTTTTCCTAATTAATCCATGGTTGCTTTGATTGGGATCTCGGCACTGCAGGGGTTTGAACTAGATGAGCCTCAGTGTCCCTTACAACTCTACTCTTATTATTGACTTCTGTTATTAATACTGAAGAAACACCAAAGAAGGCTCCATGCAGGATATTTCCCCCTGCACTGAGGTAATGGGTTGTATTCAACTAAGCCCTATTCAGACCAGACCCATTAAATTAATTAACCTGACTTAGTCATGATAATTAACTTCAATTGGTCTAATCTGAATGGAGCTAGTATTGAATGCCACCCATGACATGTGTAAGGAAAACAGGTATTATTACATTGTGAGTATAGTATTCATTTTACCACATTCATGTTGGCTGGGAAGCTTCTATACTAGTATAGCTGTGTCAGTCTGGATGGACCAGGCTATGCATACACCTGTTGAAAAGCTACCTGTAACAAAATTCCTACCTGTCAGCCTTTGAAAATTAATTACAGCACCAGACACAAAGCAATCAATTTTTTCTTTTGCTTATAATATAACTATTGTGAAAGAGCTAGCGCTAGAAACTGGATAACAGATTCAGGTGGTGGTGGTGTTTTTTAAATAAACATTTTGCCATGGTATATTACCTGCTTCTGTATATTTTAATCCTACTTTCTCTTCTTCATCCTTTGCTTTGGGTGGGGGCCAGACAGTCTGCAGTCTCCCGGGAGTCTTGTCATCCTGATCGGAAAGTACTGCATCAGTCTAATAAAACAAAAAATATTTTAAGAAACATATGAAGGCACATGGCATTGAAAACTGCTTGTTTATAAATGTTAACAAACAAACAAACCCAACAGCCTTTCCACCTTTCTTTTTGCTTAATATCCAGTCAGAAATAAGTAGTGGGGAAATGTGAGAGCTTGCTCACAATTTTGCGACATTTTAGCTAGTTCAATAAACTACATTCTGGATTTTTTTCTGACTACCTGCAATTTCTGTTTGTTTGTTCACATACGATACGTCACAATGACTGAATGCTCTTATGTGCAACAGAGGTCAATAAAGGCATGGGTTTTTCCACTACCTTTATTGTTGGGGGAAAGCCATGGGCACTGCCCGTTGCCCGCTTGAAACGACCCACAGTATTAAAGTGTATGCTCTTAATTCACTGTGACACCAGTTTCAGTGGTTAGAGTAACCAGTTAAGGCTGGGGAGGTTTAGTTTCAAATATCCATGCTGCCAATAAACTCAGTAGGTGACCTTGGGCCAGCAACTACCTTAGCCTAACCTACCCCACAGGTTCTTTGTGATGATAAAAATGTACACAGCCCTGAGCTTTCTTTTTTTTGTGGGGGGGGGGGTAGGGGGAAGGCAGGATTGGAATGCTGTTTTGATGCCATGTGTGGCTGGCAGACAGCTGGCTTAGAACTCACCACAACCCAAATTTCAGATCAGCCACAGACTCAATACCTTCTGTCAAATTAAGGAAAAATCCAAACCAGCACTCCTTATCTTGGCAGGGCTTTATGGAATGGTGGGACCACTGCAGCACCTGTAGCCCTGCTGTGCATAGTGATTGGCAGAACATGGGAAGATCAGGCAGATCCCTGCACCAGTCTATATAGCTGGTGCAGTGACTGGGCCTAAACTGAGTCTGATGCTGCATGGATGGCTCAGAATCCAATGGATTCCAGAGGAGCTCAGGACTCCCCACCCATATAAAATCCAGCTCTATGGGTTTCCAAGTGACGGTACATTCAGTGGGTAGAAGGGGGCTCTGTGTCAGAGGAGTGGCGAGACTCTCCAGGCGGCAGGAAGCAAATGGGGGCCTGCAGGGCTAGCAGAGAGACACTTCTATTCAAGCCACACACTCATTCCTGCCTGCCACACAAAAGGGGTGTGTTGATTGCTCTGCTAATCATCTCTCAACTTCAGCACATTTCTGAAATGCGAAATTTTATGAAAATTTCAGTGTGTTGTTATGAGGTTAGACAACCCATATTGTGTTATCATATTTTGCATGGGAAAGGGACTATGGAATTTATAAATAATAACCCACATTTCAACAATACCGTTCTGAATTCACCAATGCAGCTTAGTATTGTGACGCTGGGTGCTGTCAAAACAGGCATCCCAGTCTCAAAATGGTAATGCTACGCTTGGGTCTTTTCTGTCCAAAATAAGCATTTGCCATACGTATTTTAGATCACACCTATCTATTTACCCAATTAGTATTTTGCATTAGCCGTAGCATACAAGAGTATTAATCAACCTACTGGTTTTGTGTCAGTTGCTCCATCACCTTTAGATCTTTCAAATACTGCCTTCAGCGATTCTTTTTCATGTCTCATTTTGCGTTTTATCGCTTCTAGCTCTGAAGTATCAGCAGTTGTCTCTTTTTTGGGAGGGCGTGTAAATAAAGCTTTAAATGCATCCAATGCAGATTCAGCGGGGCTTGGTTTTGCCTCTTCAGAGGTGGAGGATGCTTTTCTCACAGAAGATTTGCTTTCTTGGCCATTCTCGCTGCTGCCAGAATCACTGGACACCTCACCAGAATCTTTTTCTTCATTTTTAGGCCCTAAGAGATGAGAGAGTTGTTCTAGAAAGGTAGGGGCCGCTTTGGGCTCTGCTGGTTTCCTCTTAGTTAACTGATCAGGTGCAATACTGGACTTTTTAACAGGCTGCTTTAATTTAAGCATAGCCAAGTCACTGTCTTTCTGTTTGATTTCAGTGACAGTTTCCTCCTGATCTGAAGAGAATCCTTTCTTCCGTACACGTAACCCACTGAAAAAAGCAGGAAGCTGAAAGGTCTTCTCATTCAAAGATGGTTTTTGGGTGGATGCAGTGCTGGAATTGCTTGCAAGAGGTACTTGCTCATCTACAAACCCCTGAGTATCTTCTCCTGTCAGAGACAGGCCTGTATGGTTCTCATTGGTCAGTGCTGCAGTTTCAGTTTCTGAACAAATTTCATGTAGTGTATCATCCATTTCTGTTGAATGAATCTGCTCTGTTTCACCTCCATTTATAGTACCATCTATTTCTCTATATCCTTCTGTTTCTGGCTCTCCTTTATTTTGGTCATTATCCTCCAAAGACACAATACTATTTAAAACAGATCTGTTTGCTATATTTTCGTCACTGTTAAGATCTGTAGGCTCATTGTCTGATTCTGTGTCACTTGTTGCATGAACCAAAGTACCCTGAATAAGAATGGCATCCTTGTCATTTTGTTTGCCAAATTCAGACAAAAGCGAGTGTTGAAAATCTGAATGGGAAACATAGGGATCATTCTGCTCCTGCAGTTCCAAGTCATCTGGGCCGTAAGTGTCAGGTTCATAGTCATCTGGGACAATGGTAGTGTCTACAAAGTCAGCAGGTGTGCTGCCGTAGACTTCATAATCAACATGGTTGCTAATATCAACTTCAAAGTTATCCAGGGCAGCATCAACATCAGCATCAAAGTCAGTTGGCACCCAGGCACCCACTCCTGAGTCAACTGGGGCAGTGGCATCAGCCTCGAGGGCAAACATGTCGCAAGTACTGGATTCTGAAATTTCATAAGCATTGTTTGGGCTTTCAGCCTGTGATATTTCTGAAAGTTGATGATCTCCATCCAGATAATCATCTCCATTGATTCTGCTCCTCACTTCCTGGTTGTCAGCATGGCTACTGATATCATTGACATTTCGAAATCCTTTAAGAACAGCTTGTTCTTTTGAAGTGCCTGGTTGCAGTTTAGCCGTGAATCCAAAAAGGGCTTTCATAGAAAATTTTGTGTAGAGAGTTGGGCCTGGTTCAGGTTTGGTTGCCCCCTCTAGACTGGAAAGCTCATTATGGTCTGAAGTCTGATTTGCTTCCATGTTGGGCAAATCACAGCAGTACTTATTATATTCCCGGAATATATCAGTTTGTTTCTATATGATTACTCTCAGGGAACATCTTTCATTCAGTCTATTACATTAAAACACCACAGAGAGAGGCAGTTTTTCACCAGATCACACGCTGCTCTCTCTAACAATGATCTGAAATGCACATTCCAGCCAAACTTTACAACTTGAACAGAGGCGAAACGGGAAGATTTTGCATCGTGTTGCATACCATAAAAACTTCCCAGCAGCGTCACAACTTATTATTTACACAATGGGCCTACTTTTTGTCAACGCAAATCTGCTACAAACTCCACCGCCTGTTGCACTAAGGCTTACTGTTCTTTTCTGCTACACTCAGCCTTTTTACTGAATAGAAATAGCAGTTAACAAGACAGATCTCTTTCTCTCATTCTCACTCTCTCTCAACAGAACAGCTGGTACTTGCAGTTTGCTACTTCCTCATGCCGGCCCGAGAATCAAGGGAAAAAATCGTCAGCAGAAAAACTCCTCAAAAGTTTCTTGAAAGGCACCCCACGGTGGTCAAAAGCTGCTTTGAGCAAAGTCGTCGAAGGAAGGCAAGATCAGAAAGCTGGAAAATCCCAAGCAGAAAGAAATGTTTCCAAATCTTCACACACGAGCCTTCTTTTAACTTCTGGAGATTCCTAGTTGCTGAGAAGTCCCAGTTAACGTTGGTGCCCTTGAAGCTGAATAATCATAATAAAAAGCAAGCAAGCACCACTCTTCCGCTTTTGCTTCAGGTTTCTGTCTGGAATGCAGATTCCAGCCAAGGAGCACCAACCAACGAGGCTGGTTTCGTGTTGCTGCGTCTTAAACTCTGCACAGCTCTTTCTGCGAACCATAAACAGGTAAGTTATCAGACAAGGTAACCACACCCACGGAATAAAAACTACCTAGGAGGGCAAGGTAAACAGCCACTGCCCAGAACTCGGCCATTAACTCTGCAAAGAAGAGAGGGGTGGAAACATGCACGTCCACTGTCTTATCTTCCAAAGCGATTTCTCTTAATTCTTTTTTTTCTTAACTCCCGGGTTTCTTTGCATCTTAGATCTCTGCACCTATCTTATTTCCTCAGTCTAGGAGAGGGGGAAAAGAAAAGCACACGGGAAGAAGTCCCAGAGGGGGAGCTGGGTTACTCCGCGGCAGCAAAAACAGGTAAGAGCCGGTGACGAGACGAGAAAACTCCAAGTAGAAAACTCTGTGTATAAAAAAGGCTTAGAACCATCGAGTCAAGGTGTAGCTAACTTAGAGGCAAGTTGCTTACAACCTCCTCTCCCCGCCCCCCACCTCAATTCCTTTTCTGGCAAATAGCCTTATTCAATGTTTTATTTTTTTCCCCGGGGGGTACTCAAGCATACACATACCCCTAAAAATTTTGTGAATCATCTAAGTTTGGCCTCATTGAGGGGCAGTATTTCAATATGAGTAGGAAAATAAGAGTACCCCTGAACATTTTTTTTTTAGAATAAAAAGCACTGGCCTTATTAGATGACTCCTAGCATTTAAAACTGGAAGGCTGCAACCTTCTGCCCACGTTCCTGGGAGTAACCCCCAAGGAACTTGGTGGGATTTACTTCTGAGTAGGTGTGTATAGGATCGCACTGCAAAGGTTTTCAAAACATAGTAATCACACCAGATGGGGGTGGTTATTGGTTTGTTGTGTTCTTATTTTGTATTTTTACGTTGTGAACCGCCCTGTGGTCTTCTGATAAAGGGTGGTATATAAATTTAATAAATAATGATGATGCTAAAGAAAGCTCACACCAGAAATCTATCTAATCTAGCATCCTAGCTCAGATCCTAGCTGTCCTGAGAATGGGACAGAGTTCATGTTTGTGGAACGGAAGATTTCCCTCTTCCCACTCTGCTCTGATGTGCAAATAAAAACTTTATTGCTCCTTACAGGAGCAGAGAGAGCTTAGAAGCAGGCAAGAATGGAGACAGTAGCCCCATGTTTTTCCTCCTTGATTGGTAATCAGAAGTATACTGCCCTTAAATATAGAGCAAGATGAGTTGGGATTCATAAGAGACCCTTCTCTGATTTTACACCTAAGTTATGGAACTCTTAATAATAATAATAATAATTAATAATAATAATAATAATAATAACAACAACAATAATAAATTTTATTCATTCCCTGCCCATCTGGCTAGGTTTCCCCAGCCACTCTGGGAACAGAATATTAATATTAATATTCTCACCCTCCTCACCTGCTGTGCCAACTCTGTTTTTTCTCATGTAGGTATTGAATTTGAAAGCCTGAAGCTTTCAGTTTGTGTGTTGTTCATTTTCTAACCATTTTTTTGTTTTTTCTTGGGCTGGGGAACTGGGAGGGATTTCTTTGTTTTACAATTGTTATTAAACTTCCCTGAGTACTGAGCACACAATGGAAGAATAGTATATAAATCTTCGGAAACGAATAACTGAAACAAACATGGTTTTGGCAATAAATTTCATAAGTTGGTCACACTAAGTGAAGTGCTTCCTCCTCTTTGACCTGCAGCTTTGCCAGCCAGTTATACTTAGTAGCCTTGGTCTGTTCAGGTATCATTCAGGTTATTAAAAGCATACCCATTTATAACAGGAAACTTCCAGACTTCCTCATTTCAGCATGGCGCTTTCAATCTAAGCAGGTATGAAAGACCTGTTTATTTAATTTACACTATCTGGGCCTCAACTGCTAGCTTTCCAGATGGCTGGTGCAGTTCTCAAGTTGTTGGAGGGGGACATAGGGAGATCCCTAATGAAATCCACCCTGTAACTCCTCCAATGACAGCCTTCTAAAAACAGGTGGCTAAGGGGACTACAGTGGTACTTCGGGTTAAGTACTTAATTTGTTCCGGAGGTCCGTTCTTAACCTCAAACTGTTCTTAACCTGAAGCACTACTTTAGCTAATGGGGCCTCCCGCTGCTGCCGTGTGATTTCTGTTCTCATCCTGAAGCAAAGTTCTTAATCTGAGGTACTATTTCTGGATTAGCAGAGTCTGTAACCTGAAGCGTCTGTAACCCAAGATACCACTGTATACTTAAAGCCCTGAGTTGCAGATAGTCATTGAGTTTTAAGAAATCATAGAAGAACAAAAGCAGCTTGGATTATACAGTTCCATGTCAACTTTGATCAGTGAATATATATTTTCAGGAATATTAGGGCAGTTTGACTGTGTTCTGGCAATCATCTCTCAGCTTAATAAGGCAAGATATGGCTTCATTTGCATATCATAGCAAGCCAAACTATAGCTTACTGGGTCCACACAAACGTGAACACACCTGGCAAGGAACTCCCATCTCTGTTTTTACAGCAATCCTTGGCTACTACAGCTCATGGTTAGCAAGGCCAGAGCTAAACCACAAGCCTGGGTTTGGTTGACAAACTGAGCCAAAGAAATGTAACCCTCAATTTGAAAAGGTTTCCACAGCCCTGTGCTTCGTGGCATGAGAAAACCAACCGCTTGCAGTAGAAAACCATCTCAACTTAGTCCTAAAGGAATGTGTGAAATGGCCCAGAAGCTTATTTAATAAATAAGAATACAACCATGCTTTGGACTAATATTCTATGGCCTTTTAAATGGGTGTGAGAGAAGGGGGTTATTGTTTTGTTTTTGTTTAACTGATTATTTTGTGCTTGTATACTGTATCTTTATGTTGTGAAGGGGCCTGAGATCTTTGGATGAAGGGCGGTCTATAAACTTAATAAATAATAAAATAATAAAAATTAGCTGGCAACTGACTGAACCTCTGCTTTCCAAGGTGAATGGAGTGGAAATCCTCATTATTATTTTCCCCTCCTGCCATTATGTTCTCTGTATGTGCATAACAATTTCTTACGCTATTTACACTGTAGTGACTGCTTTGCAATTGCAATGACTGTGGTGACTTTATCCATTTGAGGCATGGTCAGCTCAGGTTGGCAGGCAGCATACCATCAAAAGGTAGATAATTATAGTGTAATTGTATAATGTGCTTTTATATTTAGAGCACTACTCTGTCTTAAATGGACTAGCCAGGAGGAAGGTAGTAAGTCTTAATTTTTGTTCACTAAACAGGTCACAGCTCTTCATACAGTCAATATTTAAATTCATAATCTACTTTCTGAAAATGGAGATATGGAATGCATATAGATTACCAACTCAATGGATGTTTTGCAACTGTCTTGGGTAAGGAATGGTGGATTTTCCAATGTAGACAACAATGACATTGCAAAGATAGAGTTGCCACCACATTTCCTGAAGGAACTGTGACTCAGTTTGGTCAAACCCTCCCATTTCTGTGTCATAATCTTTGAAACTAAACATCAAAGGATAGTATATAACTATGCTTCAATTATAGCTAAATGCATCCTGTATTCAGAAGGACCAAGTAGTTGAATGTTCAGTTAATAATAGTGAACTCATGTGGTTTGATTTTTCTGTTTGGAAGCAAAATAGGACAACCCCCAAACAGTGGAGTGTTTCCTGCATACTCTCCCCAGTATGAAGAACAGAATTTGAAATAAAATAAATGTTTAAAAACAAACCCCAAATGGCCTGACAATGACCTATGAGCTTTTTATGGGCTTAAGTATGCTGCAAGCTGCCCAGAGTGGCTGGGGAAACCCAGCCAGATGGGCAGGGTATAAATAAATTGTTTTAAGTGTATCTGGTTTTGTGTGTTTTTAAAAAGTGTTTTAAATTGTTTAATGTGCTAATTGGTGTGACACAGCAGTTTAGAAGGAAAATTTAAATTGAAATACAGTCATACCTAAGGATAAATATGCTTCAGGATAAGTATTTTCGGGTTGCGCTCCGCGGCGACCCGGAAGTAACGGAGTGCGTTACTTCCGGGTTTCGCCACTGGTGCATGTGCAGTCAAAATGACGTCATGCGCATGCGTGGAAGCAGCGAAACGCAACTCGCCCAGTCGCGTTCTGTTCAGGATGCGAACGGGGCTCCAGAACGGATCCTGTTTGCATCCCGAGGTAGCCCTGTAACAACAACAACAACAACTATTATTTTCATATGTGCAGAATCACAGCTTTGGCTGTACAGCCTTATAACCACTAGAGGTTTAAGCTTACTATAATAATCCCAAACACCAAAGAAGCAAGCAATTTGAAATATAAGCAACAGGACTGTATTAAAGCAGTGACATGAAGACACACTGTCAACAAGCAACTCTAGAATTACCATAAATCAGAACTTTACATTATTTTTTTTTACATCTCTCACTAATTATTTCTAAATTTTGCTTCATTTTTGGATCTCTGTTTTGTGGATGTGACACTTCATGTAAATATCTCTTTCTTTTCCAGGCTCTGCAGGCGCACACATTTAAAAACGCAAAAATAGGCAAAATATTTTAGGTACAGTTTATTGTTTACAGAGTTAATAACAAATAAATTTACAAACAGATTCAATTGCAACATGTGGGAACATTGCTAACTGTTGAAAAGGCAGGGCCTATCACTTAATTCTCTGGTGCTATAATGTAAGTAGATGTACAAGTGATTTATCAAAAAGCAACAACTGCTAAATTTCAGAATAGGGTGATAAAATCTTACAGGGTTTGGAAGATTATTCACAGCATCTTTCCACAGATATTGTGTCTTTAAAAGAAACTGATGTATGCAGTGTTTCTAATGGCCTGTGAAATAGCTGCCTTGCGGATCTGAAGTTGCTATCATGGTGGAAAAATGTTGCACATATTGGACAGTCTGTTATTTTTCTATTTGGAATACAATTTCCCTATCATAGTACAGTTGTACCTTGGAAGTCGAATGGAATCAGTTCTGGAAGTCTGTTCGACTTCCAAAAAGTTCAGAAACCAAAGCGTGGCTTCTGGTTGGCTGCAGGAAGCTCTTGCAGCCAATTGGAAGCCTCAGAAGCCCTGTCAGACGTTTGGCTTCCAAAAATAGTTTGCAAACCAGAACACTCACTTCCGAGTTTGTGGCGTTTGGGAGCCAAAAGGTTTAAGAACTAAGTTGTTTGAAAACCAAGGTACAACTATTTAAAACCCAGCTATCACTCCTTTCCCTTTAGACTCATCTTTTATTGTGCATTGTGATGGAGAAAGTCAACATGAGTCGGGTTAGAATGCCTATTTTGTTATTATGGTATGAAGGATTCTTAAATATACAATGAGAGTTTCAGAAATATTACTTATTAAAATAAGATAATGGCAAAATTCCCTAACTTATGTCAACTCGTAGTCTTAATTGGGTGCACATTAAAAGTACAGGACTTCCAAGTGTGAAAACTGTACAAATACAGGTGCATGAGGGGGGGATGCGAGGGGGGGGGATGCCATTAAAACAAACATTATAATAGTTTGTGGTATCTGCTGTGGTTTCAAATCAGATGCAACAAACTAATTAATGAATTCATTTCAGGGTTTTTTTTAAAATTTAGCTAGCAACTGCCTACAAAGTTAGGAATAACTAGTAATAAAGGAATACCCAATTTAGCACCAGTTATTCATTTCCATCATTTAACTTGTACGTAAAATGCTAACATAAAAAGCCAGTCTGTAAAATATAGCCAAAACTGAACATACAAATTCTAAGTTGATAAAGTTACTTTATCAAGCAAGTAAACATGCACAAAACAAAAGTTTTCTTAAGGGCATGCATGCAGCAATCTGATTTATTTCTAATCCATTCCTGTAGCTTTGCCAACAGATGTCAGCATTGCTCACGTTAGTTCAACTCCGAGCACTGCTGCAGCAGTTGCTGATCATTTGGCTGAAAACTGCTGCACGATATCAGAATATTAAAGGCTTTATTGCCCGGAACCCAATAATGGTCTGTAAACATCTGAGGTTGTAGCATTGCTGACGCTAATCAAGCATGAGCCTGAGCAGTCTTTTTGATAGGAGATTACTGTGAGTCCCGTATTCAGGGTAGAATAGAAGTCTTATAAATTATACATTAAAAAGAAGAGCTAATTAACTATGTTGTTAGTGGACTATTTCATAAACAGCAGTTTGAATCAATAGCAATTAATAAAGTCATTTATAGAACTACTCACATTTAGGTCCAGGCGCAGTGAATTTCTGTCAGCTCTCTCTGACTCACTGAAACAGGTAGATGGGTAAGATTCTCCCAACCTGCAACCTAAAACCCAGGCATCGCCATCTTTATTTGTGACATGTATATTAGCTGCCTGTTCTGAAAAGTCATTCTTCAAAGCAGCATCTGCTGGAATACCTAAATGATTTTAAAGAAGAAGAAAATTATCCCCATTTATGAGAAGTGCGGTGTGCCACTTGGAGCTTTACAGTACCACAACGGAAAGAGTACTATATATTTTGCTTCCATTTGATTGACAAGATTTTAACAGCCCGTCTTGAGTGTCCCTTTTCTCGCAGCTTCGTCTGAAACAGACTCAAAAGTTCATAGCTCCTTTGCAAAAACTCCTGTGCTCTATACCAAAAACAGATTTCGTAGGCACACCCTGATTACAGATGATCGACTCAACAAGTCTCCCAATCAAACCTGGATTAGAGAACTAGAAAAATGCTTGTCACCAGGTAAGCAGGAGCAGGAATGGAGACAGGGCCTGAGTAGTACCATGATGCTTGCCAGCCCAGAGCATCTTTGTATCCTTTGTACACAGGATTTTTATCTCTTTGGACGGCCAGGTGACCAAGGGTCAGGAGGGAGAGTTTTGCCCTCGGTGAAGCATATCCCCATTAGAAGAATGTTACTTGCCTTCATTCACATACGGAAAATAAAACCAAGAGATGTACATGGGAACACTTGTCATATTTAACATGGACCAGACTGATAATCCTGATTCCTTGTGCTAGATCTCTTCCAGCCACATGAAACATATTTAAAGGTAAAGGGACCCCTGACCATTAGGTCCAGTCGTGGCCAACTCTGGGGTTGGGGCACTCATCTCGCTTTATTGGCCGAGGGAGCCGGCGTACAGCTTCCGGGTCATGTGGCCAGCATGACTAAGCCGCTTCTGGCAAACCAGAGCAGCACATCGAAACACCGTTTGCCTTCCTGCCGGAGCAGTACCTATTTATCTACTTGCACTTTGATGTGCTTTTGAACTGCTAGGTTGGCAGGAGCAGGGACCGAGCAACGGGAGCTCACCCCATCGTGGGGATTCGAACCACCAACCTTGTGATTGGCAAGTCCTAGGCTCCATGGCTTAACCCACAGTGCCATTACTTTGCTGCTAAGAACTTAATAGGAGAAACTGAGCATCAGGCCCATTCCTATCTAAGGGTCCCCCACTGTAAGTTCCTGTCCCACCACAGATTCACTCAATTCATGCGCAATATGTGTGAAAAATGATCCATGCGTCGAATGGGGCAGCTGTGCCACTGGCCTTGCCTCAGCATTTAACAGGTGACTCAGCCCCACCCACCAGTGTCCCTGATCCCACACAGGGTTTTCTGCACCCATTGGGGCTTATTTGAATAGGCTCCTCTGACCTACTCAGAGGTCAGGATAGCAGGGAGCAGAGCCAGGGGTACAGCCCCACTGTCTCTTTCAACACATGGAGGGGGACAGTGTGACAACGAGACAGAAACCAGGAACTGGCTACAAACACATTTGAATGGATGCTAAATGCAACAGCATTCAGCACATGAGCAACTTCCAGATATCCTTTTATATACCATGCCACAAAACCAGGAGAAAATACAAAGGAAATGGGCTCCGTATACAGAGGTGTACTGCAGTTTTTAAATAGGGGAGCCACAGCAGTAGAGACTAGCATAGACTGAATGGATGTGGGGCTGCCATGGGGGAAATATGGTGGACAGACAGAAACAGAGAACAAGAGCATAGGATGAAAGCTGCACAAGATTGAGGGAAAATGAGGTACATGTTTGGATGCACAGATCTATATATGAGAAGCACACTTGCAGATACAAAGTCCCAAAGGATGGAGTCACATTGAACAGAACGTACCAGATGATATTTATGTAATATCATTAATACTTACAGCCGGCCCTTCACTGAATGTTCCCAGTACTGGTTACATAAAATATCACAATTTTTAAAACAATACAATACATTAAAACCATTAAAACCACTAAAACTGAACAAAATATCTTAATATTTAAGGAGCTGTTTTGACGTTGTGTGTGTGTGTGTGTACACTTTTGGTGCAAAATTGGCTCCTGGCTTAAGAGTTTTGTCTCCAATAACCATTAGTAGAGGATCAGAGGTCTACAGCAAAGTTGCATTTCTCACTTTACAAATATCCTTGTTCAAGCACAACAACAGCAATTTAATCAGACAGAGCCAGTAAAGATTATTGCTAACCTGATTAGGTAACATGGTCGCGTATCAAGGACTTCTGGTACAATGGAGAATGCAACTGTTTTCCAACCATTATCTCCCATGGCCACTCTTTGTCCCGGCTTGGACTTTGTGGAGTAGTTTTAGGAACTGATTGGTCTTAGAAATATATCATACAGTTGAAGGGGTAGGGCACTCACTGACAGTGAATGTAACAAAAACCAGAGACTGTTATGAGGAAGACTGATAAACATCAAATATGTGTTGAATGATGAACATGCTGCTGAGCAAAAACTACTCAGGTGAAAATAATTCCAAATTCTATAAAATTCCTGCTTAGGCCATGTTCACATAAACAGGAACTTCAGTTTCACGAACTCTTGGCAGTGTAATTTTCTTCAGAACTCTCACTAAAGGCATATTCACATGGCTCTTTGAGTGCATAATATCTATAGCCCCCCCCTTTAAAAATCATTTTGTGGTGATTTTCAACTGCACTGCCACAGGCTTAGCAGACCATGTGACCACCAAGCTGAATTAATATTGGATTTGATTTTGATGTTGATTTGAAACTGGTGAACAACCCAATCACCACATGGTCTTATCAGTTACCTGAGTGGCTCATACAGAAGGACCATGTGGCTCCTGTATAAATAGGTCCTGAGAGAGAAGTGAGGGCTACTGCATAATCCTACTTCCAATCTGTTCATCTGATATCGCAGTACAAGGAAACACTTTCTCATGAGAAATCCAAGTAAGGAAAACCTGAGAACATTTAGCTGCTAATGCCAGGGGGTCTTACACATGGAAACATAAGTGCTACAGCCCCCTTCTTAAATAAAACATACAGGTGTTTATTGTGTCGATTCCCCTTGTGAACAAAAGTGCAGTTCAACAGAGTAGCCAAGGCACAAATGAAAATAGTAATCTGGCATGTCTTTATTTCCTAAAATCCCTAAGATCTAGCGCCCTCTAGAGTTCGAAAGATGCAACAATCCCATGCATATATTATAACAATATACATAGAAAGTAAATGAATTAAAACTACAGTATTATGCTATAGGAACAGAAGGGGAGGTGTGGTGAGATAGAATACAGCATCTACGAATGTGACTAAATAACAGAATAAGCACAACCCATTTTGTGAACTATTCTTCACATGGAAAGAGGTGATCAAAATCAACAGCATAATCTCATAGCATATAACCATACTATATTAGGCGCCATCTAGAAATGTTATAAAAACTAACGTTATGATCCTGGCACACTTAAGTGCTTTTAGGTCTCCATGATTTTACAAAAGGCTATTTTAAGTTTCCTATTGAAAGCTTGCAGACCATCTTATGCATGTTTACTCAAAAGCAAGTATGTGCTCAATGGGGCTTACTCTCAGGTAAGTAAACACAGTTGGGTCATGCCCAATATTTTAATAAGACACTATAATTTAAAAAAAATGTTGATAAAACAGATTTGTTTCCAGTAAGAACCAGGAAGTTGCTCATTTAGCAAAGGACCATAATTCTGCTCAGTGAAGATATTTCAACCGCATATTTCAGCTTAGGGCCACACTACACATTGCGCTGCAGGTTAGTGTTTCATTTGTGTTTCCAGGATTGCAGACCTGCAAGTACAGGGCAGTATACTACTACTATACTACTGATACTAATACTACTAGTAGTAATACTACTACTACTAGTATTATTATTATTATTATTATTATTATTATTATTATTATTACCACTACTACTAGTACTACTACTAGTAGTAGTGGTAATAATAATAATAATAATAATGCTGCATCCACAGGGGGTCAGGTGAGGAAGATGCAGACAATGTATTTGGTGGTGGGAGGTGGACATAGTGCTTTACCTTACTCCCAGCATCATTACCCAGTAAAAAGTTGCCTTCCCCACACTACACTTCAGTAAAAAAACAAAACAAGAAGTTAGACCAATCACAGATTTCCTGTGCCATGTTACTGGGAATGTGTGGCACGGTTTGTCCTTTAGGATGACCTCGACTTGGAAGATATTCCACAGGCCCTGGCTGCTGCTTTCCAACCCAGCCACTGTCACGTGGAAGAGACATTGTTAGCAAAACCCTTTTAAAGGACTAAACAAGGACAACAGCAAAATCTTCTTGTTTGTTATTTTTTTGCCTTTTCAGATGAAATCTTCTGGAGGACAGATGTGTCACGTTTTACTGCCAGAGGAAGGCAAAGCACATCATCATTTACACATGCAAAAAGGCTTCGTCAGAAGTAGCCCAAATGAATTATGCATCTGGTTTAAAGTAACCTAATGTTTGGTTTTCCAGAATCACTGCGACATTTCCTCAACGAGAGGAATTAAGGCATGCTGTTGTTGTGTGCAACAGTATTTATTAACGAAAAGTTCATAGCACTGAAGAGTGCAATCCAACTGTCGCTGGTTCATCAACTGGGGGGAGGGGTGGCGCTGGCATTAGGATGAGACAGAAGACTCCCAATGCCACCGGAAGTGGAGAAATACTGCCTTAACTGAACACACACGTGTAAATGCCTGGGAAAGGTTCTGCAGGTGGAATTCCACCCGCAGAAACCTAAAAATGGGCACCACAAGAGGAGAACTGTGAATACCTAATACCCATGGTCAGCCCACCCATGAGGCAAAGTTACGATCCACAGGGCCTGTAAGACAGAGCTATTCCGCCTGGCTTTCAATTTGAACTTAGCCTGATCTTTTATTCCCCTTCCTTCCCTCCCCCTCCCCTTTTTATGAAGATTACCCGCTCTGGGATCCCACAGCTAATTCTCTCCTGGTCTCCTTGCTGGCCCAAATAGGACTAATTTAGCCAGCTAGCCCTGGTGATCATCTAATGTTTATTGGATGGATTTCCCCCCTAAATTGATTTTTGAATTCTGAATTTATTGTTATTCACGTTTTATATTGTATTTTATGCTGTTTTTTCTTTAATCAATTAAGTGTTTTAAATTTGTTGTTAGCCGCCCTTAGCCCGGTTTTCTGAACCGGGAAGGGAAGGGTATAAATAAAATTATTATTATTATATTATTATTATTATTATTATTATTATTATTATTATTATTTAGCCTCCAAAGAATGCATCGCCCGTTGCCACTGCCATGTGCTTCTTGGAGACCAGATCTGCTTCCAGCTCAGCAGCCCCCTACCCCAATGCTGCCTCTGCCGTGGACTCTCAGAGAATAGGAGGCACTGCTGGTTTCCACCCACCCCTGGGGAAGAGATGATGGAGGTTGCCCTTTGGGGTCTCCTGGACTCTGGACCTGCCCAGCATGATTTAGAGCTGACCCATTCCTCCCTCTTAGTTCCCAATGTAGATCTTTATTCCCTTGTTTCTAGTGGAGATATTCATCCACCCCTTATTCCCTGGTGGGAGGGTGTACAGGCATGGCAGACATCTAAACCAGGACATGACACAAGTACAGTGGTACCTCGGTTCTCATTCCAGAAGTCCATTCGAGTTCCGAAACATTCGAAAACTGGAAGCGGAAGCCTCAATATGGAAAACTCAAAATGGAAACCGTGTATCCTGTTCGACTTCTGAGGCGCGTTCCAAAACTGAGGTGTTTACTTCTGGGTTTTCAGCGTTCAAGTTCTGAAATGTTCGACTACAGAGTCGTTGAAAAACTGAGGTACCACTGTAATTCCCCTGCCGTTGACACCAATGGGAAGATGATACACAGTATAGATATTGCTCTCCCCACCTCCCTTGTGTTTTGCCCCTCCTTTCATGAGCTGGATATAATTTTGATGTTGTGAATGTTCTGAAGAAGTAGCTATCACAGATCCTGCCTCACTCTTCCCCAGAAATGTCACTGTGCGTATTCTAAATGCTTTTATCGTAAGTCTGTGGGTCAGATCTGGGGCGAGTCCTTATCTATTAAACTACTACTTGCCATGAAATCAGCTCTGTTTTAAATGCTTGGTAGTTTAAAATACCAAATGCTATTCATGAGCAGGGTGTCCAACAGAAAATGATACCGTGCTAAGCAAAGAATACCTGAAGTCGGTTCCAACAAGGGACATTAAATAAGAGTTTAGCAGGTGTTGTGAAGAAAAAAACCTGTTAATTTCTACTCAGAAGAAAGCCCAAATATGTTTGATGGGGGTTGCTCTTTGGTAACTGTGTACACAGGATTGCAGCCCAACTCTTTTGTATAGAAATCAAAAGGGATCTAAAAGGGATTACTTTTAAGCCCCTTGCCAGGTAAGTTTTGAAAACCTCTAAAAACAGAGTCAGCAATAAGATGCTGATATTCACTCCTTTATTTAATTCTACAAATCATAAGTACCAGATAAGAGAAACTAAAGAATAACATTGTTAAATCTGGATGTAGTTCAAATTTTCATTCTAATTTATGATGTTTTGTTGCACAGATTTTCCATACTTTTACTCACCGGGCTAAATTGATTTTCCATTGGTTTTGGTCTGGGCATGTGTCAACAAAGTTGCATAATATTTTCCAACTATTTTTAGTATGGATAAAATTTAAGAAGACAAAATTGTGGCGCTTAAAAAAAAATAAAAAACAGATTATTCCATCCATTAAAATTGCTTTCATGAAGGTATCCAATCATTTTTTCCTGGCCAAACTTACAGGCTTGCCTTCTGACAGTGCGGGGACAATCTGTCTCTACCACAAATGCTACCAATTATCCGGTCTGCCCTCCTTGACACGTTCTTCCCCTTGCTTTTTCCTCTCTCAGTTTTCCTTTCACCAGCTTCATTCTGCCTCTGTGGGCTACACTTTCCCAGTCTCAGGAGAAGCAAGGTTTGCAAATGTGGCACCCATGGGTGCAGCAACAGCACCCTCAAAGTTCTCCCCTGTTGCCATAAAGCCTCTGAGTCACCAGCCCCAGCACTTACTACCCCCTTCGTCAAAAGGTGGCATTCCTTTTTTCTTCCTTGAAAAGCACATACAGCTGAAGGAGAAGGAGAAGGTTAGAAGAATTTCTCTAGTTTTGTGGCTTGTGGGAAGGTGACACTGATCTGGGAAGAGGAGGGAGAGAAGTGACCAGTGACTGTAGGGTAGCGCTCACTCAAAGATCCAAATGGATCTTAAAATGTTGGCAACCTCTGCAGTAAAGGCTTCTCAGGAGTCTTATTCTTGACTCCCCCATCCCATCTCATCTGTGTGCCATTTGAACTACATTATTTATATTTGTATGACCAGCAATGATGTTAATGATTCCATGATGTTAATGATTCCACAGTTAGTAGTTCTCATACATCTCTGGATCCAGGGAGTGTCCTGGAAAAACCGAGGCATCCTGGTTTTTTTCTTGAGAGGATGGCGGCCATTTTGGGTGCCATGATCTCTCGTGATTTCATGTTGTGTTTCCTCCACTGAAAAAGCTCTTGGGGGGGGCATGATCTCACGTGGCACCCCAAAATATGTTTTTGGGCACTACGCCCCCAAAAGTGTTTTTCAGGGGTGGGGTAGATTTTAGTGCGAAATGGCCACTATCCTTCTGCAAGAAAAAACAGGAAGGTGGCATCCCAGAAGATGGCGACTGTTGGAGGGTATGGTGCTACTGCCACTATCAAGATGTTACAAAGCCCTTAACAACTTGGAACCAGTTCACCTAGTAGATCGCCTGACCTCATATGTGTCCACTCGACCGCTTTGATCAGCAGAATCAGCACTTTTACAGGTGCCACGTAATACTTGATTGTTTAGTGTGGCAGCACCGACTCTGTAATTTTTGTTTGTGCCTGCTGAATACACTTTTATTTATACAAGCCTACCCAGATATTTAGAAAGTCTGTATGACTTTTAATTTGTTTTAGTCTATTCCATTGTGGTTTTAACTTTCTATATGTTTTTAATTGTGGCTGTAAATCTTCCAATGATAATTTTATTGTAAACCCCTTTGAGGTTTTTTCCTAATAAAGCAGGAGATAAATTTAAACACACAAATAAATGATGGCCAACCTGGTGGTCTCCAAATGTTATTGACAGCTCCCAGAATACCTGACCATTGGCTTGAGTTAAGCATCCAACACATCTGAAGAGAACCAGCTTGGCAAAGGCTGGGCTAAAGCCATAATGGGACTTGACCTGGAAATTAGCATTCCATTTGTTAATAAGAATGAAATTGAAGCCTTTGAATCAATACAGCTTTAAAAAATATGTGTTTCCTGATTTAAAACAAAAAGCCCATGCAAAACCTGTTTCACCTGTACCAGCTACAGAGGTTCACCTAGGAGCTCCTTACGAAAAACAAAGGCAATAATGAAGCATCAGTAAAACAAAAGTGTATCGTGTAATGACTGTGCAAATATACAGGCTAACTCAATGCAATATTTAAACAGCAGGCAGCTAACCTGGACATAAACTACGATACAAAAACAAGCTATCCTCTGAAATATGCTCACATCCAGATACACTTCCCCAAATTAAAAGGAAGGTTAATTTTATAGCAAATTTTAGAATTCCTTCCTTTCCATTGCACTTTTATCCAGTTTGCTACACTTTAAATTTCCAAAAAGTCCCAGGATAGATGAGTGAAGATCTGCCCTCATTGCAAAGTGCTTTAATATATACTGTACAGCTGAATATCTATTTCAGAAAATGCATTGTGCCAGTAGATTCTTTCTTATCAGGGCCAGGGCAAGACATTTTGGTACCCGAGGCGAACCACAAAATGCCACCCTCCCACCAGAGGAGAAAAATGTGTAAAGTGAAGATCTACATCATAGAATCACAGAATTGTAGAGTTGGAAGGGGCCATGAGGGTCATCCTGAAATACAGGAATCTTCTAAACCAGGCTTCCTCAACCTCGGCCCTCCAGATGTTTTGAGACTACAATTCCCAGCATCCCTGACCACTGGTCCTGCTAGCTAGGGATCATGGGAGTTGTAGGCCAAAAAACATCTGAAAGACCAAGGTTGAGGAAGCCAGTGGGGCTCGAACCCACAACCCTGGGATTAAGAGTCTCATGCTCTACTGAATGGCCTCTGCACCTGCCCAGCGTGATTCAGAGAAGGGCCGTTTCTCCCCCATGACAGCTTTTAATTACCTTTTCAACCTCTCAGGTTGATTTAACCCCCCCACCCTCGTTCCCGACATAGATCTTTATCCTTCCCTTGTTCCTGAACCTGGGAAACTATTTTGCTAAAGGAAGTAGCACAGGTGCTGCATCTTCGCAAGCCCCTTTTCCTGAATTGCAGCAGTTCACCACTTAGCTATGGGGAGATATGGTAACTCTCCACCGAAACCTCCAGGGTGGAAAGAGCTCGAGAACGCAGTATGATGGGTGAGCAGCAACCTCAAAGCAGAAAATATATAAAGCTCACAATGCTTAAACACCACCAGATTATAAAACACCATAATCTGGATTACCAACATTCCCCACAACCTGACCTGCTTCTATAGATACCTCTTCGTTCTCACTATTCGATGCACTAGAAATCGGAACACTTGTTATATCTAAAGGTTAGCAAGCCAGCTCTTTCAATTACCTTCAGCAAGCTCTGCTTACATACTAGCATAAGGTTACCTTTGTGGAATCCCGAATTCTTTACGATGCCACAGAAACACATGTCTTTCCTTCGCAAACTGGAACGATTCTTTCTCCACTGTAAACACGCTTTCAGCTGTCCTCCTTCTTTTGAAAGAAAACAGTTCGAAAAAGAGCTCATCTCTCTTCAAAGGGGTCTAACTAACTTGAGTAAAATAAAGTATTATGATTATTATTAAGGCTGTCCACATCTGCACACTGCCTTCGCTGTGCTCTAATTTTGGACTGGGTACTGAATCACTGCTGCAACACAGTAGCCTTAAAATCCCAAGACAAGCCAACACCCAAACCTTTATAGCTATTGTTTCCTAACCTTTGGTCTCAAATAGGTACATACCGGTATATTAAAATAGCTCTCCAGTCCTCTGTGACAGCCTAATAAAGTCAGGTAAAGCTCTAGTACATTGTCCCAGGATCCAATAATGCTGAAAGTATTAAGCATTATGGATTTATTTTGGGTGATGACGTTCTACAAGAATGGGTGTAGTAAGCAAAGTTGTAGAAATTTTATTTATAGAGTTTTATGTTTGTTTTTTTAAAATCACAAGCTAATGTGGAAATGGGGAGAATTGAAATGCGGAATAATGAGAAACAGAGAGAAACCAAAATGGATCCTGATCTATGTTTCTGCATGTTGGCATCCATCTGTCTCAAGAGACAATGGAGTTCACTTCCAGGGGTGAAGTCAAACTGCTGCATTAGAAGAAGAAGAAGAGTTTGGATTTGATATCCCGCCTTTCACTCCCTTCAGGAGTCTCAAAGCAGCTAACATTCTCCTTTCCCTTCCTCCCCCACAACAAACACTCTGTGAGGTAAGTGGGGCTGAGAGACTTCAAAGAAGTGTGACTAGCCCAAGGTCACCCAGCAGTTGCATGTGGAGGAGCGGAGACTTGAACCCGGTTCCCCAGATTACAAGACTACCGCTCTTAACCACTACACCACACTGGCTCTCATTAGCGGCAATGAGGTGACCTCACTGGGGCACAAGCCTGTGTGGTGTGTATGGAGGTCCAGGGCTGCCCACAAGACAAAAAACCTCTTTTGTCCTCACTGATGTGCTCCAAAGGAAAGCAGAGCAATACATTTGACACCAGTTTGGCCGCAAGAGATGCGAGGAGGTGTACAAGGCACCATTTAACCATCTTAGGGACTCTACTCTGGACTTGTGTAGGGCTTACTCCTTAGCCTTTTCTTCCCCCAATGATATCCCGCAAGGCAGCAGAGGTTTAGGATCAGAATTTTCCTTCTTCTAGAAGGGCTACTTTCCAAGGTTGACGGGCCCCATCTGCCTCTCACATCCCTGTACAACACATGCCAAAACTGCCGTCTTGACCGCTGGCCCACTACTGGTCTAGTCCAGGGGTCAGCAAACTTTTTCAGCAGGGGGCCGGTCCACTGTCCCTCAGACCTTGTGGGGGGCTGGACTATATTTTTTTTTGGGGGGGGGACAAATGAATTCCTATGCCCCACAAATAACCCAGAGATGCATTTTAGATAAAAGCACACATTCTACTCATGTAAAAACACACTGATTGCTGGTCCGTCCGCGGGCCAGATTTAGAAGGCAATTGGGGCGGATCCGGCCCCCGGGCCTTAGTTTGCCTACCCATGGTCTAGTCTGCTCAATCTGCCAGAGCTTGTCTTCGCATGTGCAAACAGAACTGAGCCAGATGAACCAATGGTCTGACTTCATATAAGGCAGCTTCCTTCGTTCCTTCCTTGTTTATCCAATCAGCTGCTGGTTTCCTGTTGTGCTGCAAGTAACATATGTTTGTTGCCTTTAACAAATGAGTACAGTAACCTAAGGCTATTCCAACTCTAAACATATTAAAAATATTTACCAAATAAAACATATCACAATCTCAAAAATGTTATAACACCACCTACTTGTGGCCAATTTTTCCATTAAAAAAGAGAAAAAAGTAGAAGCTGGAAAAATAAAGAGCAACACACATTGCTAATTACAAAGTGTGGGAGACAGTTCCAGCTTTTGGAGAAGATCAGAAGGCTAACAATTTCCAGATGGATTAACTGGCAAGGTAACCATGGCCTCCTGCCAAGAAAATTATTCTGTGCCCTCAAGAGTCTTGAACAAATCTCTGAACACATAGACCTTTTTTGATGTTTCTCCCTTTATAGGAATTTATTTGTGGGGGGGAAGCTTAGCCGCATTTTTATAGGTATGATTACTGCACCTATATAAGGCAACTGCACCTGAACAAAACAAAAGAAAACCTGCATCACAGGTAGAAGCAGAAGAAGCCTGGCATCTAGGATTCAAACTTAAGCACCTTACATTTCATATATTCACACGGCCATCTCAATTGTCGCAGGAAAGTTGGCATTTCGAGCTCCCACTCTAGGTCAGTGATCACAGGCAGAGCTGGATGCATGCAGTGATTCTATTAGGAAAACCACAGAATAAGCTACAAAGTAGGAATTCACAGCCTCCTTTTTTTAAAAAAAGCTGAGTTTTTAGCCCTTATGACTGCAACAATATGCTGACTTCTGACTGCATAGCTTCGACTTGTAAAACTTACCAAGCTTTTAACAAATACTTTTAGCCTGTTGAAATATAATCTTTTAATTTGAAATGCAAATAATCTTGCAAAGAAGTTGCCGCTTAAAACTGCTAGTATGAGGTATTAATCCCATCAAAGATAAAAAAAGGAAAGACGTAACCAACCACTGCGCCATTATATTTTTTCCTCCTTCTCTAACTCCTTCGTCTGTGTCAATCTGTGACAAAGTTAGAGAAACCTCATTATCATTTTATTCTCTTGCCTGAACAAGGAAGGTTATCCTGGCACTCTGGCAGATTTCATCACTGCTCCTGCTCTGCAAAAAGTCCTGGAGCTGCACTTTCCCTCCCCTACTACAGGTGTAAAATAATTTTGTAGTCCAGAAATTCCGACGAAAGCGGAATGGCAGACAAAATTAATGGACTATGCAGAATTGGACAAAATGACAGGAAGGATTTGAAACCTGCGGGACCAGAGATTTACAGAAGATTGGAAGAAGTATATGAATTATTTGAAGAGCAACTGTAATCAACAAATTACGCTAGTAGGACTACAAGAAGTTTTGTAAGGAGAAATATACAAAGTGTTACAAAGTAGAAAAAGATAGAGATATTGGTTATGAGTTTGAAATGTAATAGGGAAGATAAGAAATGCATACTGAGAGATTACATCGGAAAATTTTCAGACAGGATTGATGGAAGTCAAAAATTTGAATAAGAGGTAAAAGTATGTTTAATTACTGTTGAAAACGATATGTTAAAAAAACTAATAAAAATTATATATATAAATAATAATAATTTTGTAGTCCATGTAATTGGACACAGAAAGGAGAAGGAGAAGGGAGCCATTTAGCAGAAGAAAGTATTGTGTAACTCTGCTTCTTTTTTTTTACTGGCAATAGTAAATTCTGGCATAACTAAACAACACTCTAGACCCCAACTTGCCCTTAAAAAGCAGCCAGCTCAGATCTCTTTAAATATTTTTGTCATTTGGTTCATTTTGACTGCTGTGCAGTGCAATTATACTACATTACTCAGGGAGGCATAACTGTCACATTTGAAAGTTCATGCGCTAACAAGAAATAAAGATCATTACCAGATCAAGTGTTCATTCCGTAAGATAATCTGTCCGTGACACAAAGTACCAAGATTCAAGCAAGATACCTATTAACACCAGCGAGACAACTTCTGTCATCTCGGCTTTTGTACTAAAGATAAAACACAAGTTTAATGTTAAAAGCTCACCAGAATCCCATGATTCTCTTATGCGTGTCTTTAATAGTAAATTCCAATGGATGAACAAAATTAGTACCCTAACATTACTTACAGGAACACTGAAAACAATCTGATATTCATACAGGTTATCAAAATATTAAAGGCTGCTTTAACTATTTTCTGTCTATACATTCAAAGCAATGTGAGAACCATGCAAATCACTCGGTCTCTATTAAAATCGATTTTCTCTCCCCTTGGTTAAACATTGACTTATAGTCACTTATTTTTTCTTAGGTGATGTCAAAAGTAACTTAATATTCTGAACTATACATTTTGCTTCCATCAAAAGTGTCTAATTAGTTGCACTTCATCACACTTTCTCTTGAGGATAAGGAGAGAAGTGCCACAAAAGAACAAAGACATTTAAAGTCATTTTCCAGAAAATCCTTACACAGTCTATTGACTCCTTAAGTTCAAAAGTTAACTAGATTTAGTGGCTTTAGCTCACGGATTTAAATTACTTTTCAGTGTAATTCTCACATCTTATTATTCAAAGTAAAGCCAGTTAAAACCAGTATATTATTATTAGGCATACATATTACACTTTAGTGGTTGTAAAAGTAGCTTCTCTGATACCTCCGTGCAAATATTTTGAATGGATGTAATCCTTTGCCAGTTTCATGAATATGGGTAGAACCTAATGGGTGTCACTCTGCTGATGAAAGGCAATTTTGGGCAATTCCTCCTTCCCGAAGCGCAACACCCCCCATGTACCCTAGAGGGTTGCCCAGCAATCTGGAGCAAAAAAATTGGGGAAGGGAACATGCAAGGGACACAAGTCAAAAAATACCTCTCTCCCTTTTCCACTGACAGGTGATCTGTTAGTTAAGAAGGATTCACCAGCCATTTAACTCTGGTTCAGATTATCATTGAACCATGGCTTGATACTGGCACCAACATCATCATCATCACCACCACCATCATCATCATTATAAGAAAAAACTGCTCCTTTTCCCTTATGGGGTACCCAAGAGCCCATATACAGTCCTTATGTAGGTTCTCTATTGGTAGGAGAAATTAACAGAGGCCAACCAGAGAATATTGAGAAGCAAAACAGCTAGTAAGCCTGATCTTTATTAAACTGTGAGCAACAGGGTGCTCACACACCGCCCCCACGCAGGAGGGAGCAGGAACCCAGAACAATGGTGTGCAAGCCCTTATATAGACTTTTGAAATTGCCACCCTGTAGCTCAAGACCACCCCCCAATACATCATACATACATCACAGAATGTAGTCTGGCAGGATACCTGATAATGGTCACTGATTGCTTTTACCTGGGCATCCTGGCCAGTCTTTTGTGATGGTAAATAATCAGTTCCTGAATCCAGGTCACAGGCTCACCCTATTCATACACAGATACACCCTTAAGACAGGATTTGTGAGCAAAGAGACAATGGGGAGGCTTTCCCATTTCATTCCTCCTTTGAGAGAAACATTTGAAGTCAATTTGGGAGAATCAAATTGGCTTCAGGACTGCCCTCCTGCACTGCTTCGGACATGTGACCCATATAATAATAATAAATTATTATTTATGCCCACCCATCTGGCTGGGTTTCCCCAGCCACTCTGGGCGGCTTTCAACCGAATATTAAAAACAATACCTCATCAAACATTAAAAACTTCCCTAAACAGTTGACTTTTAAAAGTAAAATAGTTGCTTATTGCCTTGACATCTGTTGGGAGGGCGTTCCACAGGGCAGGTGCCACTACCAAGAAAGCCCTCTGCCTGGTTCCCTGTAACCTCACTTCTCACAGTGAGGGAACCGCCAGAAGGCCCTCGACGCTGGACCTCAGTGTCCGGGCAAAACGATGGGGGTGGAGACGTTCCTTCAGGTATACAGGACCAAGGCCGTTTAGGGCTTTAAAGGTCAGCACCAACACTTTGAAATGTACGTTTTTGTCTGGTACATTTATGAACATTTATTTTATATCTTAGACCTTATAATTCTCATAACATCATCATCAATTATTTGTACCCCGCCCAGCTGACTGAGTTGCTAATAAAATCAGTAAGACTTCCTTTAGCTCATTTATGAATAGGCTCAGCTAATGTACATCATTTTAGAACATGTCAGATTGGGGGTGGGGAAATTATTATTCAGATGCCAATTCTGAATTCTGTCTGCAGTATTATTATTATTATAAAACGTTTATCTCCCTTTACTACACATTTAGGACCTGCAAGCTTTCTTAGAAACCCCTTCATGTATTGATAAGGGAGTTTTTTAAAAAAACAAAACCCTTTCTAACACTGTGTCATGTTAGTACAAACAGGAAATTGGTACTGCTCTTTTGTCCCACAGAATACTGAATTGTTCATCTTTGACAACCATGAAACATTAAACTGCGTCTGGGTTTTCATTCCAGTTTAATTCACTTTGCTACCCTTCAGTGATTGGCTTTGAGGAGGAAGCCACATTTACAAAGAAACAACACTACCAATATTGCTTAAGAGTGTCTTGTTCAAAAACTTTAACCGGAGACGCTTTTTCACAGTATCTTAATGAGAACACATCAACAAACAACAGATCAGCTGTCTTTTTTTTTCAGAGGGCCTGTAAAAGGTTCCTCTGTTTTGTAAACTGGTTTTCTTTACTTAGGGGCACATCACAAGACTTTCCGACTGAATTCCTCTTATTAAGCTTGCTTGTTTCTTTTTAGATCAAAGATCCAATTTCTTGTTCCAGCAACTAGTTGCGGCGGGACAGACGGCTAGAGTCTTTGCTGGACTCAGGTAGTGTTGTAGCCTTGAGTGATATTTTTCCCCTCAGGTTTTTCTCAAATACAGCTTTGATCACTGAAATATCGATGCTTCCAGCAGAAATAATTTCCTGTCTTTTGCGAAGACTGTAAAAAGCGATGGCTATTCTAAGAGGCCAGACTTTGTTCTTCTGTACACAGCCATCAGGACTGGGCCATAGGCAGCCAAGCGCATGGGAAGTCAATGTGCCAATCTTGGCAGGATGGAGCACGAACAGCGGGGATGGGGGTGGGAAATGAAAAAGAAGGTCAGTCCAGGGGCAGGGGGAAATGCAGAACAGATTCTGAGCCAAAAGGTCTGTCCAAAGGGTGTGTTGTGCATGCATGCTAGAATGAGCCAACGGTTGTACAACAGCAGGCAGTTAGTTATGCAAGAAACTAGATAGGGAAGGGCAGCCAACTCCCGAAAGCCCCAGCCAATATGGCCCAGTGGTCAGGAATGATGAAACTTCTGGAGAGCACAAGGTTAGCTACCGCTGGGATGGGGCATCAGTCAGATTAGGAGGGGAGCAGGAGCAACATTAGATACCCATCAACTGCCAGGACATCCTGTTTTTTCCTGTGAGAGCACAGCAGCCTTTTGGGGTGCCTTGCGATCATACAATTTCGGGCTGAGTTCTGGCCCCCCCAAAAGTGCTTTTTCTGGGTCCGCAATCTCAAGTGGGTCACATGACTCATGCAGGATTTCGAACCCGGAAGATGGTGTCCCAGATTTGGGCTGCATCATGTTGGAGGGTATGACATCATCCTACGACTGTTGCCACTTAAATTCGACCATGTTTTTAAACGATTCTTTATGGTTTTGTTAGAGGTGTGGGGAAGCTTTTGTCAGCCTGAAGGCCACATTTCCTCATGAGCAACCTTCCGGGGGCACATGTCAGTAGTGGCTGAAGGCCAGAGGAAAAAATGGACGGAACAATGAGTGTTATTTTTAGCTTTGTAAAGTAGGCTGTTGGGGAACGATTGAGGACACAAGGGAACGACAGAGGACGAGATGGTTGGACAGTGTTCTCGAAGCTACTAACAAGAGTCTGACCAAACTGCGGGAGACAGTGGAAGACAGGAGTGCCTGGCGTTCTCTGGTCCATGGGGTCGCAAAGATTAGGACACTACTAAACGACTAAACAACAACAAAGTTGGCTGCGTTCCAGGTCAGAAGTTTCTACACACTCTCACACACATTTCTCTATCCAGTGAAGGAAGAGTTATTATCAAAGCTCAAGGATATGCAACAACCAGGCAAAAGCACTCAATGAGGGGACATGGTGTGAGATGAGGATATATGGCTTAGAGTGGGGGTGTGCACTGAATAGACTCTCAAGGGCCAGATAGAAAGCCCTGGAAGGCCACACTTGAGGTTCCCCACCCCTGTTTTGTAAGTAACTATGGTTATAATTTATAGAAAAGAATGGTAAAAATACAGCAAACAAATATCTGGAGCAAGATTATGATGCTATTGGAAGGCTGATTTTGCAGTTGCCAAGAGAAAGACTCAGACTAGGTCAAAAGGACGACTGTGAATAGTTTACCTGGGGTATAGCACTAAACTAGAATCTAAGGAAACAATACCTGCCCCTTCTTCCTTCACTGTGCACACCTGAGTAGCTTACCTAAAAAGAACACAGTGCTTAGATAGGGAGGTTGAGCACAACAATAGCCCACAAGCCAGTTCGAACCAAGTTTACTGAGAGGTAAGCCTCACACTGATTTAAACAGAACTTGCCTGCCTGGCTTTTCAGCCATTACTGCAGATACCTAGCAGTAAAACATTATCATGTACACTGATCAGAGAGATACTTTCAATTCGAAGTGTAATTAACATGCCAACTCATTTCTGTTAAGGAGGGCTTCACTGGAAAAGAAAATGAGAAGATATAGCAACATCCCAAATTGTTACTGCCATTATCCTAGCATCTACGGTATTTCTGTGCGATCTTTCCAATTTCTGATTGCTATATTGATTTTAAGCAGTCCTGGGGCTTGTCTGCAGCAATGAAAGTGACAGTAATTATTCAGGAAAGTTCATTTATCAGAATACAAGCATCTGACTCACCAGACTTGCCTTGTGACTCCAGTTAAAACTACAGAAGGCTTTTCAGCCGTGGAACTGCATTAAATTCTTTGAAAGACATTTTTTTAGTTCATATATATCCCTGTTTTGTAAATAGGAAAATTATCTGCTGTGAATTTGGGAACTATTTTACCCTTAATGTACTTCAAAAACATTAATTAAATTATTAAAAGGGAAACTCTGTATGTGCCAGCACCAATTTTAGAATTAACATTTCACAGAGGAAAGATGATGCAAAATGCAAGACAATTTTAACAAATAAACTGAAAGACATTTTAAATATCTTTAGGATTGCTGTCTTTTGCATGTGAAAAAAATGTATTTTGCCATACCTTATTCAACAATGAATGCAAAACATCTAAACAAAATAGGTTATTGCTGTCCTACATTCAATATTTGGACAGCTTTTGCTGATAGTAACAAGAGATTGTAAAAAAAAATCTGTAGCAAAAACACATTTAACTACACCCGCAAAGCCTATATTTAGAATGCATAGTTAAATTTAATTTAGGCACCAGATTTTGAGATATCAGTTCATTCTGGGCAGAATTCCATTGAAGACTTTGACTTGTTATTTTGTCTTTATTACCATAAACATATCTTACAGGACGGTCCTATAGATGTCTACTCAAAAGTAACTTTTATCAAGTAAGTATGTATAGGGTTTCAGCTTAGTGTTGCAATCCAATACATACCATACTTATCTAAAAGTATGCCCCATTGGACTTACTTCTGAGTAGACATGTAGGACTGTGGTGTTAAAGATGTGTGTTCAGAAAAATAACATCATATGGATGTGTATATATTTCTCCATGCAGCATGCACAGTTGCAAAACCTGAAAATTAAGGTCTCTTGACCAAAATTGTTGCTATGTTTTCAGAAGTAACTCAGGGGAAAACTGCTCCAACTGCCACTTATAGGTAAGTAGAAGAATATACATTTTAAAATAAAGTTTGAAAGCTTTAAAAATAAAATAAAAACAGTATAGAAAAACAACTGAATGTGCCGTGTTATGCAGACACAGTACTATTTTAGTTTTGTGATTCCATTATGCATTTTAAAAAGTGATATATGGCAGATCGTATTTGAAACATGATAAAGCAAGTGTTTTTGTTAATTTGTTTGTTTAATATACAAGAATCAAGAAAAGTCTTCGGCATATTTTGCCTATATTTGAAGGCTTGAAGAAAAAAGGTTACTGTGAAAATGTAAAAACATGACTGGTCAATTCACTAGTGGAAATAAAAACAAGCAACAGCAAATTTACAAGGTTAATATAACAAATCAACTAAACGTTCACACCTTACGTGCATTTCTATATAGATATACGCTTCCACAGCTTGTCCTTTGCGGGTCTCATAAATTTCAATAGGACTTACACAACAGAAATTCTCAATGATTTTTGGCTTATTCTTGGCATTTAAAAATATTTTAAATATGACTAACCTGGGTGCAGTTTGTGCTGTAGTTGAACACGGTTTTTGTCTTGAAGGGTGCTTTTTTCAAAGTCGTCCTCACTGGCAACTTGATGTAGCCCTGGTTGTCTCACCGAAAGTCCGGGATGTCCAAATTCAGAAAACCTGAGTTGCAACTGTGCTTCAAAATCTTTGCCCAATGAGAAATTTGTAGTGGAATGTCTTGAACGGCAATCATCACTAGGGCCAGACTCTTCTTCAGTGTCAAGCATGGGCAATGGAAGTATTCTGTGGTGTAGCTGTGGGCTAGGCAGACTTGAGGATAAAGGAGAAGGAAGAGGCGACATCTGTTTGTATGTATTGGACAGTGGATAGGAATTATTAAAAACATTGCTAATTGCTACTAAGGACGGAGACAGTGGCCTTTTATCTTCCTGTTTAATGATGGTCCTTGCCTGGCAAGTATCGGGATTCAGATTTATTGGTAGGTGTAAAGACAAATGCTTTTTGTCCTCCTGGGGTACCGTAGCTCTTTTCTCATATACCAAGCCTGCTGGGCTTCTGTCTGCTCTTGTAACAGCCTGTAATCGCTTCCATTCTGCCGTTTCATCTAATCTGTCATACTGTGTAACTTTCAGTAAGGTTTTATTGACGACTCCCGCTAGACTACACGAGTCGTCAATAACATGGTCTTGTTCTCCTTTATGTTGTGGAATATAGCCTTTCTGTTCTTTCTCCTGTTTTACAGTGGCAAAACCAGAACCGACTGATTCTTTGCTCCCCTCACTTGAGGCGTAAGGTGCTTCGCAGTATTCCACAGAGGCGCGTCCAACGTTTTGCAGGTAACATTCAGAGACTTCCGCTTTTGAGACCACTCCAACTTGAGGCTTGCTTTTGCAGTTTCCTGCAATACGCTCATAACCGTGCACCATTTCAGAGGCTGAGGTCTTCTCAAAAGCCTCAGATTCATTCTGCTGCTCCTGGATCCCTTTAAGGGTGTCCTCTACATCATCTAGCAGACTATGGCTATGTGCAAAACAGTGTCCAAACACATCATTGTCGTACTCAGAGAAAGAAACAGAGAGGTCTGTATCAGACCCCAAAGCCCGGCTGTTCTCAAGCAAATACCACTCTCTCCTTGACCCTTCTGCTAGTTTATTCACATCTGATGATAAATCATCTTTGTCTTCCACCTTCTCCTGACCAGAACATGCAAATGAGCTGGAATATTTGGCAGAAAGAAACTTATCATTTCCCAACAACATTGCTTTGCTGTTTAATGCTGCTGGCTCCAAAACGCCAGGTGTCTTCCTTTTCATTTTCTTGTTTATGAAGTCCTCAGTGCTCTCTCTCCGTTTGCTGAATCTCCTTGTTTTTTTGTTTTTTGGAGTGGACCTCTTCTCCATAGATCCCGAAAGAGACTCTTGTTGATCCTTGAAACCCTGTCTGCCATCATGGCTATATTTCAGGCTTTCAGAAATGTCTTGCAGCTTCCCTTCCTGGTTCCCCATTTTAACACCTAGAATGTAGCTTGAACTAAGGAGAGTAGCCAACAGCCTCTCCTTCTCAGCATTCAGTTTATACAACTCAGTGAGAATATCCTTAGTAGTTGTTTGCTTGAAGAAGATGTCTCCAATGTTTTCACAGGTCTGCCCTCTCGATCCTACTGCCTCCGAGCCTTCACTCACTCGATAGCAGCGATGATAATGTTTACTGGATTTGTCCAGAGTTACACAGCCCTTGTATGTGAACCCTCTGACTTTCCCCTTGGGGAGATAGAAGCTGACGTAGCAAAGCTCCATAATGGGTCTGTGCAACTGGAGGACAGTATAAGTGCCTTCCATTGTGTTTGTCTAATTATTTAATTTAAATTATGAGGTCAGTATTTCTAACCTTGCATGACACACCATGTGATGCAAGGAAAGTAGAGGAGGCATCTGACTAATCTTCTACAGTAACATTTCCTGTTAAAAAGAAGAAGAAAAGCTTGTCAGAAAGATGTTATCCTCCCCATAATTTTTTAAAAAACAGAACAAAAACAAGTATCTAATCTCCTTCAAAATATAATCCAAAATACCAGCCTGTCACAAGAACTGTGACGCATATGAGTTATTGGTCACATTGCTAGAAAAAACACATACCGTTTTTTAGCGTGTTTCTGAACTATGTTACTATTTTCTTATTGATCTGCTAAACATTAACAAACTGCTTGGCCAATGGAATATGGCTGAAAAGATTTCTCCCAACATAACTTTGTATTTGTACTGTAATAGGACTATAGTTCAGTGGTATCTCTGCATTTAGAAGGTCCCAGTTTCAGTCCTAGACGTCTCCAGATTGTGGTCAGAAAGACTTCTGTTTGAAATCCTTGCAAGCTGCTGCAAGCCAAAGTAGATAATACAGAGCAAGATTTGACATAATGTTCCTACATACTGAACCAGTAAACACTCTAAAATACTAGATTACACTATTGAAAGTTCAAATGCTGGTATAAATATTAGTATGAAATAAAGCACATCCAAATAAATTAATAAAAGCAAATAAAACAATTTCAATTTGCATGTAATCCAATTATCATTTTTGATATAATGAGATATTGCGTTAACTATTGATTAAAAGTTGAGTGTTGCACCTAAGAGTACATTCAGATGTGTTAGATTTGCTGATTATAATGCTAGAGCTTCCATCCAATTTTCTAATGTTCCTTTCAGGTTTGGGGCTATGCTAAATTTTATTTACCCTAATGGGTATGGTGTGACACAATAGGTAAAGGACCCATGGATGGTTCAGTCAAAGGTGACTATGGGGTTGTGGCGCTCATCTTGCTTCAGGCAGAGGGAGCCAGCGTTTGTCCACAGACAGCTTTCCAGGTCATGTGACCAGCAGGACTAAACCGCTTCTGGTGCAACAGAACACCGTGACAGAAACCAGAGCGCACAGAAACACCATTTACCTTCCTACTGCAGCAGTACTTATTTATCTACTTGCCCTGGCATCTTTTCAGACAGCTAGGTTGGCAGGAGCTGGGACAGAGCAACAGGAGCTCACCCCGTCATGCAGATTTGAACTGCCGACCTTCTGGTCGGCAAGCCCAAGAGGATCAGTGGTTTAGACACACCACCACCCACATCCTCCTGCGACACAATATCATCACTGGACAATGTCACCACTAACCCCATGAAAACAGCAGGGGAAAACTGTATACTGCCCCAAATCTCATCACTTTACTCCCATGATCTTCTGAGTTAAAGGGGCTGCAAATGGTTTTTTTTCTGGAAAATGTGCATTAAAAATGTGCTGTATTCCAGTAGTTTTCTAGAAGTGGTTTTTACTCATGTGAAAGCTCAGTTTTAATGCAGAAATTAACAGCTAGGGAAATGTCAGAAAAAATAGAACAAACTGCCATGTGAACGAAGCCCTAGCGAATGTTATTCTGAGAAGCACTGGGTATCTCTGCTTTGTGCTCAAGAAGAGCACTTTATATGGAACTTTCCTAATACAGAGTTCTGTCCAACAAAGTTGTCCCATTGCAAGGGGTTGAACTAAATGGCCCTTGGGGTTCCTTTCATCTCTACATTTCTATGAACCTATTATCAGCGCAAGGACTTCTGCCAGCATAGGAGGACTTCCTCTCCCTGTGCTCTCCCAAATCTGTTCTAGATTGTTCCTCCAACTCTCTAGGGCAGATTTTTTTTTGGGGGGGGAGGTATAGAGATGGGAGGGAGAGGAAGTGCCTCTGTGCACATATAAATAGCATTTCTCCTAAGTGCTCAATGTTATTCATCCATATTAATATCACAGTCCACAAACTGTGAGGGGATACTGTATTCTTAAAGTAGGTTACCAAAGGCCACCCAGTGAGATCTTTGCATAAAACCAAACTGAAGAAGAAGAAGAAGAAGAAGATAGAGCTTAAAATATATAAATTGCAAATTGGCATGACTTACAAAGCTTTTAAGATCAGTTTTATTTAGCACAGAAAACATTTCTTTCTAAATGTGGATTTCAACCAAAACATTTATTGCCTGTTTTTTGCTTTCCAATCTAGTTTGACATACTGTATTATTGATAAGAGTATGATAGATGAGTGTGTACTAGCAGCACTGCGGAAGCTAGGGACACAGTGATTACATTATGGCTCTTTCTAATTTAATTTAACCATGCTACATGCATAATATGCTCAATTCCAGTTCCAGGTCATTTTGGCGTACACTGTTCAATATGCTCTTTCTTTCTCGAGCAACAGCAAAAGCAACAGGCAATTGCTTTTACCATGTACAGTATTTATGAAACATCTGACAAGATCATACATCTCAATAGGATTTTGACAAATGTGATGCAAAAAGATCATGGTTTCCCATTTCCATAATTGTCAGTACTGCTAGTTCGCTGGAAAACTCCTTTGCTTTTCTTCCATCTACAAAATTATCTAGATGCGTCTCTGTTTTTTATAACTGCCCAATTTTTCTGTGAAAGTGACAGGAATTTAGGAGCACACCCTATTTAACTGATGCAGTACCTCACACAATCTGGCCAACAGATAATCTGCACTACTTTAATTGGGGAGCCTGTGGCTCTACAAGTGTTCTTGGACCACAGATCCCATCATCCCTGACCGCTGGTTGGGGATCATGGGAGTAGGAGTCAAAGAGCATCAGAAATGCCACAGGAGGAGCTCTGTGCTAACTACTTAAGCTTCACAGTCTCTAATACAGATTAAAGTCTGCCACATGCAATGCCACTGGAGTCGGACAATGTCCAGAATTAAAAGATGTGTAATAAAAATGTAAGTACAAAAAAATTTCCTTCCAGTAGCACCTTAAAGACCAACTAAGTTAGTTCTTGGTATGAGCTGTCGTGTGCATGCACACTTCTTCAGATACACTGAAACAGACACTGAAACACTGAAATGTATCTGAAGAAGTGTGCATGCACACGAAAGCTCATACCAAGAACTAACTTAGTTGGTCTTTAAGGTGCTACTGGAAGGAAATTTTTTTGTTTTGACTATGGCAGACCAACACGGCTACCTATCTGTAACTGAAAAATGTAAGTGTTATTTATAAGGGCCATCTTGTGCTGAAGGCTGAGCCTGTGTATAAGCTTGACCAAATCACACGTTCTCCAGATGATTTCACGGTCTATAATATGGAAGCATACAGAAAAACAATTCTTCTCAATACTTAACCCGTGAAGGACAATGATATGTCATGTGGCTAATTCTTGTTGCTTAGGCAGAACAACCAATCAGGGCTAGAAATTCTTGTGGAAACCGATAAGGCAATCAAGCATGTTCTTTTCCTAGAGTCTAATACTGCAACTGAAGAAAATTCCTTGCACAATCAATTATCTTCTTGTTATATGATGCAGCACCCAGACCCCAAAACTGCTTCAAGGTACATAGCATAATTTATTCCTCTTGCCCTCCCCCAAATACTGATGTGTTTCCAGATGGGGTAGCACTAGAAGTTGTCATTCAGTGCTCTTCCACTGTAAACTACATACAGAATTACAATTGCTATCCCACAATTGTAATTACAGGGTTACAGGGCTTTGTGTGTGTTTGTGTATGTGCTTATGTACATTCCACTATTTTCCTTTTTTATAATAATTTTTATTAATTTTAACATACAGATTATAATACATACCACAAAACTTCACCACTTATACAATCTCTTTCTTTTTTTTTTTGGACTTCCATCAGCACCTCTGATGATCCACCGTTTTAACCACTTCTTATGCATTTCTTAAATTCATATTGCCTTTAATTATCTTAACTAACCATCCTTCCCTTTATCCATTTTTGCAATAGTTCCAATAATTCACCTCACAAAACTTCTTGCAAACCTACAAACCACTGTTTTCCATCCACACTACTGAGGGAGACACAGCTGTGTGGGTATGGAAGAGGCAGTTCCCCTGGCCATACTGGGGTTTTTTGGTTGTTTTTTAAAATCAATTTGATCAAATTTAAAAAATTATACCAATGTAGTTTTATTTAGGCTCTCTTGTCCACTTGATTTAAATGTTTGGATTTTTGGAGGGGCAGGGGTTTGAAGTCTGGATCCAACCTATTATGTTTGTCTACTCTCTTACATAAACTTAATTGAAATTTATTTAATTATGCATTAAAGCTCTAATGATGCTGGGAGAAGATATTTTATCTGGAGACACCTACTATTATCCTCTCTTTATTTAAAAGTATTTATAAACCGCCATCCCACAAGACAGCATCAAAATAACTAACACGTATGAAACAGCCTTCAAGCTGACATGCAAAATAAAACAATTTGCCGAAAATAAAAACAGAAGAGGTGCCAAGCATTTTTCTTCAAGGAGGCTTTTCCATAGATTGGGTGTCTCCTTGATAACTACCTACCTAGGTTCCATAAGTGGGGAGGTCCAGAGCAGAGCATCATAAGCAAGCCTTCAAATCCTTCAAAAACTTTAGCTCAGTGGTTCCCAAACTTCCCTCTCCACACACATAAACCACTTGAAAATTCCATAAGGCCTTAGTGGACTGCTTACTAATATTCTTCTGTCTGATGTGGCCATAGTGCTAGATGTTATATGATTTTTAACTGCATTTTTATTTCTTCTTTTATTTCCAACATTGCATTTTATTGTATTGCAATTGAATTCCATAGAATTTCAACTATATGTGTTACCGGAATGAAACTAGTGAACTACTGGTTTGGCACCACGGTTTGGTGGTCCTGCTTTAGTGTTTGGCCATTCCAGGCTTTATAGGTCAACACCAGTGCTTTGGAGATAAAAAAATGGGTAAAAGAGAAGAAATACTGGCATTTGAGAGGAAATGCTGTTCTATCACTTTTCCTTTCTTTTGACCAGAATCATTATGGCTCTGGTCAGATGTTACTTTTTAAATGTGGTTTTGGGGGAAGTGGGTGTCAGGCTTTTGGATAATATTACGTTGTTCTCATTCACTCTCTTCCCAGCCAACTGCTGGTCTAAGCTTACATCAAAGGATTCCTAGTTTTAATTATTAGAGCAGAACTGTTCAAGGAAGAAGAAATAAAACTTGGCAACCTCAGTCAGAGATCAAAACGGAGCTCCATGCATGCAAAATGCTATATACTTCCTCCCTGAGCAGCAAAGCAGACAAGTTGATTTGTGAACCTTGCCCAGCTCATATAAAGCGTCAAAGGGATGACTCAGAACATAAGGCTGGAGATCACCAAGATAAGCCACAATGAATTTGTGTAGCGTCTCAAGTACAGGAAGGATGGTTTTGGAATACAGAAGCAAAATGAAGCAGAGGACCATGAAAAGCACTTAAAAAGTACAGTGGTACCTCTGGTTAAGAACTTAATTAGTTCTGGAGGTCGTTCTTAATCTGAAACTGTTCTTAACCTGAAGTACCACTTTAGCTAATGGAGCCTTCTGCTGCTGCCGTGCTGCCACCGTGTGATTTCTGTTCTCATCCTGAAGCAAGTTCTTAACCTGAAGTACTATTTTTGGGTTAGCGTATGTAACCTGAAGCGTATGTAACCCGAGGTACCACTATAGTTAGGTTTTTATGCATAGTTTTAAAAGGACAGTATTTTCTAGCTGGTAAAACAGTAATACGTTTCGCATGCAGACTATAAAAAAACTGTTCAAATACTTTAAGACACATCTTTGGATAAAAATCAGTTTCCCATCTTCCTTTATGGTGTACCATGATGACTACAGTGGTACCTCGGGTTACATATGCTTCAGGTTACATACGCTTAACGTTACCGACTCCGCTAATCCTGAAATAGTACCTTGGGTTAAGAACTTTGCTTCAGGATGAGAACAGAAATCGTGCTCCGGCGGCTCAGCGGTGTGGTGGCAGCGGGAGGCCCCATTAGCTAAAGTGGTGTTTCAGGTTAAGAACGGACCTCCGGAACGAATTAAGTACTTAACCCGAGGTACCACTGTATATGAAGATGAAACAGTAACATTTCAATAGAAGGTATGCATTAAATACTCAAGTTTTTGGCAAAAGGTTAGCAATCATACCACATGGTAAACAGCTGGCATAAAACCTACACTATTTTGGAAAAGCAACAACACTACTGTGCCAAATTCTTATAAATACTACTTAGATTATGTTGTTTCAATGAAGACAACAGTAACCTGCATTCCCACCCACCCCCTTTAACTCCATTTCTGGTTACAAAGTTTTGTGTGTGTTAAGGATCAATTGTGCATTGGTTGTTTGCATGTTGCTTTTTACAAGGATACCATTTAGTAATCTATGGGTAGCCTTATGCATGATGCCACAGTCTTTGCTAATACAATTAATTGTATTGACCCTGAGGTCATGACCCAATGGTGCATGTTTAAATTAGCAAAACTTGTTTAGCTTTTTAGTGCCTGTTCATTCTGCAGAATCTCTTTTAAGTTAGCGATCTGAAGCCACTGCTCAGTGCAGCCGCTTGCTGTTTAAATTACAATGTTTGAGATTGGTGCAATCATCTTCCATACTTTGAAAAAACACTGTTCTTGCTGTACATATTCCCTTTGTACAAGACTCTCAGCTGAAACATAATTTCTGATCAGGAGGGCTTATGGCTCAAGCCCCATCATATCTGATTCCAGTGGCATTTGACCTTCTAATATCTGGAGATGACCATCTGTCATGGATGCTTTAGTTGAGATTTCTATATTGCAGGGGGTTGGACTAGATGACTCTCGGGGTCCCTTCCAACTCTGCAATTCTTTGATTCTATGAGTCTGACAGTATCTACGTTAGAAGATCTTGGTCAAAACAGTAATGCCAAACAGACACACCCTTATAATAAAAAGTGCTTTTCTGATCATACCTTACTGAAAGACTAGGCAGAAGAGACTTTCAAGCCACCTAGCAGTTCTTCAAAATGGGGGTATTTAGAAATGGCTATTTCTAAATGACTAAGTGCTTATTTAAAATGTCGTTGAGATTTATTCCGAAATGAGGCTATGCTGCTTGGGAGAGCACCAGATTGGTGAAGGGCTGCATTAGATGAATAACACGCCCTTCACTGTGTATAGCATCACATCTGCTCTATTTAAGCAAAACAGAAAGCTTTCCTCAAAACAAAACAAAACTCAATAACCCAAAGGCTTGATATTATAAAAGATATTACAGCAAAATACATCTACCTACTCTAAACTGCAGGCCCAGAAGCATGGGAAAGATTCAGCTGATCTCAAAGTCCAAAGGGGGAAAAAATTAAAAAATTACCGGTAATTGCAGGGAGAAGGAAACGCCAATAGCCTCGGGATACAGAGGTCTGACACGGAATAGCTATTTAAGAGAAGGGTTCTCCCCCCACCATCCTCCAAGTTAACAAGCCATACAAAGGGCACATTATAGAAATCATGTTCTAACAGCTTATGGATGCCTGTGTTTACAGATTCCCAGGCAGAACAAGCTGCAGGTTCAAGGGTGCCTATGGCAAAATGCCCTTCCAAGGCCCCTCCTTCATCACACCCCTCTCCCTGCCTTACTTAAACAGTGGGCACCAAACCTTCTAACCAGCACTGGTGACTCCCAATGGAAATTCCACAATGCTCCTGATGTAGCAGAGCAACACCACATCAGGGACACGTGGGGAATCTGAATGGTGGCTCTTGACTCAGCTGCAAAGCACAGGAAGGGATATTTGTTCGTAGCGATCACAGCACCATTTCTGGAATTGTAAACCAAGGGCTTCTTTCAGTGCAAAGCCTGCATCAAGATTTCATTATTATAAGCTGATATTAATAATCTAATGCATTGTAGCTTGCCAGCCAGTGTTGATGATGCATGCTTGCTCAGTGCAATGAAAGAACCAGTGCTGCGTCGAAATGCCTCTGAATGCCAGTAGCTAGGACTCACAAGTGATGTTGCACTCAGATCCTGTTTGTGGGACTTCCCATAGGCATCTGGTTGGTCAATGTGAGAGCAGGAAGCTGTACCAGATGGGCAATTGGCCTGATCCAGCAGAGCCCTTCCTATGTTTTTCTAAAATCTGTTGTCTGCCCCTGCCAGCCCTGTGAAAGGGGCTTTCATTTTTCTGCCTCATTTCCAGGGCACTTTAGAATTTGATTCAAATTTCAATGGGTTGGGAACCTTGAGATTAAGTTATTGTTGCAATGTGGCTGCGGAAAGTGTGTATATTTTTTAAAAGAAATTTTAATAGTACCCATTTCTTCAGCACTCTGCAGCCTCCCTAGATGTCGACGGTTCCTGATTTGAAAAAAGCCCTACAGGAGGAATGGCCTCATGATGGTTTCCCCTGGGCATTAATGGGTGTTCTGGCTGCAGAGTGCGGACCACTAATGAGGTAATTTGAAAAATGAAAGTTAGTTCCCTCACAAACACCCCTCAGCAAACTCAAAAATAAGGTATGCACAAAAAAACCCAAACCTGCGCCCCACCCTTGAGAATTTCATTTTTTTCTCTTTTGAAAATTTTTGAATGCAGTTTCTTTTCTGATTAATTTATGGGGAATGGTTGTTAAAACATGGGAGAATTTTTCAGCACAGGATTACAAGGAACTAAAATATCGGAAGCATTTACTCGAGTAAGGGACTGCGTCTATAATATCAATTCTAGAATTCCTAGAGCTGTTGCTTTCAAACTTTCCTCTTCAGAGAGCTTTTTCCTCATCAAATCATCTGTCAACAAACCTTGTACAGGGCAGAAGAGTCTGAAACACATTCTGCAATGGCACAAAGCGGCACTGATCAGGCCTGTTGGGCACAACCAATGCTGTGTGCCCATCACATGTGCACCCTAGTACACACCCAATATCCCCCTGCAGGCATGTTATGGAGGAACATGGGTAGCAGTGAGCAAGCTCTCTTTCAGGGATGTTCTCTACCATGGCTAATCTTATCACTGAGGAAAGCCTCTGAAAAACTGCAAGGTTCCCTGAAAAATAGTGTCCACGCAATAATATTTTAGATTTAAAATTAGTAGACATTGTGGCATTAACATGACATCATTCCTCTACATTCAGTTGTTACTGTTTCTCCATATGGGAATTTTCATTTTATTATGTCCAGCTTCTCGGTCATTCTTAAAGCCTATTAGGAGGCTACAGATGGTATCTTCAGGGGGTGGGGGTGGAGAGAAGAGCCCTCATCACAAGACTGGGTTCCTGGAAGTAGTAGCTGTGTTTTGTTTTGCAAACACAACACACTGTACTAGATTCAACCTCTGAAACTTCACACCTCTGCAAATTTTTTACTCAAAATAATTCTGTGAATGAAGCTGAGAGGTGTTGATTGGCCTGTGGTCAGCCAGTCAGCTTTGTGGTTGTATAGGGAATTGAACCCAGATATTTATACTCCAAGTCCAGCTTTCTAACCACAACACCACACTGGTTCAAGCTCAACCGAGACCACCCATTTCACCTTCTTCTATACCAATCCTAACAAGGGCAGGGGAATTGATATAAAGAGGCACTTTCACTGGCTTACACTCCTCAAGGAGGGCAATGCATCACATCGATCTTTGATTTGTTCTACCTTTTTCATTTTCTGAGTGAAATATTTGTAACTTGCTCTCAGCATTTCAGAGATGGAAATCTTAAAAATCCAGATGCATTTAAATAAAGATCATAAACAAGTTTTGCATTTGCACAGTAAATTATGAAACAGCATAGCTTATTATAAAAAGGACTTCTAATTATCTAATACATCAATTACTGATTCCCCCCCCCCAAAGAAAATACTTTTTAGTTAAGGAAGGGAGTACGGTTTTGACTGGAAATCCTCCCCCCAATGTACTAAGCATCACAGCTTAACTAACCATCAAAAGTAACTTTAAAAAATAAATAGTGGGAGCATTGACTTGGTTGCTTTGAAAGAGGGTTTATTCATATCAATATCTGATAACAACATTGTTAACAAATATCTGGAAGATGTGTTAAAAGCACTACATTCTTGTAACCAGCTGTGCTGAAGAGAATACGTGTGTCTGCTATTGATTTTTACACAGATCTAGGCAAATTATTGTGACATACAAATGCAATTAGCAAGAAGCCTAAAGCCAATAGCTCTACATCATCAGGGATAATGAATTGTAGCAGTCTGAAGGCGCTAACCAAAAATGTAGCACTCTAATAACACAAACAGCTTCTGTGGTGCTGGTTATATCAAGCTAGTCAGAAAGGAAAACTCAGGTGGGAAGCCTTAAAAAAAAACTACTGTACTTGGCCAAACATTGCTATTATGATCATCAGGTCCCAAGGCAGGTTACATCAATTTAAAAATCTGTAGTAAAAACAGCTGAACACCAATTCCAGTCACAGGAATAGGGTGTGTCTTGAAAACACACATCTCAGGTATCAAAAGCCAAGGTAAAGAGGTATGTATCGAGCATTTGCCAAAAGCTGTACAGTCGTACCTCGGCTCTCGAACGCCTTGGAAGTCGAACGTTCGGGCTCCCACACGATCGAAAACCGGAAGTGAGTGTTCCGGTTTTTGAATGTTCTTTTGGAAGTCGAACATCTGGCGGTGCTTCTGTGGCTTCTGATTGTCTGCAGGAAGCTCCTGCAGCCAACCAGAAGCTACGCCTTGGAGGCTGAACGTTTTGGAAGTCGAATGGACTTCCGGAACGGATTCTGTTCAGCTTCCAAGGTATGACTATATATGGAAGGTGCCAGACGCACCTCTATGAGGAGGGAATTTAACAATTTATAGACTGCCACATAAAATGCTCTCTCCTGAGCCACCATCACTCCAAACCTCAGAGGACAGTGAAACTACCAAGAGGGCCTCCTCTTAACACCTGAGAGGGTCTGTAGCTACAAAGGGCGGGGCTCTCTCAGATATTATACTAGCATGAGCCTGGAAATGAACAGGCCAGCAATGCAGCTATTTAGAATGGTGGTTATAGGAGTTCTAAAGGAAACCTCAGTCAGTAATCTGGCTGCTGCATTTTGGACCAGCGGAAATTTCAAAGTTGTCTTCAAGGGCAGCCCCACATGGAGCACATTGCAATAATCCAATCTGGAAATTACCAGAGCATGGAGTACCATAGCCAAGTCATATCTGTCCAAAAATGTGGAACTCTTTGGGTAAGAATAAATAATTATGTTACAGGACCCCATGGACAGCATGAATTTCAAATAAAGTATGGTAAGTGTTAGTGCAGTTTGACTGCTACGTTGGAAGTCAGGTGAAACAACTATGGTACACCATGAAGTCTTTGTGTATATGTATGTACACAGGTATCTATCAAAGGAAGTATGACTTCATGAGACTACCCATCCCATACTTCAAACCCTGCTTTGCTATTCTGAGGAGGGCTTGTTGCTATTTTTAAAAAGCTTGGGAGAGGCAAATTTGACATGAGGCAATATTTGCTACTAGTCAAATATAGCTATTTGAATGGATAGCTGCTCTTATCAACAGATTTTAAAATGATGCTGCTATCTAATTCTGTGGGCTTTATGATGTTTTGGGACATTTTATTGTACTGTTTCTATTTCAAGTGTATAAAATTTATTGTTTACATTATAGTGTTTAATTTTGGTGTTGGGTTTTTGCAAAATGCCTTGTGATTTTTTTTTCCTTTATGAAAAGCAGGACACAAATTACTGAATGAATGAATGAATGAATGAATGTGAGAAGCTCAGACCCATTAAGGAGGGCATCTTATCCCAATTTCCCAACAGTTGGCAATGTCATGGGGAGAAGCTGCAGTATTGCCTCCCCCGTGTGATCCAAGGCTTCTTAAATTAATTTTGTGGTGTGCCACAGAATGGCTCTGCAGTAGATTGCACACTGCCAAACTAATATGAACAGTGAATCTTAGAGATCCCGAAGACCTACTGCAGGAGGAGATTGACAGTCCTGGGCCAGATAAACCATTACAGCAGCATATCTAATACACAGTCTTCCTAGTTCATTTGAATGATTCAGGTCTACTGCAAAACAGATGGGAAGTGGGTTGCTCCCTTTGGCACATTAAAAAATGCACAGCATTGAGAAGTATAATCACCAAACTGGGCTGCCAAGGGTATTTTGTAAGCATGAGAAATCTTTCACCTTTCCATACAAGATGGCACATACCATCACAAGTGGGCAGGCTTGTATCGGAGAAGGGGAACCATCAGGAGTGGGCCTAAACAAATTAGGAGTTTAAAGGTCATCACCAGCACTTTCAAGGGAGAAAAATCTGTCTTTCTCACATTTCACCCCAGGCAAAGTTCTGCACATACATGTGTAGTGCATGGTTCAATTCATACCAAGGAAGATGGCAGAACAAATGAAGATTCTGGCATTCTTTTAGAATGAATACATATCGATCTGGGATACTAGTTTTGAAATCGTACTTGGCAATGTATTGCATGCTTGGGCTGCTCGTGCACAGCAATGATGGGGGCAAATAGGAACCGAATTCTTCCTTAAGCTTCTCCTGGGGTTCTTGGTCCAGCCCTCCCTCTTGTCAATGCTGCTAGTGGGATAGGCCAGCAGGCTCCACCACAGACCAGGTGCATTCATTAGAGCTCCTGTATGCACAAGGGCAGTGGTGGGAAACCTAGAGGCCTCCCAATTTGGCCTGTGAGGCTATCTTGACTAAGCCACACCCACCTGCCACACACTTCATGTCATATATACGATATCAGGTGGGGTTGTGGGCACTGCCAATCTGAGCTTCCATGGGGCTCCACATGACTTGATGATCATAAGGGCTTGCAAGGGCCTTGTGCACAGCACTTGACAAACATTGCTAGCACCTTATGGAGTGTACCCATGTGGTTTCATTTCAAATCACCACGCAGGGGAAAACAGGACACCTGATGTCATTGTGACATCAGGTGATTGACAAGTAGACGGTCCCCCCACCATCAAACTTGATCACCCGAAAAGTCCTTCCGAGTGTTGCAGCCTGAGTATCTGTATCTACAGAAATAGCTAACAATGGGAGTACTGTATCACTCTACAAGGCGACTCACTTCAAACTCGACATTGCTATTTTGCGGGTGGATTATCACGGTTTTTAAAAAGCTTGGGAGTGGTAAATTTGACATGCAGATGAGTAGGAGAGGGAGGCAAATTTGGCAAGAAGAAGAGTGGGAGAGGGAAGTGCTCAACTTCAAATTGGTCCACACATTTTCCACTTCAAATCCCTCCCCATCCCCTTATCTTTTCCCCAATGTCTGTTTCCTTTTCTTTTTGATCCCCATGGGACAGGGGAAGTAACCTGTGAGTCATCTGAAGCAGAAAAAATTGTAAATAGGTAAAGTTTTAAGCATCCACCCTTCCTCAATTCCTTCTTCATTCACTTGCTCTACAATATATTTTGGTTTAACTTTTGAATTTCCTAAATATGCCAGATATCTGAATACTTTGATGATCCTCAAGTATCACCATCTCTTTTCTAGGGACAGATTTAACTGTCTCCCTTCCACAATATGGGAAAGGCGTTATCAAAGTAGTCGAAACTTTGGGCCAGGTTCTTTTTTGAATGCAATTTTAATAGAGAAGAATATAACAAATTTAAGTTATAAATTAATCTTCCTTGGCTAGTACAAACAAGTTAATAACAGATTTAGTGGCCATGTTCCTCTTCTTTACTCAAGTGCATCATGAGATGATACTTTCAATTCAACTGCAATTTGTATCTCATATTTTTATTTTTGTATCATATTGTATTTTAAATAAGTATTTGTTTTAACGATCATGTTTTTTAGCTATGTATGTCTGTTTTAGCAGGTCTGTTGCGATATACTAAATGATAGATTGACTTCTTCATTCCAAATTCTTCCCCAAACCCAAACAGCTGCTTTCCTTTTCTTACAAAAATGTACTGGGGCTCTAATAAGTGCATTTGTTCATAACATCTAATTAGCACCTGCACTTCTCTACTTACTGATGTGACATTTTTGACGCTCTACATTTTAGGATGCTTTGTTCTGTGAGGCTACTCAGTCCGTTGCTCCACCTTCAACTCTAACCACAGAAGGATGCCACATCATCCCTAGTGTTTATATGTTTTTTGGCAAAATCAATAAAGTATAAATGAGCCGGAGATAATCTCGACATACAGCAAGAGAGGCAAAACCAGGAACGCAGTTGCACATGATTCTTCCATCGATGCTCTTTTCACTAGACTGTCTAAAAAGTCCCTTTCCTTATGCTGACTTGCTTTGTAGCAAGTACTTTGAACTTGGTTAGACTGGAAAGAGAGAAAAGCAGATAGACAGATATTGATATCTATCTACTTCTAAGGTATGCACCTCAAAAAAAAAAATTCACCAAGTTTTTCCCCTTCAACTAGTTATTTGCGTGTGTTGCTATATTACACCCAGGGACATGCAAATACTGCCATTCAAAGCAGGGCTGGTCTGCTGCCTGTTTCCCAGTGTGGCTCCCGTAGCACCTTGAGTGTTAATAGACTGCTGGAGAGACTGTAAACATTAATCATGTGCTTTCCGCTCTCTAGCCCACCTAGAGCACGAAGGGGATCCGCAGCCGCTTTAGGGAAGGCAAACTGTGTGCAGTTACCTCTTACCCTCTTCTGGTCCCGCGCTCGGCCAGGCTAGAGCTACAGTGGCAAGGAGGGGAGCCCCTTGTGCAGTTGTAATCGGTGATCCAGAAAGCCACATCATGCATTAGGAAATGCGGCTAATAAGAGCTGCAGGAGAAAGCCGGCGTGATGCAGGAAGGACAGGCGATGGCAGATGTTTGCATTGGGGGGAAAGAAAGGTGCTGACCGTACAGATTTCATCTCTTCCCTGGAGCTGAATGTCGATTTTTGGGGAGGGGAGCAAAGTCTGCTTCCTTCCCTCCATATCTTGGCAAGAGGCGACACTGCAGGGAACTTGGGAAGAGAGAGTTACCCCCACAGACAGACAAATAAAGGGTTGTTATTTACCTTGTGAGAAGTGCAGCCCGCTCCTGGGCTCAGCTATTGCCGCAGGTGCAGAGGAAAAGAGAGGGTGCCCAGTCCTGCTTCTGCGGCTGCCTTCTGCTAAACTCACATCCCCCGCCCGCCCTTGGTCCCCAGGCAGTCGCTGCTGCTGCTGCTGCTGCTGCCTCACATTGAACTCCCCCTTCCCCCTTAAGACGCGCTCGCCTTCCCGACCCATTCACAACCGAAGCGGCTGTGCGTGTGTGCGGCAGCTTCAACCAGGGGGAAAACTGACAGGGCCGCTGACCAATCTGAAGGCGGAGCAGTCCGCCGGCTTGACTAAGAGGCCAATGGCTCTGCCGCAGAGGACGCCAGACGAACCAATGGTGGGCGGGCGCAGTGGGTGACAGACCCCAGGATAGGGACACAGGCGCCCATAGCAGACTCCAGGAGACGTTTATGTATGAGGGCCTATTCAGGAGCCAGTCACCACGCCTTCTTGAAAGGTCTCCCAGAGCACCGCATCTTCCTGCTACTCCAGAGAGCATGTTTGTGCAGGATCTTTCTTCAGTTCATGCTAAAACACAAACTCGCACAATAAACATTTTGAGAGCTTTTGGTTTTGGAATTTTGGTTAGTAAAGAAGGACGAAATCCTCTCTAAAGGGTGATCTTTTAGTATTTATTTTATTGAACAGTCCACAGGATTGACACACACCCCCTCAAAGAGTATCAACACAAAAACACACTTAGTGGGTGTGCCTTGCCCCATAATTATTTATATGGTATAGAATGTGTTAGCTGTGTTAGAAAAAGTAAGAAACAGGTCCCTCCCAAAGTAGCTGAGCGACTTATAGCTTAAAAAAATGTAAAGTACTTTCCAAGGTAAATGTGCAGCACTAACAACAATTCTCAGACCGCATTACTTCTACATAAATTGTTCTTGACATTCATAATCACCTAAAAAAGTTTAAAACAATGCACAAAAGTGAGTGTTATGGTGCAAAAAATACGGTATATATTGCTGCCTGTATGTTCACTGGCTTATAGTTTTTATTAATTCTCACAACAGTTTTTTTGAAAGCACATTATTAGTATTTCCATTTTACAGTGGGAAGCTGAGGCAGAAAGTGGCAAGTCCAAAGGGGAGCTTCAAGAACAAAAATTTAAACTAAAGACCACAGTGAAGAAAACCATAGTTAATTCCAGGTGTTGAATGGAGTTGTGGTTGCCACTAGTTCTGAAATGTGGTAGCTTCAAAGAGTTTGCAGTTCAGCACCAGGGACTACTGTTCAAGGGTAAATATGATCATTATTGTTAGCTGCCCTGGAAATACTAAAGTTCAGGATACATATTTGTAAAATAAATAACAGAGATGTTCGGATTGTGGCCATAGCCTCTAAGGCAAGCTTAAAATATTGCTTCTGGATATCGTAAGTCCTTACGTTCAAGAGGGGTCTCTTGTAGTTTATTATTTTCCAAAGGAAGTAAACCACATACATTTATTCCTACAAAGAGAAGGAAAGGCAATGTGCAAAGTAACCACTATGAAATGATTATGTCAATCAGAAATGTAGGGCACATGGAGAGCAAAACCTAATCTCTGAGAGGTTTCCCCTTTATCTGCACTCAGCTACATAATCAGCTTTTCATCTCAACATAGGATAAATGCAACCTGCCTGCTGCTTCATTTACCCTATATAGAGAGAGCTGTGGTAGAATTGTATGAATCAAATAGTCACAGAGTTTGAATGAAATTGCCTTAAGTTCCCCCAAAAGCGTCCCATCATTGTTTCCAAAGCTCTACAACATGCAAAATGTTCAAGTCTTTAATTGCATTTCAGACATCAGGAAGGTTACTTCCTAACAGTTCAGTCCTATATATATATTTACTCAGAAGTAAGTCTCAGTGACTGCTTACTCCTGATAAAGTGTGTGAATAGAACTGCAGCCCAAGTGAAGCATTTTTAGCTCCTACAAAGAAGATAGTTAATTGCCTAGAACGACAAGCCAATGGTATGTAATTCAAGGATAGCAGCAGTATTGATGAAGAAGAATTCTATGAATAATCTGGTTCAGTGCGCTCAAAATAAATCAGTACAACAGTTTAATTGAATAGGATTGAACAAGGTTGGTTCACTATGGATTCTTCTTTATGAAAATGAATTTACTGTTTTTCATGGAACACCATCTTTTGTAGAAATATTAACTTGCCTGTACAATAAGTAACAAAGCTCAGTCTATGTGCCTGATTAAAAAAAAAATGTAATTAACACAAGGTTCTTGTTTTCCACAGCAAACATCCCCAACCTCACTTAAAACTGCATTATGGGAGAGCAGCAGAGAGAAGAGTCAGAACAAGGAACAAGGAAAGTAGTTCTGCTTAAAGTCTACCATAATAAGTTACTCTGTGTAAGAGAAAGTGATGGAGGAAGTGCACATCACTAAATTTAATAATCAGAGGGATTTATAAAAGGTAGCTGCGTTTTCTTCTGATTTTAGAAAATATTTTCTCCTCATAGAACTTAAAATGCTGTACTCAGTAATGCCAGTGTACCGTAATTTCTTCCAGAATCAATAGGGATTTGGGTCTTATATATATATTTATAAATTAGAGCAGCATTTCAATCATTTGCACTCACTTGCTCGATACTAATGTAAGTTCAGCAATGGAATCCAGGAAAGTCACTGCCAGTCAATCTAGACCAGGCATAGGCAACCTCGGCCCTCCAGATGTTTTGGGACTACAATTCCCATCATCCCTGACCACTGGTCCTGTTAGCTAGGGATCATGGGAGTTGTAGTCCCAAAACATCTGGAGGGCCAAGGTTGCCTATGCCTGATTTAGACTATGGCTGGGAAACCTGTTTCAGCCCAAGAGCCACACTGGGAACCTTCAGTGGGGTTTAGACCCTCTTATGGATCAGTAACTGGTTAAGAAACAAGAAGCACAGAGTAGGAATAAATAGACAGTTCTCCCAACGCAGAGATATAAAAAGTGGAGTCCCCTATGAACTAGTATGGGGACCAGTGCTTTTTAACTTGTTCATAAATGATCTAGAATTAAGGTGTGCTGTGAGGTAACAAAGTTTGAAAAAAATGTTTGGAATAACTTTTTTAAAAAGACCAGAGGCATTTCTGTTAAGCATTGTTGGCAGGGACATCCCGAAGGCCTTTAGGGAGGTATTCTTATATGCAACGGCCGCAGCTTGGACTTTGGTGGCAAAGGGGTGGAAGGAACAAGAAGCTCCCACAATAACAGACTGGCATTACAAGCTACAAGAATTTGCCGAAATGGTGCAGTTAACAAATACCCTGAGAGGCAATTCAAAACAAAAATTTATGAAAAAGTGGGATAGATATAAAACATATGTTCAAAAATACAGTAAAGGTTCGCTATCTATGCTAGCATTTGATTGCTGTTGGAGTGAGACTTAGTTGAGAAATAAGATTAAGAGCACATATTGATATAGGAATGTATTAGATAATATGTAAAGAACTATACAATAATAAGAGTATATTCATTTCTAAAAAAGGAATATAAAACGGGAAAGACAGGAAGTCTAGTGTGTTGGTATGTATATGATTTTGGGGGAAAATTTTGTTTTTGTTTTATATCTTTGTTTTTTCTTCTTTTTGCTTCATTTTCTTTCTAGGTTAATAAAATTTGTATATAATTTTTGTATTCATGTTGGAAATAATATTATAGTAAGTCCTGTAATATAATATGACAATGTTTACCAATGTAATATAAGAATGTTAACAAATAAATAAAATGCAAATTCAAAAAAACCACAAAAAAACAAAAATAAAGTTTGCTGATGACACTAAATTGTTCAGGAATGTTAAAACAAAAAAGAGCATGGGGTCTGAAGTGGCAGTGACTGACTAGGAATGAGACCTTGGGGTCATAGTGGAAGGCTTGATAAAGACTTAGGGCTCATCCGCACTTCTGCTTGTCCTGTGGCTTCTAGGCTTCTGTCTGTGCATGGCTCTCTTCACGCAGGTAAGCAACTTTCATCATATGCTTAAGTCAGGACTGATGGAACATTTTTATTGTTAATGTGAGCTGGCGATGCTTTTTCTTGTTGTTATATATACAAAATTTAAACAAACAAATAATTGCTTCTACATCAGTGCTATGTTAGAGTAAAAAACAAAACAAGCAAAACCAGTTTCCCAACCCTGGTTTAAAATAATTTAAAAAATGAACACATACAAGTTTCGCATTTTAAATCACAAAAATCATCGTATAATCTCATGACTACAAAATAAAAAAGGTTTTGCTTCTGTCACTCTGGTGTTAAACATATTTAGGGGGCATGGTTGGAGAGAGGCTTGTGGGGCTGCATTCAGCCACTGAAGTTCCTGTTTCTGAGATACAGGATCCTGGAAGAGATACAACTTGAAAACTGCACACTCCAGGTTACAGGTCCTCTCAGGCCATTGCACACAAACACACCCTGGGTTCTTCAAGTGGTAGATATTACTTCTATTAATTCTTCTTCTTCTTCTTCTTCTTCTTCTTCTTCTTCTTCTTCTTCTTCTTCTTCTTCGTCGTCTTCGTCGTCTTCGTCGTCTTCGTCGTCTTCGTCGTCTTTGTCTTCTTCTTCTTCTCTTGCTTCCCTCACAGAGGTGACCCAAAGTGACTTACAAATGATGGTTGCACGGTCTGGGTCAGTACGTGTGAGGAAAGGCAGTCCTTGAGGTATTGGGGTTCTGAGTCACACAAGGCTTTATAGATCATAACCAGCATTTTGAAATTAGCCTGGAAATTGATTGGTAGCCAGTTCAGTCATGCTAGATTTTGTGTTATCCGTTTGGACCATCCTGCCTCTGTCAGCAGTCTGGGAACTCTCCAACAGCTACAGGTTCTAAACCATCTTCAAAGGAGGCAGCTCCATAAATCCACGTTAATTGTGTTTAACTACAGGTGAGAATCAGGGGGGCTTGGCTATTCCCCTGCTCCATGCATGTTCCCCATATGGGCTTAGGATGGTGTTGCCGTTCAAAAGCAGAAGGATTAAGCATTAGTATTAGCATGCCTTTGGGCAGTGGCGTAGCGTGGGTTGTCAGCACCCGGGGCAAGGCAAGTAATTTGCGCCCCCTAACCCATGGATTTGCGCCCCCTAACCCTAACCCCCAGATGTCGCGCCCGGTGCGGCCGGCCTCCCCTGCACCCCCCACGCTACGCCACTGCCTTTGGGAATCCCATGTTTGCATCATTTTAGTCCCAGCTTTTGAGTAAGGCTTTTGATTGAATATAGTCTTTGTCTGCCTTCTGGCATACCATTTTCTGTGAATAACTACAATCAATGGGATTTTGATGTGCACAAACTGTCTGTAGTACTGCAGCACGGTTAAGAAATTTAAGGTGCACAGTGATCTTGTATAGATTTAATAATCACATGCCTGGAAAAGGGCATAAATTGTAAGTGGCAATAAATCACAAGCAACGTGTCCCTTTCTTTAGTATGCTAGAAGGAAAACCAAAACAGAAGCAGCAATAAGGACAACTACTATGCAGCATGAAAAGGTGTTGAAAAATAATACTCCAAAGTTGACAAATTTTGGCTTGGCTTACTAGCCAGTGTTTATTTGTGGTCAGTGGTTCCCCACCCATGTATATGCCAGAGAATATGAGGAACTGGAGTGATGTTTTTCATTTTGTAGTGGGATCTTGAGCAGGCAGAAACAACACTAGTTCAAATTGAGCAGTTTTCTGCTCCAAAGCTCAAGGTAATGCAGACCCCGCCTCTCCCCACTCTCTGAAATCAGAGGAAGGGAAGGGGGGTATCGTGCAATGGAAAGACCCCTCCTCCCTTCTTCAGAATAAGGAGGCAGGGATTTCTACGTGCTGAGCAAGGGGCATCACCAGAGAGCCTGATTATATATGGGGTTTAGATTTAGTAATCATTTTTAGACTGGCAAGTTTGTAGCTAGGCATTCACAATATTCAGAGATTTACCTGAAAGGGGATTACTAGCTAGACAAATCCCATTAAAGTCAATGGGATTAAATTAAAGAAGAAATTTTACTCTTGTGCCTATGTGCTTGCTGCAGCTTGAAATTTACGAAGCTTGAGAAAAGCTGAACATGTTAATGCCTCACATCCAAAACGAAGAAATACATTGACATTGCCAATTGGAGTGCATTAATGTTGATTAGTGAGATGTCTTAGTTTGACCAGTTTATGGTGCATCTTTTTAGCAAACTTTGCCAAATCTTGCCATCATCAAATACATTATGGTAAAAAGAGTAGGTTTGTTGACACGTTTAGCCACGACTATTTAGAAGCAAGTGTAATTAATTTCAATAAACAAGGTTGCTTAGCACTGTAGGATATGATTTGTTGGGAGGATGTAACAATTATAAAGGCATTTAGATGATGATGATGATAATAATAATTAATAATAATTAATAATAATAATGTGTTTCCCCAGCCACCCTGGACAGCTTACAGAATCTATAAAACATAATAAAGCATCAAACATTAAGAACTTCCCAATACAGGGCTGCCTTCAGGTGTCTTCTAAAAGTTATGTAGTTCTTAATCTCCTTGACATCTGAAGGGACAGTGTTCCACAGGGAGGGTGCCACTACCGAGAAGGTCTTCTGCCTGGTTCTCTGTAACTTCGCTTCTCTCAAAGGGAACCACCAGAAGACCCTCGGAGGAGGACCTCAATGTCTGGGCTGAACGATGGGGTTGCAGACACTTCTTCAGGTATACTGTTGTTCACACAAAAGAGAGGTGGAAGCTTTGATGAAGGGCCAAATAAATAAAAATAGATGCTGCTATGGTCGGACAGTGTTCTCGAAGCTAACAACATGAGTTTGACCAAACTGCGGGAGGCAGTGGAAGACAGGAGTGCCTAACGTGTCCTGGTCCATGGGGACACGACTAAACAACAACAAAAACTATCTATCTTGCATGATAAATTACTGTATTTTTAAAGTTATTGTCATAGATCTGATTGCTTCTGTTTTCTTTCGACTTTCTGGCCTGTATCACATTGTCATTAACCAAGTAGCATGGTAAGAAAAAATATTAATAATTATTAATGACTGAAAATAATAATTCATAAGGCACAAAACTTTCCATAGTATTTGTTTGCATGTGACAAGAGTCCCTATAGGACTCAAAGAGTCTTGTTTCCTCCCCCCCCCCCACATTCATTTTTAGATCCACGTCTCTATAAACATGCATTAGGTGGGGCTTGTTACCAATCAAAATATTCCTTTGGACACTAAACTCATCCTTTTATTAGTTTTCAATGCAGACATTCTGAAACTCCCCACAAAAGATCTGGTACTCCATCATTTGACAGTGGCACAACTCACCATCAAAAACTATGTGTAGACTTTGGAAGGCAACTTCTGTGAAATCTGGTTTACAAAAACTATGCATATCAAAAAGAACACGGATATTTCAAAATTTCAACTTACTATACAAATTAGCTCTATAGCTAGCTAACTCAGTGCATCTCGCTTTTTTCAGGAGAATGGAACAGAGTGCATTGCTTGAACTAATTAAAAAAAATGACAGCATTGGCTGGTCAGGTCATATGACTTGTCTATTATTGCCACCCAGTGGAAGCAATCACAAGTTTATCTTCAAAACATTGCTAAGTAGAACACTGAAATGTAACAGAAGCAATTTCATATTGTAAGAACTAATTAAACAAGCTTTAAACTCACATTATTCACTTTGAAGGGCAAACAACCGGCTTTTGCCATACAACAGAAAATAAAACAAATATAATCTGCACACACAAAGTCTTCTTTATACCTGAGATTCTCATGGCAGTTTCAATAACAAATCCATGGGGACCATATTGTAGAAAAGGAAAAGAATCACCTTCCCTTGGCAAGATAGTCTTACACCTACTTAATTCTTTAATATTTTATTTAAAAAACCTGCACTGGTTTCCTGTCTACGGTACTTGGCTACGGAGTGTTCAGTACACATAAGGTGTAAAGTATCTCACAGAGAGGTGAACAATTGCAGCACTGGTTTAGTCACAGCGAAAAATATCTGGAGCTATCTTCTTCTCAGGTCCCAGACAAAATATGATGCTCTTTATTTTGTTAGATCAGCCAGGGGAGGAAGCTCAACAGTGGCAGAATGGCTATTACATAACTCCCTCTCTGTTTTCTTCATTACTTGACCTTGCTCTATGGATTGCATTCATAACAAATTACTCACCCTTAACAGCAGGTGCACTGTAACATTCTGTGAAAGCTGTGGTCTCTCACAAGAGAGCAAGAACTGTCTCAGGTAGAGCATTATTAGTCACTAGATTATTCCACAACATATGGTGTCCTAATATAAATGGCTATTCACACCTATAGGTGATTTGGATTTTTTTCTAGATAATTATTTGCATGGCATGGCTGCTACATTAAATCCATTTGAAACTGCCCTTTTGAAGAAGCTGTTTTATATGGCAAGCAATTTGAGGGATACCGGTTTGCCAAGCAGATCAGATCAGCCCCCATTCAATGGTTATGATTTTATGGGTTTTTCCAATTCTTTCAGCTGTTACCATGAGCCTCCTTCAGAAATGCTTCACAGCTATCTGGAAAGTTCTACTGCTGAATTATTGGGAGGACAGGCAGAGTATCCTTTAAGGAAATCTGCAAGCCCCACCCACAACATGGCCAAGTCATACCCCTTGAAGCATTCTAAACTGAGGGCTGGCCCACAGCAATTTGAGTACCAAAGAGAGCAAAACCCCTACAGGCTGATCTGTATACTGCGGACATAGAATGTCTCATCGTGAAAAGCAACCACTATGTGGAGGTGGTTTCAAGCAGCTGCCAATTATCATATTTTGCCCGACTCCTGTCCCCAAAGTATCTAAGCAGAGGCTCTTACTTAGAAGAAAAATATATTTATTCAGGCAAGTAACAATACAGTCTCAGCAGCAGACATGGTTCAGGAGTTCAGGAGCAGCACGAGAACTTCAGAATGGGACAGAAGCAACGAAGATGTCCCAGTAAGCTTCCCCACCAAGGTTTTAAAGACAAGGGCTCACTTGCCTTGCAGGAAAGTTGGGATTGCTAGGGCACACTCCATTAAGGGGCAACCTAGCTCTAGGCAACAAGGCTCCTCTTCATAAGCTGCCACCTCTCTCCTCAGCTGATTAAAGCTGTGCGGTGGCGCTGTGGGTTAATCCACAGAGCCTAGTATTAGAATCATAGAATCATAGAGTTGGAAGAGACCACAAGGGCCATCGAGTCCAACCCCCTGCCAAGCAGGAAACACCATCAGAGCACTCCTGACATATGGTTGTCAAGCCTCTGCTTAAAGACCTCCAAAGAAGGAGACTCTACCACACTCCTTGGCAGCAAATTCCACTGTCGAACAGCTCTTACTGTCAGGAAGTTCTTCCTAATGTTTAGGTGGAATCTTCTTTCTTGTAGTTTGGATCCATTGCTCCGTGTCCGCTTCTCTGGAGCAGCAGAAAACAACCTTTCTCCCTCCTCTATGTGACATCCTTTTATATATTTGAACATGGCTATCATATCACCCCTTAACCTCCTCTTCTCCAGGCTAAACATGCCCAGCTCCCTTAGCCGTTCCTCATAAGGCATCGTTTCCAGGCCTTTGACCATTTTGGTTGCCCTCCTCTGGACACGTTCCAGTTTGTCAGTGTCCTTCTTGAACTGTGGTGCCCAGAACTGGACACAGTACTCCAGGTGAGGTATGCCCAGAGCAGAATACAGTGGCACTATTACTTCCCTTGATCTAGATCAGGGGTCTGCAACCTTTAAGACAAAAAGAGCCACTTTGACCCGTTTCCGAAGGGAAAAAAAAAATCTGGGAGCCGCAAAACCATTGCGACATTTAAAACAAATATATCTCCGGAGCCGCGATCTGACAGCGGGCGGGAAGGTGACGTCGGGACGGTGAGTGACTAACGCACACATCGCCCCCATGCGACGTCACAGCCAGTACAGCGCCCGCCACAGTGGGGAGTGTCGGGGCGCACAATGCCCCTCCTCCCCTTGCTAGTATTCGCCCCGGAGCCGCGGCAAAGGTGTAAAAGAGCCACATGCGGCTCCGGAGCCACGGGTTGCAGACCCCTGATCTAGATGCTATACTCCTATTGATGCAGCCCAGAATTGCATTGGCTTTTTTAGCTGCCGCGTCACACTGTTGGCTCATGTCAAGTTTGTGGTCAACCAAGACTCCTAGATCCTTTTCACATGTACTGCTCTCAAGCCAGGTTGTATTTGTGCCTCTCATTTTTTTTGCCCAAGTGCAATACTTTACATTTCTCCTGTTAAAATTCATCTTGTTTGTTTTGGCCCAGTTCTCTAATCTGTCAAGGTCGTTTTGAAGTGTGATCCTGTCCTCTGGGGTGTTAGCCACCCCTCCCAGTTTGGTGTCATCTGCAAATTTGATCAGGATGCCCTTGAGTCCATCATCCAAGTCATTGATAAAGATGTTGAATAAGACCAGGCCCAAGACAGAACCCTGTGGCACCCCACTAGTCACTCTTCTCCAGGATGAAGAGGAACCATTGATGAGCACCCTTTGGGTTCGGTCAGTCAGCCAGTTACAAATCCATATTTTTCTTCTAAGTTGTGGGTGAACATATCAGACGACACAGCGATTCTTCAAACAGCTCTTGTTTATTCACAGGCCAGAACTGAACTGAACTGAAGGGTTCAGCCAGCCTGCTTATATAGAGCTCCACTAGAACGCAACAGTAACCATTTTCTGTAACTATCCAATCACTGAACGTCACTTTCAATCCCTTATTTGCATATGTGAACCTGAGTGAAAACTATCTACAGTATCCCCCTGCTGGCCCAGGGTGAGAACTTCAGTACATAACACCTAGGACTTGTCGATCAGAAGGGCGGCGGTTCGAATCCCCACGATGGGGTGAGCTCCTGTTGCTCAGTCCCTGCTCCTGCTAACCTAGCAGTTCGAAAGCACGTCAAAGTGCAAGTAGATAAATAGGTACCGCTCCGGCGGGAAGGTAAACGGCGTTTCTGTGCGCTGCTCTGGTTCGCCAGAAGCGGCTTAGTCATGCTGGCCACATGACCCGGAAGCTGTACGCCGGCTCCCTTGGCCAATAAAGCGAGAAGAGCGCCGCAACCCCAGAGTTGGTCACAACTGGACCTAATGGTCAGGGGTCCCTTTACCTTTACCTTTACAGCCTCCACTGAGGCTCTCTGAAGGGAGAACTGGCATCATTGCTCCCCCTTCCAAGGGGCTGAAGTAAGGGTGGAAAAGGGAGATTCCCTCTTCCTCCAACCCAGGTTCCAACCTTTCATCCCCCGCTTTTCTCCTTCTTATCCTCCTTGTGTCAGAGCCTGCCAATCCAAGCTTGATGCCAACAAAGCTGTGAGGCTTATGGTGCCTTACTCCAAAGAACTTATTCAGGTGCTCTCATTTCATGTGCACCACAACTCTGGTCTCCTCCAGCCAAATCCAACTCAAACTGCTACCCAACATTGCTTTCTTCCCTCTGACACCTCTGTCGCTTTCATCCAACAGCATTATGTTCTTCGGTGTCTCCAGGTCAAATCTCAAAGAAAAAGCTTTGTTGGTCCTTTTCTTCAATGTACTGATGAGTAACCACATAGGATGTGCAGCTAAGCAAAGCCAAGTACTGCCATCATCAGGAATCAGTATTTTAAAAGCTATTTAAACAGCAACTCAGCACAGGGGTGGGGTGGAGATATAAAAGGATTAAAGTTGTTTGGATATAGTATGTTCTCCTACAGATATTTAGTAAAAGAGGAGGAAGACATATTTCTCCTCCCACCAGGTAAATGAAAAAGAAACATACCCGAATAAAGTTGCAGGACAGTGTCTCTATATATTATGCACAAATTTCTGAACACTTAAATAATTGATTTGACTATTGGGTACATTGTCCCCGTCTGGAATTCTACATAAGTGCTTGGGAGAAGCGACTTGGCCCACAAAATGGCCTCTTCAGCATTCAACCTCAACGGCAAAGGTGGAAAAACAAACAAACAGCAACAGGAAAACAGTCGCGACTGCTGGGGGTGGTGAGGGGAGGGGTTGGAATTGTAACTAAAAACGATTGCCAGCAAACATTCTCAGCCAGTCAGCCCATAGCACTGGCTCAGGGTAGTGTGGTGTAGTGGTTGGAGCCACGTGGTCATGAAGTTCCCTGGGTGACCTTTAGCCAACCACTGCCTCTCAGCCTAACCTACCTCACAGGGTTGTTGTGAGGATTTAGTGTGGAGTGGGGAGAATCATTTATGCCACCTTGAGATCCTTGGAAAGAAAAGTGTAATATGAATGAAATTAATCAATCAATAAAATAAAGAAGCCAGCACTATGCAGGCCGCCTTCATCACATCCTCAGCACATAATCTAGATCCAGCTTTCCATCAGCCAAATCCTGTTTAAAGTGCTGCCATCACCAACACTTTTTTCACAGTTCACCACTCAGCTTGGTATACCTGATCTTGGAATACCATCAAGGCAGATATATTAATTAAGGAAGGCTTTACAATGCCTGCCATTGGAAATCAGATAATAAAGTTCAGACCCTTGTTAGAACTAGAGCTATGTATAACTATCAGTAACAACAACAAAATACCTGAATTTTTACGCTTGTTTTTAGCTTGTAAACTGAGAAATGATACCCTGACTTTTTAGTAGCTATCTACAAGGCTTCAATAGGAAGCAGCAGATTTGAGGTGGATCATAAGGTATGGTGGTGGGGCGGGGGGGGGGAATGTGTGTGGAAACGAACATAGCATTTTTAAAAAGCTAGTATGACTTAAGAGAAAGCAAACAGGAAGGCTCTGGTGGAAGTCTTACCGCAGTCAACCAGTAAATAAAACTATTATTTACTCAGTAAACAGGTTTAAAAGGTTGAGGTTTGCAACCTGGCATTGCTATTAGATGCATCCTTAAAGATAGATACCCAAATTACATCCATAGCATGAAGAACATTTCACCAACTTCAGCTTCTTTTTTTCCTTATGTCTTTAGCAACAGCCCAAAATGCATAAATAAATAAAGCAAAACGCTCCCTCACTTTGTGATTGGTGGAAACAGCTTCCCTGCTAACATGCCCATATGTCATAAAACTTTTGCAAATACAGAAGCACAACTGTACATACAGAAGTTGAAAGAATGAATCTTCCATAAAACCCAACAGCTCAAGTTATGCACCCAACAAAAAAAATAGGAACATGAATTTTGGCCAGCGATTCCATCATCTCCAAATGTAATTTTGAACATTTTACATACAGTAAGCTCTTTGTACAGTGATGACCCCGCACACAGTTGTGTACACCAGAATAACTTTTGTACGTGGAAATAATCCTGTATGTTGTTTACAGGATCAGATCCTGCAATTGAATAATGACTGCTGTAGCTTTTGCATGCCAGTGCCTTAACAGCCTAAAATATTTAATTATTTGGTTACACAAATTCAAGCTGGAATATGAAAGAATGATGCATGTAATACTTGCTTACTGCTGCTAATTTCACACAGGGAAGGGATTCATGAACAGCTGCTGAGCTATTGTGTATCTAAGCCAGAACACTCCAGCTGTCTTTACTAGATTGATTTTAGTTTTGAATTCTAATTCCTTAATCTTCTAAAGCACTGGTCTGCTTTACAGGTAACAAGAAGTATTGAATGATTCTCTTAAACTTAGCCTTTAAGGATATTAAAATCTGAGTACGGTACTTTTTTTTTAAAAAGGGACGCGGGTTGTGCTGTGGGTTAAACCACAGAGCCTAGGACTTGCCAATCAGAAGGTCGGTGGTTCAAATCCCTGCAATGGAGTGACCTTCCATTGCTCGGTCCCTGCTCCTGCCAACTTAGCAGTTCGAAAGCACGTCAAAGTGCAAGTAGATGAATAGGTACGCTCTGGTGGGAAGGTAAACGCTGCTCTGGTTCTCCAGAAGCGGCTTAATCATGCTGGCCACATGACCCGGAAGCTGTACGCCTGCCCCCTTGGCCAGTAAAGCGAGATGAGCGCCGGAACCCCAGAGTCGGCCACGACTGGACCTAATGGTCAGGGGTCCCTTAACCTTTTATTTTTAAAAACAACAACTATGTGTAGCTCAGATGTTCTAGCCTGGGATAGCTCAGTTGGTAGAGCATGAGGCTCTTAATCTCAGAGTTGAAGGTTCGAGCCCCATGTTGGGTCTAAGATTCCTGAGGTTGGACTAGATGACCATAGTCCAACTCTATAAATCTACAATTTACAAAATAGGCATGCAAGCCTTGCACCACTTATAAAACAGTTGAATAGGCTAAAACAACATGGCCTGCCATTCATAAGGATTCTCACACTTCAAAACACACACACACACATGTAGTTTGCAACCCCCATACCTCTGATATTCTGGAGAACTACCTAGATTAGATATCCTAGAGTCTACATGAGGCAGAATCTTCTGCAAAAGCAAGAATTAGAATCTACATCACCCAGATATCACTGAGGGCTGGTGCAGTGCTATGGTTAGAGTGTTTGATGGAGACCTGGGTTCTCATCCCCTCTCAGACATAAATTTCACTGGGTGACCTTGGGCCAGTCACTGCCTCTCAGCCATCTTACCTTACAAGGTTGTTGTGAGACTTAATCAGGAGAAGAACCATGTACAACACCTTGAGGTTCTTAGAGTAAAGGTGGGATTTAAATATTAAAGATGTAGCAATCCTGTCCTTGTCATCCCTTCACCCCCTACAAAACCTGGTGCTATCGAAACAGAAGCTCTGTCCACGCATTCTTAATTCTATCTACAGCGGGGAGCCAACACCAGCCCTGCCCTTCCCACACTGAGCAGGTCTGAAGGAAGATGGCATGGGCATTTGGCTGAATGAGCTTAGTTTACAGTCCTTCCTGCAATCAGGAAACCTGCATGCGTGATCCAGGTTCCTAGTTGCAGAAGGACCGTAAGCACATTCAGCCTTACCTACTCAATGCAGAAAGGTCAAGGGAGGACACCCCATCTTACAATGGAATTACGTATGCTTGAAAAAGGCCAGAGTCAACACCTGAAACCAAGATTCATACCCAGAACCAGCAAATCAGAGTAACACTCTCACCATTCTCAGCCTGCAGAAACCAAGCTGTTCTGTCTATTCTCCAGCACAGAGGCTGAATTACCATAATAAGATTTGCCGCTGCTGCTTCTACATCCTGTAGGTCACACTATGGTGCTATGGGGAAGTGGGTAAAATCAAATGCTTAAGATGACTTCAACTGAGGATGCTGACGGGGGTGTGTGTGTAATTTTCAAGGGGGTGACTGAGATATTGGGAATGGGTAACTGACAACAGGTTTGCTTTTGAGTTTTTTACTTACTGATTTTTTTCTGGAAAGTGTGGTTCTTGGGTATGGGGGGGAAATACAGGCAGAGTCTACAAAACAACAGCAGCAACAACCTTGCATGCATTAGGAGCAGCGACTCCACAATAAATTAAACACCCCTCTGACAGCACCCTTAAGATATGCAGCTAAGTCCCTTTCCATGTTTGGTGTTAATAAGGCTAGTACCAAAGTCTTGAGAAGCCATTGCAATGTGTAACACGGATAACAAGGCAGGCCACCTCCCCTTGGTGGTTAGGCCTATAACCACCAGAACCATAAGGCAGGAAATGAATGATACTACTACTACTACTACTACTGATTTATTATTTGTACCCCGCCCATCTGGCTGGGTTTCCCCAGCCACTCTGGGCGGCTTCCAACAAAGATTAAAAATAAATTAAAATGTCACACATTAAAAACTTCAGATGTCTTCTAAATGTCAGGTAGTTGTTTATCTCTTTGACATCTGATGGGAGGGTGTTCCACAGGGTGGGTGCCACCACCGAGAAGGCCCTCTGCCTGGTTCCCTGTAACTTGGCTTCTCGCAGTTAGAGAACTGCCAGAAGGCCCTTGGCGCTGGACCTCAGCGTCCGGGCAGAACGATGGATCCCTTGACCTCCCTGCCTTGACAAGCTAACTAGCATTTTTTTGTCTTATGTACTCCATTTCTGTCAGCAGATACGAGACTGGAAACCACGCCGTTCAAACTCTCGCCTTTAAAGGCAGGCGGCATTTGAAACAGGTGTCCCTATTCCCTAAGGAAAGCCCTGCCTCAGGGGAGATCTGAGGAAGAAGTGAAAGATTAGCTAGCTTGATGTTTTCTTTCTTAATTGCAGAGCAGCATCACAGAGTATGTAAGAGAGAGAGAGAAATTGGCTGCCTGGCTTTTTTTTTTTTGGCAGATCCCTTGTGCCTTTAAAAGCTGCTTGGTGTGGAAAAAATGAATTTTTTCAAAGCTCAGAAAGGGAAATAATGGGAAATTTTTCATCAATTAAATTGTTGTAAGTCCAGACAGTTTTCAAGGGCACAGAAGATTCTTGTGGTGGGGTGGAGAGACAAGGTGACAGTTTTGTAGGAGCCTAGTAAGTGGACTTGACTTACTGGTGGACCTGACTGCATGTATAAGCAAAGTTGCTCATTTGTAATAACCCTAGATGAGGCAGCCCTGTTAACTTTTGAGTCCCTGCTTCATGCATTAATCTCAGTACAGTACTTCTGGGTGGATAGCTGTCAACATTTGCCTTTTTTAAAGGGAAATTCCCTTATTCTGAATAGGATTCCTCACAAGAAAAGGGAAAAGTTGACAGCTATGTCTGGGTGTCAGATCCAAAGAGCAAATAATATTGGTGATCTGTAATCAACTAAGATTCATGATCACTTTTAGAATTTTGTGGACTTTTATCAGGTTCTTCATTGATTTGAGACCAGTTAGTTCCTCCCATCCTTGGTAAAAATAATAATGATGAACTCCCCAAAGTTCCTGTTTTTTAACAGTCACAGGGGAGCAAAATGGATCCGTTAAAAAGAACACTCGCTTCCCTCCTTTTATAGGCACAACTTTGAATTAATTAAAATATTATGCCAAGATGAATCTCTGTAGTCTGTGAATTAAAATGGCTCATTATCATTTCTTCAGATACGTTGATAAGCCCTTAGTGGCAATAGCGCAGCAGGGCCTCGCTATGTTAATTAGAAAAAAAACCTTTCAATCATTTTATGCATTCATGATGAGCGTAGTTGTCTTGATATTCATCCCTGCACCTGGGGAATATTTTGAAGAGTTAATTGCAACTGATAATCTGTAAGTATTACCTTCTGCTTCCCCTAGAGTTAAAAACTGTAATAGCGGTAGTTTTGTAAAAAAAATAATAATAAGTATAATTTATCTACTTTATAGTGTTCATTAATGGAGAATATCTAATAGCCTATTCATAAAAAAACTGCTGTGGCAGCAAACAATTGCTATGGATGTAGCATATAGACAACTGTGCCAGAATTTCCCCAGCATTGCAGAAGCATCACATCAGCAATGCAGGTGTATAGACCATAGGAAAGATTTAGGGTTGAGATGTTAGAAGAGAAGCAATAAGAGCTCTAAAATAGACAGTACCTGTTCACATCCAATAATGTAAGCCTTCTGACTTTCTGGTTTTTTTATATTTATTGAAGAATAAACTAGCATAGATTGAACAGGATAAATTAAAGCAAAACACAGGAACAGTCTTGAGGGTGGAATCCTTAGTTCCAACCTAGCTATCATTCCCCATTACTAAAGTATGTTTCCAAGAGTACTGGGTTTTGTATTTTCTAGATGTGTGTCCCCCTGCCTCCCACTTCCTGGACTGAGCATGCATTGGCTATGTCAGCTCAGGCACCCCCAAACTCAGCCCTCCAGCAGTTTTGGGACTACAACTCCCATCATCCCTAGTTAGCAGGACCAGTGGTCAGGGATGATGGGAATTGTAGTCCCAAAACATCTGGAGGACCGAGTTTGGGGATGCCTGTGTCACCCATTCTTCTGGTGTAGCAGCATACTATCGTAAGTCCTGAGGGTTGTTTCTTTTTTTAAAAAAAACCAATCAAGTGGTGTATACATTTCATGAAATAGAAGAATAAATGAAATAAATAATGTGAGCATAAGATCACCATTCCTATATGTGAGATGCTGAGTTGTCTTAATCAGGAGTTTGATGATCTCTGCAGAATTTAAGACAAAATCAGGAAGTAAAATTTACAAGGAATCAGATGTGAAAGTAACAGTGCAAGGGCATATATGCATAAAATGTGCACAGCCCTCGTTGAAACATCGTACAAAATATACCTTTGCTGCATTTCCACATATAGCAGAGCGCCCCAATCTCATTCCACAAAGTATTATAGCCAGAGCATACTTTTTCCTGAATTGAACATTAGTCTACTCACACCCTTACATTTGCCAAGGTTGATATATGAAATGCATATGAGTAAGAGCGAATTAGCTGCCCCTGTTGTTTCACTTCCACCTGTGGACTGGAGGGATGCAAAACTCAAAGGAAAAAAACCACAATATTCTGCAAGAGGCAGATTTGGGTCATCCTGTTGTTTCTCTGGATAGGAAGGGATCATCAAATGCTCCAATAATCCCTGATGCAGAGTCAGGGCAGTATTGCTCATCCCCAGCAGGGGCTGATGGCAGGGATGCTAGAGAGCTAGTGAGAGGCAGAGATGCAGTGAGTGATCAGCCTCCCCTATACAGTGGTACCTCTGTTTAGGAACAGTCCTGTTTACGAACGATTCGGTTTACGAACTTTGCAAAACTGGAAGTAGTGTCTTCATTTGCGAACTTTTCCTTGGTCTAAGAACGGATTCTGAACAGTGGAAGGGCACCGGCAGCGGGAGGCCTCATTAGAGAAAGCACTCTTCGGTTTAAGAACAGTTTCAGTTTAAGAACGGACTTCTGGAACGGATTAAGTTCGTAAACTTAGGTACCACTGCACATGGTAACTGGAAGAGAACACCCCTTGCTGCTTGGGAAGAACATTGCAGCCAGGGAAAGGCCATTCTAGCCCCCTCCATTGGCCAGAGAACAAGCAGCTGAAGGAAGTTTGCTTCCCTCTTTGACTAGTGGAAAGAACACTCTGCAGCAACTGCAAGTTGTCATGGACTGCAGAACCTAATAGGAAACTTCTTCTGTTCCCACCCATCATTTGGAGAACTCTCTCTCTCTCTCTCTCTCTCTCTCTCTCTCTCTCTCTCTCTCTCTCTCTCTCTCACACACACACACACACACAGAGAGAGAGAGAGAGAGAGAGAGAGAGAGAGAGAGAGAGAGAGAGAGAGATGGGTTTTTGGAGAGGGAATGTTAAAGGTTGCATTACCTGTTGCTTTTAAGCTGCCTTGAGAAATATTTGAAAAGCTGTCAGGAAACAAATCTTCAAAACAAAATATAAATACAAATCTCGGTGAAATATACTCGGAGTCCTGTAGTGATTTCATGCTCTTTATTGCAGCTTGTAAAACAGTGATTTCATTGCCCCCCAAACCTCAGGCTTGTTATATACAGTGGTACCTCGGGTTAAGTACTTAATTCGTTCCGGAGGTCCGTTCTTAACTGAAACTGTTCTTAACCTGAAGCACCACTTTAGCTAATGGGGTCTCCTGCTGCTGCTGCGCCGCCGGAGCATAATTTCTGTTCTTATCCTGAAGCAAAGTTCTTAACCTGAAGCACTATTTCTGGGTTAGCGGAGTCTGTAACCTGAAGCGTATGTAACCCGAGGTACCACTGTACATTATTTACACAATGAATCCTGTCTGATTGGCTGATTCTGCTTCCCTCCTGCAGCCTGATTGGTCTTTTTCCTGCAGGCCAATCAGTTGTTGCATTCTAGGATCCTACCAGCCTAATAGGCTGATTAACTTCCTCCTGGAGCCTGATTGGTCTTCTCCTGCAAGCCAATCAGTTGTTGCATTCTAGGATCCTACTTGCCTATTGTTCTAGGATTCAAGCTTAGTACATAACACTTGGGCTCATAGAAGCCTTTGATTTTGACTGATTTGATTTGTCTCTCTCATGGTGCACAGCTTGGGAATGGCAGCTGTGTATCAACAGCTTTTCCAATACCAAAGTTGTTTATGTGCCGTTACATCAGCCCTGTGCAGACCTTAGAGCAGAGTTACAGGCAGGTAGCCAGTGCAAATATTTAGAAGACGGGTGTTGTCAAACTGCCGTCCTCTGCAAGAGTCACTGCTTTGCAATCTTCATGAATTTAAGTTGTGTACCCCCCCCCCCCCAGCAAAGTGAAGGGAAGGCTGCAAAACCTAATTTAATCAGGGCCATTTATTATTTTTTAAAGTCTGCAGCATTGTTCCCCATTAGAAAACGATTTGGAGAAATGGAGCTTGGTCTAATAACCGTTTAAATGAGCCACATTACTGAACTAAAAGACGTAAGTGGCAGTCTTGTGAAATCTTATTGGTAATTAATAAGCATTTTTACTCCTGAGAAAGTGTATTATTTATATTCTTTTGTGATTATCTATCTATACTTTGGCTGTCAACAGTCATAGTTTGGAGTCATGCTTGTCAACACTTGTTCAGAATTCTATTACTCTGAGCGAGAACATGCTCATCCATGCACAGCCATCCACTCAGTTTTAATTGACAGCCTTTCCCTCCTTCCCAAGCAGCAGCTAAGATGTTTTTCACTGATGCTGTGTTCCACTATTTTAAAACCTGTTATATTCTTCCATTGTATGATTTTTTTTAAAAAAAATGCATGTGTGTATATAATCTACATTTGCCACTTTGTAGCTCAGCAATGTTATATCTGAGGATTCCAAAGTCTGACATATCCTTATCAAACTCCCTGTAGCAAGGAAATGCCTTGTCTGTAGGGTGTGGGGAGAATGAAATCCTTAAAAATCAGTACCCCAAGTAAGCACAGATATTGCAGAGTGGGTTGTTGCGAGGAGGGAAAGATTGCATGTCTTGTAACCAAAGACGTCACAGGCACTACCCAATAGGTTCCTGTGTCACTGTTGGGCTATCACACAGGGTCTCAACAGTGAGGGGGATAAACACAGTAAACCAACAGCAATAAATTGTGGTTTGAGCGGTGGGTCCTCTATAATAGAAATACAAATTGCACTTAAGATCCTCAGTCATAAGTGTGCTGTCATAAAGAAAACTGGAATGTGTCTACAAGCCCTAATCTTATTTTGCGATGATTAAAAAGATGTGGTAGAAAAGCAAAAGGAACCAGGAAAAGTGTGGAAGGGAAGTCATATGGTATATGTATACATGCTGTATTTGGTATGAAGTTGTAAGTGGGACAGGGGGAGGGGAGTTAAATACGCTCTCTGTTCCTGTTTTTGAAAATGCAAAAAAGAAAAACATTTTGCTTTATTTCACTATATGGAATCAGATTCTTTTTAGTTTGAATGCCACAGCAGTGACCCCATATGTATTACATGTTCAGTAATACCAGTCCTTCTGTGATATTAAATAAACAAATCATTCCATCTGTACAGTATCTCAAGGGTAGGGAGACAGACTATTTAAATTACAAATTTGAGGGGGTCGCATCACACTCATAGATATTTAGCAAGGAGAAACAGGCTAAGTTTGTCAGATAAATTATTCATTGTGAATTTATTCTCAGTTCCTGCTCTGCATTTAATCTACTCCCTTCCATTTAATGTGGTAATATTTTAAGCTACGTAGAAATGGATTCTAAAGACAACAATTGTAATTACATGTTAACTCTTATAATACTGTCATGCTCTGTGCTGATTACTGTGTGCTTAATTCATGCCGCTACTTAATGCGGGGAGCACAACTGCTTGCTCAGTATTGCTACTTTGGCTTTTATTTTGGCCGCTACCAGTAGTTAAAATGATTAGGCATGCTTTTATTGCCGCAAAAAATGAATTAGTGTGATTCCCTGTTGGCTGGTTGGCTGAATTATAACTTGCATAAATTCCAGGTGGTTCAGCAGGTGGTGTTGTGAGTGCTACCTGTCTTAGATAGTAATTTAAGCTGCAAACCACTGATTCTGAAGTGATAAGGACCCCCAAGAGTGGTGTTTTGCTCATCTGTAACTTGTTTCTCTGCTCCATCTCCTCTGTTGGCTTTCATCCTACTTTTTCACCTTCTTTTCCTTCCCTATCACTGTACTACAGTGGTACCTCGGGTTATATACGCTTCAGGTTACATATGCTTCAGGTTACAGACTCCGCTAACCCAGAAATAGTGCTTCAGGTTAAGAACTTTGCTTCAGGATGAGAACAGAAATCGTGCTCTGGCGGCACGGTGGCAGCAGGAGGCCTCATTAGCTAAAGTGGTGCTTCAGGTTAAGAACAGTTTCAGGTTAAGTACGGACCTCCGGAACGAATTAAGTGCCTAACCTGAGGTACCACTGTATTGTACTTCCTCTGTTTCTTATCCTGTTTTTTGAAGGCAGCTTTACACATAGCTCAGTGGGGGAGAACATGCTTTGCAAGCAAAAGATCCTGGGGTCAATTCTGGTATTTCCAGGTAGGTCTGGAAAAGAGCACTGGCTGCAACAGACCTGCTGCAAGTCATTGTAGACAATACTGACTTACGAGTAGACAGACCAATGGCCTGACTGGCAGCTTGCTAGGTTAACACAGTGGGTAATTTTTTTTATAGAAGGCAGTTGTGTGGACCAATTTGCAGAAAATCTGCAATACTTCACTGTCACTTACATGAGCTTTTTGCTACATGCAAGCCCACCGGCGTGCTATGAGTTACCTGGCAGGTTTGGCCAGTCATTTTCTTAGAAATGTGGGGCTGGAACTACACATTTGAATGTAGATCCAGATCTGGCAAACTAGAGTGGGCAGTGGAGAAGCGGCAAATGGGCAGTTGGTCTCAGGCCTACTGCTGAACACGGTGCAGCCAATCACATGCGTATTCTGATGAGTTTGCCACCTAATTCTCTGAGAAGATTGCTTGTATTTGGGTTGACCTGAAGTTGGAGCTGGAGTCTGAAGTTCAGAAGCAGATTTGTCCCTCTCAATCAGTACTACCTGTATTACTTTGCAAATGGCGCCTCATTCCTTAATAGCAATTCAAAATTAGTTACCTTGAAATGTGCTTTGCTGCAGATCACAAAACTGGGTGTTATGTACACTTACTTGATGACAGAAGGCAGAGATGATGCCCATTAATGCATCCATTGTATCTGATGTGATACCTTCAAGGAATTATGCAAGCACCTAGACAGCCGATTCACCTTGCCCTGAAAAGTAGGGTTCCCCTATCCTCATTGTTGGTTATCCAACATAGTCCCTACCCCTGACCCTGCCAAGCAGGCTTTTGTTGTATGTATGTGGCAGATAATATTGTATGCTTGGTTTTAGCTGCTGTTTCCATCTCTTTGGTTGGTTTTATATTACAGTACTGTATTCATTGTAATTTTAAATGCTGTAAGCCACCCTGAAGAGTGTTTCTGTGCAAGAAGGCTACGATATACCGTATTTTTCGCTCTATAAGACGCACCAGACCACAAGATGCACCTAGTTTTTGGAGGAGGAAAACAAGAAAAAAATATATTCTGAAGCTCAGAAGCCAGAACAGCAAGAAGGATCACTGCGCAGTGAAAGCAGCAATCCCTCTTGCTGTTCTGGCTTCTGGGATAGCTGCACAGCCTGCATTCGCTCCATAAGACACACACACATTTCCCCTTACTTTTTAGGAGGGAAAAAGTGAGTCTTATAGAGCAAAAAATACGGTAATTGCTTTAATGACATGGAATAAAACAAAAGCTGCTCTGCATTTAAAACATTGTACCTTTAAAAGCACCAAGGGGGGAAAAAACATGAAATATCCTGTTCATGGATCTGCTGCATTGCAACATTTTAAAATGTTAAATCAGTTGCAGGGTGCTCTGATTTTGATCCCAGCAGCAATCAATGCAGGAAGGAACCTTACCCGCTGCACTCTAACTCCCTTCCCAATTTTAACCTGGTGTGATCCCTGCTGGGGAATAAAATCTAGGCACCTATATCATGCCTGTAGTTTCCTCTAGCAAGTCTAATGGCAGATTTGGAGAGGATGGGGAAAGAGCAATATTGATGGGGAAAACAGCACCAGGGAAGATTATGTTGCTTCAGTAAAAACCAGTCTCCCTGATAAGTGATCTGATTTCAGATCTTTTATGTCTTGTCTGTTTTGGCTCCAAGTTGTCCAGCAAATGGAACAATAATGTCTCTCTCTCTCTCTCTCTCTCTCTCTCTCTCTCTCTCTCTCTCTCTCTCTCTCTCTCTCTCTCTCTCTCTTTAGCAGTGCCACCAGATGGCAGCCTAACACAAACTTTTGATAATTTTTTTATTTTTTTTTGAGAAGGGGAAAAGGCTGAGAACATTATGCTTTTACTTCCTCTCCCTTACTTTGTTTCTAATGTCTGTCTGCAAAGGTGTTTTCTGCTCCCCCCATCCCCCCACTGGAGGCCAAACTAGACACGCAGAAGTAAAAATAAAAAACAGAAGCTGAATTTCATCTTGGTCATCCATTCTTCTCTCATGCATCACTGCCAAACTATCCCCACAGCCTATCTTTCTCGTCTAATGTGCTTCTCTTCTAAACACAGCATTGACAGCAATGTCTCTTCAGTTTTGAAAGGTGCTCAGAGGGATCCAGTGCTGGCATGGTGGTGAAGTGGCTGTTTGCTATGTCATTTTAGCTAGACTGAGCTTAGCCAGGAACAGAGAATAAAAACTGAGCCAGAATATTGTCATCATGTTAGCCTGCTTCTGAAAGAATTTCATTGGGTGTACTATACAGTGGTACCTCGGGTTACAGACGCTTCAGGTTACAGACTCCACTAACCCAGAAATAGTACCTCAGGTTAAGAACTTTGCTTCAGGGTGAGAACAGAAATTGTGCGGCAGTGGGAGGCCCCATTAGCTAAAGTGGTGTCTCAGGTTAAGAATGGACCTCCAGAACAAATTAAGTTCTTAACCAGAGGTACCACTGTACAATTACATTGATGGTACTGGTGTACAAAGCCCTGTACACCTTGGGACCAGGGTAGCTAAAATATTGTTTCACTCCTTATATCTGATCACCACTGTGTTCTGCAGAAGATGGCCTCCTGCAAATACCATCTCATCAGGAGACCCATTCCAGATGACGTAGGAATCGGGGTCCTCTAAGGAGCCCATGGTCCAGTCATCAGAATGCAGTGCCTGTTTTAGGGGTAAGATGCAAGCTCCAGAGGGGAAGGACTGAGGAGTGGGTCCATTTCCTTCTCAAGACAACATTTGTAGGACAACTCTGTATTTGTGGGAATTCCTGATTCAGGGGAATGGCAACTTCTTGAGTAAAATACAACAGTCTTAAGGAGATGGGAAGTTATAATTGGGAATGGAAGGGAAACTGTACTGTTAAGACTGATAAGTCAAGTGCATGGGTAAAAAGTTCATAAACTATTCCTAATATTTCCTTCAGAGGCAATGGCAAAATACCAGGGTCAGTTGGAAGAAAACAGGCATGGGGCAGTAATTGGCTATCTGCTGAGGCTGTCATAGAAACATAGAATGGTAGAGTTGGAAGCGAGCATGAGTATCATCTAGTTTCTTCTAAATAGATTTTTTTTTTTAAAAAAAGCAAATTATAGAATACATCATTTGAATTTCACAAGTCCCAGGGCTTCTAAGAAAATTGCAAAATGTTTCATGAAAATATAATAGGTAGATATGCTTTTTGCATGACAGTTTTGAAATATAAGGAATACCGGAGAGCTAAGACCTATGCTTTGCTGTAGGCAGGCTGGAGAGCGTGATCTGGTCAGCACGGTGAGTCTTAAAGATTTGTGATGCTAGACCTGCAGGCGAGGGAGAAGAAAATGGAACTCTAATCATTTTGACACTTTCAATTTAGGAAGATAAATTTTGTGTTTTAAAATAATATGAGGCTTTTTATTAGAAGCAAAATCATTTGCTTTGCAAGGATTCACCCCCGTTCCTTACCAAATTCCCAAGGACACCTTTATGCTGAAGCTTTTGGAAAGAACAAAAGCCATAAATGTGGCTCCAGCCAGTTGTGAGAGGAACTAAGCAGGAGGCGAAAGGTTTCATCAGTTTAATCAGCAACTAGGGCTCACTGCATTTCATAAAGGTAAAGGTACCCCTGAATGTTAGGTCCAATCACAGACGACTCTGGGGTTGCGTGGCTCATCTTGCTCTACAGGCCGAGGGAGCTGGTGTTTGTCCGCAGACAGTTTTTCTGGGTCATGTGGCCAGCATGACTAAGCCACTTCTGGCGAATCAGAGCAGCGCACGGAAATGCTGTTTACCTTCCTGTCAGAGCGGTACCTATTTATCTACTTGCACTTTGATGTGCTTTTGAACTGCTAGGTTGGCAGCACCTCGGACCGAACAAGGGAGCTCACCCCATCACAGGGATTCAAAGTGCTGACGTTCTGATCAGCAAACCCTAGGCTCTGTGGTTTAGACCACAGCGCCACCCGTGTCCCTTCTCCATTTCATACTCGCCCACTAAGGGAGCAATCCTATGCGGCAACAAATGATGATGGCAGGGAAGCGAGAGGATATTCATGACTGAACAACTGCTATATCCAATGTCCCACTGGCCAGGGCAGAAGGTGGGGCAACTTAATTCCTCCCTCTTCAATCTTGGTGCTCATTCCCACTGGAATTTGCCTCTGGGCCTGTTTTGGGGTCTTGGGGCTAGGTTCTTGTGGATTCACGGCCTCCCCTGACATGCCCTGACACACCCCACTCTGAAGTTCCACATCCAAGAGTTCAAACCTACTGATTTGGCATGTTTCTCTTTAATGCTCCTCCCCCCATGTTACTCTGGTGGCTCTCAACTTATGTGGGGGTTACATTTCGGGGACTGCGTGTAAAGCAAAAATCGTGCATAGTCAAGAGACATTGGGTGCAATGGTGGGTGGTACTGCCAAAGTTCCCCCCTCCCCCTGTTGCCTGCCTGCTTTCCACCCCTTTTACATTTTATTTTTTTCTTTCTGCCAAGTGCATAAAGCTAAATGTGGACAAGTTAAATGTGTGTAAGGTGAAAGTTACCTGTATTAGATCAATGCTGAAAATTGGCATGTTTGAAATAAACTGCATAGGGTTTGGCCTATTAAGGGTTTATTGTTGGGTTGGGAGTGTTTGCATGTTGATTATTTTATTGTAATAAATAATTTTTAACGTGTCAAGATGCACTTGTGGCAGAAATCCCTTGGGCATTCTTTCATTTTGCTTGATATATAAAGGTTTCCTCCTGACCCAGGGAGCACACAAAAAAAACCAAGAGCATTTGCTCAAGTTGCTTGTCAAGTCAGAAACAACACCTCATATTTATTTCTTCTCTGTCTTTTAGGGCAACCCCTTGCATAACATTTTACAAGAAAAATGTTTGGTTTTTTTAAAACTTTGTAACAAATAATACAATAGAAGCAGCTTCCAATAAAAATAATATGCAGGAGGCCAGCAATAAGATCAACAAAGAGCTTGCCAGAAGAAACCAAAAATTGGATTCTCATGGAAGGAATTGCACAGGTTTTGCAGCACAAACACGAAGTGCCATTTTTCTTGCAAGTGCTCTGTGAAATGTTATGAGGAGCTAGAGACCTTGGGAAGGGTGGGCAAACGTCTTCACATTGCTCTGCAAGGAGTACAGGGAGGGAGGGCAGTGGTGGCCTGGCAAAAAGCAATGTTGTTTAGAGGCTTCCTTCACAGCTGGCTGGGACACTTCCCAAGACTAAATGAGTAGACATAATCCCAGAATCCTCTCACTTAGTTCTGGGAGGGTTCTTCAACCTTGAGGGCCAGATGGGTAATTTGCATAGGTCTTGTTGATGACAACATGAGTGGGTAGGGGCAGCGGCAGAGCAAGCCGACCGGGCGCCTGGGGCAGTGCACGTGCCCAGCACCCAGGGGCGGGGCGAGCTGGGGCAGGATGCTCCGCGGGGCCTCCGAGGAGTCTGCCTGCCTCCTCCCACTCAGCTGCCCTACAGCTGAGGGGGAGGCGGCCAGTGGACCGTTTGGGGCAGCGTGGAGCCTGTGGGCGCCCAAGCCACCATGTCACTCCCAGGAGAGACACATGGCTTAGGCGTGCTGCAGGTCCCATGGTGAGTGCCGCCCGCCATTTTGTCACCCACCTCAGTGGTGATACACAGGGCGGACCACCCCCATCACACCACCTTCCTCTGCCCCTGGGTAGGGGAGTCTGGCCTTTGATCAGCTTGGGTGGAGGGAGGCTTTTCCTACTTTGCTGCAGAAAATGGCATTATCCATTTTGGGGGGCACCAGCTGCTGCTGACTTGTTAAGAACCAGAATGTTCCTCCTGTAAAAGGAAGCTCCAATTCTTCAAATAGGAGGAGGCATACCACAAATTTCAAAGCTTGTTTTTGAAAATTTATTAGGTGGAAAGTGTCATGGTCCAGTTTACGGGTGGTCAAAGTCCTGGCGGAGGACGTTGGGACTGGGGGCAAGATGGGAGGGTGGGAGCAGGAACGAGAATCCGGAAGCCAGGAATCAGGAAGCCAAGGGTCAGAGAGCCGGGAGTCAAGAAGACAAGGGTCAGGAAACCAGGAGTCAAGAAGCCAAGGGTCCGAGGATCAGGAAGCAAGGAGTCAAGAAGCCAAACGCAGCAAGGCAGGAAGTGTGTTGCTGTGGCAAAAAGCCAAAGGGAAATGCTGACCTTATATCCCTTCCCAGCTCTTGCCACCAGGTGCTGTGAGTTACCAATCAGCCTCACCTGTGTGGCCGCGCCTTGCCTCTTCAGAACAAACTTAGGAAAGCCCCAGTCCTGTGAAGCCCTACCAGTCACAGGGCCTGGCTCCTACATGCACTCCTGACAGAAAGAACCAGTGTTCCAGGTAAAATGATGCACTGCTTGGCCCACTTTGGCTATGCCACAATACAATATAGTTTTGTCTAGTACCAACTAGGATAAAAAGAGCCTTTGAGAGCAAATTCCATTTGCTTAGAAGTTGGAAGCAGATTGTTAGATGACATTTAATTTTATGATGCAGTTATTAAAATCATAGATGAAATATCTCAAAATGTATTAGTGCTGGAAGTCTGTGCATTAAAAACAATGATTCTGTCTAATCCTAGATGATTAAAATGCTGTGGTTTAATGGCGTCTTCCGTCAGATTCCTACATTCCTCTGCGTTCGATAATAAGATTATGGATTCAGCCTGTGGTTACAAAATGGTTTGATAAACCTGGGCTGGGTTGGCTCCTGTGTCCACAAGAGTATAAAAGCCAGTGCCTGTGAGAGCTACTATTATCCAACCTTGGATGCTGATTTACAGTTTCAGCACTTCAGCCTGTGCCAAACAAATGGTAATTTTAAAAATCGTCAAGACATTTTTAAAGTCTTAAGAAAAGATTTCAGGTATGGAAATTAAAACTTTTCAAAGCTGATGCAAACACACAACTTACTTCTTTCCTGATAGGAACAGTGCATATACAGGTATCTTTATGTCCCGTTTCTATCTCTATGGAGAATTTCAGTACCAATCTATCTGCACCTTCCTCTACATTGAAGGGTTTTTGTTACTTGAAGAAAAGGTAATGCAGTACACAGCATTCGGAGAACAGACAGCCCCAGTCCCAGTTTTTCAAGTACAAAAAAATTGAACCTTTTCAAAACTAGTGAGCTACAGGAGACCCAAATGGTTTGATTAAACAAGAGCTTTCCAGAGTATAAAAGCCAGCAGTTTTGCAAGACCTACTATTATCCAACATGCGTTTTGATCTACAGTTTCAGCACTCTGGCTTTTAGACACATAAAATTGTACCAAACAAATGACACAGACTCCAAATGTAAAAAAACACCACCACCAAAATCTTTTGAAAGCCTTTTTTTTAAAAAAAAATCCCCCACCCCAGTACGGAAATTAAACCTTTTCAAAACTGATGCAAACATATGACTTAGTTCTTTCCTGGTAGCAACAGCATAGATCTTTATTTCCTGTTGACAAACTCAACATGCTGTTGCTCCTTCCTCCCATGCTGTTGCCACTTCAAAAAATTCCAACTTACTGGTTGGCACTAACCAGTGCAAAACCTGCCAAAAGCCAAGCTAGAGGCAAGATCTCATGTGATGAACCATCCCAAATCCCTCAGTATGAGTATAGAGCATCTGTGCTTTGGATTCTAGGCATAGTAGTATGCTTACCCATGATAAAAACAGAAGAAAATGGGTTTTGATACAAGGCTTTCTGTTTTGGCTACCTATTTTTAAATTTACTGCAAAGTAATCACAATAATGGATGTACCTGTCAGGTGAAAATTCAATTTAATACCTAGCAGAATTGTAAATTTCAGCAGACTTGCTCATATATTCACACTGATGACAGAAGCCAGTTCAGCTTTTTAAAACAAAAAAACATTCCCCATGCAAAATTTGCATTGTCTGCTAAAAGCAGATCCCCTTAATCCCCACCTACTTTACTTCCCCGTTGTTCACAATCTCTGGCCTATCGCTTATTTATAAGTATAGTGACTTTGATGTAAGTAATTTCCGGTTGCCGTTTCACTAAATGTACATGGCAAAAATGTTAGATGACTTGGAAAACAATAATGAGATATTGAAATGTGACCAAGGGATTCTTCAGATCTGTTTGGAGTATCTTCCTAATGGTATGCAATGGATAATGTAGCCAAAGCTCGAGGAGCGAATGAGTTGGCCCATGAAGCTATTGGCTTAGTTCACATGTTACAGTGGGCCAAACTACGGACTGCCATGAATGGGCAAGTCTGCTAGCGCACACCACTCACAGGCTCCAGCCCCTTTGCCATACACGAAGGAAACAAACTAGAACAATGGCTTACCATTAGTGTGACCCAGTGGTCATGATTTGTTTTCCCCCAAACAAATCACTAAAGGAAGCCAAGGACAAACCTTGGGGTTTCCTTAGAGAGAAACAAAACATAGGTGTTGGTTCTTGATAAAAAAGTAAAGGTAAAGGACCCATGGACAGTTAAGTCCAGTCAAAGGCGACTATGGGGTTGTGGCGCTCATCTCGCTTTCAGGCAGAGGGAGCCGGCATTTTTCCACAGACAGCTTTCCGGGTCATGTGGCCAGCATGACTGAACCGCTTCTGGCGCAACGGGACACCGTGACGGAAACCAGAGCACACGGAAATGCTGTTTACCTTCCCACCACAGCGGTACCTATTTATCTACTTGCACTGGCGTGCTTTCGAACTGGTAGGTAGGCCAGGTAGGTAGGTTCCTGATAACGCTAAGCCGGTACTCTGGCTTATTTCCTCACAGTGTGACAAAGGGAGGAGCAAGGTGGGTGCAATTTGACCTGCTTGCTTCTTCGTAGTCAGCCATAGTTTGGCATACTTATTTATTAACTTAAAAGCCTTTCTAAACCCCATAATGTTTAAAAATATGTAAGCAGCATACAGAAGCACAGCAAAAGCTGCAATAAAGCAGTATCATAAAATAGATACAAATGGGAAAAAAATACAGTGGTACCTCTGGTTATGAACTTAATTCGTTCCAGAGGTCTGTTCTTAACCTGAAACCGTTCTTAACCTGAGGTACTGCTTTAGCTAATGGGGCCTCCTGCTGCCGCAGCACTGCCACCACACAATTTCTGTTCTCATCCTGAGGTAAAGTTCTTAACCCGAGGTACTACTTCCAGGTTAGCGGAGTCTGTAACCTGAAGTGTTTGTAACCTGAGGTGTTTGTAACCCGAGGTACCACCGTATTTAAAAACTAAAATGTAACGATATGGATGATGCTTCATATATGTGGCAGAAGCAAATGCATTCTAGAGTGAAGGGGCAATGGTGTAAAATGCCACTTGGGGTTCACAGCCCTTGTAATTTTTCTCTGATTGACTGTCATGACGCTAAGCAAACATTTTAGATAGTAAGTCCTACTGAAACATAGTTATGATATTGCTAATGGTGGGGGGACACTGGATTTCTTATGGGGAATATAGCACTATTATTATTATTTATTAATAATAAATTATGGTCTTAGGGCTCACTTAACATGCCTCCCTCCTCTGATGCTTTTTTTCCATAGAAAGGCCATTCTGGTGATTTCTGTGGTGTTAAGGGGTGTGTGTCTGTGTGTGAAACCTAGGAGCATTGCCACCATTGGAGGTGCCAACCAGTGTCGGATTTAGGGCAGTGTGAGCTGTTCCCCCACACAGGTAGCCATGACAAGGGGGTGCAAAATAATGATGATAATGATGAGAACAAGAACGGCAACAATCCATATTTACACAGGTACCCAATCAAAGTTGGGGGATGCCAACTGTTGTTCTTGCTCAGGCCCCATATTAATAAATTCCCCACAGTAACACTCCTCTGGGGGGGGGGGACTGGCTACCAATGCATAGGAGCTGCTTCTCTGTCCGTGGCTCCTGCATGTAGAGAGCACCTCAATTTCAGAGAATCTGTATACTACACCAAAAGAGCTCTCTATCTTATTAAACACATAGCCATCATATGAACTGGAACACAGCTCTAAGGGATACAAGTACAGTGGTACCTCTGGTTAAGTACTTAATTCGTTCCGGAGGTCCGTTCTTAACCTGAAACTGTTCTTAACCTGAAGCATCACTTTAGCTAATGGGGCCTCCTGCTGCTGCCGCGCCACCAGAGAACGATTTCTGTTCTCATCCTGAAGCAAAGTTCTTAACCCAAGGTAATATTTCTGGGTTAGCGGAGTCTGTAACCTGAAGTGTATGTAACCTGAAGTGTACGTAACCTGAGGTTCTACTGTACAGTAATGTGAGATGGTCACTCACTTATCAGTGTTAAGATGTATGAAAACAAACCGAAATATTTTGTTTATTGGGGCAAGAAATTGTTTCCCAAAATAACACATACAGTACTGAGTAGAGAACATCATGCAAACTAAAACCAGGAAGGCCGTGAGTAGCAAATAAATAAAACATGATTACTGTAAACTGGGATTAGTCAGCACTTTACTATGGTTAGCTCTCCGTGTGGCACCAACTTTAATTGCCAGGCCAAGGGAACACATCAACCCTAAACACACACACACAGTTGTGAAGTCTTATCCCATTACAGTACATTTTATAGTACATTCAACTTAGGGTGTTTGGGACTGAAGTGCTAGAGATATAACAAACTGAAAAGAGGTAACAGGTTTAGAGAGACATTGTGCAATTCTTATGTTCAGTTCGAACAAAAAGTCATTTAATTCAAACCAGCTGGAAGCACGTTCTTTGGATCAAGAATGCGCATGTGAACAAACATGATCCTTGCATTCAAAGACTGCAGTTCTAAGCACAGTTGGAATTGGGCTGCAGTCTGCCAGTCAACTTTGATCGGACATATTTTCCTCTCTGTGTGCCTGTCTGTCAGATTGAAAGCAATAGCATGAGAACACATAGGTATGCAGTTGTACCAACCTGTCAGCTAAGATCTGTGGAGGAGACCATCTCTGTGGTCCCACCCCCTTTCACTTGGGCCTTTGGGTCCTATGAGGCCCAAAGTATGATTTAGTGAGCAGTCTGTTAGGAGAATGTTCTTAGTGCTGTTTTCATGCTTTTGATACGTTGGGTTTAGTTATGTGTGCTTTATATCTTTAGAGGAACTGCTTGTGAAAAGTGGCATAAGAATGAGATAATAAAACAAACAAATGAAAGGCTTTAATATGGATGTAATTCCGGAATTCCTGCTTTGGCAGTGAGTTGGGCTAGGAGACTTTTCTGGTTCCTTCCGACTCAATGACACTACAGTGGTACCTCGGGTTAAGAACTTAATTTGTTCCGGAGATCCGTTCTTAACCTGAAACTGTTCTTAACCTGAAGCACCACTTTAGCTAATGGGGCCTCCTGCTGCCGCTGCGCCGCTGCTGCACGATTTCTGTTCTCATCCTGAAGCAAAGTTCTTAACCTGAGGTACTATTTCTGGGTTAGGGGAATCTGTAACCTGAAGCGTATGTAACCTGAAGTGTATGTAACCCGAGGTACCACTGTACATGTATTGATAATACTTAGACTAATAGAATCATAGAATTGTAGGCTGAAGTCCTAAGTATATTTACTAGGAACTAAGGCCAACTGAACACAACTGAGCCATATTTCTGAAGAAGTATGTGCAGGATTGTACTATGGTTCCAGTTCTGTGCACGCTTTCCTGGGAGGAACCCGTTTGAACATACACGGACACCTAGGATTTAACTGTAAATCTCCTCAAAGCAATTTTTTTGTTTCAATATTGGAAAATGTCAGAGACCATTTTCTTGTTGAATTATAAACACACACAAACACGATTCCTTCAAAATATCAACCACAAGTCATAAACTTACGTTTTGGGTCCCCCGCCCCCAGCACGAGGGTGACATAAATCTCACAGAAAATCCTGGCACAGCACTGGAAAAATTCCTGTCGGCATGTGCCAAGCTTTGTAATCAGTGTAAAGCTACAGATGGGAGTGTGTGATACACCAGCCTTCCCACCTGCTGCTGCCTCTTGCTGGTTGTGTGTGTGTGTGTGTGTGTGTGTGTGTGTGTGGAGAACATACTGCTTTAATCCAGATATTTCCTTTGGGCAATGTTCCTCTTTTTTCTTCAGCTCACCTCTGTTCAATTCACAAAGAATTACACTCCCTGACCCATAAAGTGTGATATTTGTCCTGCTTTAGTACTAGCGTTTTCAACTGTGGTTGGGGGAAAAAGAAGAGAAGGTGGCAAAATACAAGAAGGGTTTTATTGAAGAGTATTTTCCTGATGTCTGTTCTTGTTGATGCTGATATCAGTGGATAGTGCGTGCTTAGCGCTGATTGGTGTTCCAGCCTGAGGACTTAGCTCAGGCTGCTACTTTAAAAGTTTATTAATACCTGTGCCGCAGAATCATATACAAATACATATCTGCGTGGTGTACAAAATCTTTTAAAACCAAAGCATCATAACAATAAAACAAAATCAAAGTACATTGAAGAAGTTCAAGAGATACCTTTCACGCAGTCCTTTCATGGGACTGTGTATGTGTGAAGGGGGCAGGGCAGTGCCCACTGGCTCCGCCCCAGTGACATTCATCCCACTGGCCCATCCATTGTCTGTACATTGAGTGGGACACTTTCAAAGGGACACCTATGTGCACACAGCAGTAAACACATCAGCGTTGCATTTGGCCAGATCACTTCAATCACAACTGTACACACATGGGTATTCCTCTGTGGATCTTATGGACAGGGCCAGTTAGGTCAGTGGCATCAGGGCAGCCAGTGGGTGCATTCTTGCCCCTTCCATGTGTTTAGGGTACATGTTAAGGAATGCATGAAGAAGGCTCAGGCCTCAAACCACTTAGGATCAAATCCAGCACTTGATTTTGTACCAGAAACAACTTGGTAACCAGTGAAGTTGGCACAAGATTGGCTTAGTATGATCCAAACTCTTGACCCAAAACAGAATCCTGACGCTCAGTCACATTCTTGGCTACATTTTCCCTGATTCCTTTATCTCAACGTAATTCTTAAGGAAACCCATAAGACTTAATTGTCGGTTTTCTGTTTTCAGTGATTTTCTTTAACTCTGTGTGGCTCCATTTCCAGTTCTCCAAAATGGTTCTCAAAGCAGCAGATATGTATCAATTAATTTATATTTATAGCCTGTCTCGTCCTTAGGTGTGGGGAGGAATGTTTAAATTTATTGAGTTGCTGTCCCAGTCCCTAAGGACCAGTCTGTGCCCAAGTTTTACCATGCTTCTGAATGTGGTACAGAATTTGCTGTGTTGTTCCCAAGCATTCTGTAGGGACAAGTGGCTACGCAGAGAACTTCCTGACAAATAGTTCCTCAGCGGTTCAAGGACTTGGTGTGTGGTAGCCACCAAGATAAGAATGTCTCTGGTGCACTTTAAAAAACCAACAACGCTACCAGCATTGTTTACTTAAAATATTGGACTAGGACTCTGGGGAGGAGATAGTGATTTACAGTCTGAGCTAAATCAGATTTTCTGAAGAGTAATTAGCCTTGATTTGAGGTGAAGTTTCTTCCTAGTAACTATGTGCCTGAGGATGGGACTTGAGGATCCAATCTGGTGCCTGTGTGGAATGCTCATTATTTGCACAAGTACTGAGGATCCAAAATAGAATGATCATGTTCTGCTTACATTTTACCATGTTTCAGGTGAAAACTTTTTCCTGAGCTCAGTGTGTGGCTGCTTCTGGGAAATGGCAGCATAATTAACAAGTACCCATAGTTCCTTCACACAGTCAGTGCCAACAAGAATTGCTGCTGCTTATGCAGAAAGGCAGTAAATAATTTTCACATGCTTAAAACGGGCTGTTAAAACCACCACCCTGCGTTGCCGATAGTCATTATTCCCATCCATTGAAACGCTCATCAATAGGGGAAAGAGCTGCTGATTGTGATACTTTCCTTAAATTAAAGAGAGAGAGACAGAGAAGTGAAGATACTAATCTGGCAAAATGGGAGCGAGCGTGTTGCTTTCATTAATTTCCCTATTACAGTGCTGTTGAGAGATAATTTCAAGGGGGTGGGGGAGACCCTTAATGATGCATGCAGTGCTTCCCGCATTGCTTTCACAATAGGTTTCTCCCTGGAGATGGGGGGGGGGATAGTCTAGAAAGAGGGGGGGGGTGGTTAGCTTGCTGTGGAATTGGGAAGACGGCTCCGTTGGTTCTGGCAGTGAGGGGGTTGACTGACAGTCTGCAGTGCAGTGGAGTTAGCTGGGCTCCCTATATGGCTATGGATTAGCTATATGCTAATACAGATAGGGAAAAGGAGCTGTGCTGAGCCCGGCGAGCTGCTACCAGTGTAGGCAGTCAGAGGCTGAGCCGAGCTGCTTCCTCCAGAGCCATGGCTGAAGGGGGCGAAGGAGGGGAAGATGAAATACAGTTCCTACGAACTGTAAGTATCTGGTGTGTTTTTTCTAGGTCAGGAACCGGGTTCTTTTTCTTTGTCTCCTTGACTGTGCCTGCTTGTATTGCATTACAGAATAACATTTCCCCTCTCTGTCTTTCTCCCTCTTTCCCTCTCTCTGCTTGTGCCTGGTTACCCAGGAACGAATGTTTGGGAGAACGGGAAATAATGCAAGGATACGTACAGGCTGTACCAGACAAGCATTGGACGTTCTCAGTGCCATCTCCCTTTAAATCGGCTTATTAGCCATCTCCGTCCGAGTTTGGTACCGAAAGGGAGTTGTTTGCTCTGGTGATTCCCTGTGTCTGAAGCATCCTTGTTAACTTTGTGATTGGGTTTCTTAATGCTGCATGCCAGATACCTGACCTCTGAAACTTCTCTCTAGGTTACTCCTTAGTGACAATTAAAAGAAGCTTTGCGGGGAATAGAGGATCAAAATCGCAAGCAAAGCCCGATGAGGGGTCTCTGAGACCTCTGCAATCCTTCCTCCCCTTTATAGCAAATATACAGACATGCGGGATGTGCTTGCATGAATGAGTGTGCTTCAGAGGTAAACCTGAAATATTTTTCTGTGCTTCAAACAGAGGTTTAGTTTAAATGGACGTAGCGCTTCCTCTGGCCAGGGGTGTCAACCAGTGAAATAATAACTTGCCCCTCTCATAAATGCTCCATAAAGAGCTTTCACAACATTCTTCCATAAGGTTTCAGGGAGGTGATCTTTTCTGATTTTGAAGTGACTCTGATTCACACATTAACTGGTCTGAGGTGTGGGACATCCTTTCATTGGATAATTCCGTATGTTGATGCAGGTAAGAGTTGCTTGAGGAGCAGCCCTTCAAAATACATTTAGTTCCTGCTGCCCTTTCACTATTTCTCTGCTTCCTTGCAAAAAACTGTGCCAGCAACAGAGTCTCTGCAGTTTCCAGTGCAACTTTTTTTAAAAAGGTGAATTTCCAAAATGGGTAAGCTGGCTATCTGTAATAAGCCCATGCTGTTGCCAGTTGGGCAGGGGTGCAGAGCATGGGGAATACGAGAAAAGGTGTCTTTTGCAGCTCCTGAAAAATGCTAGTTGTGTCAAAGTGTCATTGACACTTCCTTCCTTCTGAAAACCTCATGATGGGAGATGTAATTACAGGGAAGACTAATTTTATTCCGTTAGATCTTCTGCTGCTTATGTTATGGGACAACTGCATATCCACACAATGAAGCCCCTAAATGTATATTTTGAACAATAGATGTTTCCCCCCGCAATAGCATTAGCTTTGCACCTTCCAGGCATGTCTTTGACATGACACCCAAATGGCTGTCTAAGGCACTTTTGCTTCATATCCTCACTGAACAGCAAGGTGAAAAGCTTTCTCCTCTTCCTAGACAAATAAGGTATCTCATCTTTTCCTACATGAGGAGACTTCTGATGAGACTGCAACCTGTGTTCCTTCCTCAGAGGGATAGAAACTCTTTCTATCTTTCACTGAATTTAGTGTTTGACTTAGGATATGGTGTAAACATACAATGATTTTTTTTAAGGAGGCTTCTTGGCATCTCAGAATAGTGCATAGGGTTACTGTTTTTATTTGACGGTACTATTCGCTCCCCACCCCCCGGCGTGCTCATCATAAAGCACAAAATGCAGGTTTCTTCACTTTTCTAGACAACTTCCCATAGAGACAGAGGTATCAGCTACTAAACCTTCCCCTGAATTCTACATTCCCTAGGGAGGAGTGTTATTTATTTCTTGCATACTACTTTGATTGTGGCCATAAATACTAAAGATTAATTACACACTTTGGTACATGAGCAGTATACTAAGGCATGCGTGCAATATGAAAGCACTTTTGCTGCTGAGTTATTGTGTTGTCTGCTAGACTGTACCAACACAAACCCTCGGTCTTAAAACAAATTTATTTGTAGGGAGGATTCCTTGAGCAGTTGTGTGCTTTCAAAAATAGTTTCTCACATGCGGCGTAACCTTAGTTTGGGGCTGGCAGATGTGATCGCATGTATTACAAAGTGACAGAAGGCGGAGTTCAGTGTTCTTATAAAGAGATGGAACTGTAAAAAATAATAAAATTTCCCAGAGTATGCCATTCAGAAAATGTGAAACACTTGCAATTTAGCCCCTTGCTTTTATATGACCAAGTCCATTTTTCAAAGCAAAATCCATGTAAATGAAGTCAAGAAAGAAAATCTGATTCCTTTCCTCCAGCGTTGCACTCCTAAATTTTTGTGAATCATTTTAAAGCATCTGCCTTCTGCCTTAGAAGTGGTTGCATTTTAGTGGCCAGTACAGTGGTACTTAAATTCTCTTTTCCCAAAGCTTCCTAGCTTGCATTAGAATGGTACGTTTTAGAATTCAGGAGGTTTTTTCTTTTTGTAGACACGCAAGTGTCTAGCTAGGACTTGGTTACACTTATTAAGGATTCAGATGTGGTGCTCCCTGGGCTGTTATAGTGCCAACAAAACCTGTTTACACAGGAAAGGAATTGCGGAATATTTGATCCACATAAACTTGCTGATTACCTTGGGCAATTCACTAGCATGGCTTAGTTTATGAAATAAAAATTCCAGGATTCAAGCTGGCCTGGTGGATAGCACTTCTTCTGTCCTAAACTAGCTTAGGATACGTTGCATCATAGTCTGTCTTTCTTTAAAAAATTTTTTTAAAAAGGCTGCAAAAACTAAAAGTACCTGCAGTGCACTATAGATGTTTTAAATTAGAATGAAAGATTGTCACTCAACAGTCACATGAAAGAGTTTAGTTATACCTTAATGGGTCATCTGTGTTACGTGCCTCTGAGTCCGTTTGCTCAAGGACATCAACAGTGCCTTCCTGGATCTGATCAAGATCAATCTATTCCAATGTTACTTGCCAATGTACACTGGATAATCTGCTAGAAATTTGTCACTAGTCTGTCCTGACCACTGTCTGCCTTCTGCACACTTCTACATTATGGCGTTGCAAGAGATTCTGGTACTTACCTTTTGGATTTCATTGACACCCATGTCTGTGTTGCTTGCATGGTCAAGTATGCCGTTCCTTTGCCCTGAAAGTCCGTATCTCTCATCCCAAATATGTGAGCTTCTGAGTATCAAGGCGGTCTCTTAATTTTGAAAGTTTGGGGCTTTGACATTGGAAACTATAACAGCAATAATTTATATAGCACTTCAGAGTGTTCAAAGTGCTTTGTGTCAGTAATACTTACAAGTAACCCTGCAATGTAGGTCAATAATATTATCCTATTGCAGGTGGGGCATTGAGGCTGAGAGGTAACAGCTTCTTAAGGCAACTGAAGGAATTTATGGCAAAGACTAGCTTGAAACTGGTTTGTAGCTGAGTCTTTAAACCGTTACACTGAAGAATTGTGTGTGGTTTGCTTAAAGCTGGTGGCATACAGAAAAAACAAGGACTCAGTCATATGTTACTTCGCCTCTGCAACCCTAGGTTTAACCTAAAATCTGAATCTAGGAGAGTTTATTCTGTTAAGTCTGCAATCTCTTCCTACGCTAAAACTGAGACTAATGCAGACTTTAACAGCAAGCCAGGTTCCCCTCCCAGTTTCTCTCACCTACTGCTTTGCTTAACATCTAGAATGATGAAGGGTTTCCGAAAGCTCAGAAATCTGTTCGCTATTTATGGCATTTTGTTCGGCCTAATTAAACTATTGCCTTACTATGAAGTTTGGATTTTTTTTAAAAGGAACAACATATTTTCTCAAAACAAGTTCTGGAGCTAAGTCCTGTGCACTGATCAGTTATTGTTTACATGCCTCTCTTAGACTTAAAACTTGAATGTATGTTGAAGAATTCTGATTTATTTTAGTGAAATTTACTTCGGTATAAGAGCTATCTCACACTCCCTTGGTTTCAGATGCAACACCCTAAGCACGGTCAGATGCTGCTGACCATGTCTATGCAGGGCTGTATTTGCTAGATTATGGTTAGTATGCTTACAGTTAGGGCGGCAATCAGGTCTCTGTGCTCATTTTGCTTTTGACCACTGCGATTTTAAGGAAACTATTGGGAAATTCCAGAATGTTCATGACCAAATGGCAGAAGCTGCACAAATAAGGTATTGCTTGCTATAGTGCAGGGGCTGGAGAATTATGGGTTGCTTCCAGACTGTTGGGTTTAGGATCGTATATCTGTCAAACTCTTATTGCTTTTGGCCTTTTTAATTTAACACACAGTCTTTTCTGTGCCTCTTCAAAATATGATATAGTTACACGGATCAGAGAGCATGTATGTAGCACAATAAAAACAAAAACAAAGCAATGCGGCACAATTATCTTATAAGAGGATGTGTTCAGGAAACAAAGTCAAAACAAGTGCAGTCAAAATTAATGTGAAATGTGACAAAATAGTATTTCCAATAGGAAATATAGGCTGTATTAATCATGTTAGGTGTGTAATCTTTGGTGCCAAATATATAATCCTTGCAGGGCTATATTGTAACGGAAGGACTTTACATTCTTCACTTTTGCCCAGCGTATGAATTACAGATAGGCTGTAAATACATTTAGCATGGAAGAAAGGTGTATGTGTGTGAGAGGCTGGCATCTCTCCCCACCCCCTGCCGACCTGGTTTCCATGTCTATAACAACAAGCAAAAGTTCAGCAGGCAAAGCTTTTTCCAGCATGCAGATGCACTGCTTTGAAAAACATCGCCTGCTAATTTTCTGTTCATTATGTTGCTGTTAAACATATGGGTCTTGCACAGGAAAGAAGGAGGGACATGGTCCAGAGAAATAAGAGCATGTGGCAATAATAATAATAATAATAATAATAATAATAATAATAATAATAATAATAATTTATTATTTATACCCCGCCCATCTGGCTGAGTTTCCCCAGCCACTCTGGGTGGCTCCCAATCAGTGTTAAAAACAGTACAGCATTACATATTAAAAACTTCCCTGAACAGGGCTGCCTTAAGATGTCTTCTGAATGTCAGGTAATTCTTTATCTCTTTGACATCTGATGGGAGGGCGTTCCACAGGGCGGGCGCCACTACCGAGAAGGCCCTCTGTCTGGTTCCCTGTAGCCTCACTTCTCGCAATGAGGGAACCGCCAGAAGGCCCTCGGCGCTGGATCTCAGTGTCCGGGCTGAACGATGGGGGTGGAGACGCTCCTTCAGGTATACAGGACCGAGGCCGTTTAGGGCTTTAAAGGTCAGCACCAACACTTTGAATCGTGCTCGGAAACGTACTGGGAGCTAGTGCAGATCTCTCAGAACTGGTGTTATGTGGTCCCGGCGGCCACTCCCAGTCACCAGTCTAGCTGCCGCATTCTGGATTAATTGCAGTTTCCGGGTCACCTTCAAAGGTAGCCCCACGTAGAGCGCGTTGCAGTAGTCCAAGCGTGAGATAACTAGAGCATACACCACTCTGGCGAGACAGTCCGCGGGGAGGTAGGGTCTCAGCCTACGTACCAGATGGAGCTGGTAAACAGCTGCCCTGGACACAGATTTGACCTGTGCCTCCATGGACAGCTGTGAGTCCAAAATGACTCCCAGGCTGCGCACCTGGTCCTTCAGGGGCACAGTTACCCCATTCAGGACCAGGGAATCCTCCACACCTGCCCGCCTCCTGTCCCCCAAAAACAGTACTTCTGTCTTGTCAGGATTCAACCTCAATCTGTTAGCCGCCATCCAACCTCCAACCGCCTCCAGGCACTCACACAGGACCTTCACCGCCTTCACTGGTTCTGATTTAAAGGAGAGGTAGAGCTGGGTGTCATCTGCATACTGATGAACACCCAGTCCAAACCCCCTGATGATCTCTCCCAGCGGCTTCATATAGATATTAAAAAGCATGGGGGAGAGGACAGAACCCTGAGGCACCCCACAAGTGAGAGCCCAGGGGTCTGAACACTCACCCCCCACCACCACTTTCTGGACACGGCCCAGGAGGAAGGAGCGGAACCACTGTATGACAGTGCCCCCAGCTCCCAGCCCCTCTAGCCGTCCAGAAGGATGTTATGGTCGATGGTGTCAAAGGCCGCTGAGAGATCCAGCAGAACTAGGAAACAGCTCTCACCTTTGTCCCTAGCCCGCCGGAGATCATCAACCAGCGCGACCAAGGCAGATTTCAGTCCCATGGTGAGGCATGTGTAAATAGTGACTAGAACTGGGTGAAATTCTGTTGTTTTCGAGTTACAACAACTGAGGATAACGTGATGGGAAGCATGTTTAAGATAAATGTTTGGCAATCCTGTAGAATTGCTACAGTAAGGCAATGAACTGTGATGGAATCTGGTTTGAACGTAGTGAAAACTTGAAGCCCAATTTCCCATATTTAGAGACGGTACATCGCTAATTTCATTGGGCATGAAGCAGAGAGGATAGATATTGTCAATTTTGTCCTACTTATTATCTTCCCAGGGGCATCTCATTGGCCATGGTTGGAGAAAGATTTCACTTTTGAAATCCCAATAAACATTTTAGGAAACTTACCATTTGGTGGTGTGAATTGTGACTGCTGCAGTCTGAAAGGTTTGCATGAGCAGAAAAATATACAGCAAGTGATTATGGAATTATGACCCTTCTTCCTGCAAAGAGAGATGGCATGTTCAGCCCTCCCTTATACCAGTGGTTCACATTGTTCTTGGCTTTCCCAGATGTGTTGCAATCATCATTTGTACAGATAGAACTTCATCAGTTTAAATAGAGAGGATAAACCTACCAGGATGAGGGTGGAAGGCTGGGGAAAGTAGAGCTACAAATCAAGGAAGCATCTGAAAAGCCTTGCCCTTTACAGAGGCAGTAGTTCAGCAAAGAAAAAGAATACACACAGAAACGCAGCAGCAAGGAAACAGACCTACACAGGGTGGCATAGGGATTCCCAAAGCAGCCCTTCTGTTAACACATGCAAACGACAGGAAAGTGGGGGTCAGCAAAAAAAAGTCCCCATACCTATAATGCTTATATTTTATAAATAAGCCCAAACCCCCAAATAGTAGCAACAGGGTAGTGGGAGGTAAAGAGCAATTCTGCTGCATCTTCATTAGTTTTGAAGGTGAGAAGTTTGCAGGCTCTTCCCCTCGTTTTATATCTTGTCGCTCAGTTAGGAAGGGTAGTTCCAGCTCAGGGTAGTAGGAAACCCAATAGCGTCAATTGTCAGCACCCAGGAGGCAAATTGTGGCTTCCATTGAGGGTAATGACACATTTCACTTTTGCACTGTAGACCACCTTAGCAACCCCCTCCTTTGAAACAAGATTTAGGACAGACACACCCAGAAAATTTATAGCCTACTACTCTGGAAGGCAGTCTTTTGTAGGGAGATGGGTGCTGCATAGGTTTCTGGAACTAGCACAATGAAGAGGGAATTCTATATGTACTTCAGAGGTATTCTACAAGTACTTATTTCTGTAAAGAGCAACACAACCAAACTTGGGTGGGAAATATCAGTATTTAGGAAAATGCTATGGTTTCTTCTTTCAATTTTCGTGAGTTCAAGGGTAGGGAAATATGGGGAGCACAGGATTTGCAAAGGCTGTTGGGCTGGTTCTGGCACAACCAGAACACACTTAACCTCCCCAGAGCTCGTGCATTCCCCCTCCTCTGATGGAGCCATAAGGAGGAGATTGGAAGTTTTAGCTTCTGTTTCTTTGTTAACTGCAGGTTGCCACACCTGAACTGGGGCTAAACGCGGTTAATCTTAACTATGGTAAGTGGAGACAAGGCAACTTCGCACCATGGCTTGCTTGTTTTTACTTACCATAAAGGTAAAGTAAAGGGATCCCTGATCATTAGGTCCGGTCGTGGCCGAATCTGGGGTTGCGGCGCTCATCTTGCTTTATTGGCTGAGGGAACCGGCGTACATTTGGCCAGCATGACTAAGCTGCTTCTGGCGAACCAGAGCAGCGCATGGAAACGGCGTTTACCTTCCTGCTGGAGTGGTACCTATTTATCTACTTGCACTTTGATGTGCTTTCAAACTGCTAGGTTGGCAGGAGCAGGGACTGAGCAATGGGAGCTCACTCCGTCGCGGGGATTCAAACCAACGACCTTCTGATCGGCAAGTCCTAGTCTCTGTGGTTTACCCCACAGCGCCACCATAGTTAAGGCTAATTGCAGTTTAGAGTTCAGATGGCATATTAAACTGAAATCAACCTAAAACAGAAGTGGATGCTCCCAATCTTCTCTTTGTAGCTATGCCAGGGGAGGAGGGGAGTGCACAAGTCCAAGGCTGGGCTTGTTCTCATTATACTAAACCATAGTGTTATCACCATATCCAAAGGCAGCCACTGCATTACAGCAAGAGCAAAGAGCAAGCAGTCAACCAGAAACTATACCTTAGCTCCAAAATAAGGAACTTTCTGGCTACAGTGTCAGTCACACCTGACCTCAGACACTAGCAGACATGCCAGGACTGTCTCGGCTTCTGTCTTGCATCCCTCATTAGCCCTGGGAGATATGGACTTGCATAGAATGTATGCCTATGCTGTTTGTCAGTTAATGTCTGTAAACAATGTAATCTACTGAGTATCATCTCAGAAAGATCTGTTGTGTAGCAACCAGCATACTGATTGTGTCTGGCTTTGCAGTACCATGTTATCTAGCTTCTGCAATTTTCCGTTTCTAAGATCTGTGACTTAGATTCTCTTGAGAAATTGGGCAATGTTGAATGTGCACAGTAATGTGCTGATAGTCAGTGAGAGATCATGCTATAACCTTGATGTTCCGAAAACCATGGGTGGTTGTCAGCTAGTGTTTCACATTGCTAAGTATCCTTTCACATGCTTACTCCCTTCCTAAATTTTATCGGTGTTTCCAACTGTCTCATCACAGCCAAACTTCTTTGAAAAGATTGGAGAAAAGCTGTTATTGTGTAGCCCAAGCTTTTTATCCTGTGCTCTTACGTCTAGAAGTGAATTTATATCAAGGACATTCAAATGCCACCTTGCAGATACGGATCAGTTGGCTGGGCTCATATATTTTTGTAGCAAAGGAACAGATCCACCATTCTGTTGTTAGAAGGTAGGATACCTTGTGCCATCTTTTACTAATAGTCTTTCTGCATCGTCACATTATTTACTGCACTAATTACACATGTTCCAAGGATGAAGAGTTTGGATTCCTATGAAGGTTTGTGCTTCTGGTTTTGGCTTCTATGTGAAGTCAGTATCCATTATCCGTAAACCAGTAAATACTCTCATTGCTCACTGAATCATCATTTTCTGAGGTCACATCCACACCATATATTTAAAGCACTCTTATGCCACTTTAATAGTCATGGCTTCCCCCCAAAGAATCCTGGGAATTGTAGTTTGTTAACGGTGTTGAGAGTAGTCAGGAAGACCCCCCCTCAGAGCTACAGTTCCCAGATTTCTTTGCAGGATGAAGTAACTTGCAGGCTAGTTAAATGCTTCTGCAGCAATTTAGGCACTGAAACTATCCTAGGTACTGAAAGTCAGACCTGCATTAGTTTCCTTATGAAAAACAAGTCTCTCATGAATTTGAATAAAAACGTAATTTCTTAAAGTTGAGCTTCAGAATAATGTTCAATTGTTTTTGTTTTAGGGGAAATGTTCAATGATTCCTAGCAATTTCTGTCATTCACTAGAGAGAAATGTTTTGAGAAAACATTTCATCATAAATTGTTCTTAATAGAGGTGTTATCAGCCTTTGGTTATGAATTCAGAGAGGTTTGTGTTAACTGTTGCTATGTTGCTATGAAATCATTTTGCTGATTTTTTTTTTGTTCAAATCATATTTTACAAAAATAGCCCGTGGCATTTCATTTCACAACAGTAGCCCAGTTAAATATAATTGACTTGTGAATCATGCTGTGTGAAAAGCAAAGTTGTCTCCAAATGGCCCTTTGGAAAACTTTACAAAATCACTAGCCTTAAAATAGAAATAGTTTTATAAATGTATAAATAGTAAATAGGTTTATAATTCTATAAAATCATGCTAATGATGGCTTTATTTAAATTTTCTTACAAATTTGACACTTCAGAATTCCAGCATTGGCACTGAGACTTTCAGACAATGTTTGGTTGGTAGCAGATTGTAAATAATGTTGGTTTTAACTGGATATTGTATTCAGGAATAGTTCCAGATAGCAGTAAATAGATAATAAAAGGCAATGCAAATACTGTTTGACTGGAATACAGAGTATCATGCCTCGAGCGGCGATATAAAAGAGGCCTGTGGCCAAATAACTTCAACCCCGCAAGAAGTGAGCAATCTTTGTTAAATTCATTGCCTGTAGAGCTTTAGTCTGTGTAGTGGAATGTATACAAAAACATGAAGACAATTAGTAAATTGTATATGTTCTACACATCTCATTAATGTCAATTTCTTCCACTAAGGAACAGACTTTTAAAGCCATCTGATAAGCTTCAGTATCTGTTTCCATAGATGCAAACAAATATTCTTAGCCAGGTGCAAAGGAGGAAGTTGTCCTTTACTAAGTCGGATCATTGTTCCATCTAGCTCTATTGTCTGCATTGATTGATAGAGGCTCTCCTGGGTTTTAGGGAGCAGACTGTCCCAGCTCCACCTGGTGAACCTGGGTCCTTTCTCATGCAAAACTTGTACTGAACTACTCGTTGACAGTTATATAGCACAAGTAATGTCAAAGGAGGACACAGGTGGCGCTGTGGGTTAAAGCCTCAGCGCCTAGGACTTGCCGATCGAAAGGTCGGCGGTTCGAATCCCTGTGGCGGGGTGCGCTCCCGCTGCTCGGTCCCAGCGCCTGCCAACCTAGCAGTTCGAAAGCACCTCCGGGTGCAAGTAGATAAATAGGGACCGCTTACCAGCGGGAAGGTAAACGGCGTTTCCGTGTGCAGCTCTGGCTCGCCAGAGCAGCGATGTCACACTGGCCATGTGACCCGGAAGTGTCTCCGGACAGCGCTGGCCCCTGGCCTCTTAAGTGAGATGGGCGCACAACCCCAGAGTCTGTCAAGACTGGCCCGTACGGGCAGGGGTACCTTTACCTTTACCTTTTAATGTCAAAGGTCTGTATCACCAAATATATTATCTATAGTAATACAGAATATAGTTTTGGCTCAGTAAGCTGAGTGCTAAGAATGATACTCCACCGTACCTCTATGGCTGGATTCATGCATACACTCAACAGTATGGTGGCAACTCGCCAAAAGTCTTTTGGCTTTCTCCAGAGCTACTCACTGCTCTTGGTGTCCCCTTTTTGGTGGTTTGTGAGCACATAGTTAAAATGGTTGGAACCTTGCTATGAGCTGCTTCCGTTGCTACAAGGAGAAGTTTCTTAATTGCTGTATTCTACAACCATTGTGCTGTGAAATATGTGTGTGATTCAGATCTAATATTCAAATCCAGTGTGTTATTATGAATTGGGTATTTCTGTTGCTGGGATAGTGACTGCATGATCCCTCACCATGTTTTCCACACAACTCCTATTTGAAACATGTTAGGCTTACTGTGATTTATATCTTTGTTTCAATGCCTCTTCATCAGTAATGTTTGGATATTAGTGTAAATATCCCCATTAGTACTGCAGTATTCATGCATTGCAGAAGGTTGGACCAGATGACCCTCTGTGATTCAATGATTCTGGTACCTCCAGCACCTAAAGTTCTACATCAGTAGTAGCTGAGAATTCTGGCCCAGGGTGGTGCTTAAGATACTTCTTTATAATGACAGAGAAATATCTGCTGGTCTGTTGGCATATTCCTAGATGATAATTTTGGAATGTTTCTCCTAGATGAATGTTACCGTTATGGGGGATTTTGGGGGTGACTGCAAACAAGGGGTGGAATTTATCATTGCACTATTACAGATGTTCCATTTGTGCAAACATTTCAGCTTGCCAGACAGAATGACTCCCCTCTGCTTATGCTGTGTGCTGTTCTGGGGGTTCTCCTGAACCCCACCCTTCAAATCATGTGAGGGGAAGCCCTGTGCCATAGACTGGCTGAATGCAGAGGAATGGTGGGAGACACCAACTGGAGAACCCCCAGGGGAAGAGGGCTCAGAGCCAGGGGATTGGTGTTGGGATGATGATGAGTGGTCAGAGGGAGAGGAGGGAGCAGACGGGGAGGGGGAGGAGTCAGAAGCTGAAGAGGCAACAGTCATTAAAGTCTCATTCCACATTTTACCATAGAGTTCACTGCAGTGCTAAGATCTTCTTTCTGTTGTGCTTGGTTTAGGAGAGTGCTCTGACAATTCTTCCTTCCTTAAAACTCACTGTCCCTCTGTCTTATATGTGATGTTGGTTGTGTAACTTTTACAACTTGTGAGAGCGTAATATATAAAAGTCTACAAAGAGAGAGAGGCTGTTATTCAGAAGAAATGCCACCTGCAGTATAGTGCTCACTCATGTATTAATGTTGACAATCATTGATAAACGCTGTGAATGTTCAAATGTAGAGAGATGTTGATAGTCACTGTTGATGTTTGAAAATGGCCTAGAAGTGTGTGAATGGAGTATGAGTTTACAAAACTCATCTGTGCATGACGTATGGCCAAATTTGGAACATTCACAGTACCTTACACACTTAAAGCTTCTTAGTCATAATACTTTTATATTGCCTGTTACCCTTCTATTATATATTTCTTCACACAAGTGGTAAAGAAGAAGATTTGTCACCAATGCAGCTAGGAACATGCTAACAGGGAAAGCAATCAATCAATCAATCAATCAATCAATGTTTATTACTGCAAACAGCCAGCATAGGAGGGAAAGCTTTCCATCAGAGGAACTTTGAGGAGGAAGATGAGGATGAGCAGGTCACCAAGGAGGTCTGGCAAAAATTACAAGAGGCCCAATGGAGTGAGTTCTACCGCTTGGCTTGTGGGGGAAGAAGCTACAAGAAGAAATGACCCTGGCAGATGCCCTTTTAAGATAAAGACTGGTGCAATGGTGGACATGAAGAAATTGAAAGAATTGCAAGATCAGTGAAGAGGAGGACTGTAACTTTGTAAGTCCTTTTTCTGCAGAGACCAACATGAGATGTGAATACAATGATACCTCTGGTTATGTACTTAATTCGTTCCGGAGGTCTGTTCTTAACCTGAAACTGTTCTTAACCTGAACAGTTCACTTTAGCTAATGGGGCCTCCCGCTGCTGCCGCGCCACCGCCGCACGATTTCTGTTCTCATCCTGAAGCAAAGTTCTTAACCCGAGGTACGATTTCTGGATTAGCAGAGTCTGTAACCTGAAGCATATGTAACCTGAAGCGTATGTAACCCGAGGTACCACTGTATGCTGATATGATGAACTCCATTGAAATAAAGCTGAAAAAAGGAAGGGGATTGTGGAAAATGAGGAACAGGAAGTAAACCAGAAGAATGCAGAGCACAGTCTGTACAAGCTACCTGAGAGCATCCGGGTTTCTTTGGCCAAGAAGACAGAAGAGATGCTGTCCAATTAGATGCTGAGCGGCATATCATAGGTGGACCTCAGAATTGATGCCAAGATCAGAAACATCATCTTCACTGAGAAGGCCAAAGTGAGGTTGCTGGCTAAGCAGCAGAACAAGGAGAAAAATAGGAAAACTTCCTATGTCCCAATGAACATGCCTGTCAACTATGTCCAGCACAACAGATTTTATCTTGAAGAGTGGAATTCACTGGTATGGAGAAACAAAGAGAAACCCAAAGCCAGTCAGTTGATGGTGGGAGATACTGAGAAACCAGAAGTTGTGAGATCCTCACCTAACTGCAAACACCCCCAAATGCGAAAGCAACTGATGACTATGTCACGGCTAAAATGGCCGCTGTTTCTTTAATGTGAATAAAGCTGGGTCAGCATGACTCAGCGGTCTGCACCAAGTTGTATATATAAGTGAAAAATGTTAGTTTGTGCTGAGGCTGGTGTTGGTTGGTTGGTTAGTGCTGGTGTGTATAGTTATTCAGTCGTGTTTTGCACAAAGACTTTTAAGAATAAAACTCTGCAAGGATATTCTCGTGGACTCTTTTTGTGCCGACAAGGGTCCGAGGACCAGGCTGAGGAGACAAAGGGAGGTCAGAACCTTTTCCTCCTTTTTTTGCTTTTTACAAACACTGACAGACTATCTCTATGAGGCGTTCAAGACGATAAACTGGCAGTACTGAAGCTGGATTCCTGATCACAAAAAATCATCTTCAGGTGTTCAGAGCAAATGCACAGGGAAATTTGAGAAGGGGAAGTTTCACTTAGAATTGTCCTTGTGACCAGGAACTCTTTTTGTAAACCACTCAGAGGGGATTAAAAAATAAAATCAAGCTGTGTATAATTTTTATTAAATATTTCACAGCATTCACAGAGCAACTATGATACAGATAAAAAGCTTAAGTCAAAGTACAGAGTATGGGAAACACACAAGATGAATTTGACCTAATAGGCATTACTGAAACCTGGTGGGATGAGACTTATGACTGGAATATAGAAATAGAGGGGTGCAACTTATTCCAAAGGAGTAGAACGAACAGGAAGGGAGCAGCATTATATGTAAATAATATGTACATTTGTGAAGGGATTCATGACCTGGAACATGGAAGGCAGATTGAGAGTATATGGGTAAAAATGAATGGGGAGGAAAACAACAATGACTTTACTGCTATAGACCTCCAGGCCAGACTGAAGACTTGGAAGATGCTTTCCTTGAGCAGAATACCAAACACTCAAAAATGGTCATAATAGTCACATGAGACTTCAGTTATCCCCGATATCTGTTGGAAATCAAGCTCTGCCAAGAATGTAAGGTCCAACAAGTTCCTCAATTGCCTCACTGACAATTTCATTTCCTAGAAGGTGGAAAAAGCAACAAGGAGATTATCTGTATTGGATCTGGTTCTCACCAACAGGAACAAACTGATTGACATAGTGGAAGTACTTGGAATGTGGGAGGAAGTGATCATGTCCCCTGGATTTCATGATACAGAGACAAAGGAAAGCTGAGTGTAGGTGGACATGCATTCTGTACTTTAAGAAGGCTGATTTCAAAAAGCTTGAGGAACTACTGGGCATGGAAGAAAAGGGAAATCACAAAGGAAGAGTAGCCAACAGTTGCAGATCAGACAGATCAAAGCTCAGAATGAACTCAGGCTTACACAAGCCAACTTTAAACCATTGTTTATGATGTTTTAGGTTTAGATGAACCAATAAACCACACTTAGTTAAAAACTGAACTGTCAAAGATGCTGATCTCCTCACATCTGGGCCACAGGGGTAGAGGGCAGAGGCCAGGGCTCATGAATATAAAACTTAGCGTTTTCTCTCTTTATTCTGCTAGTAGAGTATTTGGCCATCACTTTGGAAGTTTTGCTTCTAGTTAATTGGAAACAAATAGCCACAATGTTAATATTTAGATAAATGTGTTAATTTATAAATAAGACAAGCTGATGCCTTTATAATTGATTATCTTAAAGAAAGCAGATATCAAAGCCCACTCCTTTTAAACCAACCATTTCCCAAAACAATTTTCATTTTTTAGTCAGTATATGACAGCAAGTTCAATAATGTATTCCCTCAGTGAAGAGCAGCTTTCTCTCAGGCTGTCAGGGGGGAAATGTCAGTGTCCTGAAAAGCTATAGCTAAGTACACGAGACAGAAAACTTTAATGTAGGCAAAAACAGAAACTTCAAAGTAGGCTTAAACTGGTTTACATGCAAGTTAAATCATTCTCTTCTGCAGGTAGTCCAGGAATACTGCAGAAAGCGTGTTCTCACTAGCAGAGAGCACGTGTTGCGGTTGGGAGTACAGGCCACCGTCGCATGACTAGGCAAATTTGGTGGAACCCAAAATCTTAAGGGTTAATTGGGTTGCTGGGGATTTTTGAGTGTTGCCAATTCGGAGGAGGGGTCAGAGGATATAAATATAGGAGCTGGACGATGGGACGTCCTCTTGGCCGTTTTTGACCGGATCAAGGAGCAGCTGCGCTTGAGACGGTTGTATCGTGTGCTATCGCCCCCCCCATTCTCTGTTTCCTTTTCTCAATTTCTATATTTCTCTCTTGCCTGATTCTCCTTGGTTCCTTTCTTTATATTCCCGCCTGATTTTCACTTTCCCTCCCTAGTTAATACCCTCCGGAGGGGAGACTGGGCTGTGGGTGGTGACCCCCCCCTACACCGGGGGGAGGCTTCGCCTTCCCCGCTTTCAAGGCAGCGGCCTCCGCGGCTGAGGGGATTCGGCTGGTCTCCTCACCGCTTTTGTGTCGGCCTTCCCCCCCCTTTGCATTAAAGCCGTGCCGCGGCTGCGGTGCGCGGCCGGGGATTGTCCCCTCCGGTCCCTCCCCCACCCCCTTGCCTTTAAGTCCGCGGCCTCCGTAGCTCCATATCCCTCCCGCCTCCACCCCCACCTCCTTGGTCCGCCGCGGCTTCAGCAGAGGCTGCGGCCTCCGCGGCGGCGGAGCGCAGCCAGACTCCGTTCCCCCTCCCGTCTCCCTTCTCCCCCCCCCCCGCGGCCTAGAGCTTCGGCCTCCGCAGCAGCGGAGCGCGGTTGGGCCCTCTCCCGCCTCCCCCCTCCCTTCGAACACCGCAACCGGCATACCTGATTCCCGGTTCGCGGAGCTCCGTCAGCGGGGCGCGTTCCTTTGGGCTTCGGCCTTAGCGCGCTTGCCGCGGCGCGCCCTGACGCGGTACATCTGGGGGGGCGACGAGGGTTTTCTCCAGCTGCCGGTAGCGCGCTTGTCCCCTGCTCGGCCCTGCAGAGTGCCCCTTGACTAAGGAGGCGCCGCTTTTACAGCGGTGGTGTGCTGAAGGCCTGTTCAGGCCTGCTAGGCCTCGGCGCGACCTGTAGCAGGAAGTCTAGCTGCTCGTAGGGTGTCTGTATTGCTAAGTGACCAGCCGGCCCTCTAGTGGCTTTTGAGAGCAATTGCAGCCGATCGGCTCACGAGCTCCCCCAGTGGCCCAGCCGGTATTGCAGCTCCCAATTTGAGTGGTTAGGCCTACTAGCGCCACCTGCTGCTTGACCTGGGCAGTGCATCCTATCTTATTGCTGCTAGGGACAATTTAATTATACGGCTGTGCTTTTACTGATTTTATTCCTGCGTGGCCTTGGGCTCGGTGATTGTTTAGGTACTTCTGTGTGGTTAGGTGTTTGGCCGGCCTGTTGTCAATTCTATTCCACAGGTTATAGTATTTCACCAGCTTCATTTGTTTCTAAGGAATTTATTTGGTCTTTAACTTGTCTCCATTCTAGCAGGTATGGCTCCAAAGAAGGACTCAGCCCGCCCTGGCACGTCTTCTACTGTAAAACGGCCTATTAGAGGCCCATCTCAGGCGCTTCGCTCACCTGCTTCGAGTCAGCCAGTGGGTAGGGTGCAGTCCCTGGTGGCTAGCATGGCCGGCGATCCTGCAGCCTTGTCGCGCTTTGCGGCTCAAATGGACGATTTTCTGCAACAATGTTCCAGTCAGCCTTCCACGTCTGCAGGGCCGCCTCGCCCAGTGGGGGCGGAGTCACCAAGTGTGTCATCTTCTAGTGAGGATGGGAGAGAAGAATTATCGGTTGGAGGGGGAGTTAACGATCCCCAGTTAACCCAGCCCCATTACTTACCTGCTGATCATGGGCGGGGGAAGAGGTCGCGCTTTTCCTCCCGGAGAGCTTCTGGAGGAACTGCCCCTTCGCGGCCTCCCTCCCGCCGGGGGAGGAACGTGAGGCCTTCGGTGGAGGCCCCGTCTGCCTCGGGCCACCCACCTGTTGTTTCTTCCTCGCCAGCCCCAGGTCCTTCTCGGCCGAATGGTGATTCTGAGTCTTCCGCTGAGGACAGCTTACCAGTTCCGGCCAGAAAATCGTCGAGCGAAAAGCGTCACCGTAGGAGGTCTTCCCGGAGGCGTGCAAAACGTAGGAAGGATGACTCTTCTACTTCTAATACCGGTACGTCATCTTCTAGTTCCGATGATGAGGCCGGTAAGTCCCTGGAACTGTATTGGGGTTTCGGAGAGATGGATTCTGGGCTTCCTAGGTGGGCTTGGGAGCGTAGGTCCAATTCGCATCGGGCCAGATATGGTGCCGTGCAAGAGTGTAGGGATGGTGTTTTGATACCTGATGTTAAGGTTTCCACCAATTCTGCTAGGGATGTCATTCCCGGTTCGCATTTGCCATCAAAGTTAAGGTCTAGAATACTGAATGGCCGTTTCGTGGATATGTTTAAGTTGGCTCCTCCCTCAGAGGATCAGGAGAAGGGTAGCTCCGTCAAAAAACGCCATGGTGCTTCCATTGCGGACAGAAGCTTCGAGCTGTGGCTTGATTGTTTCCAGGTTTTTGCTGGAGTGGTTGTGGCAGCTTACCCCCGGAGATCTCTCCATTTATTGGTTTATCAGTCTATTGTTCGCGCTGCATTCAACAGCGCTGGAGAGAAAGCTGCGATAAAATACGATGTGAATTTTAGGCGCCGTGCGGCCAGGATCCCATCCGCCCGATGGGATCGCAAAGACCTTGATGTGTGGACCACCTACGTGGCTCCATTCATTGAGAAAAAGTTGCCAGAGCCACAGAAGGCTAGGTTGGGGGCCCCGAGAACTGGGCGTCGCTTATACTGTTGGGACTTCAACAAGGGCTCCTGTCAGCGTCCGGGGTGCAAATTTGCACACATATGCGAGAGGTGCAATGGATTACATCCCGCTTCCTCTTGTTTTGCTGGTCGGCGGCCCTTTCGTGGGGGAAAAGGGGGTTCTCAACAGGCCCCCAAGCCCACAACTCCCTCTGCAGCCTCAGGGGCGGGAAAATAACACGTCGCTCTCTTTAGCCTATACTCCTGTCCGCCTGCAGACCTTGCAGTTCTGGTTGCAGTCTTATCCCAATAGGGACGCTGCATGTTATTTGTATGACGGTTTTTCCCTTGGTTTTCGGATTCCAGTGGCGGTGACTCCCGTAGCACGGAATCCTGCTAATCAAAAATCAGTTCGTGAGCTACCTCAGGTGGCTCGTAAGAAGATATCAAAAGAAGTGGCCATGCAACGTATGGCTGGCCCTTTTGACACCCCCCCTTTTCATCATTTGCATGTATCCCCTTTGGGTATCGTGCCAAAGAAGGCGCCAGGTGAATTTCGTTTAATTCATAATTTATCACATCCAGTGGGCTCGTCGGTTAATGATGCGATCCCTCCGGAGCTCTGCTCCGTGAAATACGCATCTCTTGATCAAGCGATCAAGATGATTCGGAAATTTGGTCACGCTGCCTTATTGGCAAAATGCGACATCGAGTCGGCATTTCGCCTGTTGCCAATTCACCCGGAAGATTTTTGGTTGTTAGGTTTTCAGTTTGAGGGCAAGTATTATTTCGACAAAGCTATGCCTATGGGCTGTTCGATTGCTTGTGCCGCCTTCGAATCTTTTAGTACTTTTTTGGAGTGGGCACTCAAAGAAAAAACTGGTCTGGGCGGAGTCACTCATTATTTGGACGATTTTTTATTGGCCTCGGCGTGTGATACGGGGGAGTGCTCGATACTCCTCCAAGCTTTTGCCGACCTCACCCAAGAGTTGGGGGTTCCTTTGGCCGCCGACAAGACAGAGGGTCCTTCGACTCGTCTTACTTACCTGGGTATCCTTTTGGATACTGTCTCTCAAACTTCCAGCTTGCCAAAAGATAAGCTGGTAGCTTTGAAGAAGGTGATAGAGGAATTACTCCCATTGAAAAAGGTGTCTCTTAGGCAGCTACAATCGCTTTTGGGACACTTGAATTTCGCCTGTAGAGTGGTGGCGCCGGGGCGCCCCTTCTGTTCGCGTTTGGCCAGGCTCACAGCAGGGTTGAAAGCCCCGCATCATCGGGTGCGCCTTACTAAGGAGGTAAAAATTGACCTGTCCATTTGGTTGGAATTCCTAGCAGACTTCAATGGGGTGTCGTTATGGCAGGATACTTTGAATCTGCATAACGACTTCCAGGTGCAGTCGGACGCTGCTGGGTCGCTAGGCTTTGGGTTGTATTGGAAGGGTCGTTGGTGTGCGAAACGTTGGCCAGCGGAATGGATGGGAGGAGAGATTACGCGGGACCTAACTTTTCTCGAGTTCTTTCCCATTGCAGTGGCAGTGCATTTGTGGGTCGAAGAATTCAGGGACCGCCGTGTCTGCTTCTGGACTGATAACCAGGCAGTGGTGTCAGTGCTGGCCAAGCTGTCGTCACGTTCCCCCAGGGTGTCGGCCCTCTTGCGAGTTTTTGTCTTACATTGTTTACGTTATAATATAGTCTTTTCAGCTCGTTTTATTCCGGGGCTGTCTAACGAAATTGCTGATGCTCTGTCCCGTTTTCAGATGGAGCGGTTCAGACTCCTGGTTCCAGAAGCTCGGATACGTCCGGAATATTTCCCGGATCATCTTTGGAACCTTGGCAGCAATTAGTTTTACAGGGAGTAGCGGCATCGGTCTCTCCTTCTACCTTAAGATCATACACAAAAGTTTGGGAGGATTTTGTAGCATTTTGGCGGCAGTCTGCCGGCGATGTAAGGGGGCTCCTGCCCACATCGTCGCAGGTGCTACAATATTTAGCACATTTATTTCAATTGGGCAGGGCAGCTAGGACAATTAGGGTGCAAGCTGCCGCTATAGCATTTTTCTGTAAGGTATTCTTTGATAGGGACCCGTGTTCGAAGTTCATCGTACGCAAGACTTTAGAAGGATGGAGCAGACTCTGTCCTTCCCGGCCAGCAAATAGGCAACCCATAACATTTGACATGCTGTGCAAAATGCGCAAAAAGCTGCAGGTGGTGTGCTGGTCTGGGTACGAGGCTCGCATGTTCGCAGCTGCATTCTCGATCGCCTTTTTTGGTGCCTTAAGAGTGGGTGAAATAGTGGTAGAAAATCGTAAGAATGAATGTCCCCGGGGCCTTTTGATGCGAGACGTACAGTTGTCTCCCGTTGAACTTCGTATCACGATTAGAAGTTCTAAGACCGATCAGAGGGGCAAGGGTGCCCTCATTCGTCTCCCGGCCACGGGTGAAACGGGCCCTTGCCCTGTAAAAGACGTCAGGAGGTACCTTGCTTTGCGCACCCATGGTGATGGGCCTTTGCTCAGGCATGAGGATGGGTTGCCCCTTTCTAGACAACAATTTGCAAAGGTGATGCGTAAGGCTATCTTGGCGAGTGGCGGCGTAGCGACTGACTTTGCTCCCCATTCGTTTAGAATTGGGGCTGCCACGACTGCAGCACACTGGGGGTTGTCAGCAGCCAGAATAAAGGATTTGGGTCGTTGGAAATCGGATGTGTTCAAGGGTTATGTTCGTTAGCATGGTTGTTTATATTGTCTTGTCTATTTATCTCAGGTTCTGCGGCTGTCCGCATATGGATGGTGGGACACAGCATCATCCATTGGGCTTGTGTGGCAGCACGGCAGTCGGGATTGGGTCCAGGTCTCGGCCTCCCTCGGCATGTTCAACTATCCTGGCTGTCCAGAAGGGGAATGCGATGGTCGGAGCTGCTGCCTATGATTCGGAGGCAGTTGCAGTTGGAAGGACCCCCATCGGCCATTGTGGTGCAGTTGGGTGAGAACGACCTGGTTTGTTCGGACTGTTTTTCCCTGCGTGCTGCAATTTTGGCGGACTTGGAAGAGCTGTGGGCATTAGTGCCGACAGCTAAAATATTTTGGTCGAGGTGGCTGCAACGGTGTGCTTGGAGGGGCAGTCGTTGCCCAGCCGCCACTGAGAGAGTCAGAAGACGTACTAACTCCGCAGTGTCGCTGAGGATCCTGGAGATGGGCGGAGATGTGATCTTTCATCCTGAGATTTCCTCTCAGAAGCCATCCTTTTTTCGAGTTGATGGTGTGCACCTTTCTGCTTCGGGTAATGAGGCATGGATAGGTGCGGTGGTGTCCAAGCTGAGGTCTTGGCTGGGTCTGTGAGTGGTTTGGCGGTGAGCTGAGGGCTCTATGGCGGTTAGGCATTGGTTAATTGGTTCTTGGAGGGGTAAGTGCCTATCCCTCCAAATGATGCGGAAAGGGAATTCCGTTAAAGGAATCCAGGGGCTTGCCATTCTTTCGTCCTGTCCGTGGAGCCGGGCTTGGGCCGTGCAAGCCCCACCGGAACATGAGGGTGAGAAGTGTTGGATTGATTCCCAGCCTCATTTCTCACCCAATACTTGTTTCCCACGCTGGCTTATGGTGGTGTCCGGAAGTGCCAGCTCTGTCCTTTGGGGGCAAGGACAGATAGTCGAACCAATGCCTAAGCAACCACTCACAATTTTGTATTTGAATAAAGTTGTGGCCAAAATTATGCCAAAAACCTTAAACAAAAAATTGAAGTGTGAAGTGTGAATTTTTTGGGGTGGCTGTGGGACTCAACACGCAAAGCGTGTTCTCACTAGCAGAGAGCACGTGTTGCGGTTGGGAGTACAGGCCACCGTCGCATGACTAGGCAAATTTGGTGGAACCCAAAATCTTAAGGGTTAATTGGGTTGCTGGGGATTTTTGAGTGTTGCCAATTCGGAGGAGGGGTCAGAGGATATAAATATAGGAGCTGGACGATGGGACGTCCTCTTGGCCGTTTTTGACCGGATCACCCGCCCCCCTCCCTTTTATAGGGTGGTTCTTGGTTTCATTGACCTTGCTATGCCTGTCATGGGGTCGTTCGCCTTTGAGCGGGGGCCTGGTAGGAATTTTGCCATTGGCTGATTGGCTGTGCCATTTGGTTTTTGCCTACTACGTAGCAAATCGTCACAACTTGTAAGGTTGGCGGTTAGGCATTGGTTAATTGGTTCTTGGAGGGGTAAGTGCCTATCCCTCCAAATGATGCGGAAAGGGAATTCCGTTAAAGGAATCCAGGGGCTTGCCATTCTTTCGTCCTGTCCGTGGAGCCGGGCTTGGGCCGTGCAAGCCCCACCGGAACATGAGGGTGAGAAGTGTTGGATTGATTCCCAGCCTCATTTCTCACCCAATACTTGTTTCCCACGCTGGCTTATGGTGGTGTCCGGAAGTGCCAGCTCTGTCCTTTGGGGGCAAGGACAGATAGTCGAACCAATGCCTAAGCAACCACTCACAATTTTGTATTTGAATAAAGTTGTGGCCAAAATTATGCCAAAAACCTTAAACAAAAAATTGAAGTGTGAAGTGTGAATTTTTTGGGGTGGCTGTGGGACTCAACACGCAACCAGTTAGCATGACAGTCTTCAGCATCCTATCTAGAAATGAAAATTTAAAAAATCTGTGGGAAACTCTCAGACCCAATAACTACCTATAACATTACTAGTTTAGATGCCTCAATATCTGGTGCAATGAAGATTAGCTGAGGAAGCAGGACTAACTCAAGCAGTCATCACTAGAAATATTACAGTAGATTTTCATGGTCATTACACAGGAAGATTGGTAATTAAATTGATTTAATTTTCAATTTTCCTCTGGAAGGGTAAATCGGTCTTGCATTAATTAATAGGTTAGGATATTCTTATTTTCAGCTGCCATCCCAAGTTAAGCAAATAAAGGGTAGCTTGGAATGATCAAAGTACAGTTAGTTCTGAACCAATTGGTGTGGGGACACTTGAAGCAAACAATGCCACTCTTGTGAAATGAGAATCTTTTGTATTTCATATGTAGGTAAACCAGGACCTTGACTAAGGCAAATATTGTTACAATAAGTTTTGAACAGAAAGTTACCGTACTCAGTATTTTACAGAGGACTCTGTAATGATTACACATTGGGAACCAATGTTGGTGACTCTGTAATGATTACACATTGGGAACCAATGTTGGTGAGGCAAGCTCACCTTAAAAACCTCCATTTAAACTGATTATGAAACAGCTGGACTGCAATATATTAAGAGTTTCAATGCTATCGCTTGTGGAGTAAACCAAGGCGAAGATTCTTTTAGGACATTATATGTGTGAATTGGCCTACCAATGCAAAGATGTCTGTGTCATAAAAATTGGTTTTGTGAATTATCACTGTTTATGTAATTATCACTATTTGTACTTTTCTACCTTCCATTTACCTTCAACTTTTTATAGTCCCCCTTCCCCAGCCATTTGTAAATGTGTCTGCGACCCAGGATAAAATTTCATGTATCTTATAAAGTTGAGTGTAGTCCATGAAAGCTTTGGCGATAGTAAATTGGTTAGTCTTTAACGTGCCACAAAGTCTTTGTACATTTGGATGCTAATGCAACGGGGATGTGGGTGGCGCTGTAGTCTAAACCCCTGAGCCTCTTGGGCTTGCCGATCAGAAGGTTGGCGGTTTCGAATCCCCACGATGGGGTGAGCTCCCGTTGCTCAGTCCCAGCTCTGCCAACCTAGCAGTTTGAAAGCATGCCAAAAAGTGTAAGCAGATAAATAGGTACCATTCTGGCAGGAAGGTAAACAGTGTTTCCGTGCGCTGCTCTGGTTTCACCAGAAGTGGCTCAGTCATGTTGGCCACATGACCCAGCAAAAATGTCTGTGGACAAACACAAGCTCCCTTGGCCTGTAAAGCGAGATGAGCGCCCAGAGTCGTTTGCAACTGGACTGCAACTGTCAGGGGTCCTTTACCTTTACCTTTTAATGCAACACTAATACCAAACAGAGGGACGCGGGTGGCGCTGTGGGTTAAACCACAGAGCCTAGGATTTGCCAATCAGAAGGTCGGCAGTTTGAATCCCCGCGACGGGGTGAGCGCACGTTGTTCGGTCCCTACACCTGCCAACCTAGCAGTTCAAAAGCATGTCAAAGTGCAAGTAGATAAATAGGTACCACTCTGGCGGGAAGTTAAACAGCGTTTCCGTGCATTGATCCGGTTCACCAGAATCGGCTTAGTCATGCTGGCCACATGACCCGGAAGCTGTACGCCGGCTCCCTTGGCCAGTAAAGCGAGATCAGCACCGCAACCCCAGATTCAGTCACGACTGGACCTAATGGTCAGGGGTCCCTTTACTTTTCCCTATAAAACCAAACAGGTATTCTACAGTTCTGTTCTTTTCTGAGTCTGACCCAGCAATGAAGCTGTGCTGCAAACCACTAAGACCATGAACAGAAGGGAGGGGAAGAAGGAGAAATGTGGGGAAAGAGGGGAGATGGTACAATTATTGTCTCCACACAGCTTCCCACGTTCCTATAGTTCAGATGTTTCCCAACGTTTGGGAAACATTTAGGGTTCTGAGGAAGTGCCATGGGTGCCAGTCACAACATGGCAGCCAAGGTGTGTGTGGCATAATACAAAATGACTGCCACATCTGAAATAGCACATCTGATTTTCACTAGCAGAACTGCTTGGTTGAATCTGGTCCAGAGACCTTTTGAAGGTGCCATGGAAGGCTCCTTGTCATAGGTTATTTGTAGACACCCATGTGATTTATTAGCTTTGTTGAGTCTCTAGCTTAGAACTCTTGCTGTCACTTTCACATCTTCAACTGACTTCTCAAATCTACCTGTGGCCCTTCCATCTGTGGCCATTGCCCCACTATCCTTTCCTCCCTTTTGCCCTGTATAATTGATGCCACAGTAGCTTGTCGTCTTTTGACTTGCAATATCATGTTGCTGTTGCCCCTCAAAGGTAATAAATTATGTCACCAGGCACAGAGGTATATTTAGAATAGCTTGCAATATTTTAATTTAAGGCAATATGGTTTCATACTCATAGATAAAGAAAGTGATTGCCTAATATCATCAGCAATCAGCAGAGAATATGATTCTGAAACTTGGGAGTTAAATATTATAAGAGCAATTCAGAAGAATAAAATGATGCTAAGACCTGCTGCAAATTACATATCAGAGAATATGACAAAGCATTTCCACAAGATCCATGGCCTCATTTTTTCTATTTTTGTCTACTCAAAGCTGACATTTTCTTAGAAACCAAAATGTTTCAAGTCAGATCTTATGTACAAATAAACAAGTAGATGTTGACCTCATGCTGCCTATGACAGGAATGAAAATGGATTCAAAGGAGCAGTAATGAAACGAGAGAGCCTTGCCATTTATGTTAATGCCTCAAAAGTCCTTCATTCCTTAACATTTGAAATATACCAAGTGTGCTGCTTAATCCTTATGGCTAGCTAACGGCTTGCTTGAAAAAAACTGTTGGAAAGAGAGTACATTTCCAGCAATGACATTCAACACAGTTTAACTACGTTAATGAATACACATTTGATTAAACATGTTGAAAGAGAATATTTAAATAGAATTCGGTACAAGGAAAGTGTAACTAGGGAAAGGCAGAACATATTCTACACAGCCACAAAACATGTATCTGATGGCAAAAAAGGCTCTGATTTGAAGGGGACAAGAAACTGCTAGAAAAATGAATACAATTTTAGCACACAGTCATACTTTAGTGTGTCTACTTTGCTCTGATCTTCAAATTGGTATGAATCCACACCAACGAAACCTGTGCTTCTGGTGTCTTAAATACAAATGTTGGACACTTAAGAGTGGTTCATACATCTAAACATTTTGGAACAGCCCATCAACTCATATAGCTCCAGAAGATATTTTTTTCTTTTTCAGCCTATTCTCCCTCTGCAAAAGGTTTTCGAATGGACCTATACATGGCTCATTTGCTGCTGAGCTAACTATGGAATTTGGATTATTTTAAAAGAGAATTGGACAAATTATTGGCGGATCTGGTTGTCCATGGCCACTAGCCATGATGGCCATGTAATGTCTCCAGTTTCTGAGGTTTACAAGTGAGGAGAGTGCTGGTGTGCTTATGTTCTGCTTGTGGGTTTCCCATAGAACATCTGGAAGGCCTGTGAAAAGAGGATGCTGGACTAGATGGGCCCTTGGTCAGATCCAACAGGGCTCTGATTCTCATTATTATTGTTATTAATTTGATTTATTTGCCTGCTCTTCAACTTAGGATCCCAGGGTATGTCACAGTAATTTACTAATACAATATCCAAAGCATTTAAAAAACAAATTGCACGTATTGTTGTATGTTCTTACAGAGTCTTGGGAGTGACACAACTATTATTTAGAATGAAGTGCAAGAGGTGGGGGATGGAGTGCACCAATTTTTGGCGTTGCACAGGGCAGTGATGAAATCTGAGACCCCAAGGTCTGTCACAGGTCAGCTGGAACCAGTCAGAATTAAGACTTCAGGAGGAGAATAAATAACCACTTCTTCCATCTCCCCATCAATTCAGATAAACAAAAAATGCTGGTACTTGGCCACAGAAGTAGCAGTGTAGCCCAGCTGTCCATTAACACCAGATCAGAAGTGGCAGGGCTGGCTGTTAGCTCTTGAGGGGACATTACCTTTTGCCATTTAAAGCAGCTGCTGCATGATAGCTTCCTTAAAACCATGTGTGCTATTGGACCGCATTCTTGTCCCTATGGCTTTGTAAGTCAAGAGTGAGGAAAGAGCAGTCACAGTTTAGACTTGTAAGCCAAAATAATAATAATAATAATAATAATAATAATAATAATAATAATAATAATAATAATAAAATGTATCTAAGCAAAAGGTTAGTTTTAGTCATCTAAATGGTCTATCAGTATCAGCTGCATTTTGCAAACTTGACTATCACTGCAACATCAAGGGAGCAAGAGAGGAAAATCCTTATAAGAGGCATTCCCTTCAAGGTTATTCTATAGAAAAACTGCTGAAGGGTATGTTCTTTTTATACTGAGATAAACAAACCAATGTTAGGAATGTTTATACTGTACCTGTTGCCAAGAAGAGATGATTATTCTAGTATAGATAAAGCTTGAATTCCACACACACAAAAATTCATTACAGATCAGGAATCTTATCTTTCCAGTCAATAATAAATCAGAGCTTTGCCTGGGGGGGGGGGGACTGTTAAAAGAACAGCAAAAAAGGGCAACCTTCTCCCTTGAGCTTTGCAGGTAAAAATTTAAGTGACCTAATAAAGCCTGCAACTGGCACAGTATCATTTATTTGGCTGCCCAGGAGCCTCCCTACAAGTGCTTTAAAATGCTGTAATTTTTCCTGTGGGAGTCTTGCCTCCATGGAAACATAATCCAGCTCGACTTCAAGCATTTTTCTCACTGCACAAGAACCCACCCACTTACCTGCTTTTAATGGTGCCAGTTACTTTTGGAACAAATGTATTGTTGACTAATACACTTATTTGATCCAGAGGTTTTATGTGCTTTGGTTTTCCATGACTATTTTTGAATCACATTTTCATATTTCTTGATCCGGCATAGGGGAATTTAATGAAGACCTAACAAAGATCAGCAATCAGATTGCATCCATCATCCTTTGACTGGTGTATTACTAAGCAGAGTAAATTGTAATGATGACATTGCATCTAATAAAGATGTGCAAGCCTGGCATTTGTGAAGATGGAAATACAGTTGTAAAGTGGACAATTAAAACTGTATGCACAGAGGACTCTTCTTCATGAATTCAGATGCCCTGTTTTTGAATGCATTGAGAAGAGCCAATCACAAATACAGACATACACACTGAAGTTTTTTTTTTTAAGATAATACAATGAGTAAGCACATGTCAGAGGCAGTGCCACCTCCACACACACACATGCACATTTCTTGGGCTGGGACCAGAGATCCCATGAGCGTGTTGTTCATAAGATCATCCCATTCACAGAAGGGCATGAGGTTATTTTTGCTAATTCCCCCTGTGGTCCCTTTACCCAACCCCAAATCTTCTTTAGACAGTTGGGGGCTCTTCCGAACAACATGGGAAATGGCATAGAGGCCATAGGGGGAATTGGCAAAAATAGCTTCCATCCTCCATTCAGCAAGATTCTGCTTGATCAAACACACCTCCACAACTGAAGTAGCCTATGGATCCAAGCCATCTTATGCATGTTTAAAATGTCTGAGAATAGCCTGGGTCACAAATAAATTCTGGGCTTGGAATCGGTCCAGATTCTACTACTATAAATCTTCATTCCTGTCCACACAGCCCTCATGTGACATGTAACAACTCCCTCCCTATGTATATGTGTTGCTGAAAGCCAAAAAGCAACTGTGGCTTGGGAAGAGACTCAGAGTAGGCCTATTGGGTAAGTGAGAAACCCTTTGTGTTCCCATTGAAAGGCTCTGTGGGGCATGCATCATTGTGAGTGGTCAGTCTGTCATTTATGGTGTTTGATTCAACCCTTAGATTAGAAGCATGCATCCTATGTTATTTGAACAGGATTGGTAAAGTATTCACTATAATAACATATGTAACATATTTTTCGCCCCATAGGGCGCACCGGCCCATAGGATGCACCTAGCTTTTTGGGGGGGAAATAAAGAAAAAAAATTATTTCCCCCCCCAGGCATGGGGCTGGGGCGGGGGAAGCCCGAGCTTCCCCCATCCTCCAGAGCAGGCTGCTCTCCGCAAGCCGTGGGAGGGCTCCCGTGGCTTGTGCAGAGCTACCCGAACTGGGGCGCGACTGCTCAGCGTGCCTGGGCTTCGGGAAAGAGGCAGCTCTGCGCAAGCCGTGGGAGCCCCGTGCGAACTCCTGCGGGCTCCCAAGGCTTGCGGATAGCTTCCTGAAGCCTGGAGAGGGAGAGGGGTCGGTGCGCACCGACCCTTCTCGCTCTCCAGGCTTCAGTGAAAGCCTGCATTCACCCCATAGGACGCACACACATTTCCCCTTCATTTTTGGAGGGGAAAAAGTGCGTCCTATAGGGGAAAAAATACAGTAGCTTGTATTGTACAGCTGAATTTTGTGTACATGTGCAGCAGTCAATCTCTCAGCATTCAACTCATATATGTTTGAATTGATATGAACGCTATGTGAGTTTGAGGTTGTAGTTGTGAGTTTGAGGTTGTAGTCGATGAGCTTTCCCTTAGATGTGCTTGTGCAAGGAAATCATGTTGACATCAGAAAAGGTTCACCACTCCAACTAGAATCTCCCTACCTCTCAAAGGGTGCTAGAACTTCTGTTGATCATATTTATATGTTCTTCTAATTTGCAATATGCTTCACTATCTTTAGCAGCCAAACGAGATCAATAGAGGCTTTTGTGCATGGAAAGTGCCTCCATGTGTACACCTAAAATGGAGACAGCCAATTTTTCATTTTAGCAGCAGGTATTTGCACCACATGGGGGGATGCTGCTTTTTTTGGTGGGAGACTTTTCAGGGGGTATGTGGAACAGCTGCCCAGAAGGGAAAATCAAGTGTGGCACTTTGGATCCCAGTCCTTGTGTCCATCTTCATAACAGCAATCTTGCATGGCGGACCTCCAGCTTATTCCATTGTAGTCTGAGGACTACTTCACAGGTTCCATGTTTATATGTTGGCCTTTGAGGGTCCCAGATCAAAGTTCAATTTCTATCTGCTTAAATCACACCACCAAAATGAAGGCTGAAGGCTAGGTTGGGATCAGAGGTGGGGTGGGAAGTGTTAGATATGCAAATAATAAAATAAAATCCATGATTAATGTGGAACATAGATTTTGATCAACTCTAAAATATTTGTGGTGGGTTTTTCTACTTCTTGAAGGTCACATCCTACCCCTTGCTAGATCATGAAAATTCACACTGATTTTATATTCTATCAGCCCTTTTCTCATTCTGCTTCCGCTGGCTGATCAATTATAACTGCTGATTTCTCTTACAATCCTAGTAATTTGAATAAGGCTTGATTTGAAGAGCTATTGAAATCTTCCATACATCTGGGCTTTATTATATTATACTTCCATAATGAAGCTATTTTAACAACTTTTCTGAGTCATTGTAATGTTCTCTTCATATTGAAATGAGGTTGTATTGCATGAAACAGATGCCTAGCATACCACTGCTAATTATGTTTGCTTGGAAGTAAATTTTGTTGTTTTAAAAGGTATCTTGTCTCAGAAGAGACAGTGTGATGTAGTGGTTAGAGTGTTGAAGTAGGATTCAGGTGACCCAGATTCCAATCCCAATTTTGTCATAAAACTCTCTGGATTATCTTGGACCAGTCACTGTATCACAGAGTTGTGAGGATAAGCTGGGAGAGTGCCACATATACCACATCAAGTTCCTTAGACAAAACAAATAATTTGAAGTAGGTATCTGAAGTATCATGGTCTCAATTTTTATAAAACCCAAATAGATAAATCTTAGTTGGTAATAATTAATGTGATAGTCAGTATTAAAAAAGGCAAGGGACAGGAAGAGTAAAAATGATACATGGGTTACCAGGACTGATCCTGGAGAGGCTGTCTGCATAGAACAGCTGTCCACTGCTATTTTTTTTAATAACATTTTTTTTACTTTTAAAGAAATGGAGGCAGAAATTTTTATTTCATTTAAGGTAAAAGGTATATATTCCCTTCAAAAACAAAATCAGCAAATGTGCTGTCTTCAGGTGCTGGGTAGCCAGCCTCCTTGGTTTTCTGCACTTGAATTAAAGCTCAGGGAAGACATCATATGATAATTCCTGCCAATGGGGTTTTTTTGGATCAGGAAGCAAGAGCAACCAGGGAGGCTGCAGAGAGATGTATAAATGTTTAATGGAAAGAAAGAGACGTCCAGCACATCAGGTGGCTGAATGTGGGGTATATATTTTTCTAGCTTCTTTGCAAGAAACAGAAGCTTATTTCACAGGAGAAGAAAACTTTTGCGAAATTTAGTAACTAGTTTCGTCACAGCACTAAGTCTTTGCCATACAAGGAGCAGATGTCTAGTTTTGGCATCAGTGAGTAAACACTGAGCAACAGGCTGGTTGCCAAAACTATTTACTGGCAGATGGTAAGAGGCTCTAAGTTGGCATCTAAGGAAACAACTTATTGCAATCTCCTCATCACAGCCAATGATTGAAAATTAGAGGAGGAAATCCTTTGGGACTTTCCAGCAGTTACACATTGGCCTCTTGCCGAGAGCCTTTTTTTACAGTAATCATTCCAGTGACGGGGTGTGTGTGTGTGAGAGAGAGAATATGGTCTTTAAAAGGAAAGATAGCACAATGTTCTGTTCAATTAAACAACTACTGTCCATGGGACTGCAGAAGAGCTTCAGGTACAGGGCAGTCAAGTCTGGTGCATGAATTCCAACATCTTCCCATTAGAGTAGGCCTCATTCTGTTAGGCTGCAGTAGTATGGTAGTCTCACACACAAACACACACAAAAGTTTTGCCCTGTCCCATCCTCTTGGAATTTGTAATCAGGCTTTGCTCCAAAAGCCCTTTTTATAGAGAACACAAAAGCCCTTTTTATAGAGAAATATTGTTGTTGTTGTACCCCTGCTCGTACGGGCCAGTCGTGTCCGACTCTGGGGTTGTGCGCCCATCTCGCTTAAGAGGCCAGGGGCCAGCGCTGTCCGAAGACACTTCCGGGTCATGTGGCCAGTGTGACAAGCTGCATCTGGCGAGCCAGCGCAGCACACGGAAACGCCGCAATAGGTCATACGGAAGTATAATTTATTACTGTGTGGAGCAGAGCTCTTCAGTTTGGGCACCTATATTTTGGATGAATTGAAGTAGGAGGAACTCCCTAAATCCACCTCCCTAAATCCACCAGCGTCAACCTGATGATCAAAACACATCTATGTGTTTTGAAACTGCAATGCTGGGGGAGAGGTGTAACCATTTCCCCATTGTTTTACGTTTTGCTTATTGTTCATTCTTCAGCCCAAATGAAACATGTTTCAACTTGTGTGGGAGAATCACAGGTAACCACTGCCGAAATAACCTAACCTGAAATCACTCTGAGCAGGAGGAAGAATTTAATTCATCCAAGTAATGGCAAGTACCCACTGATGGTGCTTCAGGCAGAAGAGAAGAGGTTCTAAAGACTTCCATATACTGCAGCAGCAGATTGTTCATTTGTTTAAAACACTTATATTCTGCCTTTTACCCCTGAAAGGCGTTCAAAGTGGTGAATGAAAGATTGTCATAACAAAAATCACACTTAAGGCTGCTATCAGTGACAGAAATACTGTAGCATGGTGTCCCTGTAGTACCAGAATCATTCAGCTGACACGTCCTGCCCTCGTCCTTCAGCATTTGCCTACTAGGTAGCAGAGGCTGCTGGTAACCTCTGAGGCCAGGAGAGTGGTGCAGAGGAGGTGGATCTTGTTGAGCCCATAGCAGAGGCAACCCTTCCCTTGCCGTTGTTATGTTTTTAATTGTCTTGAATTGCACAAAGCCTAGAGAACGTATTTTCTGAAGCATAAATATCATGCATTAACAAATAAAATTTCCCAGTTGAAATCACATGCACACACACCACAGGGCAAGTCTATGGGACAAAAAGCAGCTTTCAGAGGGTGGTTTTCATCTGGAAGCTGGCATAGGGGGAAAGGGCTAAACCCCCTTTCTCAGTGGCATGGTCTCATACTGAGTTCCTGAGGTGATCTCCTGTGGCTGCCTCGATCTTCTAAAGAAACTGCAGGGCACCCTGTTCAAGCACCGCCCACATCACTTCTATTTTGGCCCAAGGCATGTGGCTCACTAATTGCTCTATTAGCGTGGAGTGTTACCTATTGACTGTGCTTGCTGCTTTATTGGTTTTACAGCTTTTATTGTTAATAAAGCTTTGAAATAAGTATAAGGACAAACATCTGTCCCAACTAAGCACTACATAGCAGTTTTCAAGAAAACGTACTTTAAAGTTAGCCTAGCAACAGCGGACATAGAAAACAGCCCCCATTGTCTGACAGGACTGTGACGTCATTGCTCTCTTCCTCCAGTTACGACTTCTACATGTGCACTTTATTCTATTGGGGTTTTGGTCATTTGTTGTTAACCTTTTGTCACTTGTCCACAAGACCCTGGGAGGCCTGAAAGTAAGTTGAAGTCCTTTAAATGGCATGAAGATGGAGACCCCGTTTTTTCAGCTGCTGTTACTGCGTTTCTGGAGTTCAGTTCAGTATGTTTCTCCTGCCTTTCTTGGTTAATCTGCTGCCATGTTTTGTAGGCTACTAAGGTATAGACACATCAGAACTTTTGAGGATGGAGAGACAGCAGTTCTTATTTTGCTAGAACATTGGCTCAGCCATTGAGGACCTCTCTCTTTCTCTCTTGCTCACCTCTGGGGGGGGGGAGGGGAGTGGTTTGGTATCATAATAGTGTGATGTCATAATCCTGCCAGCCAGTCGGTTATATTCCCCATCCTCTCTGGCACAGCAGTATTCAGGTAACTTTAATGAAAACTATAAAAGCTACAGCTACAATTCTTCTTTCTATAGGGGAAAAAATGACCAAGTAACAGTTGACAGTATACTGAATTCTTAAGGTTAGGAGCGATCTCCATTGTCTGGTTGTAGTTAGCTCCAATTTCCTGATGCAACATATTCCTTATAGTTCTTGTAATAGTAGGAAAACATTTAGAACAAAATAAGTTTTGGCTTTTATATTCTCTTTGTACCCGAAATGACTTGTAGCTGAGCAGAATTTATTAATCTGAGTCTCTTAAGTGCAACATTGCTGCGTTTAATAGTTTGTATTTGTAGCCTTACACATATTTCCACTTCTTTGTATGCTTCAGATTCAGCATGCAGTTTTCATATTCTGTTGTGTATTTTGGAATGCATATTATCTCACTAATAGCCATTGTAGTGTTTCTTTTTAACCCAGGCCTATAATAATGAGAATCTGTTCACTTCTTTTGATGGCTCATGTGAAATAATTGTCAACGAAGTAGAGTTGGAATCATTTGTTATTCCACTTAATACAGCCTTGCATTGGCTAACATGTATCCCAGCAACGCTGGCAATATAAATGAGGATGTAAGGAGGGACTAACCCCCCCCCCACTGCTTCTTGAATTTGCATAATATGTAGATTCTGTGCAGAGAGTTAGAATATTTTACAACTCTATACCCAAGGATAAAAAAATCACACAATCTATTATGATTTGGTGTTTGTTACACCATCAATAAACCACCCTCTACTGTCAGACCATGATATGTCATGATGATCTATAAACACTTACCCATGTATGACCTGCCTTAGTGCCATCTTACAGGGAAAACATCATTTTATTTAAAAAATGGATGATGCCACTATTACTGCAACCTTTTTAGGAAAGCCCATACTTTTATGGATCCTGAAATCAAGTACACTTTTAAGGCAAGTGGTATTGAAATATCAGCTTCCCATAAATATCAGCTGAATTATTATTTTTTACAGAATGTTTTATTCAAATGCTGTATTTTAGATTCAAGTACAATAAGGTTGGCTTTAAAAAAACCAAAAACCCACATGAATAGTTTTTGTTTTTTTTAAAAAAGACTCAAAGTCTTGTAGCTAAATCCATTTCATGAGAATTTGATTGAACCACCAATGCACCAGGAATTAGGTGCAGTAATGTTCTGTACCCAAAGTACACAAAAACAGTCACATACCAATAAATCAGTAATTTCCCCTCTATGAGAAAGTCAAGAAGCCCTATCTATTTCCTCCACTGGCAGTCTACAAACATTTTGCCATGCATTAGGAGATCACTAACCTGCTAGAAAGCAGAGTGAAAAGAATGAGGAGTTAGGGTAAATCCACATGATATGTTAATTACATGGGTAGAACCACTTAAGTTCATCCACGTTCTCCCATTCACACGCAACCATATGCCTCCCTACATACGCACAGTTGTTTAAATCTCCCTTCTCCTTATCTCTCTCTCTCCCTTCTTCCTCCCTTCTCTTTCCCTCCTAATGAGGCAATTAGGCTTAGAAAAATAGCCACATTCACACAAATGGAAATTTTAAAAAAAATACTAAGCTGAATTGCTACATGGACATGCACACATTTGTTTGTTTGTGTGCTTGCAGTTCATGGAAAGGGAAGGGTTAAGCATCCCTACCCATTGGCCACCTCCCCCCAACCCCCCCCCCACTCTCCTGTGCTGCAAGTAGTCTTCAGTTGCTGTGTGAAGGGGTGGGATAATAATGGAAGTCAGATTCAAAAGCCTATGGGCTGAAGATTCCCCATGCTTGGCCAAGGGGGTGTGGCACTACCATCTCAATAGAAAGTGTTGGCAGGAATGGCAAATGCTTTGTTACATCTTTCTACCAACACATTTGGTGTCCTTTGTTGTCTCTTGTTTTTGACTTTGTTTTTTAAGACAGCAGAAAATTGGGGGGGGGGTCCTGCTTCTCTTTTTTACTTCCATCTTTTATTCCTTCCTACATATAAATTACACTACTTCATAGGAATCTATGAGAACATCCCAATGTACAGAGCTTGCCTTTGCATAAACCGCATTAATTGAGTAGAATATTGTGAACAGGGACTGTAAATGAAAAAATATGACACGTTCAGATCTGTTTCCTTTGTTCTGTGTGTGCCAGGGTTTGTTGGCAAGTCCCATTATGTTTCTACAGCATTATGGACTGCACTTTTATATGCTTTCTCATTGAACTTTGAATGTACACTCTTTGTTTATTTTAAATGTTGTAAAGGGGGAAAAGGCCACTGAATATGAAAGTAATATAGCTTATCCTGGACCTACAGCAATCCTAATCTAATAGTGCATATTTCCCCCCCCCCCAAAAAAAAAACTGTCATGAGCCCTACAGCACTGTCAAGATTGGTCTGGGGTGGCAGGCTCTGACAAAGGTGGAAGAAGCATTGTGGAGACGGGTAGCTGAACTGGGGAAACGGGAGCGGGGGAATCTCCCTTATCTACTCGGATTTCAATCACTTTAGAAGGGGAGAGCTGAGATGCCTGCTCTTGCCTTCAATGTTCTTGTGGAGTTGGAAGCCTGTGTGGAGACTGAGGAAGGCGTTGATCAACTGTGGGGGAGGCTGAACAGGAGGCTGCAGTGGCTAAACAAGAACCTGAGCAGGAGGTATCACCTTCACAGTTGGGAGCAGACTCGTCTGCCCCAAAGTAGTGTGTGCTTGCAATCCCAGTATTTCCACAAGCTGAAAGAGTCTCGTGAGTGAGCACGTCACGCCTCAACTTTTAAGGCTTGGCAAGAGTGGTAGGGAAACTTGTTGGGACATCTTCGTTGCTTCCTTCCAGTTCTGAACTTCTTGCCCAACTCCTGAATCATCATGACTCCTGAGCAATGTGTCTGCTGCTGAGCCTGTACTGTTACCTGACTCAGTAAGTGTATGTGTTTGTGTGTTGGGTAGGAGTCAGGACAATAAGGTAAATTTCCATAGTATTTAATATAGTTTATTGTAAAATGATCTATTTGTATAACATACAAGTGCAAAAATTACAAACGTACAGTATATGCAAACTTAAATGCAATAAAATTTGGATTGAGGATCATCTGTTATATTGCTGGTATCACTGTATGTCCCAAGGAGGTAAAAATCTATTGTCAAATTACTATTATGCAGTGAAACATGGACATGAGCTTGTTCAGTGAACTTTTCATAGCAAAAAGAAGTTCAAATGGTGAGAAAGGGATTGAAGGATGTTAAACAAAACTAGATAATGCACAGAACATTGTCTGCCTCAGCTGGTGTAAAATTTGAAGCAAAGAGAAGTTGGCCTTTCCAACAGTGTTGTGGAAGACATTCTAGGGATGGGAAATCTGTGGCCCTCCAGATGTTGATGGACCCCAACTCCCATAATCCCTGACCTGACTGAGCCTTGCTGGCTCAGGCTGATGGAAGTTGGAGTTCAAAACCATTTGGAGAGTCACAAGCTTTCCAGCCTTTCCCAACTTGGTACCCTCCAGATGTTTTGGACTACAGTTGCCATCAGCTCCATCCAGCATGTCCTAGGTGCAGGGATGATGGGATTAAGTCTAAAACGTTTGATGGGCCCCAGGTTTGGGAATTCTTCTCTAATCAGTACTTCTCCAGATAGACCAAGGAGAAGGTATTCCCTTCATATACCACTGCCATTATAATCGGAACATTTGTGGGGAACAAATAGAGGTGGAACTTTGCCCTCAACATGCTGCTATCTAATAGGTTTATTTTTAGTGTGACTGGAAAAATGAGCAGGAGGACCCTGAGCTACTGGGACCTCCTCTTTTGTCTGGCAAAGTTCTCCCCAGCCAAGGTGTGAGACTAATTTAGAGGGCTGATAATGGTTGTCTCAAAATCAAAGGGGGGCTTTACAAGCTCTAAGATCATTCTCTGGCCCATTCCAAGCCTTTCCCCATCACTACCCATCTCCTTTTCCCTTCCCCTAAATTGGTGGTGACTCCATAGCAGTATTGCAGACACACAGTGAGATTAAAAGACGAGTTATTTCACAACAAGGAATTTGGCAGAATACTGAGAAGGTAAGTCCTGAGGAGGAAGGGTGTGTTAAGAATTGAAATGTCTTTCCTCAAAGAGAACAGATACCTCATGCCCTTTAAAATACCGCAAGTGAAGCAATGTATTCAAGTCTTGTGCCTATAATCTAAGTCATGTACAGATCATCTGCCATGTGCCATGCTAACTATCCGTGAAAGATTGTTATGGTATGAACAGTGAGCAGGCAAGTGCAATGGCCAAATGTCAGCAGAGCCTTTAAGTAACCAATTGCTTGTTTGTAGTTGCTGACCGGAGGATCTCTCCTTATGAAATATTATTATGATGCCTGCAGTAGAAGCTTTGTCCGGATAATTCAAATCACTTTGTAAAACTTGGCCCAGTCATCAACTGTTTCTTTTGTCTCCCTGTCCTTTTGGCTCCATGGCCCGCAGCAGACCCCCTGCCCAGGGTAGCCAGATGAAGGGGGGCGGGGAGAGAGAGAGAGAAGAGGACAGGGTCCTGCACCTTTAATAGATGTAGCTGTGCAGAAGATGGAATTACAGCAGACTTTTCTCTTTATATGTTCCAAATCTCCCCATTCTACACTGCCTTTCCTCCCCCGAGACTTTCTTCCACTTCCCAAACTCCATGGAATATATGTTTAATTCACAAGCCCTACCTACACACAGCTCTAGATCAGACCTTGACCTTCAGACCTCCATGTCTGGCCCTGGGGGCTTTTCTCAGCCACACCCCTTTCCAGTCCACACATGCTTTCCTCAGGCTTTGCCCCTTACCATCCACACCCTACTTGATTGTGTCCTTGAACTATGAGAATGCCTCTTGCATGGCTGGAAAGAGGATGGAGGTGTGTGTGTGCATGAAGATATGTAGAAACCTCTGACTTCTATTGCACTCCAGCTACTTTGGCCTCTGCTCTGCTGGTATGTGGTTCTTGTAAGGTTGAGAACGCAGCCCTCAGGCCCTCATCTAAGGAGGCGTACCTAAGACCTTGTTTGAGAGCTTTCCTAAAACTTTTGTTCCAGACCTTTGTCTTTGCAAGCCTGTGCTTTATGGTTCACTGCTTACTCCCCTCTCCTTTCGTTTATCATTCTGCTTCTGTGTAGGAGAGACTCTGCCTCTTCTTAACCTTCTCTGGGGGCTAGGGGAACAGGGCAGCTGGTTTTTGAAGGATGGGTAGGGGTGACCTTCCACGCTAGACTCTTCTGGCATTGATCCTTCCCCTCCTGTAATTTTTTTTCTGAGGTTGTTGCTTGTCTTCTGTACATATAGATATAATTGGTGTTTTCGGGAAAGGTACTTAATTGCACCATTGAATTTGCCTGACCATGATTATGCTATGAATAATGTGATTCAGCTTGCTGTTATTTTCAGAATCCAAACTAATCTCAAAACGATTTGTTTTTGTTTTTTAAGCTCTTGTTGATGAAAGCTTGAAAATCTGTAGTCTTTATGTCTGCTGAAATCCAGAAGAGCCTAGAGATCTATCGTCTGCATTGCACCTACCTGGGGCTCCAAATTTTTGCTGCTAGTATTTTTTACATCCCCAATCATTCCTTTGTACTGTAAATTTCTGGAAAGAATATAGTTTCGTTTTTATTATGAATTATACAAATCATTTTAATGTTTTGTATTTATTATACAAGAACAGTTTCAAGGATAGTTTTTACATCAATTTGCATGCAGTAGATGAATTGTGTGCCACAGCCAGTATGTGGACGATAACTCCAGTCCTTGCCCTTGCAGAGACAGACACCAGCATTTGCTGGCAGTAATAATTAGAGTCACAAATTGCCAGAAGCTGGGTACTTCAAAAATTGAAGTGGACACAAACTTAGCATTTTGGCACATTTTGCCTGCACTTAGAAAGGCCAACTGATCTCAAATGAAGAAGAAATAATTGATCTAAAAGGTTCATCTTACAGAAATCACATTTTGTGTGTGTGTGTGTGTACCCTACTCTTAAAAAAATCTGGTATTAAGTTGAATTTTTTACTTGAAATAGTTTTGTTTAAGAGCTGCATATGGGGAACATAAAACAATCTTTAGTTTTTAATTTTGCCATTCATAAAGACGTCAGAAAGCACTTTGATGTGAAGTTATATTAACTGGTGAAAGATGGAACTGTACAGAGAGGTGTAATGATGGGGCTAATCTAAATCTAGCAGCATTGCTACAGTAAGGTCTTCCTTGCAGACCTTCCATGTTGCATATCCTCTGCAACTGATTCAAAATGGCTTTGGCAATTGGCCCTATATCTCTGCTCTTCCCCTTTGCAGCTTCTTTCAATGCTTGAAGTGGCCAAGGGTTATTTTGTTCTTTTTTTAAAAAAAAACACCTTGAAATGAAGGCTCTGGTGCAGCTTACAGCAGAACAAGTTTGTTCATGCCTGTTGCCTCTGCCTACACTTCCTAGAAGGATTTCAGCTTCAGAAGGACTCATTTTAAATATATGTACCGTATTTTTCCATGTATAACATGCCCCTGTGTACAAGACTCCCCCTATTTT